>NC_072438.2:70435000-71060000 GCF_028878055.3 Symphalangus syndactylus | reverse complement strand
AATATAGAAACACTCTGGTGACTGGCTCTAATATTTATCATGATGGCTGCAGCTTGCTGTGCTGGAATAACTTTCTTTGGAATGGGAAATACAATAGCTTATCATTTTCTTATAGAGTTAAGAATGGTTTTGCTTTTTGAAGAAGAAACTGACTCCGTTAAGAAAATTGTAGGTTAGTGTCTTGTTAAACCACATTCTTCATGCCAATAATTGAAGTTATATGGATTCAAGAATATTGTTTCTCTTTAAACTGATGCACATGATTTCATTAAAAATAAAATTTAGCATGGAAGATGTTTAAAAATACACAGATTTGCTTATTCTTCTCCAGAGCAATGAACTCAAACTCGACTCTATAATCATTATAAAGATTCTGCTTTGCTATGTGCTTTATCTTGGCACTAAGAAAAAAACCTTCATCTATTTATATTCAGTCTGCTCCTATCTTTTTGTTTATTTAGACTTAGATACAACAGTCCTTTACTTGCTTGTCACTACCATTGCTCACAACTTTTTCTGAAAGCCAAAATGCTGTCAGAAACCCAAACTTCATCCATTCATTAATCTTTCGGCGCCACAACCTGGGAGGTCAGTATCTGGTCACTGTCTTCAGTTTCATATGATATGCAATATTTATATCACGTGGATCCGACCTAAATAGCCTAGTCTTGGAACTCAGTCTAAGAAGGTCATTTGGCTTATAAAATACTACTTGGCCTAGATAATAAACACTGGTCCAGCACACAGGAACTACGCTGCCCTTTACTCATTCTTCCCAGTGCCCCAGACCTGACCATGGAAGAAAAAATAAGTAGCATTAGCTACCTATCTATATTTCAGGAAGTAACTTTTTACTTCAAAAGAACATTCCTCATTGCCTGTCACTACTCCTTTGTATCTTGCATTCTTTTGTGTCTTGAAGGTTTTGGATTCTTTAGGAATTCCCCTTAAAATTGAGATGTCAGAGACAAGGTGAAGATAAGGAGGTGGGGTTTGGGGGTAGGTGGATCATTGTAGCAACTCAAGAGTTGAAGAACTGAAGAATCTGAAAAATGAAAGAAAGGCATATGCTGAAGGAAGATGTGAGAAATCACCAAAAATCAACATTGCTATCTGGTAATTTTGCCAAAAACCAGCCCTCCTATTATTTATCCCTGCAAAAAAAAATGTGAACCAGTTTGCTTTCAGCAAACACTAAATTTCTATGTTCAAGAAGTAAGCAAAACATCTCTAAATAATAAAAATTAGAGACATATCTTACTTTATTCTACCGACTTAGCAGTTTTCTGAGAAATCAATGAAAAGTCACTGTATTTGACCATCTTTGGAATTTTCCTCTAAAGTGAGACAATTAATAATAAATAATAAAACGTGAATGGTGGCAGCTTCTGATCGTTCTCTTCCTGACCCAGTTTATCAGGGTGTTTCATTCAACTCTCACAGCTAGTCCATTAACCTTGTGGCATTCAAAATGGTATTTGCAGATCACTGTATTTCCAGGTACTCAATTTCCATACATTCTTTTTACTAAAGCTGATCTGCCTGAGGATATACCCGTGGTGCTCCTTTATAATCTCTTTCTCCCTCCTCACAAAAGATAGGCAAACTTTTTACCCATCCAGAATCTTACCCTATTTCGTGGCCCACAAATGTCAAAACTTCTGGGGCACCAAACAAAGCAACATTTTCAAATATCAGTATCAGCTTTTAGAAAATGAATTATTCTGACAGGGAAGAAAAACCTTTGGAAAATAAGATGGTTTCAAATTCTTTGCTTTTAGCAAAATTGAAGGAGGGCCAAAATCAACTTGTCAGCTGATAAATCATTAAAATTAATCTTGATGAAAGTTAACTTACGTGAATTTTGGCATTTATTGCAAAAAAAAAAAAAGAACTAAGTGAATACTGCTCTAATATCACACTGAATAACACTGCTATAACAAACTTATTCCATTCTATTCTTATCTACTTATTTGTATGAATAACATTTATAGCATCTATGCACTTAAAAATCAACAGAAATAAAACTGATGCTAAATCCCATTTCATCCTAGCAATAAACAGTAAACACAGACATATGAATTGATTGGGAAAACACCTGCCCCATCTAATAATGGTAATAAAGTATGCCTAAGAAAATTTTATTTTATGTTAACAATTATATATTATTTTAAAAATATATATTTATCTTGTACTAATCATGTAGTAATAATATTGTAATGATAATGCAATTCAGGAGAATGTTTTAAATACTTCGAGCCTTATGGTCACAGAAAATTAACTGTTTTAAATTTTATAATAATGGACATATGTCTTAAGAGGTATGTAATGAGTGATCCATAAAGTAAAGCAAGCATAAAACTATCTACATTATGATTTATGAAAGAAAAATGCAGTGAAAATTATAGTTCCAAGAGAGATATAAAATTTCCAACTGTTAAAAAAGAGCTTATGCAAGTATTTTAAAATATATGATTGCCTTTTATTATAATTGCACTTAAATGCCACTGAACATATTCTTAAAAAGTCATATAGTAGTTTTGTTTTAGTATGTCAATATTTATTATAATACAGTGACAATTCCATCATTTGCAACTATTTTACTTGTTTTTTTTTTTTTTTTTTGAGATGCAGTCTCGCTCTGTCGCCAGGCTGGAGTGCAATGGTGCCATCTCGACTCACTGCAACCTCCGCCTACTGGGTTCAAGTGATTCTCCTGCCTCAGCCTCCTGAGTAGCTGCGACTACAGGCACGCACCTCCACGCTCAGCTAATTTTTTTATTTTTAGTAGAGAGGGGGTTTCACCATGTTGGCCAGGATGGTCTCGATCTCTTGACCTCGTGATCCGCCCACCTCAGCTGCCCAAAGTGCTGAGATTATAGGTGTGAGCCAGTGCTCCTGGTCAACCATTTTACTTATAACAAAAATTTTGAATGTCAAAAATATGCAAGGAGGTTAATAGTTTTTCAAAATTCTCTTAGAAGTAAAAAAGCAAAATTCTTTGATACTATTATATTCCCTAAT
Organism: Symphalangus syndactylus; assembly: GCF_028878055.3. Lineage (NCBI taxonomy): Eukaryota > Metazoa > Chordata > Mammalia > Primates > Hylobatidae > Symphalangus > Symphalangus syndactylus. The sequence continues at coordinate 71,056,976 of NC_072438.2, read as the reverse complement.
GATAGGGCAATTCTGTGGCATTTTCAGCAGCTTATAAGCAAATTTGCAAAAGACAATAAGGCTTGAAGGCTGAGACCCATTGGAACAATTTGTTCTTCCACTATTGACCTAAAATGCTAGCATAGTCTCAGAGGCCTCATTGGTATCTGAGAGACTGTATGTGAGTTCTGTTTCAAATGCTTAATCCATGTTTCCACTTTATTATCAAAGAATTAACAGTATTTCACTATATCTTACATGAAGTTATTTCCTCTTTTAATTTGTATACAATACCATCATCATTAACAGTGTGTCACAAAGAGACATGAGCACTTAGAGGAAACAGAACACTCTCCAGAGTCTCTACTCCCAGCTCAGCCACTTCTAGCTGAGTGAACTCAGATAACTCTGTTAAGCTCTGAAATCTGTCTTTCAATCTGTAAAAGAAAAGAAATTAATATCTGCCTTGCTACTTCACTGAGTTTTTGTAATAAATGATGTTGTATTTCTTGCCAAACTGTAAAGATCTATGTAAAACTTAAACACTATTTTTAGTGAAAAAGTGATTATTGATTATTTACTCTCTAGCACTATGCTACACACTACTGGGAAATAAAAATACATGTTCCCATTTTCATTCTTAAGAAGCTTCCAAACTACTTACAGAACGTAGAAGTGAGAAGGAGGAGGTGCAGTAAGAATAAAATCACAGAAAACAGAAAGCAATACTGCTGGTCTGACATTTCTCTTGCCCATTCTTTTCTTCAACAACAGATAACATTCTCTGGCTAACAGTGATTAAGCCCCAGGAAACATAGCCACGACACATAAGAATACTTTTCAGCCTTCTAGCACAAATATGAACTGTAAGAAAAAGAGAGCTGCATGCTCTTTTACCATCTCAACTTCCCCCAAATTAAAGAGACTTAATATAAGGCAAAGTTTGTTTTTTTCAGCTTGTGCATATATTTGTATATTTATTTGAAAACTTTGGCCTTTTTACAAAGAGGGAAACTAAATGAAAACGAAGCATTGCTTACAGAGGGTATTCCCCTAAAATAATAAGTAAAATTAATCATAATAAAATATACTGTATTTACTCATTGAACACATCATTAATGAACAGCAGAGAACATGACAGAACAGATCTCTCCCTTCATGGAGCTTATGTTCCAATGAAATCAGAGAAGCAATAAACAAGTAAACAAAAATATAAGGGTATTTCCATTTAGAGATTAACATGGGGGTTAGCGAAATACAAAGGTCTAGGGAAAGAGTCAAAAGATAGGAGAGAAAAAAGAAGTCCAAAATCTGCCAATCAAGAATATACTCAGGATGTCCAAATCACAGAGAGAAAGGCAGCATGGCTAAGCACCAGAACAGTGGGTGCTGTAGTTTGAATGTGCCCCCCAAAAAGCATGTGTTAGAAACTTACTCTCCAATGGAGCCATGTTGGGAAAGGGGACCCAATGGGAAGGTCGTGAGGGCTCCGCCTGCATGAATGTTTTAATGCCAATTATAAAAGGGCTTGAGGCTGTGGGTTTGATCTCCCACTGTCTCTCACTCATGTGATGCCTTCTGCCATGTTATAACACAGCAAGAAGGCCCTCACTGGGCCAGCCGCGGTGGCTCAAGCCTGTAATCCCAACACTTTGGGAGGCGGAGATGGGCGGATCATGAGGTCAGGAGCTCGAGACCAGCCTGGCCAACATGGTGAAACCTCGTCTCTACTAAAAATACAAAAATTAGCCAGGCATGGTGGTGCGCGCCTGTAATTCCAGCTACTCAGGAGACTGAGGCAGGAGAATTGCTTTAACTCGGGAGGTGGAGGTTGCGGTGAGCTGAGATCGCACCATTGCACTCCAGCCTGGGTGACAGAGCGAGACTCCATCTCAAAAAAAAAAAAAAAGAAAAAGAAAGCCCTCACTGGATGTGACCCCTCAATTCTGGTCTTCCTAGCCTCCAGAACTGTGAGCCAAATATATTTCTGTTCACTATGAATTACCTAGTCTGCGGTATTCTGTGATAGCAATATAAAACAAAGACAGTGGGAGATAATATCAGAGAACCGGCCCAAGCCAGATAAAGCAGACTTTTGTAGGTTGAGGTATGGAGTTTGACTTTTATTCTAAATGTATTGGGAAGCCACTGGAAAGTTTTAATTAGTGGAGTAATATTTGGCTTAGGTTTATAAAATATTCTGGCAGCTTTGTAAATATGGAAACTGTGAGGATATTCTGATTGATACATCCTAAATAAAGAACAGCTTCAACAAAAGGGAAGGTCAAGGGGAGAGACGAGGGAGAGTGGAGCGAGAGATGAGACGCCAAGAAAACTGGCTCTGGGATAGGCTACAAAGTCAGTCTGTGGCACAATGACAGAAGCAGTTTGTCCTTAGAAATGGATCTTTCTTTCTTTATTCCTTTCTTTCCCTTACCCCCGATTCCTTAGATACTCACTGCTCTCATCTGTCTTCTAGCTGCCCAAATGTCCACACTACGAATATTTAATATGCCAAATTAATCAACAATTTCTTCCACAATGCTCATTTTAAGACAAAGTTTATGCCATCAGTGAGGTTCATTTCAGCTAGATGTTAGACGGGAAGTAATCTGATTCTGCTAACACTAAGAGGATAGTCTTCTACCAACTCCAGATACATAAGCATTTTTAAAAACTTGTTAAAATACATGAATTGCACTTGCATTGCAACTATGCAATAAATTTCAGACAATAGCGGAAAATGGTAGGAATAGGCAAGAGTGTGAAGAGGGATACTCTCCATGGATAATTCACCCCTGCATGTTACAGTATTAGAATAGTGCCTGGTATATAGATATTTACGAAAGAACGAATTAACATTTTTTAGAAAATTGAGCACATTTCTGCCCTATTTGAAAAATAAGATCAGTTGTTCTCCTTATAATGTGATCTATCAATTCAGTATATTTCTTTACTTTTGGCCCAGAAAACAGACAGCAGGAAAGTATAATTAAAGAATTAACCATTCTACCAAAAAAGAAAGCCATCAATGTCTGAGTATCTCACGTAAGGATAAGTTCAACTAAGATTATTCTGTCATTGGTATCTGAGACTAGTGATTCAATAAATCCCAAGTTTAAAATGTGAAGCAAACTATAGTGCTACTACTTTTTAAGAGATAAAGACATAAATAAGGAAAAGAAGTCAGATTGAAAAAAATATTTAATTAAATCAGCACAATGGTCTCCAATGTGCAAGGCACTGGGGGGAGGGGAAGAGATACTCCAGATTCATTTGGAGATTAACTGTATATTTAGACAGCCCCGATCATCTTGCAATGACCTATTCAGGCAGCACTTACATTCTGAGAGACACATGGATTCATATAACTACTTATCAGCCAATTCCTTTCATAATTATAGACTCAGACCAGACGCTTGTTATTCCTACCAAGATACTTCAAGGTATCACATGGTGCAAATCAATAGGGGACATTAGCTCATATTTGGAAGTGCTTCCAAATATAGCCACTCTTCATTTTGCAGTATCATCTGGGAATAAGGCGAGCCACACACATAAATTTTTACATATGTGAACTTAACGTTTAAATGCTGAAACATGTTTTATTTATTTTCTAATATATTAAAACATTTGACTGCTCTCCAAAAGAAGATGTGGTCATGATTGAAGCTTTTCTTAATTCAAATCATAATTGTCAGTATTGTTAATTTTAGTGCAATTTCCTCAGTGATTAAGTATAAAGGGATGGTTTGCCCCATACTCATTACCTTCAAAGTATCTCTTTCCTCCATTTGACAATAGCTATAATGAGTAGACTATCCTTTTCCCGCTATTCCCAACAGTGCCTTGCACATTGGAGACCACTGTGCTGATTTAATTATTTTTTTCAATCTGACTTCTTTTCCTTATTTATGTATGCATCTCTTAATTTGCTTCTTTTAATCACCAAGAAATCACCTTATTTATGTCTTTATCTTTAATTTGCTTCTTTGAATCATCAGTAAAATAATATCATACTGCCTCTGATATTTTTAAGAGAAAATTATCATGAATTCACCCCAGTAAACACTGTAGTTTAAGTACATGACTATAGAGCTTTTACTTCTTTGATTTTATGTTTTTATTTTTGTCTATTGTACTGAAAATATTGATTAGTAATGACATAAACATACTTTATTAATGTTATGCTACTATATATTATACACACAGACACATATACATATGCATATATATGTATATATATGTACATATACAATGGGTTCAAAATAACAGTGCTAATATTAGCACACAATTACTCAAAACAGTTTAAGATTTTTTTACAGTTTGTTTTGGCCATAGTATGCATCCCACTAGGAGTGTGCAGGCAAATTATCTGTTTTAAAATCACTTGACATAATTCCCCTCTGTGTAATTAAGCCAGCAATGCAAAATGTAGTTATATTTTAGATTATTTTGGCTTTTTATTTTAGGAAATTTATTTCCTTCACTTTTGTTTTAAAAATTACTTAAAACATTACATAGTTTCAGAGTTACATTTATAAAACAGTGTACATTTAGAGGCCTCTAGTTTCTATTCCTATTGCCTTTATCCTGTTCTCCCTCGTAAGTAATATTTTTATTAGTTTCTTATTTATCTTTTCACTTTTTTACTCTTGTTTAAAAAACTAGGAATAATGTTCAGCTTTCAGAAAAGTCACAAAGATAGCACAGAGAGGACTATATGCCCTTCACCCAGCCTCCTCTAATGTTGACATCTTATATAATCATGGTACAATGTCAAAAATGAGAAGTAACATCAACTAAGCTATAAACTTTTTTCAGATTTCATTAGTTTTTCCATTAATGTCCTCTTTCTGTTCCAGCATCCAGAATATCTCATTGCATTTAGGCCATTTTTATAAAAATAAGCTAGCATATATTTTTATTTTATACTTACATATCCTATTTCTTAGATAAAATGTGGTATACTATATACTTATGTCTTAATTTTGCTCTTTTGAATTAACAGCATATCCTGGAATTCATTCCATAGTAGTATATGTAGCTATTCCTTATTTTTATACTGGTTTATATTCTATTTTATAGATATGCCATAGTTTAATTAAAGTCTTCTATACATAAAAATTTTAACTGTTCGATAATAAACTGAATCACTGTGAAGAATTTCTTTGAACAATAAAATTGTGAATTGCTAAAAGGCAGTCATGTCTACAGCCAATTGATAAAAAACCCGAAGAGTAAGTGATTAAATGATTAAACCTTACAATAAACAAAAGTTGGTATCACAAACACCACTAATGAACAAATACAAGCAACATCATTTTCCTTTACTGCATATGACCCAGTCTTAAAATGTTTTTAAATGCAAAATAAAATACATAAAATTTAAAATGAAACCAATTACCATGAAATACACTTACGAATCACTAAACAAATTATGATGTAGTGTCATATGTGCATCTTTATCAATGCGGAAAATAATAAGATCTAGGGGCAGTCTAATAACTATTACAACTTCAAAGCGGACATGAGCATAAATCATGTTTCAAGATTTCTGTAACTTATAACATTACATGAAAGTATCTACAACTTCTATTGGTGACAAAGTCACTGATATTGCCAATATTGCTGTGGTTTGTAACCTATATTTATAATTGAAGGAAATGCTGTATTTCAGTTAAAGGGTAATGAAAATAAAGATGTGATTTTCCCCATCCAAATTCCCAGAGCCCCTGAATTCTACCTATGGACCCCAAGTTAAAAACCTCTGCCTTAAAGTCAGGAAAAAGCAGTGAAAGAAAGTACTACCCAAGTATTTTGCTAATTTGCTTTTTTAAGAGAAGCCAGAAAATAAAATTTATTGAACATGTACTATTTGCCAGTTCTGTCTCTCCCTCCCTCTCTCTCTCCATATAATTATAACATATATAATATATACATATACATTATATATTTAATAATTATGTACATAACATCATATACATATTTATTCAATATACATGTAATTTTTATAGCATTTAATCTTCACAAAACCCAATGAATTTAACAGAGGTTTAGTAACTTGCCCGTAATCACACAGATAGTAAAGACAGGGTCAGAAATCAAGGCCTGTATGATTTCCACTATATCATGAAGCTTGATATAGTAACATATCAGCAGTATTTGCATTTTAAAAGTGAAAACCTATAGAAAACAATATTAGAAGGAAAAGGAAGAGGGGAATGGGGAAAGAGAATTGCTTTAGTGGTAAAATTTCAGACCTTAGAAATGAGCCAGAAAGGATGTTCTTTTGTAGTAAGTTTTCCTTAAAATTCTTCAAATCACTTTGTTATTGCATACCTTTATAAAACCAGCCACGTGCACTATCTGGTTAATTTCCATGACAATGGCTTATCTATATTGTGGATACTCTCGATATATTCCAATTAAAGGAATAAAACACATGTAGGATAATAAGGTGGGTCTTGACATCTGTTGGCAATCACTGCCATACTTTAGTCACATTTATTTACTAGGCTGTTTCTTACTGCTGTGTTAGAGTAAGGTTGCATACCTAGAATTCAGAGATCCCAAATGGTGAAACTTTAAAAGCTAGCCTTGTAAAACACATGACTGGACATACACTGAGTACTGGAATGCTGCCGTGGGATCAATCAAGTGCATGTCTCTCCTAGATATAGCTGATTCTGCATCTACTCTGTCTTTTTTTTCCTCTGTTTTGTTTTAATCCCCCAAAATATCATTCTTAGGCATTCACTCTGTCTTGCAGGTATAGTCACATTTCTGCTCAAAGCTCTTGTTCCAGAAGTGAATACCTGATATAAATTTCTCACCTAAGTAATCAAGATGGTACAATACTAAATGGTGCAGTACCACCTTTTACCAAGAAATAGCCACAATATCCCCTGAAGAGCTAGTTTGCTAAACCTAATGTTGATAATCCACTGGGTCATTAAGCACCAAAATGATCACTTACTTTGCAAAACCCCTAGTCTTCATTTTTTCATTGCTTACAAAATGTTTGCATAATCGGTATTTTGCAGACTGCTTCATTTCATATTTGAATTTTTTAAGCCCATGGGGTGCTTAGCTTGAGAAAATCTTTTTGTGCCAGGCTGATTATGTATCCAGATTGAACTGCAGCCTGTTGATTTAGGTCTTTGTGTCCAATAAAGGGAAAACTCTAGAAAAAAAAAAAAGCACAGTTCTGTCCATTGGCTCAGTCAAAATGAGCAGTCCCTAGAGCTGTCTAAAGTCATCATGGAAAGTCTCCCTGCCAACTGCTTCACACTCTTTTCTTTGGCTGCTATTCATATCTCAAGTTTTCTCCAGGACACATGGCCCTGTGTCAGCAGCTCACCCTACCTCTCATTGCAACCTCCTTGACCTCATCAGTATTTCACTTCTCTGTCCCCTGTGGCAGACTGTTGGCAAATATAGTCACAACTATTCCTCCCATCTCACATGCCCTTTAGCAGTGTGACTTTGCCCCTCTTCTCATCAAGACATGGAATCTATTTCTCCTCTGCGGAAATCTGGGCTGGGCCTTTGATTTATAGAAATAACACTGTGGCTTCAAAGGCTAGGTTAAGAGACCTTACACCTTCCATTTTTCTCTCTCTTGGAACTAACTGTGAGAACACCGTGCTGTCAAGGAGTCCAGTCTCACCAAGTGGAGGCTGAGAGGCCATGTGGGGGAGAGCCAAGGTGCCCCAGCTGACTGGCAGCATCAACTGCCAGAAGTATTAGGGAGGACATCTTGAACTGCCAGCCCCAGTGAAGTCATCATATGACTGCGATCATGTGATCCCAGGCAAGACCAGCAGAAGTACCATCTAGACTGACAAACCAGAGGATTATGAGAGAGAATACATAGTTGTGTTTTTAGACTACTGAGTTTGGGGTGGTTTATCACATAGCAATAGACAAATGAAAAACCTTCCTTTAGCAGTCTTTCCTCGAGAGTCATCCAACACTTTACTTCAATCTTTTGTTCAAGAAGGAAAAAAAAAATCTCAGTCTTTACTAACATACCATTTTTGTTCATATAAGGGCTGCATTTTATGCCAAATTTTGGTCAGCCAAAGGTAAGGATATGACATTACATAATTAGGAAATTCCTGAAACTGCTGCTAATATACAGATAGAAAAATATTCACTGTGTGCTGAAGACATGACATTAAGAAGTAAAGTATAAACACTGACACGAGGAAGACCTAGTTAGAACAGTAGCTCCACTACCTTTAAGGATTGCATTAATAGGAATTCACAGAAGCTCTTTCCAGTATGTAGAAGGTCATCTTTCTACCTAGGCTAATCAAATGGAGTTTTACTGTAGAGCTGGGCTATAGGTATTGCCCAGCCTAAGTCAAGACAGAGGCCTGAGTCCATTATTTCCTCATCATTTTTTTCATTCCCATTCTTGGGGTTTTCTTAGTTTCATAGCTCTTATGTTACCAATACTTAGAAAATGAACTGTTTACCAGGGTTCTATATGCTGTATATAAACCTCCTAAATCATAAGCAAAATTGAGGAGCAAAAGGCATATTATTTTAATTATATTCTCAGAGAGTTCTTTGACCGCCCCCAGCAAGACAGAATAATAAATACTGAGTTAGAAAACAATGTGTCAACTTAAGAGAGCAAAGTGTCACTTAAAACCAAAAGTTCTTTTTTAATAGCACCCAGTTAAATGTTTCACTTAAAAAGTAGTAACTCAAATATACACAAAGAAAATTTATTAATTTTTAAAGGCATAAATCAGTATGAAAGGGGACAAGTCATAAATTATGCATTTCAGAATATCTGTTACCCTAAAGATCTAGACTAATGTTTAAAAATAAATTTTTCAGGGGGCTTCCCCTTTCAGGAAGATGGAGTAGATGTTCTTTTTTGTATTCATCCAAGTAAATACAACTAAAAACTCTGTATATGTAAAATTTATATAAGAAGACTGACAGGTTAAGAAAAGGGAGACAGGCTAAGGACCTCAGGATCTGAGTGACAATACAGTGATGAGTTCCCTGCATTTTCTCATTGCCTCATATACTCAGGATTTGCAGCTAAAGAAGTAAGCAACCCCAAAACACCAATTAATACAAAAATAAAACAATAACAATAAAAGTCTGCTTTTTCTAGTCAAATGTCCTGGAAAGATGCAGAAAATGTTTAGAAAATAGTTGCTCTACTCTTGTCAAACATCATCGCCACTCCCCTCCACCACCACCATCAGCAGCAAAAGTCAAGCAAAAATCCACTTTTGCCAGGCTGTAACAGGGCATCTCCACATCCCTCATCATAGCAGTAGAGTAGGAAGTGGGACATTCATTCCCCACTGAGCACTAATGAGCCAGCCCCCTTCAAACACCCATGGTGTCAATGGAGACCACCTGGGGAGCAATGGAGATGCCATGGGGAACATACTTCTACCCACCCGGCCGTAATGAGGTATGCTTCTGCCTTCTCACTGGAGTGGTGTCAGAGGAGCCCTACTGGAAAGTCAGGACTTCCATCACTCTCCAGGAGAAAATGAGACCACTCATCCTCTCCCTATGGGGTCAGTAGTAGCTAGGAAGGGAGAAGCAAGGATGCCCTCCTACTCTTCCCCACTAGGAAGGTATCAGTGGAGACTAGAGGGGATCTGGAACTCCCATTCTTGCCCAGTAGTAACAAGAAGTATATGGCTTTGGTTTCAATGTATCCAAACTGGGGAACTTGAATGGACTGCTACACAAACCTGGCAGTAACAAGGTAGCACTCAACCTTCCCTTGGTGTCAGAGAAAGCCATCTCAAATAGAGATTTAAATAAGATCTAGAGTAACATAGTACCTAAATGTCTAGGTTTCAATTGATACTTATTCATTACACCAATTATCAAGAAAATCTGAAACTAAATGAAAAAAGATAGTTAACAGATGCCAGTAAGATGATAGAGATCTTAGAATTATCTGACAAAAATTTTAAAGCAGCCATGATAAAAATATTTCAATGAGCAATTACAAATACACTTGAAACAAAATAGGATGTCTCAGCAAAAAATTTTTTTAAAGTTTCAGCAAAGAGGTAAAAGACATAATTAAGGACCAAATGGAAATTTTAGAACTGAAAAATATAATAACTGAAATTAAAAAAAAAAAAAAACCATGGATGGGCTCAACAGCAGAATGGGAACAGAAGAATCAGTGAACTAGAAGACAGGATGATAGGAATTACTCAGCCAGAACAACAGGGAGAAAATAGATTGAAATAAGTTAACAGATTCTAGGGGACCTTTGAAACTATAACAAAAGATCTAATTTTCATGTTTTATTCTTTAAGGGGTGAAAAAAGAGGATGGGGCCATAAAAATACTTGAAGAAATAAGAGTTGACCAAAAACTTCCTAAATTTTGCAAAAACAATACAAACCTATAGATTTAAGAAGGTGAGAATATTCCAAACAAAATAAACTCAATGAAATCTGTACTATTACACATAATGGTCAAATTTCAAAAACTAAAGAAAAAGTCTTGAAAGCACCAAAAGAGATGTACCTTACCTATAAGAAAAAACAATTCAAATGACAGTAATTATTAATTTTAAAGATATAGAGACCAGAAGGAAACAGCACGCCATTTTTCAAGAACTGAAAGAAAACAACTGTCAACTGAAAATCTTATATTGGGTGAAAATATCCTTCAGGAATAAAGTGGGTATCAAGATATTTTCAGATGAAGGAAAACTAAGATAATTTGTCACCAATAGATCTACTAAAAAAGAATGGTTAAAGAAAATGGTCTAAACAGAAAGAAATTTATAAAACAGGAACCTTGGAACATCAAAAAGAAAGAACCTGGTAAGCAAAAATATAAGTAAATACAACAGACTTTTCTGGAGTTTTCTAAATCATGTTTGATGGTTGAGGCAAAAAATATAGCACTATTTGATGTGGTTCTAAATGTATGCAGAAGAAGTATTTAAGACAATTGTATTGCAAATAGGGGAGGATAGAAGATTTAAAGGGAGGTAAGTTTTCTATACTTCACTTGAAGTGATAACGTGATAATACCAGTAGACTATGAAGAGTAATGTATACATAATGTGATATACAGAGCAATCACTAAACAAGTTATTCAAAGAGAGTCATCAAAATCACTATAGAATATAATAAAAAAGAACAAACTATTGATACATGCAATGCCCTGGATGAAACTCCAGAGAATTTGGCTGAGTGAAAAAAGCCAGTCCCTAAATGTTACATCGTGCATTGTTCAATTTACATAAGTGCATGTGTGTGTGTGTGTGTGTGTGTGTGTGTGTGTGTGTGTGTGCAAAACAAAATTATATAAATGGTCAACAGATAAGTGGTTACGAGAAGTTACGGTGGTGTTGGAGGCAGATGGGAACTGGATATGGCTATTATGAGAGATTGTTGTGATGATGGAAATGTTCTGTATCTTCACTGAATAAATGTCAGTATCCTGGCTGTGATCCTGAACTCTAGTTTTCTAAGATAAGATGATACTATTGGAGAAAACTGAGTAAAGAGTACACAAAATCTCTCTGTATTATTTTCTATAGCCACATGTGGATCTATAGTTATTTAATTTTTAATTTAATCTATATTAATTTAATTTAATTTTTTAAATCCACAAGGGTGAATAAATAAAAATAAATAAATTCTTCCTGAAGAGTTACTATGGTCTTCTCATTTATGTTTCTTTCTGAGCCAGAATCAATTTCACCACGTGAAAAGTCCTGAGGTCCATATAATGACATATCAGCATACTTAGCTAGTGCGAGAATAGACAGTAACAAACATAAAACATTGAACTAAATTCTAAACACATCTTCAACCCTCCTTGAATTTAAGAATACTAACTTTGTCAACACAGATATTAGAAGTTCCACCATGGAAGGTAGTTCAGGGCACTGCTTTGAGGGTCCTGAGCAAGACTCTCCTTGCTTATTTGCTCTCAGAGTCTGTGTCTGACAATTCATCTCAGGCAAGTTACACTCACCATTCCAACTCTTAATTCCAAGCCAGTTCTACTACTATTGAAGGAGGGTCCCAAAGGCATCAAGTGAATCTAATTCCCCACCCTAAACTCAGCCACTGGGCATTGAAATATTTTAACCAGTTACCCATTCCCTAAAACTTTCAATAGCTTCCCACTTCCTATAGGAAAAGGTACAAACTTCTTAGTCCAGCACAAGAGGCTACTATCCAAACCCTACCCACTTCCATAACTGGTCTTTTATTTGTCCCCTAAAAGACCATTCACCTGAACTAGAATGTTTCTGTTCATCAAACCCAAACTTCTGTTCATCTTCCCACCTTCCTGTCTTTTTCTCATACTACTACTCCAGACTAGAGAGCTTCCCACTCCTCCTCTCTGGCTTCACTAATTTCTACTTTTCTTTTAAAACTTGCCTCCATTCTGAAGCCTACCTTAAAGATGTCTCTCGCCATTAAATATTTTTTCTTTCTGCCATCCCTCATTTCTCCACATAGCATTAGTTATTTTTATCATTTCTGTTTTTTCTGCTCAAGTCCTATCTCCCTATTCAGATTGCAAGCCACTCAGAGTCTTTTATCTCTGTAAATCTCTGAAAACAGAAAAAAAAAAGTTTATGTTGACAGCCAAGATTTTAATATTAGATCTGGCATAGAAGTAACTTGCTTCCCATCTGGACCTCAAATTCCTCAAATACAAATAAGGAAGATGAATTAAACCAGTAGTTTTTAACCAAGGATATGCATTGAACTTATCTGGGGCTACCTTTGAAAATATGTGACCCTGAAAAAGTGATTTTAACCATGTAAGCTTCCCTCTCTGCATTTATAAAAAGGAGACAATGGTAGCACCTACTTCATAGGACTGTTATGAGGATTAAGTTAGTTAATACATATAAAGCAATTTTGCATAGTTCCTTGAACATATTAAGCTCCCAATACATTTTAGCTACTGCTGAATACAAATTGTTAAAACTTGATTCACCTGGAGATAATTATCATTCTACAACAGTGTTCCCAACTTACAGTTGGGAGAAGTTAAACAGGGCAGGGACCCCACATAGGGGCCTGTGAGTACCACCCCAACAATGAGCATGAAAATAAAGGAAAATATTGAGTTCCTTCAAGGGTACTTCCAGGCACCTAGCTATCCTTAAGAAGTAAATAAACAGCTTGATAAGTGGGAAGGTAATAGTAGCTTAAAACAATAGCCAAGGAGTTAGAATCACCAGAATGTTTGGTTCCCTACAGAAACTAAAGATAACATCTTAACATGTATACCTGAGTTGTTTTTCAGCAACCTGGAACCCTACCAAATGGATCTGCTGGCAATGAGACCTCAGATAAGGGGGAGCTGAGGATTGCACTCTGACCTTTCTTCTAAATTTCTTCCTGAGGGGCCTGGAGAAAGTCGCACCCACAAGCCAGAGCTAACATTCTTTACTGCTGACTTCATAATTTTAAACGAAGCTTCTCTTCCTTAACCAATTACAAATCACAAAATATTTGAACCTACCTATGACCTGTGGGCCCCTCCACTTCAAGATGTCCTACCATTTTAGGTCAAACCAATGTATAGCCTCTATATATTGATTTATGACTTTACCTGTAACTTCTGCCTTCCTGCCTTTAAAAACCCTTACCTTTGGGAGGCCGAGGCGGGTGGATCACGAGGTCAGGAGATCGAGACCATCCTGGCTAACACGGTGAAACTCCGTCTCTACTAAAAAATACAAAAATTAGCCGGGCGTGGTGGCGGGCGCCTGTAGTCCCAGCTACTCGGGAGGCTGAGGCAGGGGAATGGCGTGAACCCGGGAGGCGGAGCTTGCAGTGAGCCGAGATTGCGCCACTGCACTCCAGCCTGGGCGAAAGAGCGAGACTCTGTCTCAAAAAAACAAAACAAAACAAAAAAAAACGCTTACCTGTAAGTGTAAGGTTCTTGTATCGTTTCCACCCTGAGAGCACACCAACAGACAACACGAGGCGGTGTGGAGCAACATGCTGTTTTAACGAGGGCCTGGGTGCAGGCGGGCCTCAAGTGAGGACTGGGCAAAGGTTTTATAGTCTCCTGTAAACAGTAAGTGTCACAGCCTGTGGTAACTGCTACGTTGTACCCGGATGGCCTTTTTCTCGATCTTCCTGTCTTCCGGCCGGGGTACCCAGGGTACGTGTCTTCCTCTGTCTCTCTTCCTGCTTCTGCTATGTTGCCGGCGCACCCTGCTGGCGCAAGTTACACCTTGCGACTGGGCCTGAAAAGGGAGGAGTTATTCATCTTAAGCTTTCAGGCCCGGGGAGAATCTTACAGTATGCCTTCTGGGAGTTTGAGTCTTTTTTTTTTTATGCTTTATATTTATTTTATTATTATTATTATTATTTAAGTTCTAGGGTACATGTGCACAACGTGCAGGTTTGTTACATATGTATACATGTGCCATGTTGGTGTGCTGCACCCATTAACTCGTCATTTAGCATTAGGTATATCTCCTAATGCTATCCCTCCCCCCTCTCCCCTCCCCCCAACCCCAAACACCGCATGTTCTCATTCATAGGTGGGAACTGAACAATGAGAACACATGGACACAGGAAGGGGAACATAACACACCGGGGAGTTTGAGTCTTAAGCATGAACTGCCTGATTCTCCTTGCTTGGCACTCTGCAAATAAACACTTTCCTTTCTCCTGCTGCAAACCTCAGTGTGGATATCTGGTCTTCCTGCACTGGGTGAACAGACGACAGTTCGGTTTGATACCAGAAGCTCCAGAGAAACTGCAACTAAATTCTTAGGTGCATCTAGTATTATCTGTTAACTAAATGAATAATATAGTTTGCTCACAAAAGTATTCCTATTTAGAAAATATATATATGTGTGTTTTGTGACTAATAAAATACCAAGTCAGGTACAGTGTTACTGAATACATAGTTGCTTTTTGTCACTATATATTTTCATTGTCAACATACACTATAAATATAACTATTATCATGCAACATTCCTTCAGTTTATTTTCTCCGTCTTATAATTTTCAAACAGACTAGGAAACACTACCCCCAAAATATCAAATTACTATCAGCATAATTTCCTAATAAACCTGTTCACCATGCTCATCTCAGAGTTCTGGGTAAAGTGATTTGTAGTTGCAACACAGTACATAGGGACTTAAAAACTTTGTAAATAAAACCATAAAAGAGAAAATATAAACTAATGATTATTTAATTTTTAGTGAAAGGAACAGACTTGATGAATGTAAAGGAAAAAATATGACTACTAGACAAAGTGCTACCCAATAAAATGCCAATAGTCTTTCAAGCAGGTTTCTAAAATCCTAGCAACTCCTTGGAATTCACAATTCAATAACCCAATATTTGAAGAAAGAAAAAACAAGGAAATGAACAACATGCTAGCATATCACTCCTTCCATAATTGTTGCTCATGCACACCAGAGCATGGATGAAGTTGAATGCACAACTCTTTTATGTTTAAATTGATAAAAGTAAAACTAAAGAGGGAAAGGGCTAAATAAGCATGTTCTTCGGCATCTTGCAAACTGAAAAAAAAATTACAAATAAGAAGTAAATTTTGAAAAATGAAAACTAACTTCTTTGGCAGAGAAATTATTAAATATTGAGCTGTTCCTAAGGGATTGTTTTAGAAAACTCCAAATTTTTACTCTTAATTTTTACTCTCCTTAATTCTCACATAATTTTTCAGTACAATATTGTAAGACAGGCAAAATATTACTTAAACGTGTTTATAAGAAATAGAAAACTTTAATCGCAGAGGGTTTGAGCACATGATTCCCCAGTTGCCCAAATCTCCTTTCTTTGAAGCTCATTGGTGATAAGGGAGATAAAAATAGTTTAAAATTCCACCCTGCTTATGGGATTTTTTTTAATATTAAGCGATCCTGCAAATTCCCATTTAGCTGTAACCCCCAAGGCAGTCTATTTAAATTAAAAACACACACATACACAAACAACAGGCAGAAGCAGTCAAGTGGAAAAACAAGGAATAAGAGTATCGAGACTACTATATACTATTGTTTTAGCAAATCACTTCAACTCTCTGGATCTCATGTACCTAGTTGTAAAATGCAGAAGTTGGCTTGCTCATGGATTGCTAAAAATCTATGATTCTATAGTCAACAAAGCATAGGAGGTCTCTTCCCTTGTAGCTAGAGATGTGGTAAGGACAGAGTCTCCCTAACCGGAACACTGCCCAGCTCACGTAATTTCACTCCCTCAGGCTAAGCCTGTCAGCATATCTTCTGGGGAACAAAGAGAGAACTCTGATGAAATTAGGGCAACTAATACCCAAGGGACAATTACAATACAGTGATTATCCTCTACAATTACCGGCTTTTAGTTTTCTCAAAGACGAGGTTTATCTATGCAGAATCTCCTTTGGAGAAATCCATGATGTCTCAAAGCAACATAGCTAAATTCCTTTTCAGCTAAAAGTTGTACCTTTTGACAGATGCTATCATGGAAGGAAAGAAGCAGCACATTCTGTACCAGCTGCAATTACAGTTGAAGCATTAAAAAAGAAATGTTAGATGGTGGTGGTGCCATCTAGCTGCTGTAATGGTGAGACTTAACGTATTTTTATAAACTCCTGTAGGAAAGCAAATATTCTGATCATTTTCTATAGGCAATGAAAGGCATAATCTTTCTTTCTGTGTCATATCTCCATGTAGAAAAGTAAACAGAGGCCCAGAGAGATCAGTCAGCCAGTCAGCTAGTCAGCAGTAGAACCAGGATCAGAGCCTGGTTCTTTTGATTCCTCTTTCCACTTCCTCACCACTAATGAAAGACAGGTCCCTAATCTTCAAAGCAAGTTCTGCTTTCACATCGTCTCTCCACAAAGCAAATAAATCATTACATTACAAAAGTGTTCTCCCCTTCTTCCACATGAAGGAAAATGATTTACTAGTCACCCTCTGAGAATCTATTTCTAAGAAGATCCCCGAAAAAGGAGTCAAAGGTATCTGAAAACTTCCAAAATTAGTAACTAGACAGATTTTGTTTTCCACTTGGAAATCCCTATAACCAGGTTCCAAAACCACCACAAAGCTTGGCCCTGTCATACCAGTATTGAAGATTTCCTCCCTGCTAACACGTAGGAGGACTGACTACACTAAAGTGGAAACATATCTTTCTCTTTTTCTTCTAGTCACGCTTGTATTGCTGCCCCCCAACAAAGCTATTGTCAGAAATGGAAGAAAACGGATTCAATGTCACTAGCCCGAGGCCCTCTCCCCAACCTCGCATCCACAAAGAAACCATTCTCCTTGAACAGAGCAGCACTTCTAAGAAAGTTCCCCAACAAATATATACCTGCATTCATACACGCATATCACCACCACTTTGCTTGAAACCCAGGATATTTTTTTAGTTACAAGAGTAATATTTTTTGTAACTTTTTTGTAACAGTTTAACCAATATAGAAGAGTTTAAAGAAAAAAACCGTTTCTAGCTTCCCTACTCAATCCCATTTTCTTGACAAAATCACCATTAATAATTTGGTGTATAGATTCTTTATATTTTTTATGTTTTATGTTTATGTAAATACATGTAAAGTATACATATTTATACTGTTTTCTTTCTTTCTTTTTCATTCTTTTTTTTGTTTTTTTTTTTTGAGATGGAATCTTGGGTCTGTTGCCCAGGCTGGAGTGCAGTGGCATGGTCTCAGCTCATTGCAACCTCTGCCTCCTGGGTTCAAGTCATTCTCCTGCCTCCGCCTCCAGAGTAGCTGGAACTATAGGTCCACACCACCATCCCCAGCTAATTTTTATATTTTTGTGGAGATGAGGTTTCACCATGTTGGCCAGGCTGGTCTCAAACTTCTGACATCAAGTGATCCACCCACCTTGGCCTCCCAAAGCACTGGGATTACAGGCATGAGCCACTGCACCCAGCCTATAGAGGTTGTTTGTTTGTTTGTTTTTCGTGAAATTAGACTAAGCATTTTTCTCTGAAATTTGCTTTTTTTTTCCATTTATCTTTCTGGATATCCTTCCATGTTGATATATATAGACTTAACTCATATGTTTTAACAGCCAAATATGGCCAGGCATGGTGGCTTGCCCTTGTAATCCCAACACTTTGGGAGGCCAACGTGGGAAAATTGCTTGAGCCTAGGAATTTGCAACCAGCCTGGGCAACATGGGGAGAACCTGTCTCTATAAAAAAAAAAAAAGAAAATTTAATTAGCTGGGCATAGTGGCAAGCTGCTGGGGAGGCTGAGGTGGGCTTGAGCCCAGGAGGTTGAAGCTACAGTGAGCCTTATTCATGCCACTGCACTTCAGTCTGGGCAACAGAGTGAGATCCTTTCTCAAAAATAAACAAAAAAATAGCCAAATATAGTCCACAATGGAGCTATGCAATACTTTTTAACCATAATGTACAGAATGGACATTCAAGTTGTTTCTAGTTTATTTTTTCTTTCTTTTTTTCAAATCATGAAGGACATTGTTATGAACATTCCCATATACGTCCATTCTTGTTTTCTGGAGTTCTTATTTCTATAAGATAGATTCATAAAAAGTGGCATTCCAGTTATTGTTAGATAACAAACCACACCAAAAAAAGCTTATGAATTTAAAATTGGGGCAATGCTTAGCATAACAACTCATGCAGCTTCGGCTGGGGTAGCTCAAATGCAGATAGAGGATTCATTTCCAAGAGAGCTCACTCACACCGCAAGTTGTTGCTGGCTATTGGTGGGAGCTGTTAACAAGGGACTTCAATTCCTTTCCACCTAGACCTCTCCATGGACTGCTTAGGCTTCCTCACAGCATGGCAGCTGGTTCTAGAAGCAAACGTTCAAGAGAGAGAAAATGGAAACTGCTATTCTTCTAAGGCCTGGTCCTGGAAACTGGCAGTGTCCTTTCAACCATATTTTATTGGTCAGTCAGTCATAGAGCCCACCTAGATTCAAGAGGATTGGCCATAAACCTATCAATAGGAGGAGTAGCAAAATTATATGCAGCCAACTTTAATCTATAAGTAAGATTGCTGAGTAAAATTATCCTGCACATTTTTAGTATGAATAAATATTGCCAGATCCTTTTCCAAAAAGGGTTAATTTATACATTCAGCAAATATTTGAGGGATATTAATTCTTTGGCACTGTTCCAGATATAGAATAGAGCAATGATCAAAACAAACAAAAACTTTTGCTCTGATATAGCTTAAATTTAGAGGTTGTAGATAGATATCAATCATATGTCAGGTGGTGATAAATGCCATGAGAAAAACAGAGCAGAGAGGGGACCAGGAGTATCTGGGAGGAGAGGGTAAAATTTTAAATAGAATAGGTAGGGAAGGTTTCACTTTCAATGCAACAAATAAAAGTAAGTGCAAGCCCTGAAGGGGTGCATGCTTGAGATGTTGAAAGCCAGGTGACAGGAGGAGAGTGAGCACGGGAGAGAAAGATTGAGAGGTAAAAACGTGTGGGCCAGATTGTGTTGGGGTAATTCATCCTCCCATAACCCTGTCTACTAGTGATATAGCCTACAAGCATATATTTATTGGACATCTGTATATTCTTTTCTGTGAATTACCCTCAGGATAAAGTAAAATAATAAGACATATGCCCTCAAGGTGAACCCTTTATTGGAAACTAATGAAATGGTTTGGATAAGGATGCTAAAAGAAAAAGATTCAATGCAGGCTACAAAGAAGAGAGCCTGAAGGATGCTGCCCAAAGGCTTAGGTCTGACATGTTAATTGTAGTGCTGTAGAGGGTGGGAGGACAGCCCTGGTCGCAGTATGTAAGGGCGTGAGACATCCTGGGGTAAGGCATATCAGAAGGTAAAAGGGACCAAAAATACAGAACAGTGACAGCCAGACCAGAAAAGAAACTTCATCTTCTTTAGCACTTTTTTTTATTAGGAATGGCCTAATAAAAACTTCAACTATCAAAATTAAAGATGACTATTTTAATTAGTTTTCTAATTCTGCAATAGTTTTATAATTGTTTTCCAAAGGAAGCCTTCAGCATTGCCACATGTCTTCTTTACTCGTAGCAAAAATCCTGTTCAACTTGCTATGATTAAAAATGTCTATTATTTCTTAGCATTCAGAAAATGCTTTAAAAAATGTCTTTGGGTTTTTCACAACAAATCCTCTTTTGCTAAAGTCTGTAACTTAGAAAAGATTCATTTTGGGAGGAAAGTCTATAGTAAATGCCCTTGGGTCAAAGGCCTCTGTCTAGTAGAGTTCTTCTAAATGAAATCCAGTGAAAGCATATTAGCAAGTTTCACAGTTTGTCGATGGCTTTCCATCAATTGTCAGAAAATGGCATTTACATTCCTTAGTCAGTTTAACAAGTACTTTATTGTTTAGTGATATTTGGACTTCTGACATCTTTAGACCCTTGAGGTTAAAGTCAAAATACTTTAAACAAAACAGCATTTATTCAAGTCATTCAGGGCTTAAAAAGCATTTTTCTCCAAAGAAAGGGATATTAGTGGTCATTTCCCAATCTTTATCCTTAGCATATTATAAATTATAGCTTGTAGAAAACCTTTTGACCAAATACCTTTCAATGGACTATCAGGCCTTTATCAGGAGACTTCTTTGAGAATTTTTGTAAATCAGGAGCTTAAGAATTCTCATACTATTTCTAGTGGTGATAAGGTGGTGAGAAATACATAAGATTTTTCTGGAGTAAAGGACACTTCCTGAGAATATTATAGGTGCTCACAGAAGCAGAATTCACCCAACTAGACCTCCCAGGATCTTTTAATAAAATATTTCATCTGAGCTCTAAATGTGAGCCTACAAGCTTTAAGGCTGGGAAAGTAGGTTTTGTAACCCCCAACCTTGAAGCTTGTGTGAACCCATACCCACAAACACCCATACACACCCACACACATAAACGTCTAGTGGAGTATTCTGTACTCTGTTAAAACTCAAAAATTATTGTCTGTGTCCTATTTAATATATTTTATTAATTACCTGTTTGAGGACTTAGAAGGCATGTCTATATCTATGATAACAAGGATAAGAGAGTTTAAAGAATCAAGGTTTAGTGAACCATGCGCTAAACCTGATATGATAACATTAAACATGGCTGAATGTAAAAGCCTGTAATTAGGTCTGAAATATCAACTGCAAATGTGGGGACTAGAGGAGACCTTGTTTAACATAATTCCTATGACAGAGGCATGTAGGTTAGTTAATTATAAACTTACTGTATGAAACAATGTGATATGACTGCCAAAATAGGAAACAAATTCCAAGTTAGGCTTCATTAATAAAGAAGAATAGTGTCTTGATCCAAGAAGGTAATTTTCCTACTTAATGAGAATACATCTAGAGCATTTTGTCTACTTCTTGGTGCCATATAAATAGGATATTGAAAACCAGTACCTATTCGTTCCTGAAATGTACAGATCAGTTGTTTTCAAACTTTGCTGTACAACTAAAATCTCTTGGGGAGCCTTTCAAAATCCTGATGCGGAGGCTTCACCCTATACCAATTAACCAGCATCTCACAGGGCAGGCCCCAGGCAACAGTTGTTGGTTTTTTTTGTTTGCTTGTTTGTTTTTAACTTCCAGCAAAATTTGAAAATCAGGACATTAGATACAAATCTCTTTTTTTTTTTTTTCTTGGAGACGGAGTATCGCTCTTGTTGCCCAGGCTGGAGTGCAGTGGCGCGATCTCGGCTCACCACAACCTCCACCTCCTGGCTTCAAGAGATTCTCCTGCTTCAGCCTCTCGAGTAGCTGGGATTACAGGCATGCACCACCATGCCTCGCTAGTTTTGTATTTTTAGTGGAGACGGGGTTTCTCCATGTTGATCAGGCTGGTGTTGAACTCCCGACTTCAGGTGATCCACCCGCCTCGGCCTCCTAAAGTGCTGGGGTTACAGGCGTGAGCCACCGTGTCCGGCCATAAATCTCTTTTATCTATCTCCTCTGGCCATTGTCTTTATCTCTCCTTCTTCCCCACTGCCTCAAATTCCCTCAAATTCGCACCCCTCAAAGTTTTTCCAGAATGACCTCAGTAGCCTACTTAGGCTCCCAGATTCCAGATTGCTTTACTTTAACCCACTCTCCCTTTACCTGCTGCCAAGGTGATCAGACTAGCATGCAAATATTATCAAATCGCTCCCATACTCATAATACTTCGATGGCTACCCACAGTACTCAGCATAAAGCTCAAATTCCATGAAGCGTACAAGACTCTTTATGATCTGGGCCTTATCTATAACCTATAAATCCTTCTCAAGCCTTCTCTTCTATCACTGCACCATACACTGTTTTCACTCTTGTCATACTTCACATGAATATGTCGCACTATTTCATATTTCTGTGTCTTTGCTATTACTCAGTGCATATATCTCTTTTCCTTCAAGTCTCAATTTAGTTAACTCTTTAAGAAAACAAAATGTCTTTGATGCCTCTACTATGTGTTCTATGGAATTTAGTATATAACTCTAATTAGCGTCAATCATACTAAATTCTTTTTTTTTTTTTTTTTTTTTTTTTTTGAGAGACGGAGTCTCGCTCTGTCTCCCAGGCTGGAGTGCAGTGGCGCGATCTCGGCTCACTGCAAGCTCCGCCTCCTCGGTTCCCGCCATTCTCCTGCCTCAGCCTCCTGAGTAGCTGGGACTACAGGCGTCCACCGCTACGCCCGGCTAATTTTTTGTATTTTTGGTAGAGACGGGGTTTCACCGTGTTAGCCAGGATGGTCTTGATCTCCTGACCTCATGATCCTCCTGCCTCGGCCTCCCAAAGTGCTGGGATTACTGGCGTGAGCCACCGCGCCCGGCCTAATCACACTAAATTCTGATGTTTCATTTATCTTTCTCATTATACACTAAACTTTCTCGTTTAGTGTCTAATTCTTATCAGTCTTTGTAATCTCAGTGGGTAGCACAATGCCCAGCACAATATGACTCTCAAAAATACTCTTGTAGATGGAAAAAAATAAATGAACAATGATAGACCTGAAAGCCATGTTGTATGAACTGACCATGGACATCTGCTCTCTGAGAAAAAAGATGTTACCATTTTAAACACGTAAAACAAAGACACATTCCAGTTGATTACAGAAAATCTTCTAGAAGAAACGAGTCGATACTACAGGAGACATATTTTTGCTCACTGTATAATTAGAACTTTTACAAATAGGATGATTCCCGTGAGGTAGGATACTGAATTCAATAGAGCTGTTCAAGCAGTCTGAATGCATTTCTTCACTGAATGGGGAATAGAGGGATGGATAAAGAATTTCTAAAATTCCTTCCAACTCTAAGACTCTTCCATTTTAAAATGAACATTTAGTAAACAAATCAACTGACTTTCAGAAAACATTGGTTTTAGTTAGAGAAACTATTGTCCAAGAAGAATGAAGACCAAAGCACAAAGAAGTTGGCTGTTTTTAAAAAGGCACCCTTATCATCTATCTGGAATTAAAATAAGGGCATAAACATACTTAGAAAAAGATACACTGCTATTTCAAGCTGTCACTAAATTTCCATAAATCAGGTAAAATTCTTAGAGGAAGTGGATCAGAGAAAACAAATAACTGCTATTTATACCAACCTCCTACCCTAAGCCCTAAAAACTCATGCAAAGATAATGACTAAGAGAATGAAAATAACAAATCAGATCAATTATATTACAACTTTTTTACTGTCCAAGAATAGCGCTCTCCTCTAGTGAAGGAAAACTCAATAAATTACATTTAGAAGGAGCAACTCAATCACCCATGTAGCTTCTGGCTGCCACCAGAAAGATCAGAGGAAGTTATTATTAGAAACTTGGGAAAGACACATTAGAAACCACAGCAAAGGCCTTGGATAGTTAAAAACTCAAATAGTTTCCATCTGTGTGTCAAGCCATAACCAAATTTGCCCAAACATTGGATATACTGGGGAAAAAGATAAATCAACATGCAAGATTAGTAAATAAGAGATACATGGAAATGGAGACCCCTAGCAAATGTAGTGGTAGATACTGAGGAATTAAAAGTAGGAGGTAAGAAGAATATTTTTACTAGAAAAAATTTCACAGTTCATCTCTTTCTAAGCTAAAATGTCTGCATTTTACACAGAAATTGAAGAATTTTCCTGGCAAATAAAGCAAAGGAGGAGCTAAAATTAAAGAAGGACATTTCAAATAAAATTGTGGAAACATCCCTAAAGGCCCATGGAACGTTTGTCAGAGGCCTCCAGATGAGCCTGTATCTCTCCACATGAGACCTTCATCTTGCCCTCACTTACATGGGCTTGTTACCAAGACCTAGAAGCTCTCTTTCAGGAAAGTTTCTTCCCTAAATGTCAAAACTCCCACCTTCTTCTGAGAAGTGTCACATTCTTACAATTCACCAAACAGTGCTTATTGCAAAGCCTATCACATAGTCTATTCTTAGGTAAGGTTTATAGAATGAATGAATGAACAAACTCATCTAAGGTAAATGGATGTCACCAGATCCCAGTGGACTTTCTTCTTACAGAAATTTAAAATTATTTAGATACAAATTTTTGGAATTAAAATTAGTGTCCTTTAGCACACTACAATTATGATACAGACCCTGGAATTATCTCTGTTGGCACATCTTTGTAAGTTACTTTCTGGGCTGGGCACGGTGGCTGACGACTGTAATCCCAGCACTTTGGGAAGTCAAGGGTGGATCACTTGAGATCAGGAGTTCAAGACCAACCTGGCCAACATGGGAAAACCTCCTCTCTACCCAAAAAAAAAAAACCACAAAAATTAGCCAGGTGTGGTGGCACGCACCTGTAATCCCAGCTACTCAGGAGGCTGAGGTGGGAGAATCACTTGAACCAGGGAGGTGGAGGCTGCAGTGACCCGAGATCGCACCACTGCACTCCAGCCTGGATGATAGAGTGAGACTCTATCTCAAAAAAAAAAAAAAAAATTACTTTCTGATATAATTCAAAATAGAAGTCTTCCAATAAAAAATTCTACTCTGTCTTCAAAATTGTTCCTGAGTTTTGTTAAAAATGCTCGTCTCAGCCTCCAAGCAAATTCCCTTTAACTTGAAATCATGCTAGTGAACCTGTGCATGTATGTTTTGTTAAATTATTTTTCCCTTGTTGAGATGATGAGTTTTCCTAATCCTTCCAAATGCTTTCACCTGGGCTCTTCCTAGGCTCAGTAACAAGCCCTTTTAATTTATCTGGCCTAAAATTCAGGTCATAGTCTATGGCCATAAATGTACTTTTCCTCTAACAAATATAACTAACCTTTACAGGGTGTCTAATATTTTTATTAAATGAACAAATAGATTCTCAAAACCCAAGCCCCCCCACCACCCCTCGTAGTAGCAGCTTATCACTAGACAGAACGCTACCTTTTCACATACTAACTCTCCTTTTTCTGCAATCACAGCCAAAGCTAGATCGAGGACGTGGAATTCTTTTCAGGCTTACTAGCCTGGTTTCCATTATCTTCACATGTATTTCCTTTAGGGCCTGACTGTTTTAAAATCTTTTGTTATGGGGTTTGGAGTGCATCTTGAAATATAAATATTTATGGTGAATAAAAGCAAAGGCAAGTCATACAATTTTACAGCCAAAACTCCTTCCCTGGACATTATAAGCTCATTTATTGCAAAGGAAGTTCTCCTTATTGGGAAGAAAGAAGCAAGGGGTTGAAGCATATCACTAAACTATTTAAGGATAAGCAGCCCAGCTCTGTATTATTCACAGCCAACTTGTGTTGCTGCTCAGAGACACCTAACTCCCTACAGGTAGTTTGCTAATGCCCTTCTTATCTTACCTTTTTCAGAGCTCTATAAGCCCCCAAACTGCAAGGGGATCCTAAGTTCATTGAAGATAAAATGGAAACTGTGAGCAACTGAACTTCAGAGCAGCAGCCCCTTTACTCTGTCCCACTCTAAGACATGCTTTAACCTCCGCCTTCAGCCACTGCCAAAGCCATTAAGTTAAACTTACACCATCCAGACAACCTTGCTCCCCAAGCAACTAGTCTGGACAACTGCGTCCTGTTCTGCCTCAGCAACCTCAGCTCCCAGCATAACTTGTTAACCATTAAACTGTTCCTCTAATATCTCTTCAGGGGCCAAGTCCAGGCTGCAAACAACGTAAATCCGTTCTACTGGAAAGAGTTGTATACAACAGAATGAAAACTGGCTCAAGGTCAAGAAAAAAAGAACAGAAAACAAGGCTACAAAAGACAGAGTGATTACATTCATACATCATTTTTGCAGTTCTTTTCTGACTTTCCTCTCAAAATTCCAAAGAAGCATACTTTAAAACCATCCAAGTCTATGGTTTCCTTTATTCTTTCATTTAGAATCCTAGCTCTACACATTCAGAAACTATGACATGATTTTAAAATGCTAGATGAATATAGCATATATATGAGTATGTATATATATATGTATTTTTTAATTCCAAACACATTTTAAGAGATCCCAGAGGCAAAAGACACACTGTATCATGTTTATTAAGACAGAAAGAAAAGTCTTCATGATTGCATATGTTAAATAAGTAAGTATTGACTTATGCTTAGCCAAAGCTAAAGACAAGCCAAGATACACCGGGAAACTGCAGAGGATTTTCCTCTTATCAAGCAGATACAGATACAATCCTATCCAGATATAGAATGAAACTTCAAATATGTAATTATGTTTGAAGAACTGAGAGAACAAAATGCCCCAGGTACCTAAAAGAACCATCTATGCTTATTATCTGAGTTTCCCATCTGATTCTTCCCTCTAATTCAATCCATTTTTGCCCATCACCATTAAACTGCGACTCTGACCAGACAGGAGATAGGGTATAAAGACCGTGCCCTCTCTCATTTTCCACCATCTGATCTCCAGCTTATGCTTCCCATTGGCAAAGGAATCTGGCTAATGAGATGCAGAAAGGTTAGCCTCCCAGAGCAAAGAAGGTGAAGGAGTGTGCAGAGTAGACTTTGTGGGCAAACAGAGAAGAGCTAACACATATCCCTGGCAATGCTTCATGGAATTGTGGAGCTGATAAAATAAGATGATACACATGAAGGTGTCCAGCATAATGCTTGCCACACAGAAAGCACTCAGTATACGTGAGTTTCCATTCCCCCAGCCTTGCAGGGCTTTCACGCCACTGAGCGTAAATTGAGGGAGTGGAATTCACAGGAAGCTATATGGTTCCTTCAAACTCTTGATTTCTACAACTATGTCCCAACTCCTGTTTTATAAAATAAAACCCTCATCTTGAGAAAGTTTATCCTGTGGCTCATCAAGAGTCTTCATTTTGCTGTTTAAGAGCATTGAGAAACCATCCTCCAAATACGATTTTTCTCCAGACTTAACAGAAAGCATATCGTTAGAAACCAAGAGGGAAAAATTAGGATTGTGGTAGATACACAGATAATTCAGCAATTATATCCAGATGAAAAGTATTGCTCAAAAAATCTTTCCCCATTCCACCTAAGCCTCCCTTGCCCTTAGCAATGTGTCTTAACTCTAATGCACTAATTAAGCTAAATAACACAATGACTGAATCAGAATGATTCATCCTAAGTGCATGGACATGTATCTAGAATAGCATGATTACATTTATTCTAGTCAAATAATTTGAGATCAGAAAACTAAAAGGGAGAGCAAGTTCAAATGCTCATGAGTAGGATGAAAAGCAGAAGACACAAAGAGAAAAGTTTTTTTTTTTTTTTTTGAGACAGAGTCTTGCTCTGTTGCCCAGGCTGGAGTGCAGTGGCGCAATCTTGGCTCACTGCAAGCTCCGCCTTCCGGGTTCACACCATTCTCCTGCCTCAGCCTCCCGAGCAGCTGGGACTACAGGCGCCTGCCACTATGCCGGGCTAATTTTCTGTATTTTTAGTAGAGACGGAGTTTCACCGCGTTAGCCAGGATGGTCTCGATCTCCTGACCTCATGATCCACCCGCCTTGGCCTCTCAAAGTGCTGGGATCACAGGCGTGAGCCACCGTGCCCGGCCGAGAAAAGTTTTTATCCTGAGCTTTGATTGAGAGATATTTTTTCCCAAATCAGATTTTTCTTCCTCTGTACATTTGTGCTTCATTCTTAAACTGTCCTGAATGGTCTTTTGAGACATGTTTGTTCTCATAGTTTACAATGTTAACCAAGCATACTTCTTTGCAAATGCTGTTCCTTCTGGAAAATGCTCTCTTCAACACCCCACTCCTGCCACTCCCCCAAATACCCACAAATCTAGCTGTCTTACTTGTTCAAATCTCTGCTGAAACATCATCTTATCAGATAGGTCTTTCTTGACCACTTTATCCAAATAATAGCTCCACCCCGTCACTCTCTTTCTCTCTGACCTTAATTTTTCCCAGAAGCATTTATTACCCATGACATATTTTGTATTTTTATTTGTCTGTTTCTAACTAATTAAATCTCCATGAAATCAGACACTATGTCTATTTAGTTCCTAATAGCCTATACCAGTTTCAATAAATGATGAATATGCAAAAAGCATTTGTTCTTGGCTGAAGATAGGCAAGGGATACAATGGACAAAGGATTCTGTACTTTGGGTTGCAAAGTAACTACAAGACATATGATTTATTTTATCTTTAACACATTGACACCTAAATCTACATATCCAAATTTGTATTGTCCTGTTGAAGGTCTTCCACTTTGGTATCTATTCACTTACTCTCATTAAGTTGCCATTACTTAAAATTTCTCAGAGCTCCATTTCATTATTGACATCAGCTCAAATTATTTTGAGTAGCCTCAGTTGTAACAAATATAGATGACTCTAATTTTCTTATATAACCCCAAATCACTCAGAATAAGGAATGGCAAGTGAAGTGAATAAGCAGGCTGAGTGATACTAGTTGTGGTCAAATATTAAGGATGACTGTAAGGTAGTAAGAGCTCAGTTATTCAGAAACTGGTCTAAAGACAATCACCCACACAAAACGAGTCACCAATGTTTTTGCACAGGGGCCAAATCATCACAATAAATGCACCATCTTCAAGTCAGCACTCTGAGAGAAAACTGCCATTTTAATGCAAAAATTCTAATCATAACTTGAAAACTCAGCTCATTACCTCCAGTTTATATAGGAGTCTCAGATTTTTTTCTCTGAAGAGTTCAATGGGAGTTTAAAATAAATAGTTTACACGAATTTCAAATCCTTGAACTCTTAGAGGACATATTTTAAAATGTATATCCTCACACTGTGTTTTCAATTTATAAGACATTATTTTCCTTCTTCCTAGAAGCCTAAAGCCATGTCAGGAGACTCATGATTAGGTACTGCAGTGAGAACTATCAGAGGAGAACATGTCCAACAAAATGAACTCTCGTGTTTATAGAAATTCACAGTTTACACAGGAACTAATAAAACGAACAAAAAGGAAGGTTTCCTGATGCAATAAGGTTTCTTGGAAATATCAGCACTTTGTATGAACCAAGCCAAAATGAGGCATTTCAACCAGTCACAAATACACACCATGTTTACCACAAATCTGAGACAAAGCTTAGAAGAGCTTGAAACTTGAAAAGTAGATTAGGTAATATATATAAAATTCTTGGCTGGGTTGTTAAATACATCATGGAAACATGCAGATCCAGTAATGTTTCTAGGAAGTAGACTCATGGGATTAAGGGATCACCTGGTCTTTCTTCCTCAAATTTACCACCAAACATAAACATGCCCCTTGGGGGTAGACAGCCCCCTTGAAGATAACTCCCATCAAAGAGATACTTTAAAAAACAGGCCTTTTGGAGTTTGAGGTAGGCCAGATAATGCCCCAACAAAGATATCATATTGTAATTTCTAGAACCTGTAAATGTTATCTGTTAAGTGTTAAATTAAATAAGCAGGAGGCTGGCCGGGCGCGATGGCTCATGCCTGTAATCCCAGCACTTTGGGGGGCCGAGGTGGGCGGATCACGAGGTCAGGAGTTTGAGACCATCCTGGCCAACATAGTGAAACCCTGTCTCTACTAAAAATACAAAAAAAAAAAAAAAAAAAATTAGCAGGGCGTGGTGGCAGGCGCCTGTAGTCCCAGCTACTCGGGAGGCTGAGGCAGGAGAATGGCGTGAACCCGGGAGGCAGAGCTTGCAGTGAGCCAAGATCGCGCCACTGCACTCCAGCCTGGGGGACAGAGCCAGATTCTGTCTCCAAAAATAAAAAATAAAAAAATAAGCAGGAGGCCATTAGCCAGAGGCTCTCTCCATACTTTGTGTTTCTACATAACAAACTATAACCTAACTCAGTAGTAAACAAACCAAACCTAATTCAGAGTATATTTTGTAACAAATAGCCATTTTATCCAATCACAAACAGCCAAGCTTCAGCCAGTCACAGGTAGCCAACTAATTAGACCATATCTTTTAACGCAAATGCCTCATCACACCATGCCCAAATAAGGCAAACATCTAGCTAAAGCCAATCAGGTGATATCTCCGCTTTGGTCCCATGTTAAGCCTATAAAAGTTTGCTGCTCACACAGATGGGTGGAGCTCTTTGAACCTCTGCCAATTCTGAGAAGTGTCCAATTCATGAATCACTATTTGCTCAAATAAAATGCATTACATTTGTCTGAAGATGTTCTTTTAACATGAAGCAAAAGGGGTTTTGCAGGTGTGGTTATGTTGAGGATCTTCAGATGGTAAGATTATCTAGGTGGGCCTTAAATGCAATCACGTGTATCCTTACAAGAGTGAGCAGAAGGAGATTTAACAAAGAGACACACAGAAGGGAAAGAGGCAATATGACTGTGGAGGCAAAGACGACTGGGGTGATACAGCTAACAAGCCAAGGAATGCTGGCAGTCATTAGAAGTTGGAAAAAGCAAGTAACAGATTTTCACTCAAAGCCTCTGGAGGGAGTATGGCTCTGTCAACATCTTAATTTCAGCCCAGTGAAACTGATTTCAGACTGCTGGCTTCCAAAATGGTGAGAGAGTAAGTCTCTGTTGGTTTAAGCCACCTAGTTTGTAATAATTTGTTATCCTTGCTTTAGGAAATTAATGTAGATTTCTTCCATTAACCCCTCCCTCATTTTTTCTTTTCCTTAAATGGGAAAGTTTTATTGAGATGTAATTCACATATCATTTAGTTCACTCATAAAATGTGTAAGTCAATAGTTTTTAGTGTATTTCCAGAATTGTGCAACCATCACCACAATCAATTTTAGAGCATTTCATCACCTCACAAAGAAACTCCATATCCATTCACTATTTCTCCACAACCCTCAGGCCTAGGCAACCACTAATCTACTTTCCACAGAATCACATATTCTGGACACTTGCTCTAAATGCAATAATACAATATGTGGTTTTATGACTGGCTTATTTTACTTGGTACAATTTTTTCAAGATTTATTCATGTTGTAGCATGTATAAGTGCTTCACTCTTTTTTATTGCCAAATAATATTCTATTGTGTGAGTATACCAGCCTGTGTTTATACACTTATCAATTGATGGACTTTGTGTTGTTGTTTTTGGCTATGATGAATAATGCTAACATAAATAACATTCATGTAAATGTTTTTGTGTGAACATATGTTTTCATTCCTCTTCAGTACATACATAGGAGGAGATTGCTGATTGTTTAACATTTTTTGGAACTGCCAAACTGTATTCCAAAATGACTGTACTATTTTACATTCCCATCAACAGTATATGAGGATTCTGATTTCTCTAAATTCTCACCAACACTTATTATGATGTGTCATTTTTTCATTACAACCATCTACTGAGTATGTATTACGGTTTTTATTTGCATTTCCCTGCTGGCTAATCATGTTGGCCATCTTTTCACGAGCTCATTGGCATTTCTCTATCTTTGGAGAAATGTCTATTCAGATCCTTTGCCCATTTTTATTTGAATTATTTGTTTCTTTATTATTGAGTTGTAAGAATTCTTTATATATTCTACATCCAAGTCCCTTAGCAGATACATAGTTTGCAAATATCTCCTCCCTTTCTGTGGGTCATCATTTCACTTTTTTAAAGAACAAAAGCTTTTAATTATGATGAAGTTGAATTTATTTTCTTCTTAGAGTTTTATAGCTCTTATATTTAGGTTTATTATCTACTTTGAGTTAATTTTTGTGTGTGGTGTAAGGTATTAGGAGTATGAAGAGACAAGCAACAGACTGGGAAACAGTATTTCCAAATAACATTTCTAAAACAAAAAAAAAACTTGTATCTAGAATATACAAAAAACTCACAAAACTGAGGTATAAGAAAATAATCTGTTTTAAAAATAGCAAAAAAAAAATCTGAACAGACACTTCACCAAAAAAGAAATAGGGATGGCAAATATGAATATGAAAAAATGTTCACCATCAATGATCGAGGAAATGTAAAAAAAAGGCTGCAATAAGTGTCATTATTTACTTATTATAATAACTACAATTTTAAAAATCTGGCAATACCAACTGTTGGCAAGAATAAGAAACAAAAACAATATTCCCATTGGGAATGCAAGATGGTAGAGTCACTCTGGAGAACAGTTTGACGGGTTCTTACAAACTGAAATGCACACTTACCATGTGTGACCAAGCAGTCTCACTCCTAAATATTTATCCTGAAATGAAAACCTATGTTCACATCCATGAAGTTTTGTACATTCACATACATGAATTGCTATAATTGCCAAAACTTGGAAACAACCCAACTGTCTCTCAATTGGAGACAAATTATTGATACACACAGTGGCATGGATGAATCTCAAATGCATTTTGCTAAGTGAAATAAGCCAGCCTGAAAAGGTAATATACTGCACGATTCTATTTATATGATATTCAGGAAAAGGAACAATGAGAGGGATGGAGAACAGATAAGTGGTTGTCAAGAGTTAAGGTTGAGAGGATCAGCATGAGGGAATTTCAGGGGAGGATGATCAAACTGTTTCGTATCCTGTGGTTACACAAATTTATGCATTTGTCAAAACTCACAGAACTATACACACACCCAAAAGTGAATTTTGCTGTATATAAATAAAAAACAAATCTTAAAAAGTGTTGGGGGCACAGAAGATTGGTGAAAATATTTAAGAACACAAATCAGCAGCAGCTCTGAATTTTTTTTATGAATCCAGTAACCTACGGATCTCTTCAGTTTAGCTCTTTATGATTTTTATGTTGCTTTAAAGGAACTAGTTAATAACAAGGTTATAGCTCTAGTTTTCATTTTATCCATGAATATAAAGAGGCACTGTGAAAAAAAGCATGTGTTCTCTTGCTTTATCTCAAACAAAGCCTGATGCAACAAAGCAATTTCCATGGTAATGACACTTTTTATTCAACATAAAGACTAATAACTGGATAAAAGTACATAGTTAGATGATGCAGAATGTGTGCATGACAGGACTAAACCAGGCATCTAGCCAGATGATTAGCCACATCTAAAATTTCTTTATTTTTCTTTTTTTTTTTTTTTTTTTTTTTTGAGACGGAGTCTCGCTCTGTCACCCAGGCTGGAGTGCAGTGGCGCAATCTCGGCTCACTGCAAGCTCCGCCTCCCGGGTTCACGCTATTCTCCTGACTCAGCCTCTCCGAGTAGCTGGGACTACAGGCGCCTGCCACCACGCCCGGCTAATTTTTTGTATTTTTAGTAGAGACGGGGTTTCACCGTGGTCTCGATCTCCTGACCTCGTGATCCGCCCGCCTCGGCCTCCCAAAGTGCTGGGATTACAAGCGTGAGCCACCGCGCCCGGCCCAAATTTCTTTATTTTTCTAAGAGCAAACTCAGTCTCTCCCTTTTGCACTCATCTTCCCCAGTGAAAAATGGGAACCTAAAGGCCTTTCTCTAGCTGTCATTTGTTACTGAAAATACAATGAAGAGAGAAGTAGTCATCCAAAATGTCTAGTGGTGAGGAGGTCCCACCACTACCCCCTGTGTGAGCATTGAATGTGTATATGTGAGTGGTTTTTTAGGGTGGAGGATAATTAAACATGAATAGTTAATGAATTAAGTACCACTCTGTTTGTCTCTAAGAAATTGCAAATGACCTTATCATTGGGCAGAATCTTAGAAACTATTTAATTCAGCTCCTTGTTTAAGAGATGAAAAAGAAATGGCTCAGTAAGTGGTCAAACAACTGGATTGTGGCAAAGCCAGAACTGGAACTCCAATATTCTGACTCCTGATACGCTACTCAGGGCCAGCTTCAGGGGCATGTGACCTGTGAAATCTCACAGGGCCTGGCACTCAGAAGGGCCCTCCCTTGGTTTAATGCTCTGCTGTACCTGTCTTGAAGTTCTTGGTAATATTTGAAAAAAGGACCCCGTATTTTAATTTTGCACTGGTCCCGCAAATTACACAGATGATTCTGACTCTACCCTCTCAAAGATTATTTCATAGAAAGAAAACTTCATACTCCAGCCAACGGCATGAAGACAAATTCAAGAGATAAGGAAATTAAAAACAAACAAACAAACAAAACAGGAAAAATTTATAGAAGAAAAAATACTTCTTGTGCATCCTGTAGAACATCAGTCACCACGTGAGTGAAAAATGGCTTCATGGGAAATAATACAGATAGAACCCCAACAAGTTTCACCAGAGGCCAGCCCAAGCTCCCAAGAAACCATTAGTAAGTAGTGATTGAGTGGGAAGAGGATGGGGTACATCCAATCTAGCGGTACAATTTACCTGAACATCCTCTGATCAAAAAGACCTGAATAGATCTGATTTGTCTTCTCATGCAGGAATCACACTAAACATCTCATCATATGGAAAAAAAAAATCTCTAGATAGGAGACCCTCAGAAGGTGTTTATATGCTGAAGTATACACAGATTTGCCATTGGGGAATTTGGAGGTGTCTAATTGTGAGAAATGTTACACCAGGCAATAATACCAATGAGGACGTTAGGGAAACCTAATCCTTTTGTCCATTAGTGGTGCATTTGACAGGGGTGGAGATTCCCTGATCATGAATTACTTTCTTTCAATAAAAATTATATTTTTAGTGAAGCAATATTGAGAAAGATTAAAAACACCAATCCAACTCTTAAGTTTTACCACTCACAGTGTTATGACTACCAAGTTACATAAGCCCTCTCAGTCTCTATTACTTTATCTGTAAAATAAGGACCATAAACTGACCCTAATTTGTTAGCTTGCAAGGACTCATTTTCCCCAAAGTTTGTTCCACAGAAGACAAGTTCTGGAGAATAGCCAAAGTAATCTGTGAGTCAAACAAGTTTAGAAAGCAATGGGTGATACAGTTTGGCTGTGTCCTCATCCGAATCATATCACATACCACAAAGGAAAAGATTACTAAATTTGACTGTATTCAAAAGAGCATAAAACAGGTACAAGGTGGGAGAAGGTATTAGCAACAGAGGACTTTTTATATCTAGGAACTCCAAATCAATTTAAAAAAAGAAACATTAATAGAATAGAAAAAAGGACAAGAGGCTTGAACAGGAAAATCATGAAAGGAGAAATCCAAGTGATCAATAAATCTGTGTAGATGTGTTCAATCTCATTTCTAATCAGACAAATACAAGTTAAAGACAGAATGAGATTCCTACTTTACTCCAAAGTAATCAAGAAAATTAGAAAGCCTGAAAATACAATGTGTTGGGTAAGGAAATCGAGCAAATGGAAACTCTGGTACTGTGCTACAAGGAGTACAGATTGGTAGAAACACAATGGAAAAGGAAGTGGGCATTATTTACTATAATTGAGTGTTTGCATATTCTATGATTCATCAAGTCTACTCTGGGGTACATTCGCTTGGGAAATTCTTACATATTTGCATCAGGATACATACACAAGAACGGTCCTAAAACTCTCGTCCCTAGCCATCCCAAACTGGAATTTTGGAAACAACAAGGTGTCCATCAACAGTAGGATGAATCCATTTTGGTATGTATCTCCAATGTAATACGACACAGCAATAAAAATAATTAAACTACATAGAACAGGATGGTCAGCTCTTAAAAACAAACTATTCAGTGAAATAAGAAAAGATGACAAAATAAATATAAATCCATTTCATATGGTTCAAAAATGAGCCCTATGCGCTAGAATACAGAGTTTAGTAATGCTTACCATTAAAGTAAATTTTTCAGACTGTTTACTTATAAGCAGGTAGCAAATATTTAAAAAAAAATTTTAAGCAGAAGGGAAAGGTAGAGACCTATTCAAACACTTACTCCTCATGCATACATTTTATAGGAAAGGAGACTGATGAGGTAGTTATTTTTAGTCTAGATATACAAAGAATGGAAGTTTGGTTAAAGATATTAATAGTAGATTTTTGACTGATAGTCAACTGAGAGCAAAACTGATGAATGAATAGTTTCCAGAACAAATCTAAATCTCATTAAAGTTTATTGGAAAATTGTTCAGGCACTTTATGAGGGATGCTAATCTTCTCCCCAAAAGTGTTTGTAAATTAAATCAGAGACGAGTTCTATTCCAGACCAGGCTCGGGCAACTTTTACAGTATGTAGTGCACAAAACTAAAAAGCAAGCTGAGGAAATCATTGCCATAAAACTCAGGACAGTGGTTATCTGGAAGACAGAGGGAGGAGATGGGGATTGGGAAGAGACACACAGGGTTTCTAGAGCCCCATCCATGTTTTCTCATGTAGTTACAGTTATACATGTGGCCTTATCTTCTTTATTCATTAAACTGTACATTTATTTTTGAGGTACTTTCCTGTGTATGTGTTATATTTCTTGACTTGAAAGGTAATAAAGGGCAGATGAAAATCTGAGGCACAGAGTGATTAAGTGATTTATATTTTTCATGCCTGCATGACATATGTTACATGAGTGTAAAATTTATAGGGTGGAACCCTAGGATATAGTGAGCTTCTCTAGTACTTCAGAAAGCCTCACATTCTTCCCCCACCTCACAGTGACGGCTTCCTCCTCTATTCTCACAGAGCTCATTGTTTAGACCTCTTACTGGCAATTGACGATGAACTGCCTCACAACCATTCCTGTACTGTTACTGAAACTTTCTCATTGATATGCTTTGTCTTCCAGCTCATGGCTTGGCTCACAGTATCCTCCTGATACACATTTATTACTAAAAAGCAATACAAAGTCTAAGTGTGAATCCCACATCAGAGCAGGTCATGTTAAGGCAATCTTCCAGTATTTACCATCATTTCTAAAACACGTTTCTCTAGTCCAGGTCTGAGGTTAGACTTGAAGGCTCACATCTCTCGCATTGGTCAGAAAACTCTCCTACTCTTTCTACAAACCAGTACACTCTTGGTGACATGAAAGCATTTGTTATCTAATTAGGTGTCAGCTTCTTTAGAAACTCATAAGGACTTTGAGGCTTAGAGCTTGCTGACCAACTCCTGTGCTGAAAAAAAAAAAAAGCAATAGCATGGGCAGTAATCTGATATAGAATGAGAACACAATTACCTTATTTGCTCTATCTTTGTGAGGGATGGACTTAATTCTGACCGTGAACTGCTTTCCTAATATGAATTCACTTTACAGTTTCCATTCGAACCACAAAATTCAATCATTCTTTCAACAAATATTGTTAAGTGTCTACTACATGCATATTGCCATGCCAAGACACAATGATATAAGACATCCTGAATTTTCTTTTTAGAACCTCTCCGCCAAACACATTCTCATTTATTGATAGCTATTATCAAGACAGAAATACATAAGTCATTAATTAGCAAAGAACCCTTCCCTTTGTAATAGGATGTTGTAACCAAGGTACCAAAATATAATAGCTATGACATTACAAGATAGAATGCCAGACCAAGATGCAAATTTCAAAAGTGGTAGTTGGAAGAAATAATTGCAAAACTCTCTAATCCCTTACTTTCATCCAGAGGATAAAACATGGGAGAATAATACAGCTTGAGAAGAAAGATTTCCTCAGAGAATGTTATGCTATCTTTTTTCCTCCAAGAAAATGGCATAGAAGTAGTACTAGCTCCTAAAATAAAGTCTAATGAAAGAGACTTTGAGGACATTACTTAGAGAATTTCTAACGGGGATTTCAGTGGAGAAAATTATTGGTGTTTTATGAGTCTTTCCCTTCCCAGCAGGGAACAGAGTGCTTCCTTCTTGACCCTAGTTCAAGAGAAATTAGGCTACAAAGAGAGCACTCGGATAGCTTTTCATTAATCTTCTTCTGTTAGAGGGGAACTCACTGAAATGGTGTCTGATCCTGACTGAAAACTCTGAAAAGCAAGAGATAGGTTGGCTTGTGGCTTTGGCAGCCAGAAAGAAGTTGCTGCATTTCCTGTATTTTGCTGAGGCAAAGATGAAGAAAGGATTCCCATGAAATGGATATGGAACAGTATACACAAGAGCCAGCAATTTAGGTCTGGTCAAAAGAGCTCCCTGGAAGAAACTGAAGACAAGGCCTCAGATTCCCAGGTAGCTTACCTATTTGTCTCCCTGTTTCTGCCCTTGTGTGTTTCACCACAGAAGTCAAATATTTCTGCTAAAATGTAAGTCAAGCTCAGATTCTGCTCAAAACCCTCCAATGGCTTTCTGTGTCACAGGAGTAGAAAGCCAAGTCCCTACTATAACTCACAAGGCCTGCTCGATGCTACCATGCCCTCATCTCCTCTTCTCTGTTCTGTGCGCTGCAGCTATGCTGGCCTCCTGCTTTTCCTCACACTCCTCAGAGCTACTGGACCTGAGATTCCCTCCATCTGGAAAGATTCAATACCTTGGAGGCTTTAGTCACCTTCTTCATAAGGCCATCCCTCTGAACCCCATTTGAAATTTCAACCCTTCTCCTTCCCCAAACTCTCCATCTCACCTTTCCTGGTTTTTTTTCTCTTTAGCTCTCATCACTGTTTAATTTACTCTATATACACATGTATATTTGTATATGTATGTATGTATTTATATTATATATGTACATGTATTATATATGTGTGTATATTATGTACATATAATAACTAATATCTACAGTATAACTATATGTATGTGTGTATGTGTGTGTTTATGTAAAATCTTCCCACTAGAAACACAATTTCCATGAAAGAATTTTTGTCTGTTTTGTTCACTGCTGCACGTACTCAGGGCCTAAACCAGTGCCTGAAACAGAGTAGTTGCTCAACAAATATATGTTGACTGAATAAATGCACTTTAATAAAATGTTTGTGAATAACAATATTTCCTAGGTTATTGTTCTAAAGAGGAGGCCAAAGGGGAAGAAACAGAAAACCCCAGGGGAAGAAACCAGTAAATCCACACACAAGTTTGCTCAACACGGTAAGACTTGAGCCTCTCATTGCTTTGTATTTCACATGCCCAGTGCAAAGATTTCAGGCAGTAATAGTTATGATCTGTGTTTTTCCCTTTTGTTTCCCTTCTGTTCTTGGTATTTAATAAAAAAAATCTGCAACTCCATCATTAGTGCATCATAAATCACTCACGTTACGCAGTCTGTTCAGGCAGCTCTGATAGGAACCTCCTGGGCTGGATGAGAACTCAAGCAAGCCAGGAAATGTTTCAGTGGACATGAAAGCCAAGGGAAAAATCCTAGGGTATGAATCATGTGGAATTTCAATTTCCCTGATGCCAAGTATGATAACTATCATGGATTCCAAACAGTGTTGACAATACATGTTTTCTTTGACTGCAAAATTTCACAGAAATGTGTTCCTACCCTTAAAAATCCTGGGTCCAGAATTCAATTGTTATAGGAAGCAAAAGTTGCCAGGTGGCAGAGAAATGAAGAGCAGGAAGACTGCAATGTTAGAGATGCCTTCTTACCTCCCCTTCTGCGTGACTTCTACAGTTTCTTTCAAGATAGCCAAGAAACTCCAATGATTTAAGAAAAAAAGAAAAAGTATTAAAATTAGGTGAAGAATGTATAAAAAGCATCTCAGATCCAAATAAACTGGTTAAAACACAAGCACTTGTGCATACACACGAACATGCATGCACACACATGACCACATGTGGCATACATGCTCACATGCACATTCACAGGCACCTTCTGAGGACCTCTCATTCCAATAGGTCACAAGAGAATCACAGCCCTAAACCTCTTAGGCTCTAAGAGTTCATTCATTCTACCATACACACCTCTCAACCCACTTCTGCACGATGAGGACTGCAGAAGGTTGAAGTTACAAATGAAGACGGTGGAGGCTTTCTCAAAGCCTTCTGTTCATGTTTTTATCCAGATTACTCCTTTAATCCAAAAATGTCTCCACTCATCATCAGCTATGAAAACTCTATCCATTCTGCAGGTTCTAGTTTTTTTGGTTGTTTTGATTTTTTGTTGTTGTTGTTTTGTTTTGTTGGTTTGTTTTTTGAGACAGACTCTTTCTCTGTCACCCAGGCTGGAGTGCGGTGGCACAATCTCAGCT
Organism: Symphalangus syndactylus; assembly: GCF_028878055.3. NCBI lineage: Eukaryota > Metazoa > Chordata > Mammalia > Primates > Hylobatidae > Symphalangus > Symphalangus syndactylus. Next base: position 71,016,724 of record NC_072438.2, on the reverse strand, counting down.
CACTGCAACCTCCGCCTCCCAGGCTCAAGTGATCCTTCTGCCTCAGCCTCCCAAGTAGCTGGGACCACAAGTGCGCACCATCATACCCAGCTAATTTTTTGTATTTTTGGTAGAGACAGGGTTTCACTATGTTGCCCAGGTTGGTCTCAAACTCCTGAGCTCAAGCAGTCCACCTGCCTCAGCCTCCCAAAATGCTGGGATTACAGGCGTGAGTCACCATGCCCGGCCCCAGGTTCTAGTTTTGATTTTCCTCCTTCCATATAATTGGAGATATACCTCCACCCAGTTATTTTCACAGAAAGCCTCTGAAATCAAAGAACACATCCCTTTTGCACAACTGCAGATTCAAATGTTAACAAGCTCAATGTTTCACACTGTGCTCCAAAGAAAAATGTTTTGTGATTCTTTAAAAAACCAAAACCAAACCAAACAAACAAAAACAAAATAGACTCCCTGGCCAAACCGTGTTAGAAAACCCTATACACTCTGTCCTTTTCTTGGAGATTCACAATCTATATTAGCATAGTAAAGGCCCTGAAAATCCTGCAATGAAGAAATGTGATTAACTTGGTTTAACCCAGTATTTTCCAAAGTTGTTTGACCAAATTTTCCAGTTTTCGTATATCAATAAACCTTTCTCGGAAAGCTAGTTTTACATGGAACACAGCGTAGGAAACACTGATCTAATATAACTCCCTCAAGGGAAGAGATGATGAAATTGAGGTCTGGAGAAGTAAAATAACTGAATAAAGACCACAAGCTACTTTGTCAAGGAGCCAGTAGTACACCTCAGGTCTCTTGTCTTAAAACCCAATGCTCCTTCATGATACCACTATGATAAAATTATATTATAGTATGAAATTCTAGGCTTATAACTTTTATTTTATGTCTCACCAAACTTCTTGGACATTGAAATCTTTTTGGTGGTATTTTCCTTTGGGAGAAAATGTCTTATAAGCACAAAATAGAGAAAGCCATTTTTTAGTTCAATAAAACATTTTGATATATACCAAAAAAAGTAGTCAGCAAATCTAATCTGTATAGTCCTAAGAATCAGAATTCATATTAGCAAGCTGAATTTACAGAAATCCAGAATTCTTGAATACCCTATAAACAAGGTGGTTAAAAAAGCACAAGTTTAGCCTCACACTACACAGTAGGCACAAACATTAAAAATAAATAAATAAATCCCTCCCAGAATTTGCTCTATAGTATTTCTTCCTTTATCAGAATCCTTTGAATAAAAACAAAACAAAAGAGGATATTTTTGTTGAATGAGATCTCCAAGTTATTTATGGCAGATATTGTTGACTGCCTATCAACAGCTTCCCCTCCCATTTTCCCTTCCTGATTTGGGTCAGAGCAGGCAGCCATGTGCTCAGGAAAGGTGAGCCTCTCTCCTATTTCCAAAATATAAGCCATGATTGGTGCATGCCATGATTATTCTAGCTGCATTTGGCAGTGGACTTAAATGTGGAAATATAATTAATATATAAGGAATGTATATCAGGGTTTCTGGAGAAGACTTTTACCCCCAAAGGCTTCTTGGGGGTAGTAGGTTAGGCCCACTTTGTATACCTTCCTGTATTTATATAAAACTGTAGTGAAATAGTGACGTCTGGAACCACTGAAACCATCTCGACACTGTAAGCGTTTCATCTGAGAACAAAAGCTAATATGTTGAGGCTGGCAAAACAGACGGGTGGAAAGGACTGACCCGGGCCCTTGATCACATCACTGAGGCACTGAATTATCTGTAGTACCTCTAACTCCAAGCTAATGTAAGATAATAAAAAGCCCATTTTGAGTGCTGACATTTATGATCATCCTCCCTTATTCCTTCCTTCTAGTTCAAGACTGAGCTTCATCTTCCTTTCAGTTATGGAACAGCCAAGTTTGTCCTGCTAGGCCACAGATCTGTCCAATTTCTTTATCTTCTGATTGAAACCTCTGTGCTAGAGCTCGCTGCCTTGCAGACTCCTTGGGCTATGCCAAGTGTGTCTTTTAATCTTCCCTTAGTTGCAAACACCCCCTTAGTTCCCCTATGCTTAGTTACTAACCCGCATCAGCTATTCCCAGGGTGCTATCCTCTCACTCACTGCTCCCTATTTTCTCTCTTCTTTTCCCTTCGCTCTTCCAGACTACAGCTTCTCTTGTTTGTGCCTTCACTTCCAGAAAGCAAGAGTTCTCTGCAAGTCCACACTGTCACCTCAGTGCAAATATTTAAAAACTAAAGATCACACATTTTCTACATACACCAAAATCAACCACTCTTTTCCAATCTCCAAGGCTTTAGCTCCCTCTTCTTCCAGCAAATGAGCACTTTTTGTAAAGAGTATTTTAATGAAAACAACAATGACAAATTCAGTTTTGCCCAAGGCCACTTTGCCTTCATGAGAGAGACTCCGTGGTGACAGTGTCCAAGATTGCCTTGTGTCCACTGAAGTGCTTAACAGTACACTTATCAGTGCTCAATAACCATTTCCTGATTGATTTGTGAAAATGTAGCCCCAATTAATTTATTTCAATAAAAGAAAAAATGATCATGAAAAAAACATTTGGTTAGTTGGAAGATATTTGGTTATTTTGCCTAAATAAAATTATGGATCCAAGGGCATTTCAACAATGATTTCAAACTGACATGTTGAAACTATGAGGGCCTTAATTACAACATCTCATACTTGTACAGTGTTTAATGACTTACAGACAGGCTTTGCTTTGATTACCTCATCCAAGCATCCATTATGTGATATGTTACTTTTAGATATATCGTTTGTACAATATTAGTAAACAATTTGAGAGACAGCATATGATCAGAGGTCTCTCATAAGCGCATATTTCAAGTATAAGTTGATCTGAAGCTTAAAAAAAGAAAATAAAAATGTAAAATAAACTCTCCAGGACAGAATCCAATGTGTTAGTAAAGCCAGATCTAGGACACTGTGTTTATTTCTCAATGCTATGTTGTAAAAGAAACACTGTCAAAACAATGTATCCAGACAAAGGCAACCAAGATGCTGTCTGGAAATTATCTCAAATGATGAAGGAGAGAACTGAGAACATTTAACCTATAAGAGGACAAATTGCAAGGATGACACAGACATCTTTACCTTCAAAGATTGTCAAGTGCAAAGGCGGCAGGATTGTTCCCATCATGCTTTTGAGGGCCAATAAGTGGAAGTTAAAGAGGAAAGGAATCAACGTAAGAATATCAAGAATTTTCTAATACCCATCTCTACCACTGCTCGCCAACCTTCTAGGGCAGAGGTCCCTAATCCCCGAGCCATAGACCAGTACCGGTCCATGGACTATTAGGAACCAGGCCATACAGCAGGAGGCAAGTGGCAGGCCAGCAAACATTAAGACCTGAGCTCTGCTTCCTGCCAGATCAGCAGAGGCATTAGATCCTCATAGGAGTATGAACCCTATCATGAACTGAGCATGCAGGGATCTAGGTTGTGTGCTCCTTATGAGAATCAAATGATAAATGTAATGGACTTGAATCACCCCAAAACCAACCCCACCACTACCACTGGTGTGTGGAAAAATTGTCTTCCACAAAACAAGTCACTGGTGCCAAAAAGGTTGCGGACCACTGTTCTAGGCTGTTCAATGTAAAGAAATTCTCTAAAAACTAAACTAATGATATGCTGGCTTGCCTGGGAATTAAAAATCTCTGAAGAGTTTCCAGTGCTCTGCCTCTGGAATTCTGTGAGAAGGAGTCCTATATTGGCAAGATGAACCTCTAGAAATCCTTCCAGCATGCTCTGAGAGCAATCCAGGAATCATTGATGAATCCCACTCAATTTATTTTTGTGACTAATCTTTTCTTTCCAAGTAGCAAGATAACTAACTCTATAGTTTGCTAAAAATAAAGGTAAACAAATGAAATCTAACCTAGAATGATTGGCATTGAGCATTCCCAGCACCTAGAACACTACCAGGCACAGAGTAAGAGCCCCATAAATATGTGTTCTCTAATGAATGATATAACTATCTAAAAGTTAAGTGATTCCTACAGGTTTTCAAACAGTTTCACACACATTAGCTCTTTGGAGCTTTCAGCAACAACCTTGTAAAGTAGGCTAGGCAAATTGGTAGACCATTTCATATACCCTGTTTTGTTTCCTTCCCTCAGGAATGCTTTTTAATGCTTTAGGTTTCATCAAAGGATGTTAAAAGAAAAATCCGTCATAAGAATATCTTATGTAAAACCAGAGTTAAAACCGTAACTGTCCATCATGCCCCTCATATAAGAAACATGATAAATTCCTCTTCAATTAATGCCAGGAGAAAGTCAGCCTTGCCATACTGATTTGCTTGTTCTGTTCTGTCCTTGCTCTGCCTGCTCTATCTTCTTTCTATCCTTCCTTCCTTCCCCCCTTTCATTTTGATTCTTAATTTAAATTCTTTTATTTTATATTTTAAGTTCCGGAATACATGTGGAGGATGTGCACATTTGTTATGTAGATAAACATGTGCCATGGTGGTTTGCTGCACCTATCAACCCATCACCTAGGTATTAAGCCCCCCATGCATTAGCTACTTGTCATGATGTTCTCCCTCCCCCCAGTCTCCCACCACCACAGGCCCCAGTGTGTGTTGTTCCCTTCCCTGGGTCCATGTGTTCTCATTGTTCATCTCCCTCTTGTAAGTGAGAACATGCGGTGTTTGGTTTTCTGTTCCTGCATTAGTTTGCTGAGGATAATGGCTTCCAGCTCCATCCATGTCCCTGCAAAGAACATTCTCTCATTCCTTTTTATGGCTGCATAGTATTCCATGGTGTATATGTACCACATTGTCTTTATTCAGTCTATCATTGATGGGCATTTGTGATGATTCCATGTCTTTGCTATTGTGAATAGTGCTTCAATGAATATATGCATGTGTGTATCTTTATAATAGAATGATTTGTAATCCTTTTGGTATATATCTGGTAATGGGATTGCTGGGTCAAATGGTATTTCTGGTTCTAGATCTTTGAGGAATCGCCATACTGTCTTCCACAGTGGTTGAACTAATTTACATTCTTACCAACAGTGTAAAAGCATTCCTATTTCTCTGCAACCTCGCCAGCATCTGTTGTTTCTTGACATTTTAGTAATTGCCATTCTGACTGGCATGACTTCCTCCCTTTCTTTCTTCTTTCCTTCATTTCTTTCTTCTTTCCTTCCGTTTCTTTTCTACACAATAGGGGCTGTATGAATAAACATAGTTCCTTCTTTGCCCTAGAAGTTGCTAAGAAATTCAATCAACCTTTTGCTTCTAACTTTGACATCCCAAGTTCCTCACACAAACCTCTGCAACTCTGTAACTAATCAAGACTTATAAATTTGTTTTTGATAAGCAATGTACCTTTGGCTTGAAAAAGTATATATTACTTAGAATCCTGATACATGAAACAGTTAAAATACAGCTGTTGAGAGCAGAGCTACAAGCACTCCCAACTAAATCTCCCTCAAAAATCCCCCACTGCAAGCTTAAAAAGTTGATATAATAAAGGTAGAGAGTAGAATAATAGATACTAGAGGCTGGGAAGGGAGAGGGGCTGAAGAGAGGTAAGTTAATCAATACAAACACAGTCAGATAAAAGGTATTAGTTCTATTGTTTGACAACAAAGTGTTGTCTGTGACTATAGTAAACAGTAGAGTGGCTATAGTAAACAACAGTGTATTACAGATGTACAATGTATTATGTATTTCAAAGTATCTAGAAGAGACGACTAGAACTGTTCCCAAAATGTAGAAATAATACTCAAAGTGATGGATACCTCAGATACTCTGACTATTCTACACATGTAGCAAGATATCACCTGTACCCCATAAATATGGAAAACATCATGTATCAATTTAAAAAATAAAAAGAAAAGAAAATTAAGCAAAAAGAAAAACAAATCCCCTACCCCCCGATGGCGCTAGATCCCCTATTATTCCAGCGATTGTCATTTGAAAACCACTGCTCTTAACATTTTTTAAAATTTTAGCTGCCTCATTTTGTGTTTTTATTATAAACCATATGAAAATGTTTTGGATATTAGGCACATGAAAAGTGTGTCCATTTCCATACATTTTACACATAAGAAAATGGAAACAGTGAGACAGTAACAGTAGGTAGCAAGTAGGTGGAGTCAAGATTAGAACCCAAAATTGATTTTAGACTCAAGTAGTATCTAGGTTAACCTTTCTGAGCTACAATTTACACACATATGAAAATGATTACCATAATTGTCTATCTTGCCACAGTGCTTTGAGGATTAAATGAAATAAAGTGTGTAAAAAATGCTACATAGTACTTGACACATAATAGGTACTTACTCTCATCTCCATTACTTTTTTTGACTCCTACCACTCTGGTCTGGTCAACATGTTATGTTAACAAAAAATTTTAAAAAAAAAAGAGAAGGAGATGCTAAGTCTGGACCTCAGGAAACATGGGGACAGCTGACAGTACTGACAAGCAACTGCAGGATGAGACTGTCCAAAAAGAGTTGGTTAGCCTGAGACTCATCAGTGACGTTGAAACAAAGGTACGATTGTCAAACTTTGCTAGCAAAAGAAAATGGGTCCTCATAAAAGGCTGAAAATGAGACACAGACTCAGACCAAAACAAGGATTTAAAGATTTTGTCACTAACCCCATCACCATCAAATCCAATAGACAGGGGCAGGTTTTGACTTTCCGAGCCGCGTCCCAGCCATTTCACTTTCAAGGAAACACATTAAATTGCATGAATGTGAAGAATTACAACTTCAGCAGAGCCATTGGAAAATACTGTTAAAGAGCATTTATTGGCCCAGCCCAGCAAATCTGTCCTCCAGCTCCTCTGTCAGACCCCTCCAACAGGAAAGCTTTTAAAGTAATATTTTAGCTCTACCACTGACATCTCCCTATAAACTAATGTGATGTTTGGCACAGAAGGGTGTTTATTTAGGTGTGTGATGGTTCTGGCTGTTAGTGTGGAGAGAAAAGTTATTTCTCTCCCTCCCTTCAGAGACCATCCAAGTACTTGTTTGACAAAGTGAACACCCATTACACACAAAAGGGGGGCTGGGCCAGACTTCTGCAAAACTAGGTGAATTTGTTCCTGACACTTCCCTCCCACCCCTTCTGGCTGTAAGTGCCATCCCCTACCCCAAGTTGTCCCCCTGTAAAATCCAGGTTATCTACCCCGGACTTTTTTTGCCAAGGTTTTACTGTTATCTAATTATCAGCGGATGCCCTTTCTTTCTTTCTCCCATCCTTTCAAACGAGTTTTAGCTGATAAGTATTCTCAAGAGCATTTAAATTTTAATTGATGCTTAATTAAGAATGTTGAAAGGTCTTCAGAACTTAAAGGAATGGAACCCAACTGACAGAATTTGAGGCTCTATGATGGATGTGAGGGAGATGTTTTTGGGCTCACACAAGTTAATCCGTTGTCCCATAAAAGTGACTATCTACTATCCCTATATTCAAGGCTAACCTGGGAGGAGATGGCCATTTCCCTAGAGGCACCTAGTAGAAGGAAATTATATAACAAATTAATATATGTTATCTATCGAACTATACTCTCTATAGTAGTATATAGTATAAATAGATTGATGATAATGTGTGTGCATATATGTATGTGTGTATATATGTGTATATATGTGTATATATTATATATGTGTATATATATTATATATGTGTATATAATATATATTATATATTATATATGTGTATATAATATATATTATATATTATATATGTGTATATAATATATATTATATACGTATATAATATATATTATATATGTGTATATAATATATATTATATACGTATATAATATATATTATATATGTGTATATTATATATTATATTATATATTATATAGATTTAATATATATTATATATTATATATATAATATATATTATATATTATATATATAATATATATTATATATTATATATATAATATATATTATATATATAATATATATAAAAGTTTCATGCATATCCAGGCCTGATAAGTTTTCTTTAAAAATTCAGGGGATTTATTTTGAAGTCATACAACCTTTGCAAATGTGTCCATAATTATATTTTGGCTGACTGCAGAATTATTCTGCACTAACAGGCTGCTCTCTGCACTAACAGCTCATTTTCAACAGGAATCTTCTAGGGTAGTATAGTCGGACAGCCAAGTGACCTCCAGAGAGCAGCTACTTAAATTGCCATAAATCCAATTCATACAGATGAGTTTCTAGAAATAGCAAGTCACTGACTCCATGCTGGTCACCCTTCTCTTTATCATGAAAAGTGTAGGACACCCTAGAAGTCACAGACACCGGCAAAATACATCAGGGATAATTTCAACATTTAATATAAGTTCAAATTTTTTAAGTCCAGCCGAGTATATGCCTTGGTGTAGAACGACAGTGAGATAATAGGGAGAATTGGAAGGAATGAAAGCAAAGACAGAATATGAAGAGGAAAGTATATCAGGCACTTAGATGAATAACAAAAAATAAAAAAGAAAGAAAGATGGAATCCGAATTCTTCATCTGTAACTATCAGAAGAAGTTGGTGGTGGAATATTTTCTTTAAGCCTTAAAATGAAGGCTCTCAGGCCAGAACATCTGTGGAATTGGACAAAAGGCTAATAATTCAGAGCCTTATGATTGCCAACATCTCCCCTCCCCTCCCCTCCCTCCTCAGCACTAGCAAAGAGCAATACATTAAGAAAGTGTTTAGACTGTCAGGAAATATGATTAATTTTTTTTTACTCTGCTGTAAAAGCCTGCTACACACTGGAACATAAGCAAATGCTTTCCTCACAACGGAGTCTGGGTGGAACCTTTGCATTAGTTTAACGCCCATCAAGGGATAGCCTTGTGTCTCCATGGATACAGGGAACACAATCCATGTTAGAAGAAAGATTTTGACCTTCAGAAGCCATTGGAATCTCACTCAAAACTAGAAAGCCTCACAATGGAAAATTAACACAAATAAATAATCCATGTACTTACAGGACCAAAATGGGATAAAGAAATATGAAATCCTGGAGATATATATACACCCATGAAGTTGTATATATACACCCATGAAGTTGTATATATACACCCATGAAGTTGTATACATTGAATACACACAGCTTTTTGTATGCCAGTCATACTGCAATAAAGTGATTTAATAAAAAAAGAAAGAAACCTGAAAGCCTGGATTATCTAAGAACTGAGCTTTGTGGGATGGAAACAAAACTGGATGTAGTAATCAGCTCAGAATAAATGAGGCTAGATTTCATGCTCTGTTTTTCCATCCATCAAACTGATTGAGTCCAACAGTCACCAGGATACAAATGATCATTAATGAACTAAGAAAAGAAAGGTAGGGCTTGGAGCTACATGCCAGAAATGAGAATCAGATGTCTGCTAATTTAGTGTGAAGTGTAGATGGTAAAGTGATTATTACTAAGTAGTGATATAATTGTTTACTTAAGGTGAAAGGTCACACCTCAGTTTGTAATTTTACCAGGAATAGAACTGTCAAGAAAACGCTATTTTTCTTATGAAGGACAAAAGATAGATAGTGGTATAAATCATTGCATAATGTAAATTCTGAACTGATATTCCACATTATATTATTTGGATCTTCTGAATTCACCAAACAACTGATAATGTTTGAAAACCCGAAATACAATATAAATGGATCGGTAATTAAATCTAAGCAGCATCTCCCAACGGCTTTTGCAAACCTTAAAGTTCTTATTTCCAGTTCATATGGTACAGTCTGCAGTTAGTTCAATGATAATTTTCTTATTGTTTCCCTGTGAGGTCAAATTGCATGGGATACAAATGATGTAAGGGTTGTATTTTCTTGCTGTGATTTGGTTTATTACTTTATTCTTGGAATGGAAATTGGATATGGGAGGCTCTTACCTGAAGGTTTTCTAGGGCAGGCAAAATTTATGGTAGTGTTACCTTTGCAGTGGCTGTTCTGTAATTTTTGAGAACAAGGAACATCTGGAAGAAATGTGAGTCCTTGGGGGTGAGGACCCTTCACTGTCAACTGCAGTGCCCTGAACACAGGAAATGGATGGATATGTGTGCCCTGTGATCTGAGTGATTATTAGGATGTAGGTTTATTTCTAAAATGTAATGGCTGGAACTTGTTCTATTAGGAGCTATTGTTGCTCTTCTATAATGCCTATTAGATGGATGGCAATTGATCAAGACTCCTGATACCTCAGTTACTTTTGGAGGAAGAAAAAAAGAAAATTACTAACCATCAGATCTGAAGTAGTTTAATAACCGAAAGAAGAAAATAGCACCCCAAGGGTCAAGAAAAAAAGTGTGTTTGCTCTATCCATTCTCTAGTCAACAATAAGTAGATATTTTATTATATATTTGGGCAAAAAAAGAAACCAAGACTATTACTGATCAGATTCTGGGGATAATAAACATCTTATTCATCCTAACTGGCTAATATAATATCCTGTTACCCATACTGAAGCTATTAAGATAGGAAAATACTTAATTTTTCTCCAACAAACCGAGGCCACAATAACTGCTCTTTCTTCTTAACTTCTGTAATATCTACCATACTGCAAGAGTCATCTGGCATATATACAGGACACCATCTGTGTGTGTGTGTGTGTGTGTGTATACACACACACATATATATACACAGTCATATATACATACAGTCATATATATATACACACACATATATATGTATATATATGGTCCTCTCACCTGTTAAAAGATAGCACAAGACACCTATGTAAACCTACTACTTTCGAAGTTTCCAAAAGTGAAGATACAGCGCAAGTTTCCCCTACTCTTGGAATCCTGAGAACCTCAAGGGGAATTTTCTTGTGTCCTCTGCCCAACCCCAACCCCATTGGGAGGCTAAAAGCCATGCACATGACTATGTCTAATTCTACTCTTCCTCTTCAAATGCTCCTTTCCTGTGCCAGTTCAAAGAGTCTTTTACCTAGTCTGGAAACAGGATAAGAAACTTGCTCAGTCTGCTGGCATTTTCTTCTCAAATCATCTATTTTACTCTTTGAAGCTAGAAGTTGCAAATTTGGCATGTGGGGTTTGCAACACAAAAGCAACAGGTGTCCAAGGTATAACTGCCAAATGGGCAGTTAACTCACTTGGGTTACTAAACTTGGAGGATGAAAAGAGCCCATTAATTAAACTTCACATTTCATTACACCACAGATACTTGTGTATTCACTGTCAACTGCAGTGCCCTGAACACAGTGAATGCCCAAGAAAAGTCTGTGATTCATGATTAATGGAAGTATTTTAGGCATATTTTATATTAAACTTGACAATGGAGAGTTGTGATTATCAATCTTTCCCACTAAATACTGCTACCTGCAGAGGGGCATGAATGGTTTTCACAGAAAGGGAAACAGTCCTTTAAAGCCTTCTGCTTGATTTTTTAAATATCCAGTTCGACCTTTATGATAACCAGAAATATGAGTGGCCCACAGTAGCTTTTCTATCAACTATACTAGCAGAGATTTGACTATATTTCCAAATTGAACCTCCATGTATCTATCTCTACACACAAAAATAAACAGGCCTCCTAGGTTCTGAAAGGGGAATTCTGTCCTTCTATTAGCACCAAATCAAGACAAGCAATCTCTTGGTACCTTTGGTATACCAATTTCCGATTCTTTAACCCCACCCTCATCACTATCCCCAACAATCTAACGAAAACATTGAACCACATGTATAATCATTCAGTTCTTCATACATGGGCAGAAAAAAAATTCACCAGCCCCAAAAATATACAAATCAACTTTTCCTTCACAAATATAAAAAATGAATGAAAACAACAGTGCCTTTATAGCTATTCAATAAAATATCTATCAAAGATGAATCTATTTTTATAAAACCTGGGTCAATGTTCTAAACTGACATACAGCTCACCAGTATAAAAATCCCTTTCTGCATCCATAGAAACAGACATTCAGTACTTATCTAAGGCCAACAGATAACATGTGGTAAATGCATGAGAGAAACCACTAATTTCTTGCCAGCCGCCTGGTAGACCCTCATAAATACTTTTTTGTTGTTGTTAAAAGATTGTTTTATTCTGAGGTAATCTCCATAGAGCGATATATGCCACAGAGGGCAATTTTTTAAATGTTAAATTAAAGAAGACTCATGAATCAAGAAATTTTGGTACTCTGTATAGAGAAAAGTATGTATATACACAAGTTTGTGTAGAGGTAACTTTTTGCGATTACAGACCCTTTGCTGTTATTTACATACATTATTTTATTTAACCATAGGCAACATGGGCTGAGGCTCAGAACTTACCATGAAGCACCCACAGGGATTATGCTTCATCATCGAAGTGATTGCTGTGTTCTTGCAGAACCCTTCCTATGGGCTATAGCTATGTAGAGTGAACAAAATTAAATGTATATCAATCTTTGTTATTTTTGCTTTTAATTAGCTCCAAAAATATGCACAATGTTTTAAGGATTTTTATAGGTAAAACACCACCAATTTTCTCACTAAATGACTCGGAATGAGAACTCGTACAAATACCGTACCTTCATTTTCTAGATTAAAAACTTTGAAATATCATTAGTGCTTTTTAGATGTATGAAGATGTTATTATATTTAATAAAATATACTTTCACTATAAAGCTTTACTACACTCATAACAGATGTTTTCCACAATAAATATTCTTAGATACTAAAAGTGAAACTAGTATTGTGTATATGTGTGAAAGGATGTCAGGTGATCGGGGCTGGGGTGATGGCATGACATTTTGTCATTTAACAATGGTCCTCATACTCAAAGAGATTTCAAATCATTGCTGTGTGATTCATGGACACTCAGCATTTTTGGTGGCCCATCTTCTATAGTATACAATAACATCAGATATAATATCAGCAATCTGCATCATGGAATAACAACTAGTGCACGAATAAAACAGCCAGCAGAATATGAAAAGGATTCAACTTGAGCAAATAACAAAATAAACATTTACACTTAAACAATGCTTACTTCTCTTTTTAAGCATTATATTAATTGTAAAACACTGAAATAGACTAGTGAAGGAGACTCTGACACAATCTCTTCCACTGGAGATTTAATAATAGATTTAATAAGAGAACAAATGAGAGGCTAGGTTGGGTGGGGCGCTGAGCAGTCATGCCTGGTGAATTTGAATGTGTTAGATGGTATTTTAAGGTTGCTTACAGCTGAAGGTTAATAAAAAATACAAGCCAATCATTCCTTATTCTTAATGGACTATTGGTTTCATATTAACTCAGAAACTTTATTAAATTGTGAATTTCAAGTAAAGATTTTAACGAGAAATCTTTGATTTCTGAAAAAATGATGTGTCCACTCAAGTACTTCCAAAGTGGAGAAAATATTGGCACAGATATGTAAGAGCTTCTTTCCACTGGATATTTGAAGCAAGAAGCAAGAAGAGCCATCAAAGACCTTCTGAAGAGAAGATTCAATTTCTGTGGAGTAAAATTTATTTCACTAACACAATAGCTTCACAGGGAAGAGTCTTTAGTAGTTAAAAATCAATAACAAAACAAAGCAAAATAGATTCTTCTTTTTCATACCATATGTATAAAGGTCTACACATGCTGAGGCTTGGGGAAGGTACTAGAATTAGAAAATTCCCCAGCTTTTCCTATTTGAATCTATGTATTTCACTTTATCAATCCCTTCTTGTTTACAAAGCCCCTCAACAAGAGCCCATTCTTTTTTTTTTTTTTTTTTTTTTTTGCGACGGAGTCTTGCTCTGTCGCCCAGGCTGGAGTGCAGTGGCGCAATCTCGGCTCACTGCAAGCTCCGCCTCCCGGGTTCACGCCATTCTCCTGCCTCAGCCTCTCCGAGTAGCTGGGACTACAGGCGCCTGCCACCACGCCTGGCTAATTTTTTGTATTTTTTGTAGAGACGGGGTTTCACCGTGGTCTCGATCTCCTGACCTCGTGATCCGCCCGCCTCGGCCTCCCAAAGTGCTGGGATTACAGGCGTGAGCCACCTCGCCCGGCTAACAAGAGCCCATTCTGTAATAGACACTATAGTTAATGTTACCCTCTAAATTTTTCACTGTCTCTTATCCTCTTTATGGTGAGGCATGAGTCCAGCCCTCCTTGGTTAAAGACAGAAGCCATGTTAAAAAAGAGATCAGTACCCACTGGTCAACTTTCTCTCCTAACGCAACTAGGAACAATCTTTTCCTATAAACTGGGCAGGAATAACACATGGCTATAATCAAAAGACTTACATGGAACTCTTAAAAGACTTAAACGGACTTTTTTTTTTTTTTTTTGGAGACGGAGTCTCACTCTTTTGCTCAGGCTGGAGTGCAGTGGTGTGATAGCTCACTGCAACCTCCACCTCCTGAATTCAAGCGATTCTCCTGCCTCAGCCTCCCAAGTAGCTGGGATTACAGGTGCACACCACCATGCCCAGCTAATTGTTGTATTTTTAGTAGAGACGGGGTTTCACCATGTTTGCCAGGCTGGTCTCAAACTCCTGACCTCAGGTGATCCACCCGCCTCGGCCTCCCAAAGTGCTGGGATTACAGGCTTGAGCCACCGTGCCTGGCCCCTTAAATGGACTTTAAATGTGAAACACAGATCATTATGTTTCTCTAGCAGTATCTAGAGAAGAGGTTACTCAAACTAGCCAGATAGTTGACATCTTCGTCAGTGCAAAATCAAAGTAATGGTTAACAACACTCTACAGCTGTTCCTAGGTATCTGTGGGGGTTGGCTGCAGGACTCCCTGCAGATATCAAAATCTGCAAATGTTCAAGTCCCTTATACAAAATGGCACAGTATTTGCATGTAACCTGTGCACATCCTCCTGTGTACTTTAAATCATTTCTAGACTATAAACACCTAACACAATGTAAATGCTATGTAAATGTTGTTATGCTGTATTGAGTTTTAAAATTTGTATTATCTGTATTGTTGTATTGTTATTTTTTATTTTTTTGAAAAAATATTTTCTATCCATGACTGGTTGAATCAATGGATGCTATACTGAATAGCTCTGCTACTTCCAAAGCCAGTGCATTTAAGCATTACTCAGAACTGCTTTTACGGGGTAGGTGGCTTGTTGAAACTTCAGCTGGCCGTATTACACTGGCTTAAACAGCATTTTCAGGCACAGTTCATGACTATGATCAGTTTTAAGGACACAGAATATAAAATGCATAGCCAAATAATGAGAATGAGAAAATGAGGCTATGAGAAAAAATTAAGTACACAATCAGCAAACTTCCCTTAGTTTTCCTTATCGCTAGGTGAAGGTCAAGGAAACATTAGTTTTTGCATTTCTTTGCCGTGTATTTTTTTTTTTTTTTGTAGGAAAGACTCTGTCGTCTATAATCCCTGCTATCATTATTCTGATTTCATCACTTAGAGGGGCATGTTGAATGAGTGACTGTTCATCCATCTGCTTGAACTGAATCCAAGCCCTGTCCTACATACACTTGGAAACTTTTTGAATGATATCCACCATGAATTACTGTATGTTCTTAGTGCAAAGCCAGTCATTATCAAAGTAACCCTTGCACAATACTGCCTCTTTCCCACATTTGCCATCTAATACATTTTTTAACAGGACAGGGTTCATATCTTGAGAGAACAGGAATAATCCCTCTTTTCAACTATCCATTTTCCTTTTTAAGTAAAACAGGGAAAAACCCATGGATGAGTTGCCTCTCTAACTCTCATTTTTACATTTCTCTGATGTAAAGTTGATATTTAATATCTCAAACACCTGGGAAGTAAACATTAAGTTTGCCATTGAACTAAAGAGTGTTCCACGATTTTGTTATGCCTATGACAAGGCTCTGATACTAATGCTAATGCACATTAAGCAATGGTTTAACTTTCTGGTTACTTGCATCATAACCCAGGTTTATTATTTTTGGCCCTAGTTAAAAAGAAGGGGGAAAAATCCTTAGAACACATAATCTGGGAAGTTTCATGTCATTTGAAGACTGGAGGCCAGGATACAAGAGTGACTTGATTGTGAAAAATAAAGTTTAAACAAACAAATTCATCCACATGTGACAAAAAAAACCACAGGCAAAATGCGGAGTACCCATGCACCTATTATGAACTGCCCATGCCTGTGAGGGTGAACAGGAGTGAGAAGGAGTGGTAGAAATACTAAAAGTACGTGTTCCTACTAATGTAAATAGTGTTTATGACCCTGTTCATAATCCTTTAAAGACAGTTGTTAGCACTAGGCACCAAGTCAGGTTCTAGCCAGGGCCTGGCAGTAGAATAACTCTAACAGTTAATAAAATACATAGTGAGAACAGGATATGAATTTATGCCTCCTGAGAATTACTGTATTCACAAATGACCATTTCAGCACAGCCGTTTTTGGCCACCTCTTGGGAAAGAAAGCACTTTGAGACTAGTTGGAAACAGGAAGAAGGGCAATATGCCACCTTCCAGGTAACTGGCAAACTGTCTCGGGAAAGCAGAAAAAACTTTGAAAAAACAGATTTCCTAGGGCCAGAAGGTAATGTGAAAATGGAAGGCAAAAAAGAAGAGAAAAAAAAAAAAAAACTGGGAGTTTTAGGTTGTAACATAAAGTATATAAACCAAGCAGACCCAAAAGAACAATATGGATGAGAAAATCTTATTCATGAATGAGCAAAATCATAAACTCTTTCTTGTCTCCTTTAAAGGCCCTGGAGGTGAAAGAAAGGGAAGAACCATGAGTCTTTACATGTCCTTGCAGTGTATTTACTCCTGGGTGGATTCTTTCAGGTATAATCCCTAAGAACTCATACAGTCCAGAGCTGTTTAGTAAAAAGTTAAAAACAGCAAATGTTTCTGATAAAAATTAAGGCTACGAAAAAACAGACCTGCTCCTACTCTCTGTCTTGGAAGGTAAAATGCAGATCTCCTGACAAACATCTCCTAACTCCCAAAGTGATCTATTGCCCAATCAACTGATAAGCACAGATTGAATGCCAGCTGGAACTCAACGTTATTCTGGGCACCCTGATAACTAGAGAAGCAATTACATGGAGTCTATGTGGTCTCTGTCCTCAGAGTTTACAATAGATGGAGACACACAACTACTGCACACAAAATAATTTGGTAGCAAAGCAAGGAAGTGAATAATTAAGTCCCAAAATAAGCAGTGCAGAATAAGGACTAAAATTTCAGAGGAAGTTGATTAAGGCCTGGGACCAGGGAAAATAGGTGGAACTTATTAAACATTTATTAGATGTCAGGCCCTATTGTAAGCACATTTGTATTAATTCCCTTAATCATCACACCACCACCATAGGGATACAGTTGTTCCTATTCTGCATTTGAGGAAACTGAGACACACAGAGGTTAAGGACTGAACTGCAGTATCACTCTTATTATAAGTCATAAGTTAGTCTGTTTTGGAGTCTATTCTGTTCTATTGGTGCATTTGTCTATGCTTGCACCAGTATCACGCTGTCACAATTATTACGACGGTGTTCGAGTTTATATACCTAAAAATCATCAAAGCTGGGCTTCAAAAAAAGTCTAGCTCTAGAACTTCCTCTCCGAACCACTTTTTTATCTGAAATTTGAGGAAAGGGAGAATCTGACAAGGCAAAGAAACAAAGAGAAGATCTATGAACAGAGCATATTTCTCCCAAAGATATTTAGGATGAATCGGGTCTGCCTCCTTTCACTTCTAAAGCCATCACATAACTTTTGACCAATTTCTTCCTACTCTGGCCCCATGAACAATAAAATATTATCTGACAACTTTACCACTAATCTTAGTTTTCAGATTTTTTTTAAAATTGCTAGTAAGCACAAAAGTAGGTGAAAAAAAAGAAAAAAACTCCCTCCTGTATCTTCTTTCCTTTCTTTTTACTTAGGTCCTAAGGGAAAAACCAAAACATTCTAAGGTCCCTCTAGGTTTATAAAAGGAAGACATCCACTTAAAAAAGGTCCTTAAGGTTTTCAAACAGGACTGAGCTTTTGGGATTGAGGTGTGATTGCTGGACAGGGCAGGAATGTGGCTGACAGCCCTAGGACTGGTAGGGTATATTTGGGGCTTCTCACTTTGCCCTTTGCAGTCACAATCCCTGTTGCTGGCAACAGGTCAGCAGAAGAGTAAAGACATCAGTAGATGAAGGAAGATCCTAGGAGGCAGATTGGAATGAGAAAGAAAAAAAAGGAAAAGAAGAAGAAAGCTCCATGCCCTTCCCTCTTGCAGCCATCACATCCTCACATTTCCAATTGTAACCTAGACTGCAATTGCCACGAACAAAAGAACAAATATCTAAATAGGGAAGGAAGAGCCTAGCAAGCAGCATGTTCACTACAATGGCAGTAAAGAGATGGAAAAGAAGACAAAAGATGCCCGTAGGGAGATGATGGACAGGATAAAGCCACAAAGGATAATATATACTTAACAACAATTACAAATATGCAGAAGTTAAGTGCTACAAAAGGCAGACTAAAAGGATATCACATCCAAAGAGATAGAGTTAGTAGAGTGACCTGAAAACAAATGTATGTTAAGTTCTTCAAAATAACAAATAAAATGGTAGGGTTAAACGTGGTGGATTGAACATGTGATTTTAGAGTTCCTCCATCTCTAAAAAAAACCCTGTAAAAACAGTAAAATTATTTAATTTTCAAAAACTCACAAACCCACAAGGATCAAAAAACAAGAGAAACAAGAGAAAAGATAACAAATGATCCATGTCAAAATTTTTGGAAGCTGGAAAGTAAATAAAGAGTAGAAACTGAAACATCCTTTAAGACAGAAAGTTAACTACCTACAAGTGGCAGGCTGGAGGTGGAGGGGCAGTGGTAACAAAGAAGCAGATTCACAGTGGGAAACACGAGAAAGATCAGAAACTGGAGGCACCAAGTGGCTTCGAATACGGGAAGGGACTGGAAAAGGACCCATAGAAAGAGCACTTCCTCTCCTACCAGGCCAAGCCAGGAGACTGTCTCTCCCCAACCCCGGCAGAAGACTGGACACATTGATTTTTATGAAGATACTGAAACTAAAGTTCTATGGACTCAGAAACATCAGGCACAGTTGAAGGCAGCAATACCATACTAAAAACAGCAGATTAAGTAAAAGTCTCCTGCGCCAGGAGTTTTGCTCATAATGCTAAAAGCTGAGTTATATCTCTGGGGCAAGAGAGTAACAGATTTTTCTTTGGGGCAATATACTACCCCAAGAGAAAGGTCCTACTAAGGTACTGTTAACACTAAGAGTCAAAGAAAAAGTACTTAAAAAATGGGATTAAGGTCGAGCAATCTACCTGATTAATTCCCCCTGGACCTTCTTATAGTGAAAAAGCACTGAGCTGTAAGTTAGGAATCTCAGACTAAAATCTCACTCTCATGAGCAAGTCCCTGTTAATCCTCTGGAGCTTTAGTTTTCTCGCCTGTAAAGTGCAGATAACATTATACCTCTTAGGTCACAGGCTTACAAGGATCAGATCCTCACTTACAATGCCATAGACACTGGGTTAGCTGCTATGCACAATTTCCTTGGAATTTCATAACAACTTTATGAGACAGTACTGTTAGCAGTCCTGTTTTATAAATGAAGAACTAGAGGCCTAATGCCTTCCCAACAACTTTTATATGAAAGCTACTAATATTAATTTACCTGAATCTCTCTCTCTCTAGTAACTCATTCCTGCTTATGAGAGTGCCTATACATAGTGAGCAATTCAAATATTTTAAATTTTTACCCATTATAAAAATTAGGGTAATCCAGTTATGAATACTAGCCCAGTAATCTAAAGTTTGTTAAGAAAAGTTAAGAAATCCGTCTGCAAAAAACCATGAATTCCTCCTTTAAAAAACTCGAAAACATGCCCTCATCATCACTTTAACACCAATTAGTCAAGGGAGTGCTGATGAATGTGTGAGTAAGTGGGGAGGCTATGCGCAATAAAAAGCAGAAAAACTTTGAAAAAACAGTCCCCTTTGGGGACTGTTCTAAAGAAAAAAACCATGAACATTTATGGAAATGTTTTGCTTAGTTTGGTAATAAATGTCTGTAACACTGAAGTGTTTGCCAGCATAACTCTCCTCATAGAATGGCTGCGTGAACAGTTTTTTTAAATTTTTATTTATTTATTTTTATTGCTTTTTATTATTATGCTTTAAGTTCTGGGATACATGTGCAGAACGTGCAGGTTTGTTACATAGGTATACATGTGCCATGGTGGTTTGCTGCACCCATCAACCCACCATCTACATTAGGTATTTCTCCTAATGCTGTCCCTCCCCTAACCCCCCAGCCCCCCGACAGGCCCCGGTGTGCATTGTTCCCCTCCCTGTGTCCATGTGTTCTCATTGTTCAGCTCCCATTTATGAGTGAGAACAATTGGTGTTTTGTTTTCTGTTCCGTGTTGGTTTGCTGAGAATGATGGTTTCCAGCTTCATCCATGTCCCTGCAAAGGACATGAACTCATTCTTTTTATGGCTGCATAGTATTCCATAGTGTATATGTGCCACATTTTCTTTATCCAGTCTATCATTGATGGGCATTTGGGTTGGTTCCAAGTCTTTGCTATTGTGAATAGTGCTGCAATAAACATACATGTGCATCTGTCTTTTTAGTAGAATGATTTATAATCCTTTGGGTATATACCCAGTAATGGGATTGCTGGGTCAAATGGTATTTTTGGTTCTAGATCCTTGAGGAATTGCCACGCTGTCTTCCACAATGGTTGAACTAACCCTTCAAAAAAATAAACGAATCCAGGAGCTAGTTTTTTTAAAAAGATTAACAATATAGATAGACTGCTAGCCAGACTAACAAAGAAGAGAGAAGAATAAAATAGACACAATAAAAAATGATAAAGGGGATATTACCACTGATCCCACAGAAATACAAACTACCATCAGAGAATACTAGAAACACCTCTATGCAAATAAACTAGGAAATCTAGAAGAAATGCATAAATTCCTGGACACATACACCCTCCCAAGACTAAACCAGGAAGAAGTTGAATCCCTGAATAGGCCTATAACAAGTTCTGAAATTCAGGCAGTAATTAATAACCTACCAACCAAAAAATCCCCAGGAACAGACGGATTCGCAGCCTAATTCTACCAGAGTAAAAAAAAGGGGCTGGTACCATTTCTTATAAAACTATTCCAAACAATAGAAAAAGAGGAACTCCTCCATAACTCATTTTATGAGGCCAGTGTCATCCTGATACCAAAACCTGGCAGAGACACAACAAAAAAAGAAAATTTCAGGCCAATATCCCTGATGAACATCAATGTGAAAATCCTCGGTAAAATACTGGCAAACCGAATCCAGCAGCACATCAAAAAGCTTATCCACCATGATCAAGTTGGCTTCATCCCTGGGATGCAAGGCTGGTTCAACATACACAAATCAATAAATATAATCCATCACATTAACAGAACCAATGACAAAAACCACATGATTATCTCAATTGATGCAGAAAAGGCCTTTGATAGAATTAAGCACCCCTTCATGCTAAAAACTCTCAATAAACTAGGTATTAATGGAACATATCTCAAAATAATAAGAGCTATTTATGACAAACCCACAGCCAATATCATACTGAATGTGCAAAAGCCAGAAGCATTCCCTTTGAAAACCGGCACAAGACAAGGATGCCATCTCTCACTACTCCTATTCAACATAGGGTTGGAAGTTCTGGCCAGGGCAATCAGGCAAGAGAATGAAATAAAGCGTATTCAAATAGGAAGAGAGGAAGTCAAATTGTTTCTGTTTGCAGATGACATGATTGTATATTTAGAAAACCCCATCGTCTCAGCCCAAAATCTCCTTAAGCTGATAAGCAACTTCAGCAAAGTCTCAGGGTACAAAATCAATGTGCAAAAATCACAAGCATTCCTATATACAATAGACAAACAGAGAGCCAAATCATGAGTGAACTCCCATTCACAATTGCTACAAAGAGAACAAAATACCTAGGAATCCAACTTACAAGGGATGCGAAGGACCTCTTTAAGGAGAACTACAAACCACTGCTCAAGGAAATAAAAGAGGACACAAACAAATGGAAAAACATTCCATGCTCATGGATAGGAAGAATCCATATTGTGAAAACGGGCATACTGCCCAAAGTAATTTATAGGTTTAATCCTATCCCCATCAAGCTACCATTGACTTTCTTCACAGAAATAAAACAGTTTTTAAACTAACTTACAAACTGGCATTAGGGAAAAGCTATAACCATGAATTGAATGCTCAATAATATGCTTCCAGGCAAAGGGCTACATGACTAGTTCCAGATTTTGGTGCAATGATTCATAAATTCCAAAGGCCTCATGTTCTCCATATCACAACATAGTTAGGTTTCACTGGTCCCTATGGAAAGGTAGAGAATTAATTCCTTACAAACCTTAGGAATAAAGCCAACAGGTTGGACACTCAACAAGAAATAAAGACAAGTTGTCATCTGAGCAGAACAGGTGAGAAAGAGCTAGATGTAAGCATCCCATCCACGGGCAAAAATGTCCTTTTTAGTGATTTTTCAGTAAAGTATTGCAAAACAGGACATACATACAATGTGATTATTCACATTCTCATCTAATATGAGATTTGAAAAGTCTGCTGCTTCCAACAGATTTTGAGATACCAATTATTTTGGTCAACTCCAAGAAAAAGATGAGGCAATAAAAAATAAAAAATTTCAATGCTTGCAAATGTTATTGTTTCTAAAGCTTATTTTCTCTAAAAGAGATTTAGATGAGATTTCTTTGAATTTTCTCTGGTTTAATGGAAAGGTCAAGTTAATAATACTATCTAAGTCTCACACTGTAGATAATTGCCAAGAAAAACTAAAAAGCCTTTGACTGTGAGGAAAAACTTAAGATCACATACACATGAGTTGGCCTATGGCCCCAAAATCTAAAGTGTGCATGGAGCCAGAGAAGACTGGTTCAAAGACAGGTGAGACAGTTGGATGCTGTAGTACGATGCGTTTTATTATTTAAATAATCAGTGACTGCAGCTGCAGAGGTTATCAACAAACCCTGATTCTAGAGCATTTGAGTGTAGAGAAAGTAAATGAATAGAAAGAAGAGTCATTAAAATTCATGATATTCTTGACTTCACCCTGAAACCTAAGTAACTCAAGGACAACAGTGAAAAGAAGCTGGGACTAAGATCTAAAAGCCTTTAATAAGCACCGCGTTAGCTTTAGCAAAACAAAGGTCAAGGAAAGGATTAATAACAGTGGTAGCCTCATGTTCTGGGTGCCTACTCTGTGCCAAGCACCATAAAAGCTCTTCATGTGCATTAGCTCATTTGATTTAACCCTCTCGGCAATACTACTAGTAGTAGTAGTAATAGCAGTAGTAGTAGTGGTAGTAGTAGTAGTAGTAGTAGTAGTAGTAGTAGTAGTAGTTAGGCTCAGAGATTAAGAAACTAAACTGCCAAGGTGAGAAAGCTTGTAAGGGATGAGCTAGCATATGAACACAAGTCAGTCTGACTCCAACATATGTGATTTAATAATTCCTAAAAGAGAGTTTCAAAATTTCGTTATTTTATTTATCAAAAAGTTTTTAAAGACCTTTGACAGTTTCAAAAATCCCAAATAAGGTTAAAACAGCCTCCTAACTGCACAAAATAAAAATGTAGCTAACTAAATAAGACTAAAAGTCTATCAGAGACAACAATGGAATCATATCGTGTAACAAAGCTTGTTCAATTAGAACCTCTCACAGAGATAGACCTTTCACCCTATAGTCCACGCTACTGTTGGACAGTTCTAATTACTACTAAGTTCTCTATACTGAGTTGAAGTCCTCCTTCCTTTAACTTCCATGCATGGGTCGCCTCCTACCATCTGTACACATAGGTATAGAGTGAATTTCCATCTCCATATACTAGAGGCAGCCAAGATATCACATCTCTATCTTTTTTTTTTTTTTTTTGAAATGGAGTCTTGCTCTGTCACCCAGCTGGAGTGCAGTGGTGCAATCTTGGCTCACTGCAACTTCCACCTCCCGAGCTCAAGCAATTCTCCTGCCTTAGCCTCCTGAGTAGCTGGGTTACAAGCATGCGCCACCACACCTGGCTAATTTTTTGTAGTTCTAGTAGAGACAGAGTTTCACCATGTTGGTCAGGCTGGTCTCAAACTCCTGACCTCGTGATCCACCTGTCTCGGCCTCCCAAAGTGCTGGGATTACAGGCGTGAGCCACCGTGCCTCCTCTATCCTCTCTTAAGTAAAATAGCTGTTTCTTCAACCATTCCTCACATTAGAGTTTCCTGACTCTTCGACCTCCTGTTTATTTGCATCTAGAATCATTTTTACCTTATGAATCTCTCTCTTCACATATAATATCTAATCTGAGTAGATCCTTCTAGAAGCTAGATCCTTCTAGAATCTAGAATGTAAGGGAGTATAGCGGAACTGTTGGAGACCATTATCTCTTTTGCTTTGGATGTTATAATTGTAACCTGAAATCAATTAACTTCCTTAATTAGAAGTGAATTAGAAGTCTCAAATGTAAGACTTTGTATTTACCTCAGTGGAGTTTTATGAAACTTGAATAAATCGTAAACTGTCAAGATTGACTTGTCCAATGGCTCCTAAGGAAAGAGTGAGTGAAGTAACTGTGAAGGAGCCCACTCTCATCATGGACCTCCAGGATCTTAACGGCAGGAGCTCCCATGACCCCATTCCCATTCACAATAACCACAAGTAGAATAAAATAACTAGGAAAACAGCTAACCAGGGAGGTGAAAGATCTTTATAATGAGAATTACAAAACACTGCTGAAAGAAATGAGATGACACAAATAAACGGAAAAACATTCCATGCTCAGAGATAGGAAGAATCAATATTGTTAAAATGGCCATACTGCCCAAAACAGTTTACAGATTCAATGTTATTCCTACAAAATTATCCAACATCATTTTTCAAAGAATTAGAAAAATCTATGCTAAAATTCATGGAACCAAAAAAAGAGCCTGACTAGCAAAAGTATCCTAAGTAAAAAAGAACAAACCCAAAAGCATCACACTGCCCAACTATAAGGCTACAGTAACCAAAAAAGCACAGTACTGGTACAAAAACAGATATATACACCAATGGAACAGGATCAAGAACCCAGAAATAAACCCACACACCTGCAACCATCTGGTCTTCAACAAAGTTGACCTAACAAGCAACGGGGAAAGTATTCTCTATTCAATAAATGGTGCTGGGATAACTAGCTAGCCATATGATGAAGATTGAAAGTGGACCCTAACTTTCACAATATACAAAAATTAACTCAAGATGGATTAAAGACTTATATGTAAAACCTAAAATTGAAAACATACTAGAAGAAAACCTAGGAAATACTATTCTGGATATTAGCCTTGGCACAGAATTTCTGCCCCAAGAGCAATTACAACAAAAACAAAAATTAACAAGCAGGACCTAATTAAACTAAAGAGTTTCTGCACAACAAAATAAACTATCAATGGAATGAAAAGACAGCCTACAGAATGGGAGAAAATATTTGCAAACTAAGCATCTGACAAAGGTCTAATACCCAGAATCTTTAAGAACTGACACATTTTAACAAGAATAAACAACTTCATTTAAAAACGGGCAAAGTACATGAACAGATACTTCTCAAAACGAGAAATGCATGTGGCCAACAAATATATGAAAAAATGCTTAACATCACTAATCATTAGAAAAATGCAAATTAAAACCTTAATAAGATACCATCTCACACCAGTCAGAATGGCTATTATTAAAAAGTCCAAAAAAAAAAACAGTTGTTGCCAAGGTTATGGAGAAAAGGGAATGCTTACATACCGTTGGTGGAAATGTAAATTAGTTCAGTCATTGTGGAAAGCAGTTTGGATGTTTCTCAAAGAACTTAAAACAGAATTACCATTCAACCCAGCAACCTCATTACTGAGTATATACTCAAAGGAAAATAAATCATTCTACCAAAAAGACACACATACTCATATATGCTCGTTGCAGTGCTATTCACAATAGCAAAGACATGAAATCCATTTAGATGCCCATCAATGGCAGACTGGATCATAAAAATATGGCATATATATACACCATGGAATACTACCCAGCCATCAAACACAACAAAATCATGTCATTGGAGGCAACATGGATGCAGCTAGAGGCCATCACCCTAAGTGAATTAACACAGAAACAGAAATCCAAATGCCACATATTCTTACTTATAAGTGAGAGCTAAACAGTGAGTGCACGTGGACATAAAGATGGGAACAACAGACACTGAAAAATACTGGGGGGAAGCGGGGGAGGGGGGTAAGGGTTAAAAAACTACCCAATTCTATGCTCACCACCTGGGTGACAGAAGGATTCATACACCAAATCCCAGCAAAACACAATTTACCCATGTAACAAACCTGCATGTGTACCCCCTGAACCTAAAACAAAAACTAAAATAAATTATAAAATATCGCAGAGATAGGTTTTTATAATTTTTCCTCTTATTTGTAATGATTTATTAAAGTAAAAATGAATTTAATAAAAACATACATTAAAAAATGTAAAAAGATTGATTTATTTTCTTTTTTATTTTATTTTCTTTTTTAAAATTATACTTTAAGTTCTAGGGTATATGTGCACAATGTGCAGGTTTGTTATATATGTATACATGTGCCATGTTGGTGTGCTGCACCCATTAACTCATCATTTACATTAGGTATTTCTCCTACTGTTATCCCTCCCCGTTCCCCCCACCCCACAACAGGTCCCTATGTGTGATGTTCCCCACCTTGTGTCCAAATGTTCTCATTGTTCAGTTCAGTTCCTACTTGAGTGAGAATACACGGTGTTTGGTTTTCTGTCCTTGCAATAGTTTGCTCAGAATGATGTTTCCAGCTTCATCCATGTCCCTACAAAGGACATGAACTCATCCTTTTTATGGCTGTGTAGTATTCCATGGAGTATATGTTCCACATTTTCTTAATCCAGTCTATCATTGATGGACATTTGGGTTGGTTCCAAGTCTTTGCTATTGTGAATAGTGCTGCAATAAACATACATGTGCACATGTCTTTATAGTAGCATGATTTATAATTCTTTGGGAATATACCCAGTAATGGGATTGCTGGGTCAAATAGTATTTCTAGTTATAGATCCTTGAGGAATCACCATACTGTCTTCCACAATGGTTGAACTAATTGACACTCCCACCAACAGTGTAAAAGTGTTCCTATTTCTCCACATCCTCTCCAGCATCTGTTGTTTCTTGACTTTTTAATGATCACCATTCTATTTGGCATGAGATGGTATCTCATTGTGGTTTCCATTTGCATTTCTCTGATGACCAGTGATGATGAGCATTTTTTCATGTGTCTGTTGGCTGCATAAATGTTTTCTTTTGAGAAGTGTCTGTTCATATCCTTTGCCCACTTTTTGATAGCATTGTTTGTTTGTTTTCTTGTAAATTTGTTTAAGTTCTTTGCAGATTCTGTATAGTAGCCCTTTGTCAGATGGGTAGACAGCAAAAATATTCTCCCATTCTGCAGGTTGTCTATTCACTCTGATGGTAGTTTCTTTTGCTGTGCAGAAGCTCTTTAGTTTAATTAGATCCCATTTGTCAATTTCGGCTTTTGCTGCCATTGCTTTTGGTGTTTTAGTCATGAAGTCCTTGCCCATGCCTATGTCCTGAATGGAATTGCCTAGGTTTTCTTCTAGGGTTTTTATGGCTTTAGGTCTAACATTTAAGTCTTTAACCCATCCTGAATTAATTTTTGTTTAAGGTGTAAGGAAGGGATTCAGTTTCAGCTTTCTACCTATGGTTAGCCAGTTTTCCCAGCACTATTTATTAAATAGGGAATCCTTTCCCCATTTCTTGCTTTTATCAGGTTTGTCAAAGATCAGATGGTTGTAGATGTGTGGTATTAAGTCTGAGGGCTCTGTTCTGTTCCATTGGTCTATATATCTGTTTTGGTACTAGTGCCATGCTGTTTTGGTTACTGTAGCCTTGTAGTATAGTTTGAAATCAGGTAGTGTGATGCCTCCAGCTTTGTTCTTTTTGCTTAGGATTGTCTTGGCAATGCAGGCTCTTTTTTGGTTCCATATGAACTTTAAAGTATTTTTTTCCAATTCTGTGAAGAAAGTCACTGTTAGCTTGATGGGGATGGCATTGAATCTGTAAATTACCTTGGGCAGTATGTCCATTTTCACAATATTGATTCTTCCTATCCATGAGCATGGAATGTTCTTCCATTTGTTTGTGTCTCTTTTATCTCATTGAGCAGTGGTTTGTAGCTCTCCTTGAAGAGGTCCTTCACATCCATTGTAAGTTGGATTCCTATGTATTTTATTATCTAAAGCAATTGTGAATGAGGGTTCACTCATGATTTGGTTCTCTGTCTGTTATTGTTGTATAGGAATGCTTGTGAGTTTTGCACATTGATTTTGTATCCTGAGACTTTGCTGAAGTTGCTTATCAGCTTAAGGAGATTTTGGGCTGAGATGATGGGGTTTTCTAAATATACAATCATGTCATCTGCAAACAGGGATAATTTGACTTCCTCTTTTCCTAACTGAATATCCTTTATTTCTTTCTCCTGCCTGATTGCCCTGGCTAGAACTTCCGACCCTATGTTGAATAGGAGTGGTGAGAGAGGACATCCCTGTCTTGTGCCAGTTTTCAAAGGGAATGCTTCCAGTTTTTGCCCATTCACTATGATATTGGCTGTGGGTTTGTAATAAATAGCTCTTATTATTTTGAGATACAACCCATCAATACCTAGTTTATTGAGAGTTTTTAGCATAAAGGGCTGTTGAATTTTGTCCAAGGCCTTTTCTGCATCTATTGAGATAATCATGTGGTTTTTTTCTTTGGTTCTGTTTATATGATGGATAACGTTTATTGATTTGCGTAGGTTGAACCAGCCTTGCATCCCAGGGCTGAAGCCAACTTGTTCGTGATGGATAAGCTTTTTGATGTGCTGCTGGATTCGGCTTGCCAGTATTTTATTGAGGATTTTTTCATAGATGTTTATCAGGGATATTGGTCTAAAATTCTCTCTTTTTTGTTGTGTCTTTGCCAGACTTTGGTATCAGGATGATGCTGGCCTCGTAAAATGAGTTAGGGAGGATTCCCTCTTTTTCTATTGATTGGAATAGTTTCAGAAGGAACAGTACCAGCTCCTCTTTGTATCTCTGGTAGAATTCAGCTGTGAATCTGTCTGGTCCTGGACTTTTTTTGGTTGGTAGGCTATTAATTATTGCCTCAATTTCAGAGCCTGTTATTGGTCTATTCAGGGATTCATCTTCTTCCTGGTTTAGTCTTGGGAGGGTGTATGTGTCCAGGAATTTATCCATTTCTTCTAGATTTTCTAGTTTATTTGCATAGAGTTGTTGATAGTATTCTCTGATGGTAGTTTGTATTTTTGTGGGATCGGTGGTGATATCCCCTTTATCATTTTTATTGCATCTATTTGATTCTTTTCTCTTTTCTTCTTTATTAGTCTTTCTAGCAGTCTATCAATTTTGTTGATCTTTTCAAGAAAACAAGCTCCTGGATTCATTGATTGTCTGAAGGGTTTTTTGTGTCTCTATGTCCTTCAGTTCTGCTCTGATCTTAGTTATTTCTTGCCTTCTGCTAGCTTTTGAATGTGTTTGCTCTTGCTACTCTAGTTCTTTTAATTGTGATGTTAGGGTGTCAATTTTAGATCTTTCCTGCTTTCTCTTGTGGGCATTTAGTGCTATAAATTTCCCTCTACACACTGCTTTAAATGTGTCCCAGAGATTCTGGTACATTGGGTCTTTCTTCTCATTGGTTTCAAAGAACATCTTTATTTCTGCCTTCATTTTGTTATGTACCCAGTAGTCATTCAGGAGCAGGTTGTTCAGTTTCCATGTAGTTGTGCAGTTTTGAGTGAGTTTCTTAATCCTGAGTTCCAATTTGATTGCACTGTGGTCTGAGAGAGAGTTTGTTATAGTTTCTGTTGTTTTACATTTGCTGAGGAGTGCTTTACTTCCAACTACGTGGTCAATTTTGGAATAAGTGCGATGTGGTGCTGAGAAGAATGTATATTCTGTTGATTTGGGGTGCAGAGTTCTGTAGATGTCTATTAGCTCTGCTTGGTGCAGAGTTGAGTTCAAGTCCTAGATATGTTTTTTAACTTTCTGTCTCATTGATCTGTCTAATGTTGACAGTAGGGTGTTAAAGTCTCCCATTATTATTGTGTGGGAGTCTGAGTCTCTTTGTAGGTCTCTAAGGACTTGCTTTATGAATCTGGGTGCTCCTGCATTGGGTGCATATATATTTAGGATAGTTATCTCTTCTTGTTGAATTGATCCCTTCACCATTATGTAATGACCTTCTTTGTCTCTTTTGATCTTTGTTGGTTTAAAGTCTGTTTTATCAGAGACTAGGATTGCATCTCTTCCTTTTTTTTTTTTTTTTCCATTTGCTTGGTAGATCTTCCTCCATCCCTTTATTTTAAGTCTATGTGTGTCTCTGCACGTGAGATGGGTCTCCTGAATACAGCACACTGATGGGTCTTGACTCTTTATCCAATTTGCCAGTCTCTGTCTTTTAATTGGAGCATTTAGCCCATTTACATTTAAGGTTAATATTGTTATGTGTGAATTTGACCCTTTCATTATGATGTTAGCTGGTTATTTTGCTCATTAGTTGGTGCAGTTTCTTCCTAGCACCAACGGTCTTTACAATTTGGCATGTTTTTGCAGTGGCTGCTACCAGTTGTTTCTTTCCATGTTTAGTGCTTCCTTCAGAACTCTTGTAAGGCAGGCCTGGTGGTGACAAAATCTCTCAGCATTTGCTGGTCTGTAAAGTATTTTATTTCTCCTTCACTTATGAAGCTTAGTTTGGCTGGATATGAGATTCTGGGCTGAAAATTCTTTTCCTTAAGAATGTTGAATATTGGCCCCCACTCTCTTCTGGCTTGTGGAGTTTCTGCCGAGAGATCCGCTGTTAGTCTGATGGGCTTCCCTTTGTGGGTAACTCGACCTTTCTCTTTGGCTGCCCTTAACACTTTTTCCTTCATTTCAACCTTGGTCAATCTGATAATTATGTGTCTTAAGGTTGTTCTTCTTGAGGAGTATCTTTGTGGTGTTCTCTTTATTTCCTGAATTTGAATGTTGACCTGCCTTGCTAGGTTGGGGAAGTTCTCCTGGATAATATCCTGAAGAGTGTTTTCCAACTTGGTTCCATTCTCCCCATCACTTTTAGGTACACCAATCAGACGTAGACTTGGTTTTTCCACATAGTCCCGTATTTCATGGATGCTTTGTTCATTTCTTCATACCTTTTTTCTCTAAACTTCTCTTCTCACTTCATTTCATTCATTTGATCTTCAATCACTGATACCCTTTCTTCCACTTGATCAAATCAGCTACTGAAGCTTGTGCAGGCATCACGTAGTTCTCGTGCCATGGTTTTCAGGCCCATCAGGTCATGTACAGTTTTCTCTATGCTGTTTATTCTAGTTAGCCATTCGTCTCATCTTTTTTCAAGGTTTTTAGCTTCTGTACGATGGGTTTGAACATCCTCCTTTAGCTCAGAGAAGTTTTTTATTACTGATCTTCTGAGGCCTACTTCTGTCAACTCGTCAGAGTCATTCTCTGTCCAGCTTTGTTCCATTGCTATCAAGGAGCTGTGTTCCTTTGGAGGAGAAGAGGCACTCTGATTTTTGGAATTTTCAGCTTTTCTGCTCGTTTCTCCCAATCTTTGTGGTTTTATCTACCTTTGGTCTTTGATGATGGTGACCTAGAGATGGGGTTTTGGTGTGGATGTCCTTTATGTTTGTTAGTTTTCCTTCTAACAGTCAGGACCCTCAGCTGCAGGTCTGTTGGCATTTGCTGGAGGTGCACTCCAGACCGTTTGCCTGGGTATCACCAGCAGAGGCTGCAGAACAGCAAATATTGCAGAACAGCAAATGTTGCTGCCTGATCCTCTGGAAGCTTCATCTCAGAGGGGCACCTGGCTGTATGAAGTGTCAGTTGGCCCCTACTGGGAGGTGTCTCCCAGTTAGCCTACTTGGGGGTCAGGGACCCACTTGAGGAGGCAGTCTGTCCATTCTCAGATCTCAAACCCCATGCTGGGAGAACCACTACTCTCTTCAGAGCTGTCAGACAGGGATGTTTAAGTCTGCAGAAGTTTCTGCTGCCTTTTATTCAGCTATGCCCTGCCCCCAGAGGTGGAGTCTACAGAGGCAGGCAGGCCTCCTTGAGCTGTCGTGGGCTACACCCAGTTTGAGCTTCCCAGCCACTTAGTTTACCCACTCAAGCTTTAGCAATGGCAGATGCCCCTCCCCTAGCCTCACTGCCGCCTTGCAGTTCAACCTCATACTGCTGTGCTAGCAGTGAGCAAGGCTCCATGGGCATTGGACCCTCTGAGCCAGGCACAGGATATAATCTCCTGGTGTGCCGTTTGCTAAGGCCATTGGAAAATCGCAGTATGAGGGTGGGCGTGTCCTGATTTTCCAGCTACCATCTGTCATGGCTTCCTTTGTCTAGGAAAGGGAATTTCCCAACCCCTTGCATTTCTCGGGTGAGGTGATGCCCCACCCTGCTTCGGCTCACACTCAGTGGGCTGCACCCACTGTCCAACAAGCCCCAGTGAGATGAACCCAGTACCTCAGTTGGAAATGTAGAAATCACCTGTCTTCTGCATTGCTCATGCTGGGAGCTATAGACTGGAGCTCTTCCTATTTGGCCATCTTGGTACCCTCCCCCGTGATTTGCGTTATATTCAAGTTAGAGATTGTTGCAGATACAAGACCCTAGAGAGGTTTTTTTGTTTTGTTTTCCCTTCCACCATTTTGACTGGTAATGTTCCAGATGGTGGCTGCTTTGTCAACCTAGGTCCTAGAGTAGGGACAATAGTGTAGTACAACAAAATCCTCTGCTGGGCCACAGTGGACATGAGTGGGATCAAGGAATACTCATTTGTTTTTCAAGCCATTCAGATTTTGTTATGGCTTGTTACTGCAGCCTGACCTAGCCTGGTGAATAGAAGCACTTAAGTTTGTACATAGCAGCTGACTCACCTGGTACCAGATGCTAGTTTCAGCAGTTCGTCCCTCTTACATAATTTGAAAGCTGAAAGACAGAGCTCCTCCCTCACTCAATATTGTTAGGAAATAATTCAGAACTGTTGCCATTGCCTTATCTGTGAAATTTGCCATTATTGCCACTATACATACACATACACAAACACACCATTCTCAGGTTATTTTTTCTCTTCAAAAACAGAATTCTGCCTAGGGGCTGGTTTTAAAGTCCAAGGTTTCTTCACTCCTGCCCTGGTACAGTGACTCCCAAGATAGATGCATGTAATTCTTGTCCAAAGGACTACATTACAGCATCATGCAGACATCCAGATACTCAGTTGAGTCACATGTGTCATGTTCTTTTGTTCACAAAATACCATCACCACACAAAACAATCCTGTGTTGCTTTCTCTGGTGGGTGGTTAGGGTGGGATTACATTATTGGAAAAGGCAGGGAAATGTTCAAATAAAAATTACAGATGGAATTTCTGATATGTGGCAGAAGGAATTTGACCTTTAAGCAAATGGCTAGGTCCAAGAAGCTACTGTAATAGTAATTCAATTTTATAAACTCTATCAGGAACCACAAGACAAACTACTTCAGCTCATACCAATCAATTATTTATCCAAGTAGTGATTGTAAGACACAGTATGTCACTTAATCGCCACTCACTCTTTTTTCATAATTTCATGTGTTTTCTCTCATTTACCTAAGAAGGCTATAAATAACTAAAGGCAAAAATATCTTATATTTCACTGAAACCAACTACATCTCCTGGCAACACTGAGACTACAGAGTGCTCAATCAATAATATCTTTTTAACACATTTTAATAATACTTTTGACAACACCAATTAATTTAAAACATAATTTGCTAAAAATATAACAAAACCTAAATTAAGGATAAAGTTTACATTTAGACAACAAAAACAAATTTTAATAAGAAAGCCCTAAAGGTGATTTTATTGTTTTCTTTGTAATTTTTTCATAGTAGCTGTAAATACCCTTTCTTTGTATTTTTTATTAGCTATAATTCAGTTTAAAATCCCTTTATGAAGTCATCCATGACTGTCATATATTTAATTGCATGCTTAATTTTCCATTATTAAGAAAAATGAAAGTTGTGCTATATTCAAAATGTTTACATATGTCCAGAGAATATTCAAGAATACATCCACTGAACCTTTCGATGTCATCAGAATTATAGTATGTGGCATCTCTTACAGCTATAATAGTAGAATGAATATAACAGAAATGTTATTTTCTCTTTGTAGACCAAGTAACACCATTGCTCCTATTTTCATTTTCTCAAATATCTAGCTAGAACTCATTTCAAGAAATGTCAAAATATAAAAGCCAAAACTTATAAAACCAGTAATTAAAAGCTTATAATTTACTTGGGGAAAAAAAGAGTATTTCTTTGCATGGTGAGCCCCTCTAAAGAATTTTAAATAATTTGATATATTAAAAATCAAATTACTAAAGTAACAGAGGAGTCTATCTAGGAATCAAACTGTCTGTGTTCTTTCCTAGTTTACACCAATCATTATTAATATTGTTGCTGTTGTTGTTATTTCTTTCTTTTTAAAAGAAAGGATCTCAGTCTGGTCAACATGGTGAAACCTCATCTGTACTAAAAATAACAAAAATTAACTGGGCGTGGTGGTGGCCACCTGTAATTCCAGCTACTTGGGAGGCTGAGGCAGTAAAATTGCTTGAACCCAGGAGGTGAAGGTTGCAGTGAGCTGAGATCACACCATTGCACTCCAGCCTGGGCAACAAGAGCAAAACTCCATCTCAAAAAAGTAAAAAAATGAAAATAAAAGAAAGGATCTCACCCTGACCCCCAGGCCAGAGTGCAGTGGCACAATCATGACTCACTACAACCTTGACCTCCCAGGTTCAAGTGATCCTCCCTCCTCAGCCTCCTGAGTAACGGGGACCACATGCGTGCACCACCACACCCGCCTAATTTTTTGAAAACATTTTTGTAGGGACAGGGTTTCCTTATGTTGCCCAGGGTGATCTCAAACTCCTGAGCTCAGGCAATCTTCTTGCCTCAGCTTCCCATAGTGCTAGGATTACAGGCATGAGCCATCATGCCCAGCCAAAACTGCCCTTTTAATCTCTGGTGATGGCTCTATCCACAAAATTAAAGATGATTTTTTTATAATAATATAACAAATCTTAGACCTAGGATTGAACACCCTTTCTACTTTGAGTCTGAATAAAACATAATTTTCACAGCCACCAAAGCTAAATGTCTCTCTAAATCAGCCTTCTTCTTAACTTAGATCTATAGGCTCCTGTCTCTCTCAGGGTTTTGGTCTCTGACTGTTTCAATGATTCCCTCTCCACTGATCTCATGTTCTCCCCTCCTTCCAACCCCAAGAGAGGTAAGATGCTTTCCTCATCCCCTCCGTTGTCCAGTCTCCTGGGGAAGGCAAAGTCATTGGGGCTGAGAATAGCCAATGAATAGGTCAAAGGCAAAGACTGAGACCTGGAGAACAGGAAAGCCTCACCAGACAGCATCAGTGATAACTGGTGCGGTTGGGGAGAGGGAGTGCAGACATAAAAGGACTCTTCCTGCTGAGAAAAATACTTAATATTAGGTATTTAAAAGTAAGAATTGTCTTGCTATAATAAATGTCAGTTGGCCCCAACTTTACATTTTAGGAGTAAACTTCCCAAACTATTTTTATTTTAAAAAGACAAATGGAAATAAGCCTTGAAATAAAGATGCATATGTTAACTAAAATATCAAATTTCTTTGCTTTATGCTGAACTGATGACAAATCAGCATGTTAATTTTAGTTATCTCATGATTGAGAATTGTAGACATCTCATTTAATACATAAGAAAGTGACTTCTTTATGATAAATGCAGTCTGAATTGTTTTTCTGTCTAAATTTTGAGTTTTTAGAAAACTCATTTAAAAAGTTAGGAAAGAGAAACTGTAATTAATTAAAAGAGATTTACAAGATATAGCAACCAAATGAAATGTGTAGGCTTTGTTTGAATCCAGATTATAATATAAAAAATATTTTTGAGGGGCCAGGCCCAGTGGCTCATGCCTGCAGTCTCAGCTGCTTGAGAGGCCAAGACAAGAGGATTGCTTGAGCCTAGAAGTTTGAGGTTACAATGAGCTGTGATCATGCCACCACATTCCAGCCTGGGCAACAGAGTGAGGCCCCATCTCTAAAAATATATATACATATTTTTGAGGCAATAAGAGAAATTTCAATATTAATTGGGTGTTAAATGATAAAAAGGAATTATCGTTAATCTTGTTAGAAATGATGATGGCATTGCAGTTATAAGAAAAAAAATCCTTATCGATTGGACATACATACTGAACTATTAACATATAAAATTGTGGGATGTCTGGGGATTTGCTTTTAAAATACTCTGGGCAAAATAAAAGGGGAGCAGAGAATTTAAAAGAAACAAGATTGACAAAAAGTTGATAACTGTTGAAGTTGGGCAATAGATACATGGAGACAAGTACACTAGTTTTTTTACGATTTTTATGTATGTTTAAGATTTCCATAATAAAAAAATTAGCTTTAAAAATATGTTTTCAACAACAGCATTCACAGGGAAAATAATACAAGGAAAAATGTTAGAAACTGCTCTTGATCATTTGGCACGGGGAATGTGTAAATCGAGAGATTGAAAGAGAAAGAGATCAATGACATAGAATGGTGAAAGAAGATTTCAACACGGAGGTGCAAATGGAATTAGAACTTAAGGAATCATAATGGGAAACAATTTAAAATAAGATAAATAGATTTCGATTAGGAGAGAGATTTTCTTTAATGAAAGACAAGAATAATGACCCAACCCCCAGATCATGGTATAAGAGATCTAAATTAAGTTTATGGGAAAAATAATAATAAAGAAGTCAATAATAATAGCACTACTGGCAGCAACTGAGTGCTTACCACTTGCCAGGCACTATGCAAAACACTTTACATTAGTCCATTTTCATGCTGCTGAAAGACATACCCAAGACTGGGCAATTTACAAAAGAAAGAGGTTTAATGATCTACAGTTCCACATGGCTAGGGAGGCCTCACAATCATGGCAGGAGGCAAGGAGGAGCAAGTCACATCTTACGTGGATGATGGCAGGCAAAGAGAGATTGGGCAGGGAAACTCCCCCTTGTAATGCCATCAGATCTCATGAGATGTATTCACCATCATGAAAACAGCACAGGAAAGACTTGCCCCCATGATTCAATTACCTCCCACTGGGTCCCTCCCACAACATGTGGGAATTCAAGATGAGATTTGGTTGGGGACACAGCCAAACAATATCATTCCACCCCTGGCCCCTCCCAAAACTCATGTCCTTATATCTCAAAACCAATCATGCCTTCCCAACAGTCCTCCAAAGTCTTAACTCATTTTGGCAGGCCAGGTGTGGTGGCTCAGGCCTGTAATCCCAACACTTTAGGAGGCCAAGGCAGGTGGGTCACCTGAAGTCAGGAGTTCAAGACCAGACTGACCAACATGGTGAAACCCTGTCTCTACTAAAAATACAAAAATTAGCTGGGTATGGTGGCACATGTCTATAATCCCAGCTACTCAGGAGGCTGAGGCAGGAGAATTGCTTGGACCCAGGAGGCAGAGGATGCAGTGAGCTGAGATTGTGCCACTGCACTCCAGCCCAGGTGACAGAGTGAGACTCTGTCTCAAAAAAAAAAAAAGAAAAAAATTTTAATGAATTTCAGCATTAACTCAAAAGTCCACAGTCAATCCAACATCTCATCTGAGACAAGGCAAGTCCCTTCCACCTATGAGCCTGTAAAATCAAAAGCAAGTTAGTTACTTCCTAGATACAATGGGCTACAGGCATTGGGTAAATACAGTCATTCCAAATGAAAGAAATTGGCCAAAACAAAGGGACTACAGGCCCCATGCAAGTCCAAAATCCAGCAGGGCAGTCAAACCTTAATGCTCCAAAATAATTTCTTTTGATTCCATGTCTCACATTCAGGTCACACTGAAGCAAGGGGTGGGTTCCCATGCTCTTGGGCAGCTCCACCCCTGTGGCTTTGCAGGGTACAGCCTCCCTCCCAGCTGTTTTCACAGGCTGGTGTTGAGTGTCTGCAGCTTTTCCAGGTTCACGGTGCAAGCGGTCAGTGGATCTACCATTCCAGGGTCTGGAGGATGGTGGCCCTTTTCTCACAGCTCCACTAGGCAGTGCCTCAGTAGGGACTCTGTGTGGGGGCTCCGACCCCACATTTCCCTTCTGCACTGCCCTAGTAGAGATTCTCCATGACAGCCCCACCCCTGCAGCAAACTTCTGCCTGGACATCCAGGAGTTTCCATACATCCTCTGAAATCTAGGCAGAAGTTCCCAAACCTCAATTCTTGACTTCTGTGCATCTGTAGGCTCGACACCACATGGAAGTTGCCAAGGCTTGGGGCTTGCACACTCTGAAGCCACGGCTCAAGCTCTACATTAGCCTCTTTCAGCCATGGCTGGAGCAGCTGGGACACAGGACACCAAGTTTCTATGCTACACACAGCACAGGAACCCTGGGCCTGGCCCACTAAACCATTTTCTCCTAGGCCTTTGGACCTGTGATAGCAGGGGCTGCTGTGAAGAATTCTGACATGCCCTGGAGACATTTTCTCCATTGTCTTGGGGATTAACATTCAGCTCCTCAATACTTATGCAAATTTCTGCAGCTGCTTAAATTTCTCCTCAGAAAATGAGTTTTTCTTTTCTATCACATTGTCAGGCTGCAAACTTTCCAAACTTTTATGCTCTGCTTCGTTTATAAAACTGAATGCCTTTAACAGCAGCCAAGTCACCTCTTGAATGCTTTGCTGCTTAGAAAATTCTTCTGTCAGATATCCTAACTCCTCTCTCTCAAGTTCAAAGTTCCACAAATCTCTAAGGCAAGGGCAAAAAATGCCACCAGTCTCTTTGCTAAAACATAACAAGAGTCACCTTTGCTCCAGTTCCCAATAAGTTCTTCATCTCCATCTGAGACCACCTCAGCCTGGACCATATTGTTGATATTGCTATCAGGCTTTTGGTCAAAGCCATCCAACAAGTCTCTAGGAGGTTCCAAACTTTCCCACATTTTCCTGTCTTCTTCTGAGCCCTCCAAACTGTTCCAGCATCTGCCTGTTACCCAGTTCCAAAGTCACTTCCACATTTTCAGGTATCTTTTCAGTGGCGCCCCACTCTACTGGTACCAATTTACTGTATTAGTCCATTTTCACACTGTTGATAAAGACATACCCAGGACTGGGCAATTTACAAAAGAAAGAAGTTTAATGACTTACAGTTCTACATGGCTGGGAAGGCCTCACAATCATGGCAGAAGGCAAGTAGAAGCAACTCACATCTTACGTGGATAATGGCAGGCAAAGAGAGAGATTGGGTGAGGAAACTCCCTTTATAATAGTGTCGGGTCTCGTGAGACTTATTCACTATCATAAGAATAGCATGGGAAAGACTTGCCCCCGTGATTACCTCCCACCAGATCCCTCCCACAAGATGTGGGAATTCAAGATGAGATTGGGTCATGACACAGCCAAGCCATATCACACTTCATACACATTTCTCATTTAAGCCTCACAGCAATCCTATGAAGAATGGGCTATTACTAGCCCCCAATCCACCTCTTTCATATTTGAAGAAACTGAGCTCAGAGAGATAAAAATAAATTACTGAAAGTCACATGTTAAGAAAAGTCAAAGCTGAGACTTAAATCCAGGTCTGTTTGAATCCAAACCCCCAGTCCTTAAACATCTCATTATTCTATTCCTTGTGACATGGCACATTTTTCTACATAAAAGGAAAGCCTAAGGGATATTTGGGGGTATAGTTCCTGGCATTTGTGATTCCCTATTGTTGCCTGAAGTGTTTGAGGAACAATGTAATAAAGAACTATGGAGAATCCCTCAGGGAAAGGTTTACAAATAATACAAGTACATGACGCAAGAAAGAAAGTGAAGTACCTAGCCTCACATTTCAGCAAAGAAGCAGGAAAGAGAAAAGAGAATTCCACATTTGTCTCACACCCAGAGGTGATTAAATACCATAAAAAGGACTAGCTAAAGAAAAACTGACAAGTATATATGCCATGGTCACATTCCCCTGCTCTTGGAATCCATTTCTACCCTAAAAACAATCCACCTAAGTGTTCCAATTGTAGAGTCCAAGATTGTTCTATGCTTTCTACCATGAAACATTTTTCTCAGGCAACAAACTCATATCTATTTACTTATTCTATGAATGTGGAATAGAATGATTGTCTAGCCTCTCCCAGGTATTTACATTTTATGCCTTAACACATTCCTACTCCCCACTTCTTCCCTAGCAGCAATCGAAACAATCCCTAACCCTCCTTGATCATGCATAAAGGGCGTGTGAACTGGACAGCCAAGGAGTTCTTGCCTGAGCCTTGAAACGTGCATAATCCGACCAGCAAATTCCTGATGTAATGATGTTAAGGACTTGGTACATTATCTCTCATAATCCTGAATAAAAATCACCACGTGGAAGTTGGAGGAACTGGGCTTTTATTTTCCCACTGTTTGCTGCTAATCTGCTGTACTATCTTTGGCAAGTCGCTTAGCCTCTCTGGGCTTCAGATTCCTTATTTGTAATGGGCCAGGGCCATAATTGAGAATTGGTTTTATAGCTTATTTCTAGCTGCAGAATCCTTTCATCAAATGATATCTTTCAGGGGAACCTATAGTGTATAACAAACAAAAAGTGAAACTACTAAGGAAGGAGGGGCGAGGGGACCCCTTCCCATGCTCCTTTATCATATTAAGGTGCTTCACAGCTTAAACATCCCATGATTATTAGTAAACTCCCTGCAGTCTGAGAAGGAGGCAGGGTCCCAAGTGGGCCGCTGCACCAGAGGACTCTCTGGCCCCCAGATGGCTGCCTTCTTTTATCAATGAGCCTCTTCCTAAAGCAAATAAGCAAAGAGAAATCCCACAGAAACCAAGTCCGACGTGAGGACTCAGGGAGCCGATGGAATACTCAACTCCATCCAGGCAAACTAAAACACACTCCAAGGAAGAGATAAGGTTTACGAAAAGGAAACTAACACAATCACTTAAAAGAATTTCAACACTAAACCACTTGAGCCAGGCCACCGGGAGGCTGCAAAACATCAAGGTCAGCCCTGAAAGAAAAGATTTCACAGGGACCCATGACTTGATTTTCCTCTTTTGCTGCTCATTGCCCCGGGGTCAACCTCTTTGAGGTCACTAACTGCAGGAAGTGTCAGTGGCACAGTACACAGGCATTTCTCCTGGCTCTGAGTCTTGCAGGACCTCAGCACACTGGAAAGAGGGTTATAGGAGGAATGACTACAAATGAATAAATCTAGAATTCCGAATATACCAGACAAAAGCAGCTAACTCAAGAGGGTCACCAGATGAAAAACAAAACAACTTATTTTTGAATTTCAGAAAAACAGCAAGTCTCAGCTATATTTGAATTTCAGATAAACAACAAATGTTTTTAGTATATGTCCCAAATATGATGTACTTTTAAAAAATCATTTATTTGTCTGAAATTGAAATTTAATTGAGCATCCCATATTTTAATTTACTAAACTTATAAACTTTATCCTCATTTTTTCTTTAAGAGACAGGGTCTTGCCCTGTCACCCAGGCTGGAGTGCAGTGGTGCAATCATAGCTCACTGAACCTCAAACTCCTGGCCTCATACCTCCCAGATTGCTGGGATTAGAGGTGTAAGCCACAGTTCCTGGCCCAAATTATTTCTTTTAAACTCTTCCTTGGAAATGGTTTTTACAAGATGAGGAACATTCCTTCCACTAGCCTCTATGGAGTTAAAGCTTCAGCCTTGATTTAATGACTTTTACTGCACACACACACACACACACACACACACCAAAAACAAAAACCAAAACCCTAACTTGCACAACTCCTATTCTGTGAAGACATTCTCTCACTCCAGAATGGGTCTTCCCAGGCTTCAAGATTCACCAAAGAGAACGGACATCCAAAAAATTATTTTACTAAGGTACATAAGAAGAAAGCACCTTTTCAAAAATTCATTTTGGCATCAAGAATGTATGCTTTTTCCATGGTGGTTTGGGAATCATTACTTTAGAGATTTCATGACAAAGACATGAGGCTAATTTATTATTAGTGTTGGTAAAATTTAGTGAAAACTGAATTCTAAGAGAAAGATTGGAAAAGAAAACCAAAATAAGGACTAGTACTAAAATAAAGTATTGACCATATTTTTTAAGGAAGTTCAAAGAAAATATTTGCAGAATACTTAAAGTGCCTCCATGGATGGAGCCTTGTGGGAACAGCATTTGAAAACACTTGCTGGCTATTCTTTAGGCCTTTGCTAGCAGTGCATTTCTGTGATTCTACTTACTCTTTAGTAGAATGTCTCCATATTTAACCCAGGCAATGGAGAGGAAGGACATGGTTCTCTGATGCCTACTCAATCTCAGAAAGCACAGGCCAGTAAGCCTCGACCAGGCTGAGTTCACTAGAGCCCCTTCTGACCTTGAAGAGTTCCTCCCTACAATGTAAATAAACCCATGTTTTCTCTTCTTGCATAAAAAAAAAAAGTATACAAAGACAAATCTTCAAGCACCAATTTCCTCATTGAGATCGTGCCCCTATTACAACGGAAGTGTTTTGCCGAGAGCTATTCATAGTAATTTCCGTTGGTAGTGATATACCCTCTGTTTCTGGTAAGTGCAAAGAAATCCACCAGCCTCTTCCTAGCAACCCCTTACTACTCTCATAAGAAAGTGACCTACAGAAATAGGGATGGCCACCCATAAGGTAAGAAGGTGGGTCAAGAGTCCAAGAAATAGGAAGAAGCTGGGGTGATTTTGCTTTATTCTCCTGTAACCTCATCACCATATTTTTGTGTATGAGAAGCAAAGTAGAAAGGCACCCCATGGTGTCCTTCTGCCTTCACAACAATCTAAATCCTCCCTCTTCAGGCAGAAGGGATTTTAGATTAAAAGAGGCTTAAGGGTCACAACAACCAAATAAAACGAGTAGACCATTTTTGGCTCTAATTTAGCAAAACACCAAAAAAGAAACATTAAGACAGTCAGAGAAATATGAACTTGGTATTAAATAAGTAATATTCAAGAATTATTATTAGTTTTGTTAGGTGTGACCATTATAAAATTGTCCTTTTTTAAGATGCATGCTAGAGTATTTAAGGGTGAAAAATGCCATTTGTCTACTTAAAAGAGTATGTTAGAAATTTTTCATGAGTATGAAATGAGTATGGCAAAATGTTGAAAGTCACTGAAGCTTATCTCTAAAATGGAAATACAGTTCACTCTTGAACAACGTGGGTTTGAACTGCACAGGTCCACTTACACACGGAGTTTCTTCTGCCTCTGCCATTCCTGATACAGCAAGACCAACCCCTACTCTTCTTCCTCCTCAGCCTACTAAACATGAAGACAACAAGGGTGAAGACCTTTATGATGATCCACCTCCACTTAATAAATAGTAGACATATTTCTTCTTCCTTGTGATTTTTTTAATAACACTTTCTTTTCTCTGGCTTACTATATTGTAATATTACAGCATATAATACATATAATATACAAAATATGTGTTAATGAACTGTTTATGTTAAATCGGTAAGGCTTCCAGTCAATAGTAGGCTATTAGTAGTTAAGTTTTTGAGGCGTCAAAATTTATATATGGATTTCAACCACACAGGTCAGCGGCCCCAACCCCTGTGTTGTTCAGGGGTCAACTGTAATAAGATTTAC
This sequence comes from Symphalangus syndactylus, assembly GCF_028878055.3. Taxonomy (NCBI): domain Eukaryota; kingdom Metazoa; phylum Chordata; class Mammalia; order Primates; family Hylobatidae; genus Symphalangus; species Symphalangus syndactylus. The sequence goes on along the minus strand of NC_072438.2, from coordinate 70,972,949 downwards.
CTTGTTGGACTGTTATTAATGAGTTAATAAATGTATTTAGAGTAGTACCTGACATACAGTAATCATTCAATAAATGTTAGTCATTATCATCGTTAAGTAATTTCTGAAAGCATGAAGGTACTCTACAACATCATCTAGTCCAACTCCTTTATTTAGTAGAAGAAACGCTTAAGGTAAAAAATGTTTTGTTTTATTTTAAATGTCACAATGTTAGGTAAGTCAGAGCAGGTTCAAATTCAGCTTTCCTAGAACCCAGGCCAAAGACCCTTTCCCTACACTTTACTCACTTTAAGATATATTCAATATTGAATTGAGTCAGTGTCTACCATGCTTTCTGCTCAATACTAAGTAAAATACTAGGTCTTTTAAATAATGTAACATCTAGTTGAGATACAGTAATAATACTGGATTTTGTACAGTGGCTTTCACTTTTCAAAGTGCTTCTAACAAGTTCAAGGACAAGAAAAACATCTGTGGTGATGGAATAGTTGTTGCCTCAGGGTGGGAAGGATTGATTGAAAGGGCATATGAAATGGACATGTGGGAAATTTCTGGGATGATAGAAATATACTATATCTTAATTGGAGTGTTGGTTACATAGATGTACAGGCATACCTTGGAGATACTGCAAGTTCAGTTCCAGATCAGTGGAATAAAATGAATGTTGTAGTAAAGTGAGTCACATAAATTTTTTTGTTTCCTAGTATATTAAAAGTTATGGGTCGGGTGCAGTGGCTCACACCTGTAATCCCAGCACTTTGGGAGGCCAAGGAAGCGGATCACCTGAGGTCAGGAGCTTGAGACCAGCCTGACCAATTCAATATGAGATGGAGAAACCCCATCTCAACTAAAAATACAAAAATTAGTTGGGCATGGTGGCACATACCTGTAATCCCAGCTACTCAGGAGGCTGAGGCAGGAGAATCGCTTGAATCCAGAAGGTGGAGGTTGTGGTGAGCCGGGATCATGCCATTGCACTCCAGCCTGGGCAACAAGAGTGAAACTCCGTCTCAAAAAAAAAAAAAAAGTTATGTTTACACTACACTGTAGTGCATTAAGTGAGCAATGGCACTATGTCTAAAAAACAATCTGCCTGCCTTAATCCTAAAATGCTGAATTAGTCGGGCACGGCGGCTCATGCCTGTAATCCCAGCACTTTGGGAGGCCGAGGCAGGCAGATCATCTGAGGTCAGGAGTTCAAGAACAGCCTGGCCAACATGGTGAAACTCCATCTCTACTAAAAATATAAAAATTAGCCGGGTTTGGTGGTGCATACCTGTAGTCCCAGCTATTTGGGAGGCTGAGGCAGGAGAATCGCTTGAACCTGGGAGGCAGAGGTTGCACTGAGCCAAGATCATGCCATTGCACTCCAGCCTGGGCGACAAGAGCAGAACTCCATCTCAAAAAAAAAAAAAATGCTGTATTGCTTAAAAAATGCTAATGATCATCTGAGTCATACTCTTTTTGCTGTTAGAAGGTCTTGCCTTGATGTTGGTGACTGCTAACTAATCAGGTTGCTGATCAGCTGGGTGGCTTTGGCAATTTTTTAAAATAGGATGACAATGAAGTGTGCCATATAAGTTGACTCTTGAGAGAATCTCTGGAGCATGTGATGCTGTTTGATAGCATTTTACTCACAGTAAAATTTCTTTCAAAATTGGTGACGGTCCTCTCAAACCCTGCCACTGCTTCACTAAGTTTATGTAACACCCTAAATCCTATGTTGTCATTTCAACAATGTTCATAGCATCTTCACCAGGAGTAGTTTCCATCTCAGAAACCACTTCCTTTGCTCATCCATAACAAGCAACTTCCTCCCCTGAAGCTGTAAATCCCTCAAAGTCATCTACAAGGGTTGGAATCAACTTATTCCAAATGCCTATTAACGTTGTTATTTAGGCCTTCTCCCCTGAGTCACTAATGTTCTTGATAGCAGCTAGAATGGTGACTCCCTTCCAGAAGGTTTTCAATTTGCCTCGTCCAGATCCATCAGATAAATCACTATCTATGACAGCTATAGCCTTATGAAATGTGTTTCTTAAATAATAAGTCTTGAGAATCAAAACTACTCCTTGATCCATGGTTGCAGAATGAATGTTGAGTTACCAAGTATGAAGACAGCATTAATCTCCTTGTGAATGTTCATCAGAGCTCTTGAGTGACCAGGTGCATTGTCAATGAGAAGTAATATTTTGAAAGAAATGTTTTCTTCTGAGCAGTAACTTTCAACAGTGGGCTTAAAATATTCAGTAACCATGCTGTAAACAGATGTGCTGTCATCTAGGCTTTGTTGTTCTATTCATAAAGCACAGGCAAAATAGATTTAGCCTTAGGATTTTCAGAATGGTAAATAAGCATTGGCTTCAACTTCAAGTCACCAGCTGTATTAGCCCCTAACAAGAGAGTTAGCCTGTCCTTTGAAACTTTGCAGCCAGGCAGTGAATTCTTTCTAGCTATGAAAGTCCTAGATGGCACCTTCTTCCAATATGAGGCTGTTTCACCTACATTGAAAATGTAGTTTAGCCATTAGTATGAAGACAGCATTAATCTCCTTGTGAGATCTATTCATCAATGGTCTTAGCTAGATCTTCTGGATAACTTGCTGAGGCACGTACATTAGCACTTGCTGCTTCAACTTGTACTTCTATTTTATAAAAAAATGGCTTCTTAAACCCCTGAATCACCTCTGCTGCCTTCCAACTTTTCTTCTGAAGCTTCTTCACTTCTCTCAAATTTCACAGACTTGAAGAGAGTTAGGGATTTGCTCTGGACTAGGCTTTGGCTTAAGGGAATGTGTGGCTGGTTTCATCTTCTATCCAGACCACTCAACCTTTCTACATATCAGCAAGAAGGTTATTTTGCTTTCTTATCATTCATGTATTCACTGGAGTAGCACTTTAAATTTCCTTCAAGAACTTTTCCTTTGCATTCACAATTCGGCTAACTGTTTGGTGCAAGAAGCCTAGCTTTCAACCTGTTTCAGCTTTCATTATGCCTTCCTCACAAAGCTTAGTCATTTCTAGTTTTTTATTTAAAGTTAGAGACATGCAATTCTTCCTTTCATGTGAACATTTAGAGGCAATTGTAGGGTTATTAATTGGCCTAATTTCAACAGTTTTGTCTCTCAAGGAATAGGGAGGCCTGAGGAGAGGGAGAGAGAAAGGAAACAGTCAGTGGGGCAGTCAGAACCCGCACATAATTTATTAAGTGTGCTATTTTATAGGGGCATAGTTTGTGGCACCCCAAAACAATTACAATAGTAATATCAATGATCACTGATTACGGATCGCCATGACAGATATAATAATTATTAAAAAGTTTAAAATATTGCAAGAATTACCAAAATGTGATACAGAGACATGAAGTGAGCACATGCTATTGGAAAAGTGACACCACAGACTTCCTTGATGCAGGGTTGTCACAAACCCTCAATTTGTAAAAAACACAGTATCTTCAATGCACAATAAAATGAGGTATTCCTACATACATTCTCTAAAACTCATCAAATTGTATACTTAAGATCTATGCATTCAATTGTTTGTAAAAATTACCTCAAATTTTAAAAAAAGCTACTTCTACATACATGTACTTCTCTGGTTTCTCAACACTGTTAACGACAGCACATAGATATTTCTTAAGAGTTGAGAAAATTGGAAGTTCTCAAAGGGCATGTTCACTGATACATGGCAAAGCTAATGCTAGAAATAGGCCTCTTGATTTCTGGTCCAATGTGACTTCAAATACAAGAGTAAACTGAGACAACATAAAGCACAAATATTACTGAAAAAAGAGAGGAGGCAACAGAAGAATTGCTAGCCTCGTTTGAAGGAAATATGGAGTAAAGGGAGCCAAGATGGCCGAATAGGAACAGCTCTGGTCTACAGCTCCTAGCCTGAGTGACACAGAAGACGGGTGATTTCTGCATTTCCGTTTGAGATACCGGGTTCATCTCACTAGGGAGTGACAAACAGTGGGTGCAGGACAGTCGGTGAAGAGCACTGTGCACGAGCCGAAGCAGGGCGAGACATTGCCTCACTTGGGAAGCGCAAGGGGTCAGGGAGTTCCCTTTCCTAGTCAAAGAAAGGGGTAACAGACAGCACCGGGAAAATCGGGTCAGTCCCACCCTAATACTGTGCTTTTCCAATGGGCTTGGAAAATGGCACACCAGGAGATTGTGTCCCACACCTGGCTCAGAGGGTCCTATGCCCACGGAGTCTCACTGATTGCTAGCACAGCAGTCTGAGATCAAACTGCAAGGTGGCAGTGAGGCTGGGAGAGGGGCACCCGCCATTGCCCAGGCTTGCTTAGGTAAACAAAGAAGCCAGGAAGCTCAAACTGGGTGGAGCCCACCACAGCTCAAGGAGGCCTGCCTGCCTCTGTAGGCTCCACCTCTGGGGGCAGGGCACAGACAAACAAAAATTCAGCAGGAACCTCCACAGACTTAAATGTCCCTGTCTGACTGACAGCTTTGAAGAGAGTAGTGGTTCTCCCAGCACGCAGCTGGAGATCTGAGAACGGACAGACTGCCTCCTAAAGTGGGTCCCTGACCCCCGAGCAGCCTAACTGGGAGGCACCCCCCAGTACGGACAGGCTGACACCTCACTCAGCCAGGTACTCCTCTGAGAGAAAACTTCCAGAGGAACTATCAGACAGCTGAATTTGTGGTCTCACGAAAATCCACTGTTCTGCAGCCACCACTGTTCTGCAGCCAAACAGGGTCTGGAGTGGACCTCTAGCAAACTCCAACAGACCTGCAGCTGAGGGCCCTGACTGGTAGAAGGAAAACTAACAAACAGAAAGGACATCCACACCAAAAACCTATCTGTACATCACCATCATCAAAGACCAAAAGTAGATAAAACCACAAAGATGGGGAAAAAACAGAGCAGAAAAACTGGAAACTCTAAAAAGCAGAGCACCTGTCCTCCTCCAAAGGAATGCAGTTCCTTACCAGCAACGGAACAAAGCTGGATGGAGAATGACTTTGACGAGCTGAGAGAAGAAGGCTTCAGACGATCAAACTACTCCGAGCTACGGGAGGAAATTCAAAACAATAGCAAAGAAGTTAAAAACTTTGAAAAAAAATTAGACAAACGGATAACTAGAATAACCAATGGAGAAAAGGGCTTAAAGGAGCTGATGGAGCTGAAAGCCAAGTATCGAGAACTACGCGAAGATGGCAGAAGCCTCGGTAGCCCATGAGATCAACTGGAAGAAAGGGTATCAGTGATGGAAGATGAAATGAATGAAATGAAGCAAGAAGGGAAGTTTAGAGAAAAAAGAATAAAAAGAAACGAACAAAGCCTCCAAGAAATTTGGGACTATGTGAAAAGACCAAACCTATGTCTGATTGGTGTACCTGAAAATGACGGGGAGAATGGAACCAAGTTGGAAAACAATCTGTAAGATATTATCCAGGAGAACTTCCCCAATCTAGCAAGGCAGGCCAACATTCAGATTCAGGAAATACAGAGAACGCCACAAAGATACTCCTCGAGAAGAGCAACTCCAAGACACATAATTGTCAGATTCACCAAAGTTGAAATGAAGGAAAAAATGTTAAGAGTGGCCAGAGAGAAAGGTCGGGTTACCCACAAAGCGAAGCCCATCAGACTAACAGCTGATCTCTTGGCAGAAACTCTACAAGCCAGAAGAGAGTGGGGCCGGTATTCAACATTCTTAAAGAAAAGAATTTTCAACCCAGAATTTCATATCCATCCAAACTAAGCTTCATAAGTGAAGGAGAAATAAAATACCTTACAGACAAGCAAATGCTGAGTGATTATGTCACCACCAGGCCTGCCCTAAAAGAGCTCCTGAAGGAAGCACTAAACATGGAAAGGAACAACCGGTACCAGCCACTGCAAAAACATGCCAAATTGTAAAGACCATCGAGGCTAGGAAGAAACTGCATCAACTAACGAGCAAAATAACCAACTAACATCATAATGACAGGATCAGATTCACACATAACAATATTAACGTTAAATGTAAATGGGCTAAATGCTCCAATTAAAAGACACAGACTGGCAAACTGGATAAGGAGTCAAGACCCATCAGTGTGCTGTATTCAGGAAACCCATCTCACGTGTAGAGACACACATAGACTCAAAATAAAGGCATGGAGGAAGATCTATCAAGCAAATGGAAAACAAAAAAAGGTAGGGGTTGCAATCCTAGTCTCTGATAGAATAGACTTTAAACGAACAAAGATCAAAAGAGACAAAGAAGGCCATTACACAATGGTAAAGGGATCAATTCAACAAGAAGAGCTAACTATCCTAAATATATATGCACCCAACATAGGAGCACCCAGATTCATAAAGCAAGTCCTGAGTGACCTACAAAGGGACTTAAACTCCCACACAATAATAATGGGAGATTTTAACACCCCACTGTCAACATTAGACAGATCAACGAGACAGAAAGTTAACAAGGATATCCAGGAATTGAACTCAGCTCTGCACAAAGTGGACCTAATAGACATCTACAGAGCTCTCCACCCCAAGTCAACAGAATATACATTTTTTTCAGCACCCCACCACACCTATTCCAAAATTGACCACATAGTTGGAAGTAAAGCTCTCCTCAGGAAATGTAAAAGAACAGAAATTATAACAAACTGTCTCTCAGACCACAGTGCAATCAAACTAGAACTCAGGATTAAGAAACTCACTCAAAACCGCTCAACTATATGGAAACTGAACAACCTGCTTCTGAATAACTATTGGGTACATAATGAAATGAAGGCAGAAATAAAGATGTTCTTTGAAACCAATGAGAACAAAGACACAACATACCAGAATCTCTGGGACACATTTAAAGCAGTGTGTAGAGGGAAATTTATAGCACTAAATGCCCACAAGAGAAAACAGGAAAGATCCAAAATTGAAACCCTAACATCACAATTAAAAGAACTAGAAAAGCAAGAGCAAACACATTCAAAAGCTAGCAGAAGGCTAGAAATAACTAAAATCAGAGCAGAACTGAAGGAAATAGAGATACAAAAAATCCTTCAAAAAATTAATGAATCCAGGAGCTGGTTTTTTGAAAAGATCAACAAAGTTGATAGACTGCTAGCAAGACTAATAAAGAAGAAAAGAGAGAAGAATCAAATAGACGCAATAAAAAATGATAAAGGGGATATCACCACCAACCCCACAGAAATACAATCTACCATCAGAGAATACTACAAACACCTCTATGCAAATAAACTAGAAAATCTAGAAGAAATGGATAAATTCCTCGACAAATACACCCTCCCAAGACTAAACCAGGAAGAAGCTGAATCTCTGAATAGACCAATAACAGGCTCTGAAATTGTGGCAATAATCAATAGCTTACCAACCAAAAAGAGTCCAGGACCTGATGGATTCACAGACGAATTCTACCAGAGGTACAAGGAGGAACTGGTACCATTCCTTCTGAAACTATTCCAATAGATAGAAAAAGAGGGAATCCTCCCTAACACATTTTATGAGGCCAGCATCATCCTGATACCAAAGCCTGGCAGAGACATAACCAAAAAAGAGAATTTCAGACCAATATCCTTGATGAACATTGATGCAAAAATCCTCAATAAAATACTGGCAAACCGAATCCAGCAGCACATCAAAAAGCTTATACACCATGATCAAGTGGGCTTCATCCCTGGGATGCAAGGCTGGTTCAACATACGCAAATCAATAAATGTAATCCAGCATATAAACAGAACCAAAGACAAAAAACACATGATTATCTCAATAGATGCAGAAAAGGCCTTTGACAAAATTCAACAACCCTTCATGCTAAAACTCTCAATAAATTAGGTATTGATGGGACGTATCTCAAAATAATAAGAGCTATCTACGACAAACCCACAGCCAATATCGTACTGAATGGGCAAAAACTGGAAGCCTTCCCTTTGAAAACTGGCACAAGATAAGGATGCCCTCTCTCACCACTCCTATTCAACATAGTGCTGGAAGTTCTGGCCAGGGCAATCAGGCAGGAGAAGGAAATAAAGGGTATTCAATTAGGAAAAGAGGAAGTCAAATTGTCCCTGTTTGCAGATGACATGATTGTATATCTAGAAAACCCCATCGTCTCAGCCCAAAATCTTAAGCTGATTAGCAACTTCAGCAAAGTCTCAGGATACAAAATCAATGTACAAAAATCACAAGCATTCTTGTACACCAATAACAGACAAACAGAGAGCCAAATCATGAGTGAACTCTCATTCACAATTGCTTCAAAGAGAATAAAATACCTAGGAATCCAACTTACAAGGGACGTGAAGGACCTCTTCAAGGAGAACTACAAACCACTGCTCAATGAAATAAAAGAGGATACAAACAAATGGAAGAACATTCCATGCTCATGGGTTGGAAGAATCAATATCGTGAAAATGGTCATACTGCCTAAGGTAATTTATAGATTCAATGCCATCCCCATCAAGCTACCAATGACTTTCTTCACAGAATTGGAAAAAACTACTTTAAAGTTCATATGGAACCAAAAAAGAGCCCGCATCGCCAAGTCAATCCTGAGCCAAAAGAACAAAGCTGGAGGCATCACGCTACCTGACTTCAAACTATACTACAAGGCTACAGTAACCAAAACAGCATGGTACTGGTACCACAACAGAGACATAGATCAATGGAACAGAACAGAGCCCTCAGAAATAATGCCGCATATCTACAACTATCTGATCTTTGACAAACCTGACAAAAACAAGAAATGGGGAAAGGATTCCCTATTTAATAAATGGTGCTGGGAAAACTGGCTAGCCATATGTAGAAAGCTGAAACTGGATCCCTTCCTTACACCTTATACAAAAATTAATTCAAAATGGATTAAAGACTTACATGTTAGACCTAAAACCATAAAAACCCTAGAAGAAAACCTAGACAATACCATTCAGGACATAGGCGTGGGCAAGGACTTCATGTCTAAAACACCAAAAGCAATGGCAACAAAAGACAAAATTGACAAATGGGATCTCATTAAACTAAAGAGCTTCTGCACAGCAAAAGAAACTACCATCAGAGTGAACAGGCAACCTACCGAATGGGAGAAAATTTTTGCAACCTACTCATCTGACAAAGGGCTAATATCCAGAATCTACAATGAACTCAAACAAATTTACAAGAAAAAAACAAACAACCCCATCAAAAAGTGGGCAAAGGACACTAACAGACACTTCTCAAAAGAAGACATCTATGCAGCCAAAAAACACGTGAAAAAATGCTCATCATCACTGGCCATCAGAGAAATGCAAATCAAAACCACAATGAGATACCATCTCACACCAGTTAGAATGGCCACCATTAAAAAGTCAGGAAACAACAGGTGCTGGAGAGGATGTGAAGAAATAGGAACACTTTTACACTGTTGGTGGGACTGTAAACTAGTTCAACCATTGTGGAAGTCAGTGTGGCGATTCCTCAGGGATCGAGAGGTAGAAATACCATTTGACCCAGCCATCCCATTACTGGATATATACCCAAAGCATTATAAATCATGCTGCTATAAAGACACATGCACACGTATGTTTATTGCAGCACTATTCACAATAGCAAAGAGTTGGAACCAACCCAAATATCCAATAACGATAGACTGGATTAAGAAAATGTGGCACATATACACCATGGAATACTATGCAGCCATAAAAAATGATGAGTTCATGTCCTTTGTAGGGACACGGATGAAACTGGAAACCATCATTCTCAGTAAACTATCGCAAGGACAAAAAACCAAACACCGCATGTTCTCACTCATAGGTGGGAATTGAACAAGGAGAACTCATGGACACAGGAAGGGGAACATCACACTCTGGGGACTGTTGTGGGGTGGGGGGAGGGGGGAGGGACAGCATTAGGAGATATACCTAATGCTAAATGAGGAGTTAATGGGTGCAGCAAAACAACATGGCACATGGATACATATGTAACAAACCTGCACATTGTGCACATGTACCCTAAAACCTAAAGTATAATAATAAAAAAAAGAAAAAAAAAGAAAATATGGAGGAGATAGAGAGCATTACAGGACAGAAGGCTATGTGGGTGAAGTGGGAATTATCCAAGTCCGTTGCTAATATGCTCTGACTTACTTAACGCAGGTGGCATCTGCTCGTCTCTGCCAAAATGTCTCAAGCTATTGAGAGCAAGAATCATATTTTTCTGACTCTTTAATCAGGTCCCATAGCAACTGCATGCAGTGAACTCCAGACATAAATACTGTCACTTCAGCTTTTCCTCTGGGTCATCAAATTCTGCTTCTTTATCACCTCTCTCATCCCTTTCCCAATGAGGGAAGGACACTGTTAAGTCTCCCTTGGATAAAATCTGAGCCACTTGACTTTACTTTTCCTAATGGCAGATGCCTTGAAACCAGGAGAAGCATAAAAAACTTTGGGCTTTCTGTGGGATAGGGTGAGTGTTTAGTGATTAAAATAAAAGTCCATTGTGCTTTATTCTTCCCTCCAGATCTTATCAACATGGAAAATAATGCCCTTTACACAATGGCAAGGAAAAGTACAATGTGGTCTTTAATCTGTCTTTCATGTAAACACATGAGCCATTCGGTACCACGTAAGCAAAGAGCAGTTTGATTAAGTGGGCAAGTGGGTGGAGGGTGCGGGGGGGATCCCGTCACTTTCACATAATGCATCAGAGCTGGGCTGTGTAATGTCACTATAGTCTTAAGGTAGAACTACCCACTAAGGAGTTGTAAACTGCTCCTGTTTTTATTGGCTTGGATAGCCTGTGGTTTAACTGCACGTAGCTGAGTGACTCAGTAGAGTTCATTGACGTACACTATCCTCATTACCTACAATGCACTAGCTTTTAGGACTGGAAGGTTCCTTAAAGATCCAGGGTGTGGGGAGTGGCAGTTGGAGTGGGGAAAGTTCAAAGGTGAGGAGTGGTCCAGTTTCACTACAGATCTGTGAGAGCTTGTGACCTGCATCTTTCCTGTGGATCTTAATATACAATTGAGTCTTTGATTATTTCCTGTTCTGTTAGTCTCTAATTGCTCCATCCGTGGTGGCTTTGCTTGCCTAACTACATCAAAAGCTCCCAGGAGGAGACCTTATTATAGTGCTAGGCCATAGCAGACAATAACTACATGCCCTTCTCACAATACTTACCATTTCATGAACACCTACTATGTGCCAGACAATGGATTCTTACAATTACCCTATGAGAGAGGCACTATAATCCTCACCTTACAAATAAGAAAACCAAGGCTAACAAACCAGGACATGGCAGAGCTAAGGTTCTATCTCACGTCTAACTTAAAATCCCATGGACTTTTCATTAATCCATTTCATTAATCATGACATTTCCATGATAAGAAAACTTTTTGTAGCTACCATTACCTATATAACTCTCAAACTTTAGTAACTGCTTCCTATTATATTAAATTAAAACTTTCCAAGCTATCTTTTTGCATTATTTATCTTAGCAATTCTTTAAAAATTAGGAATTGTAAGCCGAGCACGGTGGCTCATGCTTGTAATCCCAGCACTTTGGGAGGCTGAGGCTGGTGGATCACGATGTCAGGAGTTTGAGACCAGTCTGGCCAACACAGTGAAATCCCGTCTCTATTAAAAATACAAAAATTAGCTGGGCATGGTGGCAGGCACCTGTAATCCCAGCTACTCGGGAGGCTGAGGAAGGAGAATTGTTTGAACCCGGGAGGTGGAGGTTGCAGTGTGCCGAGATGGCGCCACTGCACTCCAGCTTGGGTGACACAGCTAGACTCCATCTCAAAAAAAAAAAAAAAAAAGGGAATTGTCCCAATGACCAATGGCTGGGATTTTTTACTTGTCCTGCTAGATCCATTTTCTTCATTTTCCACCCAGCTCTGTCCCCTGAAAGTCCAGGCCTTTATGAACATCATTCAGTTCTCTTCCCTCTGGATTTCAGCTGGGTTTAGCCAGTGCGAGGCACTGGATGGAGGTCAAGGAAGGGAAGAGGGTGCTGATGATGACAATTTTTTTTCTTGTTTTTATAATTCTGACATGACTGGACACTGCAGAGCTTCATTGGCTTGGCTGGGATCCTCTACAATGGCCACAGCACCTATCCTGTGGCTGTCTTCTAGAACCATGGCTATTCTCTTTAAAGCCAAACTTCTCCCTTCAGTTGCCCATTCAGTTTTAGGGGACCAACTTCTAACTCACTGTTGCTAACCCCAGGGTGCTTCACCATCCCTTGTTACCTTCCCTTATAACCAAGTTACAACTATGTAAATAGTCCCTAGGTTGAACTTTCCTTGTTCAAAATGGAAATTGTTGCATTTGATGATCTCACTTATTTCTCACAGGGACTCAGATTGCTACAACCTGAGCTCTGAAATCTGTTTTAAATCACTGATGAAATGTAAAATGTCTTTTCTGTATACATTTACACATTCATTCCACAAATATGTATTGAGCAACTATTGTGTGCCACACACTGGGTAGCAGATGCGGCCACTGCTCTCCTAGAGCACATAATATAGTAGGGTAGATAGATATAAATGGGTAATCACACACACTAATGAAAAACTACAGTTGTGCCATGTGCTTTGAAGGAAATGCACATGGCCCATTGAGAGCTTATGATAGGAGTCAATCTAGTCAGGGAGATCAGAAAAGGCTGGTATGAAAAAAAAGCTTGAGCAGATATCAAAAGGACAAATAGTTGTTTATTGGGCATAGAAGGAAAGAAAGATCATTCCAGGCAGAAACTAATGGTTGATAAAAGCCAGTACACAGGAACAGAGAAAGCAGGAGGGCACTTGAGGAAAAATGAAGCTGAAGAGGCTTTGCAGACCATATTAAAAATCTGTCTTTTTTTTTTTTAAGATGGATTTCCGCTCTTTTGCCCAGCTGGAGTGAAGAGGCACAATCTCGGCTCACTGCAACCTCTGCTCCCCAGGTTGAAGTGATTCTCCTGCCTCAGCCTCCCAAGTAACTGAGAAACAGGTGCCCACCACCATGCCTGATTAATAATTTCGTATTTTTAGTAGAAACGGGGTTTTGCCATGTTGGCCAGGTTGGTCTCAAACTCTTGACCTCAGGTAATACACCCTCCTTGGCCTCCCAAAGTTTTATGATTACAGGCGTGAGCCACCACACCTGGCCTAAAAATCTGTCTTTATCTTCTAGTTGCAATGTGAAGATTGAATTGGAAGGCCAGAGTGAATAAACATAGACCAGATGGGAATTTATTGCTGGAGTAGACAAAGTGAAAAGTGATCAGATGATTGTGGAGAAGACGGAAAGAAACTGACAGATTTGTCCCTCCCTGGGTGATGTGCCTCTCCCTTATTCTTTATGTGTATTATACAGTTGTCTTAGGACAATGAATGCCCAACAAATGGGAAAATGCTGTCTTCTTATGGTGGGATGGGAGTCAAGAAATACTACTCAGCCAAGTGTGGTGATTCATGTCTGTAATCCCAGCACTTTGGGAGGCCGAGGCCAGCGGATCACTTGAGGTCACAAGTTCAAGACCAGCCTGGCCAACATGGTGAAACCCCATCTCTACTAAAAATACAAAAATTAGCCATGGCACTTACCTGTAATCTGAGCTACTCAGGAGGCTGACGCAGGAGAATTGCTTGAGCCCAGGAGGTGGAGGTTGCTGTGCCACTGCACTCCAGCCTGGGCAACAGAGCAAGACTGTGTCTCAAAAAAAAAAAAAAAAAAAAAAAAATGAAAGAAAGAAACATTACTTTAGATCTAAGAAAGAGGATGAAACTCAATGACACAGTCATATACACAGGCTCAGGACATGAAAAACTGTCTTCATATTGGCTTTCTGCCCTTCCCTCTAACAATTCTCACTGCTTAGAAATTCTGTAAAGGGAGATATTGAACTCGAGTCAGAGAGACCTGAGTTCTCAACTTGGTTATGTTACATAATATGTTGACTATGTAAATAATTAATTTCTCTGATCTTAAGATTCTTCCTTTGTAAAATGGAATAATAAATATTTCATAAGTTGTCATAAGGATTAAATTAGGCAACACATGTGTATACATATATCTTTAGTTAATTTTGGTAACAGAAAACTGATTTAAAAGAACTTAAACAATAAGGAAAATTATTATCTAATATACTGGAAAGTCCTAAGATATGGCAGAATTCAAGGCTGATTGACTCAGTAGCTTAATTCATTCTCAACTTTCTTCTCTGTCACCCTTAATGTGCTGGGTCTTTCTTGAGCTGATTCCCCTTACAATTATAAGTTAGAACTACCACATTTAAAGAGAGAAATATCTAAACATAAAAAGGAAATATCATTTGCAATATTGCATACTTAGGTGTGAGAAGCTTTAATCAAACAGTAACAGATTTATATCTTATTAAGTAGAACGAATTAGAATGTAAGATACACAAGAATACGATTTTGTGTCTGTTTTGTTTACTGCTGTTCCCCTAATATTCAAATAGTGGTTAGGACTCAATGGCAATTTGTTGTTTGAATGGATCACATGTCTAAACCTATTCCAGCCATTAGAAAACAAGGTGGGATTATCATGTATTGACACTTTTTCTATAAATGGCAAAATGATAACATAGGTTTTGTGGGCCACATACAGTCTCTGTAACACACCAGTCTTCTTCTTGGAACCTTGTAAAAACATTTTTAAAAATTATCTCATGGATCTTACAATCACGGGCCTAGGACTGAATATCCCACAGGCCATAGTTTACTACCCCTTGGCTTAGACTGATCATTTGAAATGAAACAGAGTTAAGCACCATAACCAGCATAATATGTACAGCACTCAGCTGAGTCCTCAATATATCAAAAGCATTCAATCAATACTAGCTGCCACTGTTGTTGATAATGCTATTGTTTTTTCTTGTTCCTGTCATTCTAGGATAGCTGAACTCTAGAATAACCTGCAATAAACCTACCATAGGAAGTTGGCTGTCTCTACCCTGGACTAAACAGCATCTGGGTTACAAACTATGTGAACCACCACATAAAAAGATGTACTGTAAGAGAATGAGTAGACATAGCAAATAATAAGCTCAGGGTCAAAAGCTAAGATTCACAAAATTAGCAGAGAATATGATAGGTGATAATGGGGAAAAATGAATTATATTCTCAAATATTAGAAAAATCAAAGTTAAAAATGTAAAATAAGTTCCTTTACAACAAGCCATCTCAGAGTCTTGAATGGGCTAATGTATAGTAAGTCTTTCCTAGGTAAAATTCTATGTAGTGTTTTCTACACAACAGAATTATTTTTCCAGAGGGCATTTCTATGACATTTTAGAAAATAGTACTTTAAGGTTTATGGCTGACCCTCTCATCTTTGTCACTATTATTCCTAATCATTTAAGTGAAGTGAGTCCTTAATGTCCCCTGCTAAGCCATAGCCCTGGAGTAAAGTGGGTCCTTAATATCCCCTGCTAAGCCTATCAACCCTTCTGTTGCTAAAGTGTGAGGAGGTGGGAGGGGACCTCAAACAAGGGGATCAGTTGGAATGGGTATTCACTAAATAGTATGGAAGGATTTCAGTATTTTAATAAGCAATATGACCGTACCAGTATATACCACATGACTATCAGCCCTGTCTACATTTGCCAAACAGAAAAAGAAAGATGAAGTGGCTTTTAAAGGACTACAAACCAGTATTTGGAAAAGCTGGAATTCAAATCTGGTTTTCAAGGATCCAAATTCTCTACTGCTTTCTCTCTGCCTCCCACTTTCTTTACTTGTGCATTCCTTTTCACATCCTATGGACCACCCTAGTTAAAGACTCAGACAAGGGAAAGAATACCAGATTTGGAGACAGGGACTTATATTCAAGTCCTACTTCTGTTATTTATTAATTGTGAGACTTTAGGCAATTGACCTAATCCTGCAAGACTTAGTTTCTTCAATGGGGAAATCATGGTGATCACGCCTACACAGCAGGGCAGTTGAAAAACTTTGTAAAGCCCGGGCACGGTGGCTCACGCCTGTAATCCCAGCACTTTGGGAGGCCAAGGTGGGCAGATCACGAGGTCAGGAGATCAAGACCATCCTGGCTAACGAGGTGAAACCCCGTCTCTACTAAAAATACAAAAAAAAAATTAGCTGGGCATGGTGGTGGGTGCCTATAGTCCCAGCTACTCGGGAGGCTGAGGCAGAAAAATGGCGTGAACCCGGGGGGCGGAGCTTGCAGTGAGCAGAGATTGTGCCATGCCCTCCAGCCTGGGCAACAGAGTGAGACTCCGTCTCAAAAACAAACAAACAAACAAACAAAACTTTGTAAAGTATTAAGCACTATTTAGATATTAGCCTTTCACATTATTTGCAGATTGGCATTTTCATTTAAAAAATGTGAATGTTGGAACAGTTAATCTTCTTCCAGATAAGGAAACTCACACTTCACAGAGATTAAATTATTTACCCCAGGTCACACAGCTAGTGATGACACAGCCAGGACTGCTTTCAAAGCTCTTGACTTCTGATTCAGGGCTATTTGCTGGGCAGCCTCCTCTAAACTCCTACCATGGGCTTCCTATAAAGAGAGAAATGTGAATGACCCTAAACTACAGTCACAGCACTGTTGACAGGCCACTGTCATCAGCTCCATTCAAGTTTGCAAGAAAAAGTCCTGCTTTTGGCCGAGCACACATCTTCTATAGTTCAGGATGTACCTAGCCAATTGCTAGGTCACTCCAGCTGCTCTGGTACTAGAAGTCACTCTAGCGCCTCTGGGACTGGAATAGCAGAAAGTGGTTTGATGCTACTTCTGCATAGATATAGAGGCAGAAGATAGCAGAAACAGAGACAAGTACCATACCCCACCAGGGTCTGATTTTCAACCCCTCATCTGTCTTAGGCCAAAGGGGTCATGCTTTCTGGTATGACAATTGAGAGGGAAGGGTTATTCTTAGCCTATGAAGATTTAAGGTGGAGACAATCCTTACTGAACAGCAACAGAAAGTCAAAAGGTATGGATATTCCCCAGACCCAGAACTCTAGGCAAGTTGAGTAAAGCCATGTGGTTTTGTGAAATAAACTTGGCTTTGGAGTCAAACACTTTTGGATTCAGAAACCAAGTCTTTGACTTACTTGCCCTGGTAGTCATTTGCATCACCTCCAAAATGTCTGGCTCTATCATCCAGACACATGGAAGAACTATACTTCCTGGTCCACCTGTGGATAGGTGGTGTCATATGACTAATCCTAGTCAAAGTATGATGAAAAGAAGGGATGGATGTCACTTCTAAGTAAAGCATTTGTTGCTGGTATGACACTCTCCAGAGATGCCTTTCCCTCTGGGGTAGGGATATTTGTGATGGTTGTTGCTCCAAAGCCTGGATCCCTAAGTATAATAAGCAGGGCATTCCTGCTGACTCCCAGTGAATATGTATTACAAGCAAAAAATAAACCATTATATGTTAAGTTACTGTGTGTATTAGGGTTCTCTTAGAGGGACAGAACTAATAACATACATATATTTAGAAAAGGTGGTTTATTAAGTATTAACTCACATGATCACAAGGTCCCACAATAGGCTGTCTACAAGCTGAGGAGCAAGGAGAATCAGTCTGAGTCCCAAAACTAAAGAGCTTGGAGTCTGATATTCTAGGGCAGGAAGCATCCAGCATGGGAGAAAGATGTAGGCTGGGGGGCTAGGCCAGTCTCATCTTTTTACATTTTTCTGCCTGCTTTATATTCTGGCAGGTGATTAGATGGTGCCCACCCAGATTAAGGGTGGGTCTGCCTTTCCCAGCCCACTGACTCAAATGTTAATCTCCTTTGACAACACCCTCACAGACACATCCAAGATCAATACTTTGCATCCTTCAATCCAATTAAGTTGACATTCAGTATTAACCATCACACTGAGATTTAGAGATTATTATTACAGCATAATCTCACATATCCAAACTGATACATTAGCTATACCATTTTTAGTAAGTTATTTAGCCTCTCTGAGCATAAATTCCTGATATTTAAAATAGGAATAAACACTTTTTCAGGGTTGTGGTGATTACCAATGGTTTATGTAAAGAAGTAGCATATATTTGGTCCTCAAGCAATGTTAACTATTACTATTATCAAAACAGAGAGAAAAGCAGGTGGAAGCAAGATATCCTTAAAATATACACAGTTTGGAGACGTCACTCAGCCAGTCACCTACATAGAGAGCTTTGGCAGCCAGGTGAGCCAGCTAGCAGAAGGCTCCTAACTGCCTCCAGTCAATCATTCATCCCTTCACTTTACCAATATATAGTGAGTATGTGAACAGTGTCAGTATGTGACAGACATATGTGACAGACATACTTGCACTGTTCACAGACTCACTATATGTTGGTAAAATGAACTGAACATATAATGCAAAACACAGTCCTGACTCTCCTGAACTTCACCTGTACCATCTAACACATTTGCATACCTATATTTTTCATTTTTCTTAGTTGTACCTTCGCAGAGAACAAAAGGCTCGGAATTTGATCCTTTGCATTTTAAGGTTTTTTATTTCTTGGAAAAATGTTTGCCTATAATAACATTTAATTTCCACTGTACACCTAAAAATAAGAAAAATTATTACTATATAAATTCACAGGTGGGAAAACCAGGGTGGGGAAGTTTTTTTTGTTGTGGTTTTTATTAGCATCAAGTGGCACTGCTAGGTCTAGGATCTATACTCTCAGATTCTCAATTAAGGACTTTTTTTTCCGAATCCCAGGTTGACAATAAAGATATGAATCACCACTTTAGGAGGCCATGGCAGGTGAATCACTTGAGGCCACGAGTTTGAGACCAGCCTGGCTAACATGGCGAAACCCCGTCTGCACTAACAATGCAAAAATTAGCCAAGTGTGCTGGCGCACGCCTGTAATCCCAGTTACTGGGGTGACTGAGGCACTAGAATAGCTTGAATCTGGGAGGCAGAGGTTGCAGTGAGCCAAGATCACGCCACTGCACTCCAGCCTGGGCAACAGAGTGAGACTCTGTCTCAAAAACAAACAAAAAAAAAGATCTGAATCACCATTTTGCCTAAGAGATGTCTGGATGAAAATGCTCCAGGTGAAAGACATAGGAATGTAGTCATTCTCTGATTATAATACAACATGAACAGTATACTAGACAGAAGTGCCCCTGTATCAAATTCTGCCTACTAGTGGATCAAATTTCAGGAAGTTCCTACTTCATAACTCTATGTGTTGAAAGACACCTAAGTACACATCTAATGGAGACACTTTTACCAGACCAGCATAGAATATAGTAAGAAAAGACCAAAACAAATAGTCCCTAGCTTCCTGGTGACTTTTATTGGAATAAACTTCCTAAAAAGCTGGGCCACATCTAAGTTCTCACCAATAGCTCAGTATTTCACTCTAAACCCATACCTTGAAATCCAACAAATCAGGAACCAGTTCAAATGTCATCTCTTTCTGAAAACTTCCTTGATTGCCCTATTAAAAGTGATCACCAATAATCTTTTGTATCTCAGTCTGGCACATGCTATATCCTGAAGTCATATTCAGATGGCAGAGAAGCAGATGGACTGTGCTGAGACTCCACATAGGGACATCATAAAAAAAAAAAAAATAAGAAATATAGATTGAGTTAAATTGTGAAGGTCCCTAAATGCCAGATTTAAAAAAATTAGATTTTCCTCTACAAGCAAGAGTAGCTGCTGGGAAAACTGGAGTATTTACAAAATAAAAATATAGTGATAGATCACTTGTGCTTCTAAAGGAAAGGAAGAAGGTGGAGTAGAAATCAGGGTTTAAGTAATGTGAATGATTGAGAATCTAAACAGTTATTTTTGTCTTGGAGATGTTTTTAGATTTATATTTGACTAGCCAGATTTGCTTCAAATCCAATAAACAAGCTGGTAGTATACAATTGCAACTGAACACCTGAATGGTCAAGACGGAAAATCGTCTCTGCAGCACCATCATCTGTGAAATCCTGGAGAAATTCTCCTAAATCGCTACTTTCATAGACGATAGCTCCTACTTTCCAGCAACCCAGGAGACTCTGAAATACAAAGTACTCTTTCTAAAAAGTTCAGTAGTTGATTTAACCAAATACTGATTGCCTTTGGAAAGTAAATTTTTGCTTCCACAGGTACCATTACAGTCACCAAGAGATCCTGAGTGTCTTCAGTAAGCAAACCCCATTATTCATTTACAACCAACACTGCATTCCTCTTCCTAAGTGGCATGGGAAATCCTGAGGTGCTCTCACTTCTATGTGTAAGACACAGCCTGCTTTGCATAAGTCGAACCATGAGTGGTCAGGATGGACTTACAGCATCTCCCAAGTGAAATCTTCATGGTTCCTCTCCATCCGCACTGACTCCAACTCACCAAATGTGCTTGGAACAGCTTCGCGTTCACCTCACTGGAAATCTGCTGTCCCAAGCCAACTCGCTGTCACGAATCCAATCATATCCTTGTGCAGATGAACATCTTTGACGAACCATCGCCATTTTGTTTTACCCGTTCTTGCCCCAAGAGCCACTTCCCTTCCAGCTGGGTCAGCCAAAGACCTCTCTGTCCCTCAGTCTTCCAGCGCCCCTCTATGGTACTTCTGTTGTACTGCAAATAACGTATGCTAATCCTCCTTTCATTGTTCCCCATTTCTCTCCAACTACTCTTTGCTACCCGCAGTAAGTAAAGCACCAACCTTACCCAAATTGCACTTTTCATTTTCTCTGTAACAATGATCTTCCCACTTTTGGTTTGCTTACTCACCAAAAGATCGAAAGCTAAGTACCCATTCACATATTTCGTAAATGTTCTCTCAAATTTTTCATCATAAACTTAAATAATTGCAAAAGGTGATGTTTCCGGTGTATTGTAAATAACAACATTTAAAAACAAAGCTGCTGCATGTTTTTATAAATTCGCCCAATGAAAGTTAAATACTCTAGTTATTAACTTTAACTAGTTGATATGCAACTATTTAAAAACACATAAATGAACATTTAACATACATGCTACATCGTTGCTTTTTTTAGGCATCAAAAAGAATGCCCCTCACATAATATTCCAAAATAAAATATATCTTTACGCTATTTTAATCACCCTATAATACTCTCTGCAACTAACATGGTATGTTATTTGAAATATGAATTTATTTTTAATTGCTTGTATCCATAATCCTCTCATCCATATAATTTCTTCTAGATTGAATTAGCCATTGAAATTATTGGTAGTATACAATTGTTCCAAACAACATACAGATTACAAAGTTCAATAAATAATTAAATTGAACATAAAAAGTAAAATTTTATTGGACATACGTCCTTTAATGAGAATTTTTTCAATTCGTTAATTAAATAATAATTATTATTTTAACGAGATACAGCTCAGTATCAATTTTACTGATGTTTTTTATTTTTTATAAATGTAAGCACTGAAAAAACCTAGTCATATAAATATGTATAGAAGGAATTTTATTATAGCAATATAATTTAATGATTTGAACTCTTTTTAAGTTACATAGCAAAAATTCCACAAGGAAACATCTTCAAGAGTCATTTTTAAGAATTTATCAACTGGCTACTTTTATTGAAAACAAGGAATTGGAAGCCACTTGAGTTGCAAAAGGTCTATAATCTGACAAAATCATCCACTTTCTGAAATCTGGAAAATACAACAAAAAGGCTTTATCCAAAGTTGTCAAGTGATTGATATGTCTTTTTCACTTTCAGGAAACTTGTTTAACCCAATATATACAAAAAGGTTTGAAAAACTCAAAATAATATTGACTTGAAATGTAGAAGGGATGGCAAGCACCATGTCCAGCCATGAAGGTGGCAAGAAGCCCCTCAAACAACCCTGAAAGCAGGCCAAGGAGATACAAAAGGAAAATAAAGGTTTTACAAGCAGAAACCAAAAGAGGAGGAAAAGAAACTCAAGAAGCTAAAAGCAAAGGTTTTGAGGAAGGGCCCCAGGCCACAGGTGGAATTAAGAAATCTGGGAAACCATAAACTGTTCCTTATGCCTGAGGCAATGGTGCCCCTTGATTCCATTCATATTTAAAGATCTGCCATAACATGTCTTGCCACCTGGCTAGAATGAAATGTTGTCTTGGAGCCTGTTGTATACTTTAGAATAAACTACTGTAAAAAAAAATTACATTGTCATACATGCTTCCTGTTAAGCCTGCAGAACTGTGAGTCAATTAAACCTCTTTCCTTTATATTTACCCAGCCTCAGGTAGTATACCTTATAGCAGTGTGAGAATGGACTAATATATTAGGTGTTCAATAAATATTAGTGATTATCATTATATTATTTTGTTATATATTATTACTTATATATCATTATATTATTTTGTTATATATTATTACTTATATATCATTATATTATTTTGTTGTATATTATTACTTATTATTTTACTATATATTACTATATTACTTATATTTTACTATATATATATACATGTTCACCTAAGGATTCTTAATTCACACTGAGAACCTCTTTTGTAGTTAGTTATTTACTCATCTCATCTTTTCATTGGGATTGTAAGTTCTTGAAGGTACATTGTTCCAAAAATATCTTGTCTATGGAAGTCAGAGAAATTTAAGGTATTCACAGATTTAGTGTTATTTGCTCTCTGGTCACAGAATTGCTAACCTCCCTAATAATGAAAGAACCCCTCTGAATGCAAGCCCAGCAATGCTGCTCTGCAGGGCTAGCTGAACCTGCCTGGTTCTGTTTCCCTCAGCAATTAAGAAGGATCTAAATGAACATATCAATTCCCCAGCTTAGGAGATGGGGCCTAAGCAGGCCAGCCAGACAGACAACGTGGAGAGGGAGTATAGTTAAACAGGTGGTGACTAATATAACAAAACCTCATTCCTGCAGCCTTAATAAAAACAGCAAATCCCAGACAGCCTGGACGCCTAGGTCCTGGGCAGCATTCAATTTAGGATTTTTTTTCCCCAGTGAGTCATAATTGCCCTGGTCCTGACACCTGTCACTAGAACAAGACAAAATCGGTGTAATCACCAGAGCAATTGCTTCAGGAATACATTCTTTTAGTAATTTGGCTGGAGGAAGTTCAAAAATGCAAGTGATGGTTTTCAAATGTGAAGTGACCGGAGTTGCCCTAAGTACTGGGATCTCTAAATTTAAGGAAGAAAAGGGAGGAGAGAGGAGTTACAATTACAACAATAGGAAACCAAGTAATGAGAGACTAATTTTTTTTTTTTTTGTATTTTTTTTAGTAGAGACGGGGTTTCACCGTGTTGGCTAGGATGGTCTCAATCTCCTGACCTCGTGATCTGCCCACCTCGGCCTCCCAAAGTGCTGGGATTACAGGCGTAAGCCACTGCACCCGGCCTCTTTACTTTCTAAGAATTCCAAAATTATGTATTTTATACTAATTGGTTGACCACTATTCTAAAAAAAATAGGAGTAACTGCCTCTCCTCCCAAATACCAATGTCTTCCCAGAAGCGTGATTAGGACTTAAGAGAGGGAATAGGATAATAATTCATGTAAAACATTTATTATACTATAATCAAAACCTAATAAATGATAGCCATTGTTATTATATATGTATATGTTTTAGACATAATTACTTCATTAGCTTTCTTACAGCTGATGTTCACACAGAAACAAGTATGCAAAACTTATCATATTGCATTATCCTTACAAAGTAAAACTAAACCTAACCCCAGGCTACCTCTGAACTAGAATGTTGCCTGATATATTGTAGGTGCTCCAAAAGAAGGTGCTAAATAAATAATTGAATGAACGATAGCTGGACAACAAGCACAAAGAAAGCCATAAATCCCAATCCCAGCAGAATTTAAAGCAGATGCTGTAGAGACAGATTAGAGAAAACAAGAGAATCTCACAGACTTGATAGTTTCTTTGAGACATTTGACAAAGTTAAGAATGGGGTAAGGTGAAAACTAAAGAAAATAGAAAGGCAACTAGAGTTTCCCATACTCAGGGTGGGCAAATTATGACCTGCTGACTCAATCCAGCCGACTGCCTATTTTTGTAAATAAACTTTTATTGGAGCACAGCCATGTTCATTCATTCATATATTGTCTCTGGCTGCTTTCACACCACAGTAGCAATGTTGAAAAGGAATTGCAACAGAGACCATATTGTCTACAAAACCTAAAATGTTCACTATCTGACTATTATAGAAACATTCTGCCAACCCCTGTCCTATGTAAACAGAAGGCTGTACAAGAAATAAGCCATTATCATAACAGATTGCATGGATCTCTTATGTAGCAAGGTAAACAATATTTACATTGCTATAATATAAACACTGTTTTCTAATTTTAAATATTTAGAACCAGTTTATAGCTAAAACACAAAGTTCTTAATAATGATTAGGAATCAGGATACAAATACCAATACTATCAACCTTTTTTTTTATTGTACTTTAAGTTTTAGGGTACATGTGCACAATGTGCAGGTTTGTTGCATATGTATCCATGGGCCATGTTGTTTTGCTGCACCCATTAACTCCTCCTTTAGCATTAGGTGTATCTCCTAATGCTATCCCTCCCCCCTCCCCCCACCCCACAACAGTCCCTGGAGTGTGATGTTCCCCTTCCTTTGTCCATGTGTTCTCATTGTTCAATTCCCACCTATGAGTGAGAACATGCGGTGTTTGGTTTTTTGTCCTTGTGATAGTTTACTGAGAATGATGATTTCCAGTTTCATCCATGTCCCTACAAAGGACATGAACTCATCATATTTTATGGCTGCATAGTATTTCATGGTATATATGTGCCACATTTTCTTAATCCAGTCTATCGTTGTTGGACATTTGGGTTGGTTCCAACTCTTTGCTATTGTGAATAGTGCCACAATAAACATACGTGTGCATGTGTCTTTATAGCAGCATGATTTATAGTCCTTTGGGTATATACCCAGTAATGTGATGGCTGGGTCAAATGGTATTTCTAGTTCTAGATCCCTGAGGAATTGCCACACTGACTTCCACAATGGTTGAACTAGTTTACAGTCCCACCAACAGTGTAAAGGTGTTCCTATTTCTCCACATCCTCTCCAGCACCTGTTGTTTCCTGACTTTTTAATGATGGCCATTCTAACTGGTGTGAGATGGTATCTCATTGTGGTTTTGATTTGCATTTCTCTGATGGCCAGTGATGATGAGCATTTTTTCATGTGTTTTTTGGCTGCATAAATGTCTTCTTTTGAGAAGTATCTGTTCATGTCCTTCACCCACTTTTTGATGGGGTTTTTTTTTCTTGTAAATTTGTTTGAGTTCATTGTAGATTCTGGATATTAGCCCTTTGTCAGATGAGTAGGTTGCAAAAATTTTCTCCCATTCGGTAGGTTGCCTGTTCACTCTGATGGTAGTTTCTTTTGCTGTGCAGAAGCTCTTTAGTTTAATTAGATCCCATTTGTCAATTTTGGCTTTTGTTGCCATTGCTTTTGGTGTTTTAGACATGAAGTCCTTGCCCAAGCCTATGTCCTGAATGGTAATGCCTAGGTTTTCTTCTAGGGTTTTTATGGTTTTAGGTCTAACATGTAAGTCTTTAATCCATCTTGGAATTAATTTTTGTATAAGGTGTAAGGAAGGGATCCAGTTTCAGCTTTCTACATATGGCTAGCCAGTTTTCCCAGCACCATTTATTAAATAGGGAATCCTTTCCCCATTTCTTGTTTTTGTCAGGTTTGTCAAAGATCAGATAGTTGTAGATATGCGGCATTATTTCTAAGGGCTCTGTTCTGTTCCATTGATCTATATCTCTGTTTTGGTACCAGTACCATGCTGTTTTGGTTACTGTAGCCTTGTAGTATAGTTTGAAGTCAGGTAGCGTGATGCCTCCAACTTTGTTCTTTTGGGTTAGGATTGACTTGGCGATGCGGGCTCTTTTTTGGTTCCATATGAACTTTAAAGTAGTTTTTTCCAATTCTGTGAAGAAAGTCATTGGTAGCTTGATGGGGATGGCATTGAATCTATAAATTACCTTGGGCAGTATGGCCATTTTCACGATATTGATTCTTCCAACCCATGAGCATGGAATGTTCTTCCATTTGTTTGTATCCTCTTTTATTTCATTGAGCAGTGATTTGTAGTTCTCCTTGAAGAGGTCCTTCACATCCCTTGTAAGTTGGATTCCTAGGTATTTTATTCTCTTTGAAGCAATTGTGAATGGGAGTTCACTCATGATTTGGCTCTCTGTTTGTCTGTTATTGGTGTATAAGAATGCTTGTGATTTTTGTACATTGATTTTGTATCCTGAGACTTTGCTGAAGTTGCTTATCAGCTTAAGGAGATTTTGGACTGAGACAATGGGGTTTTCTAGATATACAATCATGTCATCTGCAAACAGGGACAATTTGACTTCCTCTTTTCCTAATTGAATACCCTTTATTTCCTTCTCCTGCCTAATTGCCCTGGCCAGAACTTCCAACACTGTGTTGAATAGGAATGGTGAGAGAGGGCATCCCTGTCTTGTGCCAGTTTTCAAAGGGAATGCTTCCAGTTTTTGCCCATTCAGTATGATATTGGCTGTGGGTTTGTCATAGATAGCTCTTATTATTTTGAGATACGTCCCATCAATACCTAATTTATTGAGAGTTTTTAGCATGAAGGGTTGTTGAATTTTTTCAAAGGCCTTTTCTGCATCTATTGAGATAATCATGTGTTTTTTGTCTTTGGTTCTGTTTATATGCTGGATTACATTTATTGATTTACATACATTGAACCAGCCTTGCATCCCAGGGATGAAGCCCACTTGATCATGGTGTATAAGCTTTTTGATGTGCTGCTGGATTCGGTTTGCCAGTATTTTATTGAGGATTTTTGCATCAATGTTCATCAAGGATATTGGTCTAAAATTCTCTTTTTTGGTTGTGTCTCTGCCCGGCTTTGGTATCAGGATGATGCTGGCCTCATAAAATGAGTTAGGGAGGATTCCCTCTTTTTCTATTGATTGGAATAATTTCAGAAGGAATGGTACCAGTTCCTCCTTGTACCTCTGGTAGAATTCAGCTGTGAATCCATCTGGTCCTGGACTCTTTTTGGTTGGTAAGCTATTGATTATTGCCAAATTTCAGAGCCTGTTATTGGTCTATTCAGAGATTCAACTTCTTCCTGGTTTAGTCTTGGGAGGGTGTATGTGTCTAGGAATTTATCCATTTCTTCTACATTTTGTAGTTTATTTGCATAGAGGTGTTTGTAGTATTCTCTGATGGTAGTTTGCCAATACTATCAACCTTAAGAACATAAAAATATAGATCTGAAAAGTTGGAAGCTGAAAGTGGGAGAGGAAACTGTTAAGAAAGGACATGATTTTCCTCATTGTACAAAATGTGGAGTCAAGTGTAATTATCAATCAACATTTACAAGTGTAATCAATTAAATAATAAAAAATAGTCATATATTTGTATTAGGAACGAGTAAGGAGATCAAAGGCAATATTTATGAGCTAAATCCTAATACGGTAGGATGACAGTAGATAATGCCTAAAATATATAATTCATAATTTAGCCGTAAACACGAAGATAACTATCAGAAGAACAAGGAAGAAATAAACAAACAGATTCAGTGGTGTGGCTTGAATGTATGTGTCCTTCCAAATTTCATACGTTGGAACCTAAGACTCAAAGTGATAGTATTAAAAGGTGGACCATAAAAACCGTAGAAGAAAATCTAGGCAATATCATTCAGGACATAGACATAAGCAAAGACTTCATGACAAAAATGCCAAAAGCAATTGCAAGAAAAGCCAAAATTGACAAATGGGATCTAATTAAACTAAAGAGCTTCTGCACAGCAAAAGAAACTATCCAGAGTGAACAGGCAACCTATAGAATGGGAGAAAATGTTTGCAATCTACCCATCTGACAAAGATCTAATATCCAGAATTCATAAGGAATTTAAACAAATTTACAAGAAAAAAAAAACCATTAAAAAGGGGGCAAAGGATAAGAACAGATACTTCTCAAAAGAAGACATTTATGTGGCCAAGAAACATATGAAAAAAAGCTCATTATCACTGATCATCAGAGAAATGCAAATCAAAACCACAATGAGACATCCCACACCGGTTAGAATGGCAATTATTAAAACGTCAAGAAACAGTAGATGCTGGTGAGGCTGTGAAGAAATAGGAACACTTTTACACTGTTGGTGGGAGTGTAAATTAGTTCAACCATTGTGGAAGACAGTATGGAGATTCCTCAAGGATCTAGAGCCAGAAATACCATTTGATGCAGCAATCCTATTACTGAGTACATACCCAAAAGAATATAAATCATTCTACTATAAAGACACATGTACACGTATGTTTATTGCAACACTATTTACAATACCAAAGACATAGAACCAACCCAAATGCCCATCAGTGATAGACTGGATAAAGAAAATGTGGGACATATACTCCATGGAATACTATGGAGCCATAAAAAGGAATTAGATCATGTCCTTTGCAGGGACATGGATGAAGCTAGAAGCCATCATCTTCAGCAAACTAACACAGGAACAGAAAACCAAACACTGCATGTTCTCACTCATAAGTGGGGGTTGAACAATGAGAACACATGGACACAGAGAGGAGAACAACACACACCAGGGCCTGGTGGGGGATGAGGGGTGAGGGGAGGGAACTTAGAGGATGGATAAATAGGTGCAGCAAAACACCATGGCACATGAATACCTATGTAAAAAAACTGCACGTTCTGCACATGTATCCCATTTTTTTTGAAGAAAGGAAGAAAGAAAGACAGAGAGAAAGACAGACAAAGAGAAAGAAAGAAAGAAAGAAAGAAAGAAAGAAAGAAAGAAAGAAAGAAAGAAAGAAAGAAAGAAAGAAAGAAGGAAGGAAGGAAGGAAGGAAGGAAGGAAGGAAGGAAGGAAAGAAAGAAAAAGAAAAAGAAAGAAAAAAAGAAAGAAAAAGAAAGAAAGAAGAAAGAAAGAAAGAAAGAAAGAAAGAAAGAAAGAAAGAAAGAAAGAAAGAAAGAAAGAAAGAAAGAAAAAAGAAAAAAGAAAGAGAGAAAGAAAGAAACCTCTGGGAGGTGATTAGGTCATGAGGGCAGAGCACTTATGGATGGGATGATACCCTTATCAAAGGACTTGAGGGAATTAGCTAGGCCCTTTTGTCTTCTGTCCCTTCTACTATCTGAGGACACAGTGTTTGTGCCCTCCAGAGGAAACAGTGTTTAAGGCACCATCTTGGAAGCAGAGAACAGGCCCTCACTGGACACTGAACCCGCCAGCACTTTGATCTTGGACTATTGAGCCTCCATAACTATAAGCAATAAACTTATAATGTGTATACATTACCCAGTCTAAGGTACTTTTTATAGCAGCATGAATGGACTAAGACACTTGGTTAAAAGTATTAAAAATGGTGGCCTCAAGGGAAACACCTGGGAGAAGGACTGAAGGTGGAGTGCAGCAGAAGCTCCAGGTAAACCTGACTCCATTGGTCCATGGACCAGTATTTGAGAACCACTGCTAGAGACAAGGCCAATCTTTTAGACATTGAGTTTTTTGAAGTTGTTTTCTGGTTCTTAGTGTGAACTAGGGCTATTGAAAGTGGGCAGCTCCATGTGACAGACAACAGAATGTAGCAAAAGGAATCATGGGTTCAAGCCATGTTTCTACTCCCTTTCAGGCTAGGTGAAACCCCCTTAGGTGTCAGTTTCTCCATCTGTATAATAGGACTCAAAATTCTAGACTGTCTGTTACTCAGGAAAATTATCAAGGTGAAATGAGATAATTTTTACAAGAATGCTTTTTAAACTATGCAAAAATTATTTAAATTATAATTTATTGTTACTGTTATTACTTGATATGGTCAAAGGGGAGTCAATAAACCTGGTAGCCACTCTGCTGCGAGAAGTCATTGCTGTTATTGTATTAAGCCCTCCTTTGCATTAAAGTTTTGAATATGTTATCAGGAGGAAGGTTATATTATTATTCAATTACATTATTCTGGTTTGGATCAGCACAAGAAGTAAACATTTTTTCTGCTTGAGGAGTTGGGCTCATACCCAACTACAGAAGCTGGAGTTAGGGGACAAATTATTCTCTTCTTCAACTTTCTGGTAAAGGGGACACAGGTGTAAAACCTAAGCCTGGATAATTGGATGCTTCTTCCTTGGATTTTTGAATAGAGAAAGAATGACGTAAAGGACAGAGACAATGGCTCAAAGGCAGGAGGCCAGCAGCTGTAGCTCAGTGTGCTCAGGGGCAGTCAGGTCAGTGGCCACACTCCAACCAGCTGTTCCTGCGACATGTTCTAAATTATGTACCTGTTGCCTGGCTGATATAGTTTGGCTCTGTGGCCCGCACAAAATCTCATCTCAAGCTGTGATCCCCATGTGTCAAGGGAGGGACCTGGTGGGAGGTGACTGGATCATGGGAGAAGTTTCCCCCATGCTGTTCTCACAGTGAGTGAGTTTTCATGTGGTCTGGTAGTTTAAGTGTTTGGCAGTTCCCACCTCACTCTCTCGCTGTCTCTCCTGCTGCCTTTTGAAGCAGGTGCTCACTTCTCCTTCACCTTCCATCATGATTGTAAGTTTCCTGAGGCTTCACCAGCCACGTGGAACTTTGAGTCTATTAAAGCTCTTTTCTTTACAAATGACACAGTCTCCGGTAGCTCTTTATATCAGTGTTCAGGTAGCTCTTTATATCAGTGTGAAAATGGACTAATTCACTGGCCTTCCTTAGTTTCTGTCATTTCTGAGCTTAGAAACCTTCTCCTTCTGTATTTTGTGAGTTACTCAGTATATTTTCAGTGGATTGCTTTCTTGCTTGAGACAGATTCAAGACTTGTGTCTGATAGAACATCTGGACTAGAGTTTGTTAATCTCATTACAGTAGTTACAATTGCCATTCATCTGAACCCTATAGAACCAGACATTTTGGAGAGGGGTAAAAGAGAGGAAAATTTTAAATAAAACAAATAGAACAATCTGAAATGGGCTTCTATGTAGCACAGAGAGGAGCAAAGCACAGAGGGGATAGTCAGGGATGGGGGTCTGAAAATAAGGGAGGGGCTTCTCAAACAAGGTATCAAATGGCACCAAAATCAGGTGCCGCTTCCTACTTTATTATTTCTTATTAGCAATAGTATTTACCAAGACACTCAAAGCCTGCTCCGATCCATGAGACCCTGAACTGTGCAGACCCAGGGGTCAGCAGCACCAAAGTAAGAACTAGAAGCTAATAACAGAGCTTCTTCAACTACATGAAGCAAAAACTAAAAGAACTGAAAGGAAAATAGAGAAAGCCACAACTTAGGTTGTATATTTCAATACCTCTCTCTCATTAATTGATGAAACAAGTAAACAGAGAATCCATAAGGGAATATAAGACCTGAGCAACACTATGAACCAATCTAGCCTGATTGACATTTATAAAACATCCCACCCAACAACAGCAGAATACATAGTCTTTACAAGTACGCATACACTAGTTAGCAAGACAGACTGTATTTTTGTCCTTAAAATAATCTCAATAAATTTGAAAATATTAAAGTCATACAAATTATGTTCTCTAACTGCAATATAATTTACTTAGAAATCAGTAACAGAAAGGTATATGGAAATTTTCCAAACATTGTATTGCTTAATTTTGCTTATCTTTATTTTCTAAGTGTCTGATATAAATGTGCATTTCCTTTCAAGTTAGAGAAAAAACAACAAAACTTACTATTATTTAAAATATATACCTTGCCTTTAAGAGGCTTACAGTCTAGTTGGAGAAAGAGACATGTAAATAACATAATACCTGGTGGACAGGACTAAGCACCCTCGAGGAATGAGGGAGAATTGGTTGGGTCAAGTGTAGTTTCACACCAAAACTGAAACCACTACTCTCTCCAACATCGGACCATCACACATTGTTCTATCTGAACAACTGGGCCTACTGTCTTCATTCATGATAATTTTCTCTCAGGGGATCCTTTATCTCTGACTCCTAACTTCTGCCCCTGGCATCCCAGTGCACCAGACCGGAGTATTGACGTTTGATGAATCTCAGTTGTGAGCTGAGTTCAAGATCCCTTCCACAAGTGAAGGATGCATCTGGACATTTGCTGCAGTGTCCTTGAACTGCAGGTTAAGGATGATTTCTAGAAGTCCCCTGGAAGTTCCTCTTTTTTTTTTTTTTTTTTTTTTTGAGACAGGGTCTCACTGTGTTACCCAGGCAGGAATGCAGTGGCACTATCACAGTTTACCACAGCCTCAACCTCCCAGACTGAAACTATCCTCCCACCTCAGCCTCCTGAGTAGTTGGGACTATAGGCATATGCCGCCGTGCTCAGCTAATTTTATATTCTTTGTAGAGATAGGGTCTTACTAAGTTACCCAACCTACTTTTGAACTCCTGGGCTCAAGCAATCCTCCCCCTTCAGCCTCCCAAAGTGCTGGGATTACAGGCACAAACCACAATGCCAGGCCCCTGGAAATTCCATGCTAGAAGACAGCCTGTGGGGAGAGAGCATCTCTAAAGCCATTGTATCCCCACTGCCTAGCACACAGTAGTTGCTTAGTAAACATTTGCTAATTGTGTCGTGATATATTGAGCATAAAAGCATGAGCCCAAGATTGTTTTGGTCGACTGGTTATTGTTGGGATATTTATAGACAAAGCCTCTTTCCAGTGTTTTCCACCAAACTTTCCTGTAGTGCTGAGCAGGTCTAAGCAAGCCAAGCAATGAGGAGATTGGTCCAAATTCTTCAACTCTTTCTCAGCATTCTGGATTCACTAAAACCCCAAACACATTTCTACCTGGCAATTTCGTCTTTCATTTTTCAACCCCAGTGAGTTTCCAACAAAATTGAATCTCTGTTGCAGATCTGTTTGTGTTCCACTCCATCCAAACGCCAGAACCATCTACTATTTCAAGTTAGAAGCCTCCAAAGGCTCATGCCTGAGGAAAGGATAGCTGGGAATCCCAATTTACTCCCAAACAAACTAAAAGTAAAAAAGCCAACAGTAGATAGAGAATGTATTGCATAATGAAATCCAAACTGTGAGTACTAATTTGTGATGCAGAAAAATGGACACTGATTTAGGACTGAGATGTTGAGCCCAGAATCTGATTTTATTTCTTGATTAATTAAGGTATGTCACTTGGCCTTCTTGGCCTCAGTTTCCCCCCGTCTTGTCTAGGGAAGCTGATTCTTTTATGGGACTCAATAAGTTCCCTTCAGCTTTAGTGTTCTGTGATTTTGCAATGCTCCTTTACAGATGCTCAGGGCCCTATCCCTTGGCAAGCTGCCTCCTCTGTCCCTGGCTTGTCTCATTGCTTGTCAGTGTGTGCTAAAACAATAAACGACTGGTTGGTTGCAAGAAAAGTATGCGTTGGATCAAGCAGATGTATCTGCTCTCTGCCCTCTGGAGAGAACATAGAAGGCTTTGATGTTGTCTGAATGGGTTCCACATTTTGACCTAGAGACCCTTCAATTCTAAGTAGGCCCCATTGCAAATATATGAAACAATTATTTACAATTAAAGAAGCATTCCATACCAAACCTGCCACCATTGTTTTATTTTAAAAAGAAAAAAAAAGCATAATTCCAAAGATCAAATTTCTAATCCTGAAAATGGAAAAAAAGGAGGGGTGTTGGGGGGATGCCTGGAACCTGGTTTTCATGTACTGTTTCAAGTTTAATAAGAGGAAATGAGTCGGCTGAGTGAGGCAGCCAGTCTCCATGTTACCATGGAGCTAAATGGATTCTTGGTGTGTATCTGTGACATGAAACACATAGCCCCCATGGCATCCAACAGCCTGCTCATCCTTGGTCTCAAACCCAACGCTTTCTTTGGGCTGGAGGTTTTTGGTGGCCCATGCAAGTGGTTATGTACAGGACGCCGCACAATTTCAGTCACATGAAAATTGTTACCTCCTTTCCTCTTCCCTGAATGTGATTTCAAAATTATCCAGAGGCCTGTCTTCCACATTCACCCAGCTTCTATAGAGTAAAATAGCATTTTCTGAAATGTGGTCTGTGGAACTTACATCCTGACAAATAAATAAGTGATACATTTACTAACACGTTTGAGATATGCTGCATAATATCTCCTTCTCTTGAAGTTGACTTAGCATATCAAAGGCTCTGAGAAGTTCCACGCACAGTAAATAGTGGTTTTGATACTGGTCAGGAAGAGCAAAGACTACTGGGCCAAAGGAACATTCCATGTCTCTGTATATATTGTTCATATTTTCTGATCCCAAAGTTCCTCCCCAACGTATCTTCCCCCACCAAAATCACCAGCTGGAAATTAGCTTTCCTCCTCTGAACTACATGAACACTTATTTGCATCTTATTTGCATAAACTTTTAAAAATTCTTTTTTGTATTAGAGATATACACAGATATGCCTTATCTGTCCCATTTGCCTGTACACTCCTAGAGAACAGAATCCTTTTTCCTTAGTCTTTATCTATCATAGAAGATTGTCCATGAGAGGCTGGGTGCGGTGGCTCACACCTGTAATCCCAATGCTTTCAGAGGCCGAGGTGGGTGGATCACTTGAGGTCAGGAGTTCGAGATCAGCCTGGGCAACATGGCAAAACCCTGTCTGTACAAAAAATACAAAACTTAGCCGAGTATGGTGGTGCGTACCTGTAATCCCAGCTATTTGGGAGGCTGAGGCAGGAAAACTGCTTGAACTTGGGAGGTGGAGGTTGTGGTAAGTCTAGATTGCGCCGCTGCACTCTGGCCTCAGTGAAAGAGTGAGGCTCTGCCAAAAATAAAAATAAAAATAAATAAAAAAGATTGTACATGAAAGCAGTCTATACATGTTTAGTTGCTTGATTGAATGATAGATGGATTGAATGGATCAATCAATCTAGGAACTGGCAGCTTTTAAATGTCTATACCATCTTTGGCAAATAACAATGAAATCTTCGGCTGGGTGCGGTGGCTCATGCCTGTAATCCTAGCACTTTGGGAGGCCGAGCTGGGTGGATCACTTGAGGTCAGGAGTTTAAGACCAGCCTGGCCAATGTGGTGAAACCTCCTCTCTACTAAAAATACAAAAGTTCCATGGTGTATATGTGCCACATTTTCTTAATCCAGTCTATCGTTGTTGGACATTTGGGTTGGTTCCAACTCTTTGCTATTGTGAATAGTGCCGCAATAAACATACGTGTGCATGTGTCTTTATAGCAGCATGATTTATAGTCCTTTGGGTATATACCCAGTAATGGGATGGCTGGGTCAAATGGTATTTCTAGTTCGAGATCCCTGAGGAATCGCCACACTGACTTCCACAATGGTTGAACTAGTTTACAGTCCCACCAACACACATATACACCATGGAATACTATGCAGCCATAAAAAATGATGAGTTCGTGTCCTTTGTAGGGACATGGATGAAACTGGAAAACATCATTCTCAGTAAATTATCACAAGGACAAAAAACCAAACACCGCATGTTCTCACTCATAGGTGGGAATTGAACAATGAGAACTCATGGACACAGGAAGGGGAACATCACGCTCCGGGGACTGTTGTGGGGTGGGGGGAAGGGGGAGGGACAGCATTAGGAGATACATCTAATGCTAAATGACGAGTTAATGGGTGCAGGAAATCAACATGGCACATGGATACATATGTAACAAACCTGCACATTGTGCACATGTACCCTAAAACCCTAAAGTATAATAAAAAAAAAAAAAAATACAAAAGTTAGCTGGGCATAGTGGCAGGCGCCTGTAATTTTACCTACTTGGTTGGCTGACGCAGGAGAATTGCTTGAACCCAGGCGGTGGAGGTTGCAGTGAGCAGAGATCACGTCATTGCACTCCAGCATGGACGACAGAGCAAGACTCTGTCTCAAAAAAAGAAAAGAAATAAAATTAAATCTTTAAATAAATTTTAAAAACCCATGCTATACTCAAAGCTGAAGTTTGGAAAGTTCAAATATTAACAGTGACTATGTAAGCATCATACATCTCCCCTTTCCCTCTCTCTTCACTCACTAATTCAGTTTCTGAGAAACAGTAATCATCACTCTTTCATCTTCACATCTGGAAATGTGCTTCAGGTATTCATGCAACTTATTTATCATAATTAAACTTGACTTCAGAGGAAAATGTCAATTTCAGAGAGTCCATTAGGGTGGGATTATATTACTGTTTATGAATAACATTTTGTAGGCTCAATGTACAGAAAACTATAGTGTTATAGGCTCTAATTCTGAAACTTATTGGTTAGAATGGTGATTGTTCTGGTTAACTGAATATTCTAATTATTAAAAAATTACAAAATAAAAGCTCTACATACATTATCAATTTTCAAATAATTTTAGTTCCATAAAATGTACCTAACAGTAATGTTAAGCTGAAAGGATTAGATCAGTTTTTGGAGAACGTGAGAAACAAGCGTTGATCTCTAGAAAACAAATACAAATAAGACAAAATCTCCACCATCAATAGGCTTATTATATAGTAGAATTTCTCAAGCCTGGCACTATTAATATTTTAAACTATATAATTCTTTGTTGTAGGGTGCAGTCCTATACATTGCAGGATGTTAAACAACATCCCTGGCCCCTACCTTCTAGATGCCAGTGATACTTCCCCAGTAGTGACAATCAAAACAATGTCTGGTCATTGCCACATATGTCTCCTGGGGAATAAAATTGCCCCAGTTGAGAACCTCTGTAATAAAGAAAAAGATACTTAAAATTTTAACAGGAGTTCAGAGTCATCTTCTGACCACAAATTTTAATTTTACAGTTTGATATGGTTTGGCTCTGTGTCCCCACCCAAATCTCAGCTTGAAATGTAATAATCCTCATGTGCCAAGGGTGGGGCCAGGTGGAGATAATTGAATCATGAGGGAGGTTTCCCCCATACTGTTCTCATGATAGTGAGTGAGTTCTCACAAGATTTGATGGTTTTATAAGCATCTGTCATTTCCCCTACTGGTATATTCTCTTTGCCTATTGCCATCCATGTAAGACATGACTTGTTCCTGCTTGCCTCCTGCCATGATTGTGAGGCCTCCCCAGCCTCACAACTGTGGAACTGTAAGTCCATTAAACCTCTTTTTCTTCCCAGTCTCAGGTATGTCTTTGTCTGCAGTGTAAAAACAGACTAATACACAGTTCCATTGGATATAGGTAATATAGGAAATCTTGGGCTAATTTTAGAATGAGTCTAAAACATAGCAATAAATGTTTGACATTATATTTCCTATTCATAGGAGAATAAAAAACTAAAATATTTGCACTTTCTGAGGATTTGAATCAGCCACTAAGTATTCACTTTTTGTGCTCTTCTTTGCACCCAGCTTTCAGTTAGGCATGAAGAAGGTAGAAATCTCAGTTACAGTCCTATGTGCAATTCAAGTCTACTTGAGCAGCAGAGGTAATGGAATTAAACTAAAAGCCACCTTAGAGATAACTTACCTACTCCTATATTTTTATATGAAAAAATAAGACCCCCCAAATCGAAAAGGTGATACAACCTAAAAACATTTAGTAAATGGACTTTGAACTAAAACAAAAATATCTTGACTCTCAGGCAACGGCTTTGACCAATAACAAATATTTGCTATCTGCCAAATAATGTGAGACAGACTGCAAGTGCTGGAGGTGTTCAGAGTGAAAGGAAACTTGAGGTGGGCGGGAATAGTTAGAGACAGAAACAAAGAAGAGGAGGGACTGAAGCCAGGCTCTGAAGAGCACAGGCAGCTTCAGGAAAAGGGTCTGGAGGGCCATTCTGGTATCTTTCCCATGGCCCTGGTGCCAACTTGGGAATAATATGAGAAGACACAGAGCAGCAGAAAAGTGGCTGATATGAACCAGGAACTAAGTTCATGTTGCGAAAGAAGGAAAAGACGATTTGGGATAGTTTTCAAAATCATTCTGAGGAATCCCAGATGACTTTCTTTTCTGAGTACTTTCCCCACTTTTGCTCTATTCAAAGTGCCCCACTGACCCAGAGAGGACCCGTGGGAGCAGCTTTGCTGAAGGTGAAAGGCATCCCCAAATCTTCAGTCCATGAAAGACATTGACTTTATGGTTCAAATTATGAAATCACACTTCAAAGTCCTAGGAACAGAAACAATTGTTGTGCTTCTAAAATGGAAACTTTTATCACTTTTCTCCCTTTAGTATTGACCTTGAAAATCAAACTGGACTTGATTCCTTTTGTCTTGCATAAGTTAAATTTTCCTTCTGTATCAAGGGATATATCTGGCATCAGTAAATAGATTACATAAATCACAAAAAAATGAATGTGACTATCTGAGCCAAGAAATTGAATTAAACCAATACCAAAACAAACAAACAAAAATACATTTAAAAACCTAAGACACAAAAATGCCATCAAAACCTAGAAAAGATCTTGAAACATCTGGTGTTATTATTACTACAACTATTATTTCCAAGGTAAATGAGATAGGGTTATCCTTTTCCTACTTTCTCAGACATTTCTCAGGCAAAACACCTCACTGAGTCATTGGAATGTTTTATCCACTGTTCACACCTTTTAAAAATATTCAGTGAGCACCAACTATGTAATTTTTTTTCCTCTTGTAATCAAATTTCACTTGTATGAAAACATTTGGAGAGGAGGAAATACAGACACAAAACTGGAGAAGACAGCATAATGTCTGTTTCAGATATGGTTCCCAATCCTATAGACTCAGATCTGAGTCCAGTGCAGAGGGGACTGCAGGCAGAAGCCAAAGAAAATGTTTTCAAAGGAACTCTGAGAGATGTGGGGGCCTACACAGTGCATTGCTATTTTGAGAGACAAAGCACAGAGCTGGGAAGTGGGGCCTTCACACCTCTTTGTGAAGCATTGGTCCATCCCAGTGAGAACTTTAGGAAGAGCATGAGGACACTGCACCCTTTGTGGGACAACAGTGTCCCCTGAAAGAGCACCAGCAGTTGGGACACTGTGGAAGTATTTTTTAAATTTTTATTTGTTGAGAACCTCAATGTTTGTTTATTTATTTATTTATTAGAGACAGGGTCTTGCTCTGTCAGCCAGGCTGGAGTGCAATGGTACAATCATAGCTCACTGTGGCCTTATGGTCCTGGGCTCAAGCGATCTTTCTGCCTCCACCTCCTGAATAGCTGATATGAAAGGTACGCACCACCATGCCCAGCTAATTTTTAAAATATTTTTGGAGAGATGGGATCTCACTCTGTTGCCCAGGCTGGCCTTGAATTCCTGGCCTCAAGTGATCCTCTTGCTTTGGCCTTCCAAAGTGCTGGGATTACAGGCATGAGCAAATGCACTCAGCAGTTAATATGTATCAGTGGCTTTCTGTGCCAGCCGTTCTTCTAGATGCTAAGGGATACAGCAATGAACAACAAGCAAGGGCAGAAGAAAGCAATAAGGGAAATAAAGAAGTACATGAAAAACTATTTATGAACTCATGCGGGACATCCCAGGAACTCCCAGAAATAACTAGGAGTGGAGCTGGCAGGCTGCAACTGGAGGTTGAAGCTGTACAGATAATAATATAAACCTGTTGGCTGGGTGCGGTGGCTCACACCTGTAATCCCAGCACTTTAGGAGGCCGAGGCGGGCAGATCACAAGGTCAGGAGTTCGAGACCAGCCTGACCAACATGGTGAAACTCGTCTCTACTAAAAATACAAAAATTGGCCGGGTGTGGTGCCATGCACCTGTAATCCTAGCTACTCAGGAGGCTGAGGCAGGAGAATTGCTTGAACCCGGGAGGCAGAGGTTGTAGTGAGCCAAGATCATGCTATTGCACTCCAGCCTGGGCAACAGAACGAGACTCTGTCTCAAAAAAAAAAAAAAAAAAAAAAAAAAACAGAAAAGAAAAAAAAGAATATAAACCAGTTAAATTCTGCTTAAAATTCTTACTATGACCCCATTGATATAGGCACACTGATTTACGCCTGCATGGATAAGGGCTGGAAGGAAATATGTTAAATGGTAACAGTGATTATTTATGGACAGTTGAATTATGAATGATATGTTAATATAATTTCATATAAAATCTATTTCCAAATGTTCTAGAGTGAATAGTCTTCCTTTATCCTTACAAGATACATTCCAAGATCCCCAGTAGATGCCTGAACCAAAACCTATATATACTATGTTTTTTTCTATGTATACCTACCTGTGATAAAGTTTAATTTATAAATTAGGCACAGTAAGAGGTTAAGAACAATAACTATTAGTAAAATAAAACAAGTATAACTTTACACTGTAATAAAGTTATGTGAATGTGGATTTGATAACCAAGATGGCTACCAATTGACTCATGAGCAAGTAGTGTCTACAGCATGGATCCACTGGACAAAGGGAGAATTCATTTCTAGGGCAGAATGATGCAAGATTTCATTATGCCGCTTAGTATGCTGAAAAACTTAATACTTATGAATTGTTTATTTCTGAAATTTTCCATTGAATATTTTCGAACCACAGTTGACAGTGGGTAGTTGAAACTATGGAAAGCAAGACTGTAAATAAGAGAGAAGTACTGCATACGTTACTTTCATAAACATAAAATTTTTTTTTGGTCTAGGAGGCAGAGGTTGTGTTACTATGTCATTAATTTTCCCTGGATAGTATGATGTCCTAGGGAAAACTCTGACCCTGCTGTATATTTAGAAGAAATGTATTTGATGATAAACATACCAAAACATTAGACTAAAATAAAATGTGTTTCTAAAGAACAATATAGATAGTTGAAATGACAAATTTTTATGCTGCTGGATTGTAATTAAATGTTCACTCTTATTGCATCCTTTTCCAGCAAAGTAAACTTTACCAAAAATGAAAAACAAGAGTATAATTATCTCTCTCTAGGAATACTTATAAAAATAAGCTATGTAGTTTCTTAGAAGATCAATTCTACATCAATAAGTAGATAATTAAGAGAACTCTCCAGACAATTCAAGAATTCAAATATCATATCTTTGCCTTGGTGTCTCTAAATATCCTGTTATCATAAACATGTACTTTCTAGTTCATTTGTAAGGAATTCCTCTTGAAACATCAAGGGTTCAAAAGTTTACTGTTATCCCTTTTGTAACCATGTACTTTAATATTATACATATATTAATTGATTGTCCTAGAGAACTATAATTCAACCTAGTGTCTCACACAGTTGGTATTTCTTAGTTAGAAAAACAAACAAACAAACAAAAAACAACAAGAAAACAAGAAGAAACATAATCTTGTTTTCCCTCTTTCAGACCTAACTGTGATTTAAAAAGTAAGGTTAATTTTCCTAAAAACAACCTGATGAGACTTTATTCCAACACAAGCAACATGTGCATACCTGGGTTAGATAAATGAAAAAGATACAGAGACCTGTAACACACCTGGAGGGGCCAAGCTTAGGTAGAGAATAAAAATGAGAGATTAGCTTGGGGACCCCAGAATGTGGAGATTCCTGAAAGTGAGAGACTCTGGAAAAGCAGCTGGATAGCACTGATGCCTAGCATAGTGCTATCCCCAATGGGTCACTAATTACCACTTGATGATGATAATGTTAGTGGCAACTATACACCTGCATCGCTGCATTGCTACTCCCAGAAAAGGAACTGCAAATGCTGATTTGGCTTAATCAGACCTTCGACAGAGTTAATAATCCAAGAAGACCTCCAGAGAATTGTCAAGGAGGTTTATTGTCCATAAAACATTCATGACTCCAATCCAAAAACAAGGGCAAGCTCACCAAGCTTCAGAAGCCAGAATGGCTCCATCCTACAAAAAGATAGCCCAGGAGTTCTACCCATGGCACTGCACATACATGAGTGGATGGTTTTGTTCTGGAAGCTCAAATCTTGGGGACTGTTTTGCGTCCTTCCAGATCTGATTGATTAAGAGGTAACCTTTGAATTGAGACAGTTCACACTGCTTAGGTCAGGTTCACTGGGAATATTTGCTGCACTACAAGACTTTCTCTGGAGCCCCTGTTCCCTTTCTGTGCTAAGATCTTCTTGGAAATCTAAGAGAAGAGTTGAGAAGAACATCATAAACCACAGCCAGCCTATAGAAAAGTGTTGATAGTTGGTTCTACTGCACTGAAAATGTGGGAGTTTTACATTTTACATTTACGTTTTACAGACATTAGGCATACTAATGTATATAAAGCTGCTAAATGGTATCTGTCACATAATAAGAACGCACACATTCCAACCAAAGTTGCCAAACTTTGGATTGTGAGCCATCAGGTTTTTGGTAAAGTTTTATTGGAGCACAGCCACATCCACCATTTACATATTGTCTACGGCAGCTTTCATGCTATGTCAGCAGAGTTGAGTATTTGTGATGGAGACCGTGTAGCATGCAAAGTCAAAAATATTTGCTATCTGCCCCTTCCCAGAAAATGCTTGTCAGTCGATACTCCATTATTTTTCCATCCAGTCTTAGCTTGCCCCGGGAGCCAGATAGAAAACACGAGGTATCAGGGAGCTCTCCTCTCCCTGATGGAGATAAACCAACTTGGAATCTCAGTATACTGCTAAGTCTCATCACATGAACTGTTCTGTCTGAGTAACAACCTAACAGTCTTATTGTAAAAATGCATACACTTTTATTATCACAAAGGCCATACAACTAAAGATGCAAGCCCTTCAGTAACTGTCAAATCACACAAGAGAATGGGAATGACTTTCATGTTGAATTCAATTACAATTCATCATCATTCAATTACAATTCATCATCTCAATGGTGCTTGTGAAGGTTTTCTCATTGTTTCCATTTATGAAACACTGCTTTTCAATTTTACCTCTTGAAAGGGTAAAAAAAAAAAATGTGCTTTGAGTTTTTTCACTTAAAAAAGAGAAGTTCAAGTAAGTAGTGCATCTTAATAGTACTATTCTTGCTTTTAAGGGAGGGGGAAAATGTGGGAAAGCTAGTAAATATATTTGGAGAGAAGAGGAACCCCCTTTAAGCTAAATTATGGGTGGAACAAGTATAGTCAAACATCAGAAAAAGCAAATTATCCATAT
Source organism: Symphalangus syndactylus (assembly GCF_028878055.3). NCBI lineage: Eukaryota > Metazoa > Chordata > Mammalia > Primates > Hylobatidae > Symphalangus > Symphalangus syndactylus. The sequence continues at coordinate 70,930,074 of NC_072438.2, read as the reverse complement.
TGCCAAGCTAAATTCCAAGAATCATCTGGAAAGTATGTTCTGTGACAAACTACTCTGAATGCTGTTCTATATCACTCACCAGTTGGGGTTATTAAGATTTACATCAAATTTCCTAGTATTTACTCCTGAGTCCTTTTTTATTTTTATTTTTATTTATTTATTTATTTTTGAGACGGAGTTTCGCTCTTGTTGCCTAGGCTGGAGTGCAGTGGCGCGATCTCGGCTCACCACAACCTCCGCCTCCCGAGTTCTAGCGATTCTCTTGCCTCAGTTTCCTGAGTAGCTGGGACTACAGGCATGCACCACCATGCCCGGCTAATATTCCTGGGTCGTTGCAAGTCCCTTATGGAAGCTTTTAGCTTTTAGGTGGGAAGGCAAGTCTGTCTAAAAAAAGAGAAAAAAAGAAAAATGTAAGAGACTGACGGAGGTAGACTTCATGCTCAAACTCAGCTCTGCCATTTACTAGCTATGTATCCTTGGGCAAGTAGATCAATTTCTCTGAGCTTTGGCTTCCTCATTCATAAACTGATGATGATAATAGTTTCCACCTCTTTAGGCATATTCGTGTATGTAAAGCAGTGAAGTGGTACCTGTCAAATAATAAGAATGCAAACATTGCAACCAAAATCACCAAACTTTGGTTTGTGAGCCATCAGTTCTTTTTGTAAATAAAGTTTTATTGGAACACAGCCACATGCATTCATTCACATATTGTCTATGGCAGCTTTCACTCTACATCGGCAGAGTTGAGTAGTTGTGACAGAGACCATGCAGCCTGCAAAGCCAGAAATATTTCCTATCTGCCCCTTTCCAGAAAACGTTTGCCAGTCCCTGCATTAAACAATTTTTTAAAACTATTATTATGATAACTTCCTTTTCTTATTTTATGTAGAGATAAACTTTCACAAGCTGACTTTCAGAGAAGTATAGCAACTTAATAAGAATGACCTAACAAAGTGAAGACAGGGCTTCTCTTCTGCTCTTCCCACTGCATATTCCTTACTACATTTATAGAACCTTGAATGAGGGCATTTTTTTCAGGAAGCACATTTAGCTTAGAGGTCCCATAACACATCTGCTATTTCTCCAACTGACTGGCATTCAATTCAGGTTGAACTTACTAAAATGAAACACTCCCATTTAGGGTTGTGAAATGATCAGAAGTTCTGCATAGTTTGGTTCTTCCCAAGAACCCTACCCCAAAATATTCTTTTTTTTTTTTTTTTTTTTGATTAGGAGTCTCGCTCTGTCGCCCAGGCTGGAGTGCAGCGGCGCGATCTCGGCTCACTGCAAGCTCCGCCCCCTGGGTTCACGCCATTCTCCTGCCTCAGCCTCCCGAGTAGCTGGGACTACAGGCGCCCGCCACCACTCCTGGCTAATTTTTTTGTATTTTTAGTAGAGACGGGGTTTCACCGTGTTAGCCAGGATGGTTTCCGTCTCCTGACTTCGTGATTCGCCCGCCTCCGCCTCCCAAAGTGCTGGGATTACAGGCATGAGCCACTGCGCCCGGACTTTTTTTTTTTAATTCAACTTCTATTTTAGATTCAGGGGGGTACATGTGCAGGTGTGTTACCTGGGTATATTGCATGATATTCTTGATTTTTAAAAAATTGGCTCAGATAACCCCAGTGTGCTATCTTTCTCTGGGCTCCGTTTTCTTTGAAGTCCGAGAGAGTAGGAAACATCCTCAGCGGGGCTGAGTCCCTGACTGGAGCTTTGATCTCTGAATGCAAGTTTAACAAAAGCCTCAGGGTCACCCGTTATCATCAAGTGGGTAAGTTAAAAATGGAGGCGTGCAGACAAATTGGCAGTTTAAAAATTAAACTTATCCAAAAAGACAGTTCAACTCAGAAAGCATTTCACTTCTACAGCACCTTGGCTCACTTACTGATAATCTCTAAAGAGACATTTTTACAAAGTGAATTTGATGTGTAGCTATGTTCTATTCACTTTCATCAGCAGAACTCCCTTTCTATCAAAATAACAAGAATTTGAACTAAAACTTTAGAAAGGAAAAAAAATAACAACTCAAGAGAGAAAAGGCGAGTGAAGCAGGATTTCTGTGGCTTTATTTCTTAAATTGAAAAAAGACAGCATCAGAACAAATGGTGCCTCCAGGGCTCTTGGCTGCCCTTTCTGTCCTTCCATGGTGTAACCCTTAGGAAACGACTTAGTTAAAAATAAGAAACTTTCAAAACATAGAATTTTCTCTCCCAGATATTTAATTGGTTTATTTGCAGAGATAAAATGTCCTTCTCTGATCTAAAGATGAACTTCCAAATAATATGAAAATTCATACAGAATGAGAGAATTTATTAAATTCAAAAAATGATGTTTTCAGGATTGGAGTTGTTGAAAAATAGCAACAAGATTGGAGCAATGGGAGGAGGTTTTCACTGTTAATTATTTTATCGCTAACATTTTATCCAATTGAAGATAAATGTATTTTCTTTCCTAGATGGCTCTGGGATTAAAGCAAGTCTCAAACTCGAGGTAGAGTTTTGTAGCCAAGTTACAAGAGCTTGACAAAGTTTATCATGGGAATGCTGATGCCACCTTACAACAACCTGACTAGCGCCGCTATAATGTTATCAAAATATGTGGGAAATAATTTGTTTCAGTAATAGACAAGAGAATATAACATTGCCACACTGAAATAAAGCACATTTTCTAATTGTTGATTCTAACATAACAATTTTGCAAAACTTGAGGTGATTTGAGGGAATGTGGAAATCCAGTTAGCACACACATGAGAGATATGGGCACGTGATATCCAACTTGTCTTGCTCCTTCTCTGAAACCAACTGGAATATTCCTGCAACATGCAACTTTTGTTTTTTAAGTATAAGTTCATCAAGAGGATTTAAAAAGAGGTAGAAAAATACTGAAGCCTGACCACAGACAACAGGAAAAACAGCAGAAGGCCTCAATTTTCTAATCCAGGAATAGATATAAAATACAACTGAAAATAGCTCAAGAAAGATATGACACAGGTCCTGGCTTTCCTTCATTTTGGAAGTGAGCAGGGAAAACAGAACAAAGATGGGGAGAGCGAATGCAAGAGCTGGTCTCTTACGGCAGCAAAGCTCCATCCTATTTGGACAGCCATGGTTTTACCTGCATCCATGACACATCACATCTCAGTATTGATTCAGAGAGTGCTCCCATTTTCTCATCCCTGGAAGAATCTCTCTGATCACTTCTTAACTTTCGGAAAGTAGATCAGTCCAGCTACTTCATCATCCACAGAGAAGTTAACCTCTGAGCTTCCCATATGTTCTTCTAGCTCTTTAATACTGAGCTCTTCCAGTTTCCGTTGCTCATCTCCACAGGGAGAGCTCTTCTTGGGAGAATGTGTCCATTCACGTTTTTTAACTGTCATCATCTTGATAGCTTACAACTATATAGAACTTTCCATTTTCCACAACTCCTTCAAATATCCCACAGCACCTCTGTGCGGTAGTAGTATTCTTCTCAGCTTACTGAGGCAACAGAGCCAGTATTAACAGGCTCACTATTTATATCCATAATCCAACCTTACACTCACTCTGGAAAAAGGATTTATTGTAACTTCACAGTTATAAGAATTACATAAATGACTTCCCTATATAAGCAATATTTAACTGCTTTTGGACACCAAGGCTTCATTTTGACCATTTTGTAGAAAATCCTTCTCAAAAAGCTTATATGACACAAAGGACTGTCAATATAATTTAACCTGTTCTCGAAGACACAAGACTGTAATTAGAAACATCTATTATTTTGTAATGATGTAAGATAGTTTTGTTTCTTTGAGTCTAGCAATCCTCCCCTCTCCTCTTATCAGGCTATCTGCTGCAATTCTGCCTCTTACAGCCCTGTTTCTCTCTCAAATCCTCTTGCACAACTAAGTATTGGGAATCATAAACTAGAGAACCACAATTATTAAGAACTGCATGTTAGATAAAGTTCAAGGGATTACATAAAAATTAATGTTAATTAGTTTGGTTCAGAAACCTAAAAGTTATTTCACTTGTCAAAGAAACCTGTTTTAAAAAACTTATTTTCCATCCAGAACCATCTTAAGAAAAGAAAACCTGAAAATTCTCAAAGTCCGAAATTCAGATAAGCTAGGTGTGTGTGAACTTTAATTTCCACATTTATTCACATCTACCCAATTTCTTACGTCATCCTGTAAATTATCTTCAAACAGTGTTTCAAGGCAGTCTAGTAATGTATGAGTAATAACTACTTTTTATCTATTGTTATTGATATTATATTGAATCATAGAATTTTTGAACAATTGGTTCCCCAAATTACTTTGAGTGATAGTTCAAGAAGAAAAAGAAAAAATTATCATTACCAAAGTTGATAGCTGATGTAAAAACATCATTTCAAACATCATTCATTTTAAAGAGAGACGGCTCCACTGGAATAGAAATCAGGAGGTCTGGTATTAATGCTAGCTAGCTGTGTGAATTTAGCTAAGTAATTTGGTCTATCTAGTCCAAATAGTCTTTTTTTTTAATTAACAGACATGATTGAACAAATACAGTTTTTAAGGTCCTGCTCAACTCCCAGATCTTCATATTTACAAAAAAAAAAAAAAAAAAAAAGTTTGAATAGCAAAAATCTGTGACAAGCATGACATCTAGTGGCTTTTCAGTTTATATACATCCTGACCTATCAAGAATTCCAACGAAGTCACCATTGATTACTATAATCTCATGCATGCAAATATTTAGAATTTTTTAACTTAGAGGAATCTAGGGGATCATATACTTCAACCTTCTCATTTTCCACTAGTGAAAACTGAGAACCAAAGTGGTAATTTTTGTCCATGCTTAAGGTCACAGAGGCAGAGGTTGCCCAAAGCCTACTGACTCCCAATCCAGCATGTTTGTCATTACATTTGCAACCTCAAAAGCCAAACAAGGAAAGAAATAATACTTTAAAAAATTGTATTCCTTTGTACAAAATTATTTTCTAATATCAAACCTGTTAGTGATAATTACACTGTTTTGTAATGTTTGTTTACTTATTTAAGTTACATGAGGTTAGAAACCCCAGGCCTCACTCATCTTTGTAGCTTCAGCACCCCAGCCTATACTGACCCTATCACTGATGCCCTAATCTATCTATCTATCTATCTATCATCTATCTATCTATCTATCTATCTATCTGTCTATCATCTATCTATCATCTATCTATCTAATCTATCTCTATCATATATCTAATCTATTATCTATCATCTATCTATCATCGCTATAAAGCAAGAATTAATAGTACATTATCAATACATCCTTTTTAAAATGTAGTGGGGAGTGTGTAATTTTATAAAATGAGCACATATTACATATGATTTGTGTGACCAAAAGAAAAACACATTTATTGGACTGGGTTTTCCCACCTTTCCTTTGAAAAACCACGTATTTCCCTTCTGCATTATTTTGGTGGGGCTGACCCAGTCTCCTGCAGTCCCAGTGAGTTCATGACCAAAGCTTGGCGAGTCTCCGTTTGTCTTCCAGTGGGCACAGTGACTGTCTCAGGGACTTTTCTGCTAAAGCCACTGGGAAAGATGGCTCCTCTTCCTCTGGGATCTTGAGCTATAAAGATGTAAAGATAAAATAGAAAAATTAGTGGCCCTTTTTTCCTGGCACACGGAAATAGCTTTCGTAAAATTGAAGCTAGCATGTGAAGGGAAGCAGAGATAGAGACTAGATTCATCATTAAAGCCTCTGAATCTGGCCACGCCATTTTTTGTTTGTTTAAACTTGCTTGAGTGGGTTTCTGTCTCTTGAAATCAAGTGCTGATAATATTAAAATATACCACTCAAAGGCTGCATGCAGTGGCTCATGCCTGTAATCCCAGCACTTTGGGAGGCCAAGGTAGGTGGATACTTGAGGTCGGGAGTTCGAGACCAGCCTGACCAATATGGTGAAACTCCATGTCTACTTAGAAAAAAAAAAAAAAAAAAGATTAGCCAGGCACGGTGTCACGTGCCTGTAATCCCAGCTACTTGGAAGGCTGAGGAAGGAGAAGTGCTTACCTAGGAGGTGGAGGTTGCAGTGAGGTGAGATCATGCCACTGCACTCCAGCCTGGGTTACAGAGCAAGACTCTTGTCTCCAAAAAAAATAATAATAATTAAAATATATGACTCAAAAAAGCAATTTTTTGAGGACAAGTCTTTCAGTTCCCAACTGTTTCCATGCAAAACAAGGCAGTTTTATCAACTCAGCTTGAAAATAGGAAACCATGTCCTAGATATGAGATATCAATTATCTCTTCCTCCTTCTCTTAATGCTTATATTGCAGCATCTGATTCAGCTATTGAAAATGTATTACGAATCTTGTTTCAATCCTTTTTTTATCTTTAATTTTAGGTTCAGGGGTACACGTGCAGGTTCGTTATATAGGCAAACTGTGTGTTTTGGGGGTTTAGTACACAGGTAATATTGTCACCTGAGTAATAAGCATAGTACCTGATGGGTACTTTTCTGATCCTCTCCCTCCTCTTACCCTCTACCCTCAAGTAGGCCCCAGTGTCTGTTGCTCCTCTCTTAGTGGATCCATGTGTTCTCATTGTTTAGGCCCCATTTATAAGTGAGAACATGAGTATTCATTTTTCTGTTCCTGCATTAGTTTGCTTAGGATAATTGCCTCCAGCTCCATCCATGTTGTCACAAAAGATGTGATCTCATTCTTTTTTGTGACTGCATAGTACTCCATGGTGTATAGGTACCACATTTTCTTTATCTAATCTACTGTTGATGGGCATTTAGGTTGATTCTGTCTTTGCTATTGTGGATAGTGCTGTAATGAACATACCATGCATGTGTGTTTATGGTAGAATGATTTATATTCCTTTGGGTATATACCCAATAATGGAATTCCTGGGTCGAATGGTATTTCTGTTTTAAGAGCTTTGAGAAATCACCACACTGCTTTCCACAATGGATGAACTAATTTATATTACCACCAGCAGTGTATAAGCATTCCCTTTTATCCACAACCTTGCCAGCATCTGTTATTTTTTTATTTTTTTAATATTAGCCATTCTTACTGGTATGAGATGGTGTCTCATTGTGGTTTTGACTTACATTCCTCTAATTATTAGTGACGTTGAGCATTTTTTCATATGCTTATTGATTGCATGTATCTCTTCTTTGGAAAAGTGTTCATGTCCTTTGCCCACTTTTTAATGGGATTGTTGGTTTTTTGCTTGCAAATTTGTTTAAGTTCCTTATTGATTCTGGACATTAAACCTTTGTCAGATGCATAGTTTGCAAGTATTTTCTCCAATTCTGTAAGTTGCCTGTTTACTCTGTTGATAAGTTTATTTTGCTGTGCAGAATCCCTTTAGTTTAATTAGATCCCATTTGTCAATTTTTTTTTGCTTTTGTTGCAATTGTTTTTGGCATCTTTGTCATGAAATCTTTGACAAGTCCTATGTCCAGAATAGTATTTCCTAAGTTATCTTCCAAGGATTTTATACTTTTAGGTTTTACATTTAAGTATTTAATCTACCTTGAGTCAATTTTTATATGTGTTATAAGGTAGGAGTCCAGTCTTAGTCTTCTGCATATGACTAACCAGTTATCCCAGCACCATCTATTGAATGAAGAGTCCTTTCCCCTTTGTTTATTTCTGTCAGCTTTGTCAAAAATCAGATGATTATAGGTGTGTGGCATTATTTCTCAGCTCTCTATTCTGTTCTATTGGTTTATGTGTCTGTTTTTGTATCAGTACCGTGTTGTTTTGGTTACTGTGGCCCTGTAGTGTACTTTGTGCCTTGTAATTGGGGCATTAAGCCTGTTTACATTGAAGGTTAATATTAGTATGTGTGGATTTGATCCTGTCATCATGTCGTTAGCTGGTCATCATGCATACTGTAAACGTTGCTATCACTGGTCTGTGTATCTAAGTGTGTTTTTTTAGTGGCTGGTGATGGTCTTTTCTTTCCATACTTAGTGCTCCTTTCAGGACCTCTTGTAGGGCAGGTCTGATAGTAATGAATTCCCTTAGCATTTGCTTGTCTAAAAAGGATCTTATTTCTCCTTCACTTAGTTTGGTGGGATATGAAATTGTTGGCTAGAAATCTTTTCCTTTAAGAATATTTAATATAGGCCCCCAGTCTTTTCTGGCTTGTAGAGTTTCGCTGAAAGGTCAACTGTCAGCCTGGTGGTTCCCTTTGTAGGTAACCTACTCTTATTTCTTGCTGCCTTTAACATTTTTCCTTTCGTTTTGACCTTGAAGAAACTGATAATTATGTGTCTTCGGATGATCTTCTGGGGTAATATCTCACAAGGGTTCTCTGTATTTCCCAGATTTGCATGTTGGCCTCTCTAGCAAGGTTGGAGGAGATTTAATGGACAATATCCTAGAATATATTTTCCAAGTTGCCTGGTTTCTCTCCCTCTTCCTCAGGCACACCATGAGTCATATACTGGGTCTCTTTACACAATCCCATATTTCTTGGAGGTTTTATTCATTCCCCTTTATTGTTTTTTCTTATTTTTCTCTGACAGTTATTTCAGGGAACCAGTCTTCAAGCTCTGAGATATTTTTCCTCACCTTGGTCTATTCTGTTGTTAATACTTGCAATTGCATTATGCAATTCTTGTAGTGTGTTTTTCAGCTCTATCAGATCAGTTTGGTTCTTTTATATAATGGCTATTTTGTCTATCAGTTCCGGTATTTTTTTAATTGTGATTCTTAGCTTCCTTGGATTGAGTTTCAATGTTCTCCTGAATCTCAATGATCTTTATTCCTATGTATATTCTGAATTCTATTTCTATCATTTCAGCCATTTCAGCCTGGTTAAGAACGCTTGCTGGGGAACTAGTGTGATTACTTGAAAGAAAGAAGGCACTCTGGCCTTTTGAGTTGCCAGAGTTCTTGTGCTGGCTCTTTCTTATTGTATGGGCCGATGTTCCTTCAGTCTTTGAAGCTGCTGTCCTTTGTTTTTTTTTTTTTTCTTTTTTCTTTTATTTATTTATTTATTTTTGTTGTTGTTGTTCTTTGATGCCCTTGGAAATTTGATTTTGTATGATGTAAGGTGAGTTCAGTTGACTGGATTCAGTTCTTGTTCACTACTGGGTCTTAGAGAAGCCTCCTCCGATTACTATTTCCATGCCCACATTTCTTTTGTTGAGTATTCTGGTCCACTGGGCTCCCTTTGGTAGGGGCTGCAGTTGGTAGGTAAGCTGTATCTTTGCCAGGTCAGCCCTAATCTGCTCTCTGGGTGCTTCCTGGAAAAACATGGGTTGTGCCTGTCTGCAGAGTTCAGGCACAAGCAGAACCTCTGGGTTGGAAACTCTAGTGGGTGTGGCCTGTCTGGCTATGGGAGGGGAGGATGGATGGAGTTGCCTGCCCTGCTGTAGGGTGTTTTCAGGGCAATAGGAGGCTGAACTGTTTGGTAAATTCAGGCAGAAGTAGAACCACTGGGCCAGATGCTCTAGCAGGTGTGGCTCACCTGGCTACCAGTAGTGGGAGCGGGTGAGAATGACTACCTTGCTGTCTAGATGCTTCCTGGAACAATTGGAGGCTGCACCCACTACCTGAGTTTCCACAGAAGCAGGATCACTGGGCCAAAAGCTCTAGCAGGTGTTGCCCACCTGGCTATCAGTATCAGAAGTGTATGGGATCATGCACCCTGCTGTCTGGGTGTTTCCCAGGACAACAGGAGAGTGTGCTCTCCGGCTGAGTTCACACAGAAGCAGGACCACTGGGCTAGAAGCTCTAGCAAGCATTGCACACCTGGCTAGCACTGGGGTGGTGGGAGTGGGTGGAGTGGCTGGCTGAATTTAGGGGGAAGTGAGACTGCTGGACTGGAAGCTCAGAGCCACATCCAGCAAGAAGGGGTGGAGCAATCTTACTGCTCCTAGGCACCACAACTGTGGCCTCTATTGGGGCTGATGTGCTGGTGCTAGTCTGCTTCATAGCCCAAGGTTTGTAGAGGTCCCCTTGAATTCAAGAGTTGCTCCCACATCTGTGTGGCTCTCTGTCTCAGTCTAGAAGCATAGTGCAGGGGGAGGGGTCGTGGGAAAGCCGAGGGGATTGTCCTATTCCCAGTCTTGCACAGGTCCCTGTGGAAAGCATGAATCCACCTGGGGGCTCTCTCACACCCTTTGCCATGTTGGAGAGGTTCTCCTGACTCCATGCTGAGCCCACACAGGCTGATGCCCACCTTTGCTCCTCTCTGCTCCCTGTGTTCTCCTGTTGCCTTGATGGATCCCAACATGGTTTCTCAGATGATTGACCTGCAGGGTCAGTGTTCACTAGCCCTTTTGTCTCCTTTTTGTGAGAATGGTGCATATGAGCTCCTTCTAGTCCTCTATCTTGCATCATCCCCTGTATTGCTAATCTTTATGTTGAGATATTTTATTTCTTCAAGCATACTATAAACTCTCTAAAGGCACAAATCACAGAACAGCCTAAAACAAAGTAGGCATTAGTAGATATATTCTTGAGGAATATAAGGTCTAAGTTGTATATACTACCCAGATTATGCATTACATTCTGAGAAAATAGTTTATGAGAGTTATTTCCTAAGGCAAAAAAAACTCCTATCTAAATAAAATTTGTAGTAAGAGAGAGAATCTTTGCTTTTGTTGCAATTTCTTTTGATGTTTTTGTCATGAAATCTTTGCCTGTGCCTATGTCCTGAATGCTATTGCCTAGATTTTCTTCTAGGGTTTTTATAGTTTTGGGTTTTACATTTAAGTCTTTAATCCATCTTGAGTTGACTTTTGTATAGGTGTAAGGAAGGGGTCTAGTTTCTGTTTTCTAAATATGGCTAGCCAGTTTTTCCAGCATCATTTATTAAACAGAGAATTCTTTCCCCATTGCTTGTTTTTGTCAGGTTTGTCGAAGATCAGATGGTTGTAGATGTGTGGTCTTATTTCTGAGCTCTCTATTCTGTTCTGTTGGTCTATGTGTCTGTTTTTGTACCAGGGCCATGCTGTTTTGGTTATTGTAGCCTTTTAGTATAGTTTGAAGTCAGATAGCATGATACCTCCTGCTTTGTTCTTTTTGCTTAGGATTAAGGAACTTAAATTTACAAAAAAAAAAAAAAAAACATTAAAAGGCCAGGCGTGGTGGCTCATGCCTGTAAACCCAGCACTTTGGGAGGCTGAGGCAGGTGGATCACAAGGTCAGGAGATTGAGACCATCCTGGCTAACATAGTGAAACCCCATCTCTACTAAAAATACAAAAATTAGAAGGGCATTGTGGCGGGAGCCTGCAGTCCCAGCTACCCGGTAGGCTGAGGCAGGAGAATGGCATGAACCCGGGAGGCAGAGCTTGCAGTGAGCGGAGATCGTGCCACTGCACTCCAGCCTGGGTGACAGAGTGAGACTCTGTCTCAAAAACAAAACAAAACAAAACAAAACTCACAACCCATTAAAATTGGGCAAAAGACATGAACAGACACTTCTCATTCTTGTGGCCAACAAACATGACATTTATGTGGCCAACAAACAGGAAAAAAAAAATCCCAACATCACTGACCATTAAAGAAATGTAAATCAAAACCACAATGAGATATCATCTCACACCAGTCAGAATGGCAATTATTAAAAAGTCCAGAAATAACAGATGCTGATGAGGCTGTAGAGAAATAGGAATGCTTTTACAGTGTTAGTGAGAATGTAAATTAGTTCAACCATCGTGGAAGACAGTGTGACAATTCCTCAGAGACTTAGAACCAGAAATACCATTTGACCCAGCAATCCCATTATCAGGTATATACCAAAAGGAATATAAATAATTCCATTATAAAGATACATGCATGCATATGTTCACTGAAGCACTATTCACAATAGCGAAGACATTGAATTAACCCAAATGCCCATCAGTGATAGACTGGATAAAGAAAATATGGTACATATTCACCATGGAGTACTATGCAGCCATAAAAAGGAATGAGATCGTGTTCTCTGCAAGGACACGGATGAAGCTGGAAGCCATTATCCTCAGCAAAATAATGCAAGGACAGAAAACCAAACACCACATGTTCTCATTTATAGGTGTGAGTCAAACAAATGAGAACACATGGACACAGGGAGGGGAACAACACACACTGGGGTCTGTCGGGGGTGTGTGGGGAGGGAGAGCATCAAGATAAATAGCTAATCCACGTGGGGCTTAATACCTAAGTGATAGGTTGGTAGGTGCAGCAACCACCATGGCACATGTTTACCTATGTAACAAACCTGCACTCCTGCACATGTATTCTAGAACTTAAAATAAAATTAAATTTAAAAAAAAGAGAGAGAATCATGTAATTTGCAGAATTACCCCCTGAGTGGTTGGTGTCATGTGGCAGTAGTTACTAATTTTTCACCAAAATATGTTCATCCCCTGAATAACAGAAATTAAGTGAGGTATATGACTCTCTAGCTAGAGATCAGATTCCTCAGCCTCCCTAGAAGCTATGCAACTCAGTTTGGACCAGTGAGATATGAGTAGAAGTAACTATGTGCCACTTCTGAGTCTGGGCCTTAAAACACTTGGAATAAGCAATTCCACTCTTTTTTTTGCAAACTGAAATGCAGAAGTGCCAGCAACCCAAATACAACCATGTAGATGAGAATCCTCTAGAGAAAGGGTTAACAAACTATCACCCATAGAGCAGCCACTTGGTCTTGTAAATAAAGTTTTATTGGAACACAGCTATGTCCATTTGTTTACAAAGTATATACAGCTGCCTTTGCACTGCAATGACAGAGAACTTAAGTAATTGCAACAAAGACAATGTTGGGCTGCAAGCCTTAAATATTTGCTATCTAGTATTTTCAGAAAAAGTTTGCCAACCAATGCACTAGAGCAAAAAGACAAAAGGAACTTGGGTCCCTACATAGTTGTAACAGAAAAATAAGTAAACATCTAGTTTACTGTCATTGTATTTTGGAGCCTCTCTTCTACCTCCATTTAGCATTTACTGTAACTATTATATCTTATGAATTGGATTTCTGTTTATCTTATATCTAATTGCTAGAAATAGGGGCTTATGACGGCTAGGGGAAAACATGAATGTGGCACCATGGTCTTGTTGGCTCCCAAGTAGGTTGTACCAGCAGAGGACTCCAATTTTATTAAGCTTCCAAACTGCTTCTCATTGAAAAATTCAGCTGGCTATATATATCCTTGAACTAGCATAGTGTCTCAGATTGAAATATTGGTATCAACATTCCCAAACTCAGTTCTTGAGAGATAATTTAAAATAGTCCAACAAGTCAATGGGAAGATATGATGATTAATTTACATGTCAACTTGACTGGACCAGGGGTGCCCAGACATTTGGTTAAGCATTATTTTGCTTGTATCTGTGAGATTTTCTGGATGAGATGAACATTTGAATGGGTGGACTGAGTAAAGAAGAGTGCCTTCCTTAATGCAGGTGGGCCTCATCCAACAATTAAAGACATGGGTAGAACAAAAAGGCTGAGTAATAGGAAACTCCTCCTGCCTGATTGCTTGAGCTGGAACATTGTGCCTTCAAACTTGACTGAAAAATGGGCTCTTGTTGGATCTTGAGCCTGCTGGCTTTTGGACTGGAATTTATACCATGGGCTCTCCTGGGTCTCCAGCTTTCCAACTGCAGAACTTGGGACTTCTTAGCCTCTATAATCATGTGAGCCAATTCCTTCTAAGAAATCTCTCTCTGTCTCTGTATCTCTCTCTCTCTCTCTCTCCTCCCCTCTTTCTCTCTCTTCAGATAGGTAGGTAGGTAGGTAGGTAGGTAGGTAGGTAGGTAGATAAATAGATGGCAGATAGATAGATAGTACATAGATGATTTTGTTTCTCTGAAGAACTTCAGCTAATATTCAGAATATTTTTTATGTATACATAAATTACTCATATATTGCTATATGAAACAGGACTTGAAAAAATGTTTTTATTCATAATCACATCACCATAATTGAATCATTGGGTGGGAAGTACTCAGAAACATAGATATGTGCAGATTTGTTTGGAGGAAAAACTATCAGACTATACAACTCAGAGAACCGAGTGATTCTTTACCAGCAAGCACTCAAGTTCTGTATTTTTAGAAAGACCTTCCAGTTACTGCCCTTATATACATTTTTATTTTTGATTTGATGATGCCCAAAAGATTGTACAGATGAATTTTCATTTTTTTAAACCAGTATTCCTAACTGTAAGTAATTTTGCCCCCATGGGACACTTGGCAATGTCTGAAAGCAGTTTTGGTCATGACAACTGGGAGAAGAGTGCTACTATATTCAGTGGGTAGAGGCCAGGGATCTGCTAAGGACCTATAGTGCACAGAACAGTGGCTTCCCTCAACAAATAATTATTTAGCCCCAAAATGTCAATAGTGCTGAGGCTGTAAAAAATCCTGCTTCAGACAACGTTTTTGATATCTGGGTAAGGCCACATATCAAAGTCTAGCAGCCATTTATTTAGTAAAAATGAACTCACAGCCTTCCCTGGAAACTGTTTTTTATAGAGGGAGGTAGGATGAAGAAAAGTGTGAGGTCCTCAAGTACCTTCAGGGAATGGCACAGATACTCTGCAAAGAAATGAGAAGGGAGGGATGCCAAAGGCAAATGCACAGTTCTACACATTTACAACTTACTTTGGAGGAAAGCATGCCCTTTGGAGATGAGGTTCTAAAAGCTATCCAGAATGTATTCCTCATATGCTAGGCCTCTCAAAGCTATTTTAAATCTTAGTCCATTTTGTATTGCTATAACAGAATACCATAGCTAGGAGATTTACAAAGAGAATGAACTTATTTCTTAAATTCTGGAGGCTGGGAAGTCCAAGGTCAAGGGGCCTATACCCAGTGAAAGCTTTCTTGCTGCATCATCCTATGGTGGAAAGTAGAAGGGCAAGAGAGCTCAAGAGAGCAAAAGAGCAAGAGGGGGCCAAACTCACTTTTATAGCATGGCCACTCTCACAATAACTAACCCACTCCCAAGATAATGACATTACTCCATTCATGATGGCAGAGCTGTCACGACATAATCACCTCTTACTAGGTTCCACGCCCCAACAGTTGCATTGGGGATCTAGTTTTCAACACATGAACTTTAGGGGACACAGTTATATCATAGCAAAAGCTCTCAGCAAAGAAGAGATATGACAAAAATGAAAACAAATTGAGGAACATTATTCAGAATGGTTCCAAATAAATCTAGAGTAAACCAGAGAGGGTAACTGGCTAGAGCATTCATTTCCCTAAACATAATTAACTTTTACAGCCCCTTAGAATTTGCAAAGTACTTTGTATACATATACTTTCATTTTATCCTCCCAGCAAGTTCTGGAATCAGGTTTATTACTTCTATCACCATTTATAGCTGAGGAACATGATTGTATCACACAGGGCTCCGACAGAGAACAGAGGGCACACTCGAGTTAGAGTAATTTAAAGAGGGTTTATTTAAAAGAGATGAGAAGTATAGGGAGTCAGGATCCTACAAATAGTAATTGTGGGAAATCTGTAACCACATCTAGGCCAGGCAGGGTGAGGGTAGCCAGCGTTTGCTGGAACCTAGAAGGGAAGTGTTCTGTAGTGATTGCTATGAGATCAGCAGTGACCTTTGGTTGTGAAACATCAACAGCCCAAGGCAACCTCCTCCCAGGGAAGGGCCAGGGGTATACATGTCCTGATTTTGTTTTCTTCCCTCCCAACTCCTGCTGAGGGTCTCAATGGCTGGAAGCAACTGGAGGCCAATGGCCCAGGAGTCCATTGGTACAGGCCACACCTTTTCCCCTTCAACATCCTCTGTAGCTTTTCATCTACATGAAAAGTGTGTGCCTCCAACACAAGGGACACATGAAGTCCCTTCAGAATGTGTATCATCATGGAATGATCTTGATTCAATCATAATCCCTCATGAGAACTAAAAAGTTAGCCATTCCTAGTATTCTTTATATATGATATATATATAAGGAAAAGTTGGGGGAGTGGAAAAAAGTGACAAAAAACATAACTTCTACAAGCCATACTTCTTTCTGGTCATGAGGGCTAATTTAGCAATCATAGCACCAGCACCAGCTCCATGGATGTACAATCTGAGCAGTCACACAGGGCTCAATACTTAGAAGTGCTCTACACTTAGTTGCCGCTCCGCTGTGCCTATTAAATAGATTGAAATTAACAAGGAACCCTACATTTTTATTTTGCATTGGGTTCTGCAAATCATGTAGCTAATATTGGATAACTCTGTTCTTCTTGCACCTATTCAAGTTACCCTTAGCCTTTGTCAAGACCTCGCTAGACTGGGTTCTTTACCTAGAAGGATAGCCCAAACCTTCCTTCCTTCCTTGTCTTTGTTGGGTTCCCAGAGTTTTCCAACAATAGAACATTAGACAAGGAAGTACTAAAGAAAGGTCTCAGCGAATCTCCTGGGTTCTTGACAAAATTCTCCTTTATGTAGAAGAAACCCATTTGTCCCCTTGTAATCAGGATCAATCACTCTGGCCAGAAAAACAACCCCCAATTCTGCCTGTGAGTGTAGCAGTACGTGAAGCCCCACATAGGGTGTACTCTTAGGCCAAATGATCAGAACCATGACTGTGCCCCTGATAGAAGCATTCTTCCCTCAGGGACTAGTTTCTTCAAAATCATCCAGCCCAAGGTTGTAGGAACCAGAAGCAAAAATTATTCAAATGAGTAATTAAGGATTGATAATGAAGACTCTTTTGCCCCAAACCCATAGAGAGATGGTTATGTAAAAACTTCTATTATTTGTAACATTATTTGTAGCATATCACATAATTTTGCTTCACCTCTGAAGGCAGAGCTATTGACAGCCACTTTCCTAAAAAGTATGTAGGAGGCCAGTGTGGTGGTTCACACCTATAATCCCAGCATGAGAGGCCAAGATGAGAGGATCATTTGAGGCCAGGAGTTTGAGACTAGCTGGGCAACAAAGCAAGACCCTGTCTCTACAAAAAAAATAAAAATAAAAATAATAAAATAATGTAAAAATTTTTTACAGCATGTAGGGTAGTTGGTGATACGGTTTGGCTGTGTCCCCACCCAAAATCTCATCTTGAATTGTAATCACCATATTCCCCATTTGTCAAGGGTGGGACCAGGTGGAGGTAACTGGATCATGGGGCAGTTTCCCCCATGCCGTTCTCGTGATAACGAGTGAGTCTCATGAGATCTGATGGTTTTATAAGTGTCTGACATTTCCCCTGCTGGCACTCATTCTCGCTCCTGCTGCTCTGTGAAGAGGTACCTTCTGCCATGATTGTAAATTTCCTGATGCTTCCCCAGCCATGCAGAACTGTGAGTCAATTCAGCCTCTTCCCTTTATAAATTACCCAGTCTTAGGTATTTCTTCATAGCAAAGAACGGGCTAATACAGTGGGCATAAATTATAACACTGGGAGTAAATCAGAAGTTTTTTTGTTGGCAAATACACGAAAGTTGTATAACAGTGTTTTGTGCTTTAGGTCTGAGATGTGTTGGACGCTCCCGTGATCTTTGCTTAGCTCTAAATACACACATAGTGAAAGAACACCTTCCTAACACCAGAGGGCACTGTGCCACAGGGATAACTCTGTGAGGTTCCCACACTAGCAACTCATTACATTCTTCCCCTATGTTCCTGCACCACAGTCAACCTGTTAGAAATGCCTTCTGCATCTGTTGTTTCCTGACTTTTTAATGATCACCATTCTAACTGGTGTGAGATGGTATCTCATTGTGGTTTTGATTTGCATTTCTCTGATGGCCAGTGATGATGAGCATTTTTTCATGTGCCTGTTGGCTGCAAAAATGTCTTCTTTTAAGAAGTGTCTGTTCATATCCTTCGCCCATTTGTTGATGGGGTTTTTTTCTTGTAAATTTGTTTGAGTTCTTTGTAGATTCTGGATATTAGCCCTTTGTCAGGTGAGTAGATTGCAAAAATTTTCTCCCATTATGTAGGTTGCCTTTTCACTCTGATGGTAGTTTCTTTTGCTGTGCAGAAGCTCTTTAGTTTAATTAGATCCCATTTGTCAATTTTGGCTTTTGTTGCCATCGCTTCTGGTGTTTTAGACATGAAGTCCTTGCCCATGCCTATGTCCTGAATGGTATTGCCTAGGTTTTCTTCTAGGGTTTTTATGGTTTTAGGTCTAATATTTAAGTCTTTAATTCATCTTGAATTAATTTTTGTATAAGGTGTAAGGAAGGGATCCAGTTTCAGCTTTCTACATACAGCTAGCCCGTTTTCCCAGCACCATACGTTAAATAGGAAATCCTTTCCCTATTTCTTGTTTTTGTCAGGTTTGTCAAACATCAGGTGCTGGAGAGGATGTGGAGAAATAGGAACACTTTTATACTGTTGGTGGGACTGTAAACTAGTTCAACCATTGTGGAAGTCAGTGTGGCGATTCCTCAGGGATCTAGAACTAGAAATACCATTCGACCTAGCCATCCCATTACTGGGTATATACCCAAAGGATTATAAATCATGCTGCTATAAAGACACATGCACACGTATGTTTACTGCGGCACTATTCACAATAGCAAAGACTTGGAACCAACCCAAATGTCCAACCATGATAGACTGGATTAAGAAAATGTGGCACATATACACCATGGAATACTATGCAGCCATCAAAAATGATGAGTTCATGTCCTTTGTAGGGACATGGATGAAGCTGGAAACCATCATTCTCAGCAAACTATCGCAAGGACAAAAAACCAGACACCGCATGTTCTCACTCATAGGTAGGAATTGAACAATGAGAACACTTGGACACTGGAAGGGGAACATCACACACCGGGGCCTGTTGTGGGGTTGGGGGAACGGGGAGGGATAGCATTAGGAGATATACCTAATGTAAATGACGAGTTAATGGGTGCAGCACACCAACATGGCACATGTATACATATGTAACAAACCTGCACGTTGTGCACATGTACCCTAGAACTTAAAGTATAATAAAAATATATTTAAAAAAAAGAAATGCCTTCTGCTTTTTCTTTTTGCCATCCTTAAATGAGGACTGCTTTTAAAGTTGAAAGAGAACAAAGAATTAAGAGAAGCTGCTAGAAACAATGTTATATAGCAGTTAAATATAATTGTTAGCCTATCATTTTCTGCATCCAGCAAATTCAGGAATCTTGATCTCTCTGGTTTTCATTATACTTAGTTAAAATTAAGATACAATTCAGGCAAGTGTGTCTAATGAGCATAATTAAATTGTTTTACATTAAAAGGTAAGATTAGATCCTATTGATTCTCATTCTAATTGAAATGTGGGGAGTTAGTTTGGTCTATTTAAGCCTATTAAAATTGTATATAACTCCTGGAACATCAAGCACTACTAATAATCTACTCTCATCATAAACTTTCTTCTAGATCTAGTTAGTAAAGGGGTTTTGACTACTTTATAATACAAATTAAGAGGTAATTTTCCAAACCTTGCTTGAAAAATTAAGCAAGTTTTGTCTCAACACTCGACATTTACTGAACATCTGCTGTGTGATAGGTTTACATCTTCCAGATGCTGGCAAAAATACACAAAGTGTGCTTTCGTGAAGTTTTCAATCAAGGAGATAAAATACATTTTAAAAAAACTATAAACTTGCAAGGTAGGAGGATAGCTTAAGCTCAGGATTTCGAGACAAGTCTGGGTAACATAGTGAGACCTCATGTCTACTAAAAATTAAAATATGTATATATTAGCCGAGCGTGGTGGTGTGCATCTGTAGTCCCAGCTATTCAGGAGGCTATGGCGAGGGGATCACTTGAGCCTGGGAGATCAAGGCTGCAGTGAGCTGTGATCACACCACTGTATTCCAGCCTGGGCAACAGAGCAAGACTCTGTCTCAAAAATAAATAAATGGATAGATAGATAGAATAAAAAATAAGAAAAAATTAACTGGGTGTGGTGGTGTGTGCCTGCAGTCCTACCTACTGTGAAGCTGAGGCAGAAGGACTGCTTGAGTCCAGGAGTTTGAGTCTGTAGTGAGCTATGATTGTGCCACTGCACTCCAGCCTGGGTAATGGAGCAAGACCTCATCTCAAAGAAAAAAGAAAAGAAAAGGACTATTATTGAAATCAAGGTGTCAGCTAAAGAGCAGTAATATATATATATGTATATACATATATATGTAATCTGCAAATTAGGTAGCTAATATTGCATAACTCTGTTCTCCTAGCACCTTTTCAAATTACCCTTAGCCTTTGTCAGGACGTCGCTAGACTAGATTCTTTACCTAGAAGGATAGCCCAAACTTTCCTTCCTTCCTTGTCTTTGTTGGGTTCCCAGAGTTTTCCAACAGCAGAACATTAGACAAGGAAGTACTAAAAAAGGTCTCAGTGAATCTCCTGGGTTCTTGATAAAATTCTCCTTTATGTAGAAGAAACCCATTTGTCCCCTTGTAATCAGGATCAATCACTCTGGCCAGAAAAACAACCCCCAATTCTGCCTGTGAGTGTAGCAGTACGTGAAGCTTCACATAGGGTGTACTCTTAGGCCAACTGATCAGAACCATGACTGTGCATATATATATACATAATATATGTATATACATATATATGTGTATATGTGTGTGTATATATATATATATATATATATATATATATATAGTAAACTTGCTTAGCTCTAAATACACACATAGTGAAAGAACAAGTTGAACCGGTAAGTTCTACCAAGAACTACATGAAACTACCAGCAGATACTACTGTAAGCGCCAAGAGGACCTTTCTCCTTGGCCCTCTGAGGTTTGGCTGAAAATCACTGACATGAGGCAAATTAATAGAAAAAACATACAAATTTACTTAACGTATATAACAGGAAGAATCACAGCGTGATTACCCACCTCTCAGAGGGCTTCAGAAGCTTGTGGATACAATCCCAGCGACACAGGTTATGGTAGGGAGAAGAGGAATTCTGTTGAGGGATTACAAGGGAGAATGAATGTATCAGGAACACGTTAATTTGTACAACATCTTGTGAAAGGGTCTGCTCAGGTGTGATTACTACATTCTTGGTCTTACAGGGAGGCAACAAAAACAATTATGTTCCTTGTGTCTAAACTTTATCCTTTGCTTTGGCAGAGATGGCGTGGGGGATTTAGGGGAGTGGGACCTTGAGGCTTCTTCAGTTCAGATGTCAAAACGCCATTATTTGGGGTATGTTTCTGGGCCAGCAACACTGTTTAACAGGGAGGCTTGTTCCATCCAGTAAGGGGGTCAAGAAATGGTTCCCCGAAGAAAACGATTCCTGAAATCTGACAAATAAATTAGGTGTCAAACAGGCAAAAAGTGTGTCGGAATGAGCAGGGATGAGGGTAGGGTGGAAAAATCTTGGTACTTACTCTGTGGGAAGACCTGAGGAAAAAAAGCCACTACAGTTTAGAGTTCAGTGTATGGTGGGCGAACGAGATGAAGCTGAAAACTTGGACAATCGGGAGCGTATTTTTATTCTAAGAGCAAGGGAAAGCCATCAAAAATTTTTCAGCAGAAGATTGCCGTGATCATATTTGTATTTGAAGACTACAACGGTGCTGTATGAAAAATGGATGCAGAAAGCCGAATTGGGAAGCTATTGTTCCTGGAAAGGACGACCCTGAAAGCGGAGAGTTGTAGAGAACACAACTGATGTTTAAAAAGAAAAATCCACAAAACGTGGTGATGGAGCACGTACCTGAAGTTGTGCCCATTGCGCTTCTGATTTCAAATAAGTAACTGTTTTAAATTGCCTACTAACATAAATTTAAAAAGCCCAGTCGATTCCAAACACTGACACCTAGGCGTGATAATCCATGGTTATTTCCTTAGCTGAGCTTTATGGTATTTCTGTGGGCGCTATGGAAATGCTCCTCCAGGCAGTACACATCAGCAGTGGCTCGTAGTGAAGAATGTTCAAGGAAGGGTTTGTCCCCGATCACCAGGACTCGGGGCTTGGGAGCCTGGACTGCCATGAGGAAGGCTCGATTCACCACTACAGACAGGGAGCCTGAGGCCTGGGTAGTGCCCAGAAGTCGGCAGTCACGCCAGGTTAGGAAGCGCCGAAGCCGCGGGAAACCCTGGACTCCATCCCTGGATTTGTACCAGTGTCGAAGATGGTACCCAAGTCGCCGAAAACTTCCCGGAAGTTTAGACCAAGACCTACTTATTATCTACGGTGTCCGGGAAGGTCCATGATTGTGCGACATAAAGTCAGATGGGAGGAAGGCGCACGCGCATTGGGGACTTGACTCTGGAAAGCTTCCAGACCAAGGTCAGCGGAGAGTAAGCATGAAGCTTCTGCGTTTGCTCCTCCCCACCCACCGCGTCCTGATTTCCTAGAAGGGCTCTGTCACCAAAAAAGATTTTCCATTGGCTTAGAGGAGGGAGGGCCCGCCTTCCGCCGTTATCCATTGGCTGTCCGTTCCGCCGCAAGTTGGGGGCGGGATTAGGGCGCCTTTCGATTGCATCAGCTGGTCCGGTGGAGGCGAAGTCCCGGGCACTAGCCCACCTCCCACCCGTGTCTTTGCTCCTCTAGGCCGTGGGTTTCGGGTTCTCTCATCGCTTCGTCGTTCGCCAATGTTTGAGGAGAAGGCCAGTAGTCCTTCAGGAAAGATGGGAGGCGAGGAGAAGCCGGTGAGCAGACCTGGTGGGACCCAGAGACCAGCCTGGGACTCTCGTGGGTGCAGATGCTACGCGCGCGGCGGGAGCGGGGGCAGGAAGCAGGAAGCGGCCTTGACCGCGTGGGTCGGAGGAGTGGGGGACGGTGGGACTCCTGGAAAGTCGGAGCCCCCTTTGGGAACCGTCCATTCATAAATTAGGGTGGGGCCTTGCAGTTCATCTCTGGGTCCATTCTCTTTACAGACGAAGCAACAGGCCTTGAGTGAGCGACTTGTTCAGAGCCTCACATCTACAGTAGTTAGACCCGGAGACAGAATCAGAATCTTAGGCTTGGGGCTTCTAAACTTGCGTTTATGGCTTACTGTAAGCGGGCAACACATTGCAGAGCCTTATGTAATCAATCTCCTAAGATCCTGCGAGGGTAAAGAGCCCCATTTTAAGGAAAGGAAAACCGAGTCCCTGAGATCTGACCCAACTTGTCCAAGTTTGGGTGGTTAAGTATATATTTTGCCCGGCACTGAGCTGGGCGGTGCAGGTGGGAAGATGAATAGGGCCCAGTTCCCCGACTTTGAGGGCCTCACAGGCTGATGTGTAAGAGACAGGAAAACAGCCCTAGTGCTTTGTGATAAACCGTGTGGTATTACAGAAGAGGAAGTTTAGGAGGGCACTTTAGAATTTAGTTTGGAAGAATGATTTCACCAGGTAAACAGGCAGGACGGGGCTTCCCACGTAAAAGTAGGGAAGGCAGTGAAAAGGGGCACGCAGGTGAATTGTCTTTCGGGTTGTTCGCAAGAGATGCCAGAAAGGTTAAAGGAACAGCAATCAGAAGGATCTTAGGCAACAGGGATGTTTGAAACTGGTATTCTATACATGAAGGATCTTAAGCGGGAAGATTGTATTTGTAAAAGTCACGCTGGCATTGGGGTAGAAGGTGAGGCCACATGCAGAAAGTTGTTGTAATAGTCCAAGTGACAAGTGGTGACGTCTTCAGCTAAGGGAGCCTCTATCCCAAGTCTGTGACAGGACAAGTCACTTAAAAGCCAAAATTGTTTCTTGATTGTCCACTCGAGATTGAATGGAGAAACTGCATACGGTCACATTCTAAACTATGTAAATTTAATTCTAGATGATAAATGGTGACTATACATAGATTTTTTTTTCACATAAAATGATATTTTTACTGTTTTGTAACTTTTTTTTTGCTTAATAGAATGTGGTCAACAACTTTCCATGTCCATAAATATTCTCCTGTGCTATTCTTAATTGGATGTGATATGTATGGTTAACAAATATGTAATTTTTCCTTCCTGTAATAATTATACTATAGTTAATATTTATTTTGAGTACTAAGTACGGGTTTGGCACTGTATTAATGCATTCCATGAATTAACTCATTCAGTCTTCTTTTTTTTGAGACGGAGTCTCGCTCTGTCACCCAGGCTGGAGTGCAGTGGCTGATCTCGGCTCACTGCAAGCTCCGCGTCCCGGGTTCATGCCATTCTCCTGCCTCAGCCACCAGGCCCGGCTAATTTTTTGTATTTTTAGTAGAGACGGGGTTTCACCATGTTAGCCAGGATGGTCTTGATCTCCTGACCTCGTGATCCGCCCGCCTCGGCCTCTCAAAGTTCTGGGATTACAGGCGTGAGCCACCGCGCCTGGCCTCACTCAGTCTTCTTAATAACGCTGTGAACTGGGTTCTGTTATTATCTCCATTATACAGATGAGAAAGCAGGCATAGGAACAGTAACTTGCTCAAACCCAGTATCCCCTTTTTTTTCCTTCCTCAAACCCAGTATCCTATAGCCAATACTAATAACTCCTGTTATTAGTATTAGCTGTTCTGAGTGAGTCAGGAACAGATTCCTGAGAAAGGTAATTCTGTAGCTTCTCTTCACAATCCAGTTCTGTTTCCCAACTTTTGGGTTGAGATTTTAGATTACTTGTATGTAGATGTACATAACATATATACTCAGGGAAATAGAGAACAGTTGCCTACTCTTTTTCCAGTGTTGTAGAAAAGAGATCATAGGCCTCAGGGTTCCAGAGAGACCTGTTGTAATGTCCCAGCTCTATTACTTAATGATAAAAATGGGCAAGTTACTTCTTTGAGCCAATGTTCTTGTTTGTAAAATGGAGCCATATTTAGAACCAGAAAACCTTTGTGGTGATTCTCTCTCACTCTCTCTCACTACCCCTGTTCATTTGGCAAATGGTCAAAACCAAAATAATCCTATTAGAAATATAAAACTTATTTTATTATCTTTCTATTTTAAACCTGCACAGACCTGCAATTTATTTATTTGTTGTTGTTGTTGTTGTTGAAACGGAGTCTCTGTCTCCCAGGCTGGAGTGCAGTCGCGCGATCGCTGCTCACTGCAAGCTCCGCCTCCCGGGTTCCAGCCATTCTCCTGCCTCAGCCTCCCTAGTG
The DNA here is from genome assembly GCF_028878055.3 of Symphalangus syndactylus. NCBI lineage: Eukaryota > Metazoa > Chordata > Mammalia > Primates > Hylobatidae > Symphalangus > Symphalangus syndactylus. Next base: position 70,905,111 of record NC_072438.2, on the reverse strand, counting down.
GCTGGGACTACAGGCGCCCACCATGCCCGGCTAATTTTTTTTGTATTTTTTAGTAGAGACGGGGTTTCACCGTGTTAGCCAGGATGGTCTCGATCTCCTGACCTCATGATCCGCCCGCCTCGGCCTCCCAAAGTGCTGGGATTACAGGCGTAAGCCACAGCGCCCGGCCGCAATTTTTCTTTTTACCCAGTATACTTGATCAGTTACATCACTTCTACAGTATGACAAAGGATCTGTTGAATCTAAATGAACCTTTAAAGTTTATTAAATCCAGACTCCTGGAGTAGGGGGGATTTTAGCTCAGCGTGAAATTAGGAGTCATATTTTAAAATTAGTTTTTTTTTTAAATTATACAAGTAACACATTTTATAGGATTTAAAAGACAATGGCCAAAATGTCCATCAACTGATAAATGGATAAGTAAACAATAGAATATTATTTGATAATAAAAAGGTACAATGACAAGTATTGATACATGTTACAACCTGATGATCTTGAAATTATTATGCTAACTAAAAGAAGCCTGTCACAAAAGACCACATGATGTGTGATTCTATTTATATGAAATTCCCAGAATAGGCAAATCTATAGAAACAGAAACTAGATTAATGGTTGCCAGGGTCTGGAGATGAAGGCAACAGGGAGTGAACTGCTAATGGTTACAAGGTTTCTTTTTGAGGGTGATGAAAATACTCTAAAATTGATGGTAGTGATAGTTGCACAACAGTGAATACCTAAAAACCATTGAATTGTATACTTTACATGGGTAACTTGTATGGTATGTGAATTGTATCTTAAAACTTAAAAAAACTAAAGGTTACAAACATGCAAACTAATTAAAATCCCCGGTTTACATTCCTGGCACAGGATTTATTACTTTAAAACTTTCTATGACTTGACTTTTTTTTTTTTTTTTTTTTTTTGAGTCGGAGTCTTGCTCTGTCACCCAGGCTGGAGTGCAGTGGCGCAATCTCGGCTCACTGCAAGCTCCGCCTCCTGGGTTCACGCCATTCTCCTGCCTCAGCCTCCCTAGTAGCTGGGACTACAGGCGCCCGCCACCACGCCCGGCTAATTTTTTTGTATTTTTAGTAGAGACAGGGTTTCACCATGGTCTCGATCTCCTGACCTCGTGATCCGCCCGCCTCGGCCTCCCAAAGTGCTGGGATTACAAGCGTGAGCCACCGCGACTTGACTTGCTTCTAATTGAAGTCTGTATTCCTTATGGTAACTTTTAGTTCTTGCTTCTGTGAGCCTTAGTCTGTCTTACCTTGTATTACTTTATAAAACAATCCTTCATTAATCAGCCTGGTTTAGTCATTTTTTCTCTCTTTAAATTTTAGCATTTCTGACAACAAGCTTATGTGTACACATAGGACACATTGCGTCTATTCTCAGAATCCACCTGTTGAAATGCATTCCATCCTTTAAAGTTCGTAGATGCTAGTCCTAGCTTATTTGACATCTAATCATAGCGCTACTATTGTGTTCTTTTCTCCTCTGGGAGTTTCTCACACATGTATGCCTGACTTTCCCTGGAGAGACTAGGTTTACACATGGTAGGGATTGGGCCTTATGTTTGCTTCTTCCATGGCTTTTGGTAGCACTGGTGGAATTCATGGGCACACTTTGCAATCAGTTTTTTTTTTTGTTTTTCCTGGAAATATGCTTACTGAATGAACTGCATGCTTCCTTGTGGCCATATGTTTGGTATGTGGTCCAAGTAAACCTGAAGCGAGAGTCACAGGAATAGTTAAAATAAAATAAATGAAATTTGAGGAGTTAAACATTGTTAGTAACTCCTTCCTACTTTTTAAAGACTCGTCTTTATTGCAAGTTGTTAACCTGTCTTTGCCAGTGATGAAATTGTTCAGTCTTTCAATATCAGATTTCCATTTTTTAAAAATTAAATAACAAATACTAAAATAACATTCTCAACGCTTTTCCTGGGGCATCACAGGGTGGAGATGTCACATTAGATTAAAATATAAAACGTTTTTTGCTTATTTAGGTTGGTGCTGGTGAAGAGAAGCGAAAGGAAGGAGGCAAAAAGAAGAACAAAGAAGGATCTGGAGATGGAGGTCGAGCTGAGGTAAAAGTTATCGTCACACAGGGCTCTGTTATCAAAGGTTGGCAAATCACAGGGAACTTTCTGAGACTTTCCGAATGTGCAAGGGTTCTAATGGTTTACATGGTGTTGTAAGATGATACTGGTTGGAAAAATCAGGAAGAAGAATTAGGAAAGGGTAATCTATCTGAGAGGGGAAAAAAGACTTTCAGTTGTTTGTTACTGTAAAAGGAAGCAACTGGCATATGATTGTATAAGATGATCTGATTGTGGGGTTGAATATAAAAATCAGAGAACAAAAATCAAAGAGGAGACTGGTAATTATTCATTTGCCAGATGCGATGCTAGCTCTCTGATCATTTCATTAAATGAGATGTTAGGGAGTAGAGACTTGGTGTTTGGGCTTACACTGAATACAACGAAAACCAAAGCAAGCCAGTTTTTTGACCCCCTCCTTGCCCTTACCATCTGGACCTGCCCTAGGGTTGGCTTCTAAGCCACAACAGATCCCCTTAAGGCCTCTCAAGTCTGCAGAAAATGCTTTCACTTCCCCAGGCTCACACTGAAACGAACTGGCATATCAAAAGCCAGCCCTAAATCAACCTGGTTCCTGAGTATTTTGCTTTTAGAGGCAGTTAAGCTTGTCTTTCTACTTTATTTTTATGCTGTGAACTGTGCTTCACTTTTTGCTTTAGTCATTACAGCTGTTTTATTGGAGACTCTTTAGAAAGCTACCAGAAGGAAGAAACACAAAGGAACAGCCCTTTTAGAAGTAGCACAATAAGCTGGCTTTTAAGAGCCACTTTTACAAATGCTGCAATTGCTAAATTTATAGTGCCATCATTTACTTTAGGGTAAGTTTGTAGGTGATCAAGTGTAGTGTTGCTTAGAAGCCCACCTAACCGTTTCTCTTACAGCTGATCAGTTGATCAGTCTCCCGACCATTATACCCCACTGTAATTGTGAAGAAAATTGTTGATTGTGAATTTTAAAATTTGCAAGCCAATGGAAAAATGCATATGTTCCCTAATTTCTTTTTTATGCTTTCAATACAAACATACATGCTGTTCCATCACAGCTTGAGAAATGACCTGGAAATAAGACAAAGAGTATAATTAGAAGACTCTTCTGAACAGAGAATTTTAAGTGGGACATGTGATTATTTATGTTTAACGATTGGTCTGGAAAAAAGAGTGTACAGTGAACTGTCCAAGACCTTGGCCTTCCCCTCCAAAGGCAACACGCAGGTTTTATTCATCTCTGCAATCACAGAGCTTAACACAGAGGGTATCTGCTGAATGAATGTTGAAGAAATTTTGACAAGAAATTCTAATTGGGACATTGCAAGTGGCTATGATGATAAACTGCAGTTAAGACACAGAGGGTAGTGCAGGTGGGTAGGATTGTAATGATGCTTTAGAGTGGATGGAACCAGGTACTGTGCATTAGTCTGAGGGGTTCAGATTACGGTTGTAGAATGACAGGCTCTGAGCTTTTAGTTAATTCCTGGGTTCTTCACCATTGAAGGTTATGAACCGTTGTGATAATTTGATGAAAAGCTCTCAAAGAGCAACTGAATGACCAAAGAAAGGGAGGGACCGCTGTGGGTGGGAATTACAAAGATATTAGGGCCTGATATGGTGGTGGGAGCCAACCACTTGAGACTGAGTGGGAGGATCACTAGAGCCCAGGAGTTTGGGGCCGAAATGCGCTGTGATTGTGCCTGTGAATAGTCACTGTGCTCCAGCCAGCCTAGGCAACATAGTGAAACCCTGTGGTTAAAGAATGGAAAGAAGGAGGGAGGGAAGGAATTACTGGGCAGACAATGAATCTTTTTCATTTGATATTATTTTCTATTATCTCCAGTCAGTTTTGTTTTGTTTCATTTTGTTTGAGACAAGGTCTCACTCTGTTGCCCAGGTTGGAGTGCAGTGGCCCAATCTTGGCTCACTGCAACCTCCACCTCCCAGGTTCAAGCAATTCTTATGCCTCAGCCCCACAAGTAGCTGGGACTACAGGTGTGCACCACCACACCTGGCTAGTTTTTGTATTTTTAGTAGAGATAGGATTTCACCATGTTGGCCAGGGTGGTCTCGAATTCCTGGCCTCAAGTGATCCATCTGCCTTGGCCTCCCTAAGTGCTGGGATTACAGGAATGAACCACCATGCCCTGCCCCAGTCAGTTTCTTAAGGATTAGATATTCACTTGTACTGCTTTCAAATTGTGTATGTTGATATGTATGGAGATGTTTTGGTAGCATTATCAACATTGAATAAATGTTAAAATCTGTATTGCAGTAAGTCATTTTATATCTGATAGATTGAAATTCATTTGAAGATAGAAAGTCATGGCAAAATTAAGCAATTTCCTCTTCACTTTTGTATGAAGTGTTAATGTTCATGTAATTTAAAGATGATGAATGCTGTAGATGTTAGTTTGACTGTTTTGTTACCACAGATTCACTGCCTTTTTGAAATGTTCCATGGATTATAGAGTCTGACAGTAGAGGAAGTCAGCTCTCTGATTGCTGTCTCTTTTTCTTTCTTTGCCAAACCTCTAGAAACCTAAGTGGGTGTTTTATATAGAATATTTTTGTTAATTTTATCTACTATAGAAAGTAGTAGTGTGTTGTTTTATATATTTGCTAATTACATACTCCAAGGTGATCATGGCATCTTTGAATTCAGTAAATACTTCCTTGAAGGGGAGACCTTAAGTCAAATTTGTGATTGGTTTTGAGTGGACATATAGGCTGACCAGCTGCACAGACCATCTCCTGGACATGATAGAAACAAAATGGAAAAGCCAGTTTATTGTTTTTATTTCCAGTATTGTTTATAGCTCTATGTGTAAAATAATTTAGTTAGAAAAGATCTTAAGAAGACATCTTAAAAGAGAAAAGACCACTTGCTGTAAATAATAGCAAAATGGTAATTGTCGATTCAGCATAAGAATAGGACATTTAATTCCTTCTTTTACCTTCATTTAGAACCAGATTGAGGTAACGCCAGGTGATTTTGGCAGTGTTTATTTACCAAATTGAATCAATAGTCGTGGGTTTCTGTATTTTTATTATTTCTTTCCGATTTCTAAATAGGAAAGCAATATTTACTGATTATTTATTTCCTGATTTGTTGTCTTGCAGTTGAATCCTTGGCCTGAATATATTTACACACGTCTTGAGATGTATAATATACTAAAAGCAGAACACGATTCCATTCTGGCAGAAAAGGCAGAAAAAGATAGCAAGCCAATTAAAGTCACTTTGCCTGATGGTAAACAGGTTGATGCGGAATCTTGGAAAACTACACCATATCTAATTGCCTGTGGAATTAGGTATAAGCTACACCCATCTTGACCTTCCATAGTTTGTGGTCTAACTAAACTTCCTTTATTATCTTGCCATGTTTTATTCTTATAATATTTTTATGTTACCGTTCAGTGTTTTTAATCTGTTTAATTTGGCCTACTTGAGGTTTTTTAAAAATCAAAATGATACAGAGCTTTGTAGTCAAAATTCAAAGTTAATTTCTGAAAGAGTTTACTTTGGTCTTATTATCTTTTGAGGCATTGTATATTTTTAGTCTTACTATGATTGTAAATGTTACAAAACCAAGTAGACAGTGTTTACCTATTTTGACTTAAATGTCTTGGTTTTGAAGTTAAAAATGAAGCTAGATAATCTCACATGGAAAGGTTAAGAAACATATCATGACACATGAAAAAAAGGTACTATTTTTATAAATTCAATGAAAGACTATTCCTAGTCTTAAAACTTTTATTGGGGTGGGAAAAAGTTATTTCAATTAACTGAGAATTAGATGCATATTTTGTAATAGGGGAGAGGCTTTCTTAATCTGATATGATTGGGATCAATAATTGGTCAGTTTATCAAAATAATAGTTGGTAAAACATATATATATATGTATATATATATATATCTTAAACTAGGTATTGGGAAACTCGAGTCATAATCGGTTTGTGTACGTCCTGAAAGCCAAAAATAAAAATGATTTTTTTTTTTTTTTGAGACAGAGTCTTGCTCTGTCACCCAGGCTAGAGTGCAGTGGCGCAATCTTGGCTCACTGCAAGCTCTACCTCCCGGGTTCACGCCGTTCTCCTGCCTTAGCCTCCCAAGTAGCTGGGACTACAGGCGCCTGCCACCATGCCCGGCTAATTTTTTGTATTTTTAGTAGAGACGGGGTTTCACTGTGCTAGCCAGGATGGTCTGGATCTCCTGACCTCGTGATCCGCCCGCCTCGGCCTCCCAAAGTGCTAGGATTACAGGCGTGACCCACCACACCCGGCCAAAAATGATTCTTAAATTTTTAAATAGTTGGAAAACATAAAACAACTAAGAAGAATATGCAACAGAGACCATGTTTGGCCTGCAAAGTGTAAAATATTTGTGTGGCCTTTTACAGAAAAAGCTTGCTAATCTTGGTCTTAAACACTTCAACTTAAAATATGTGAATATATATGTATTCAATAACTTTATATACATATATAAAACAGTGAATATATATATGTATGGCAAGGCTTTGGGGGATAGCGAGTGCTAATTAGAGTTCTTACATTATCTTAACACATTTGAGAAGTAGTCTGAGTGCAGAATCCTTGCAGGTTTTCATGTGGTTGTAGAGTCACACCTAACTTGACAGTATTTTTGTGTGTGTGACTTGGATTTATCAAGCCTTCTCAAATATTCAACTTTGTTTTCATAGAAACCATAATTCCCTCGTATTATTTTATAATTATATATTTTTAAGTTTATTTATAATTGTTATGTATTGAATTGAACGATTTGAAATCACCATATGAATTGTCATGTGGTTGATTATCAATTTTGTATTGTTGAACCAAACATGTGAAAGAACAAGCACAAAAACAGTTTGGGGAACCAACGTGGCTGATTCTTGGTAAGCCTATTATACAATTAGTAGAAGCAGTATAATCCTTGCAGTTGAATCCTTGGTTAGGCCTATGAGCCATGAGCCTCTACTGTACCACAGACATTGGTTAGTACTTTTTACAATGTGAATAGAGTGTTTCCATTCATTCAGTGCTTCTACCTACAAGTACTTCTACTGTACTCCAAAGGAAGTAAAAAGTTGTAATACCATGCAAGTTTCTATGTGAGAGCATAGAGAACTGGATAGACCTTTAAGTATCAGTTCAACCTTTCATTTTAGAGATAATTTTGAAGGTCAGGTTGATTAAGAGATTCCTCTGTTGTCACACAATGAGATTGTAGCTGTGTCATTAAATGTAGGTTTCTGTTAGTCTGGGAACTTTTTCCTCTACCTTCTACAATGCTGATCTAGATTACATTGTAATTTATCAAGTCTTCAGTAGAAAAATATTCTTCAAGATCTATAAAATTCTAAGTTGAATTACATAGCTGGGTGCGTTGACTCACAGCTGTAATCCCAGCACTTTGAGAGGCCGAGGCAGGCAGATCACCTGAGGTCGGGAGTTCAAGACCAGCCCAGCCAACATGGTGAAACCCTGTCTCTACCAAAAATACAAAAATTAGCCAGGTGTGGTGGCACACACCCGTAGTCCCAACTACTTGGAGGCTGAGGTGGGAGGATAGCTTGAACTCGGGAGGTGGAGGTTGCAGTGAGCCAAGATTGAGCCACTGCACTCCAGCCTCAGTGATATAGCGAGAGTCCGTCTCCGGGGAAAAAAAATAAAAGATTGAATTACATGAAACACTGATGGACTTTAGCTCTGGAGTTAAGTCACTGATCTGCACTGAGAATACTGTATGAAATTTTTACAGAAGGCCAGAATAACTTTTTGTTCTGTGAAAAATTATAACATTGATAACAGGCTATTTAAAGATTCACATAATTAATGGTGAATATGAAAGGGAAGGACAAAAAAGACATGTTCCATTTGTGTCAAAAGGTTTTTCTTTGAAGTTTTGTTATAAATTTTTTTTTTTTTTTTTTTTTTTTTTGAGACCGAGTCTCGCTCTGTCGCCCAGGCTGGAGTGCAGTGGCATGATCTCCACTGAATGCAAGCTCCGCTTCCTGGATTCACGCCATTCTCCTGCCTCAGCCTCGTGAGTAGCTGGGACTACAGGCGCCCGCCACCACGCCTGGCTAATTTTTGTATTTTTAGTAGAGACGAGGTTTCACCGTGTTAGCCAGGATGGTCTTCATCTCCTGACCTCATGATCCGCCTGCCTCGGCCTCCCAAAGTGCTGGGATTACAGGCGTGAGCCACTGTGCCTGGCCGTTTTGTTACAAATCTTACAGATGTTTTTACCCTTCTTTGAAAAATTGAAATGATCCAGTGTGGCCCATGTGTAATCTACATTTTCAGAGTAACTCTATTCTTAGAATCTTGGGGCTCCATTTGGATTGTAAGATAAAAGTCATGTTCTTTCCAAAGAATATAGAGAATATGATTAACCTTCTTACCAGTTCTTTAATCTTCTGAAAACTATTTTACACCAATATGGTGAAATACATTTCTCCCTGCCAAATTCATGTTATGTTTTGTGAAATGCATGTATTTATTTTATTGACTCCATCTGATCTCAGGAGGAAAGAAAACATTGTCTATAACCTATGGTAAAGTTAGTAGGAGCATTGAAAATAGAAAGGAGTTTGTTGTTTACTTTCTGTTTGGTTCTTCTCTCTTGATCCTTTCATAGGAGAAGTTGTATACATTTGGTTGTAAACCCTTACACATAGAGAACCACCAACACAGCAAGCCTGGCTAGCTTAAAGCCTTCTAGTGGTAGGTTTCTTTGAGATTTACAGTGTAAAGGGTGTGTACATTTTCTTCACAGTGTAGAATGTTGCCTACCTTCGTTGAGATGCCCAGGCTGTTCTAGACTGTTATTTCTCTAGCTATGCATTTAGATGTATAATCTGGCTCACCTTACTCAACTCTGCTCTAGTCACACAGCTTCCTGCATAAACCTTTCTTCACTTGCATCTCTGCTTGCGTCTGTGGCCATTCCTTCATCTGGAATGCCATGGGCTCCCCTTTTCTTCCTGTGAGTGCTTAATCCTCAAAGCTTTTCCAGATGACTCTGACCTGTGCTGCTTTCCCTCCTCAGAACTCCTGTGGCTTTTACACTCTGTGTGCTCTGATATTTCATCACTTGATGATACTTTATGTTTGATATTGTATATTGGGTGTGTAATATTTTTACTCACATTATGAAAAGTTTTATTAGTCTTTCATTTTACCTTTATATTTGTTATAAATATTATCATAGGCATTTGCAGAATTTATTCTGAGGTTAGCATTGTCGGTCAAAGAAAGGATCTGGTGTACATTTTAAGCAGGAAGAGGAACAGAGAAGTTATTTAGTAGGGCTTGTGTTTTTTTCTCCTTTGGAGTCTAAATAGCTTAGCATTGTAGAAAGAGAAAGGTGGGTGTATTAAGAGAAAGCTGGGTGTGGTGACTTGTGCCAGTTGTCCCAGCTACTCTAGAGGCTGATATTGGAGGATTGCTTCAGGCCAGGAGGCCAGCCTGGGCAACATAGCAAGACCCTGTCTCTAAAATATTTTTTTAAAAAAACACCTTATTTGTTGGAGAAATTAAGATTATTCAAACCATTGGAAATTGATTGTGCTTATTTATCAGAGTTGCCATATCTGCTTAAACAAGAGGCATTCAATGTCAAATGATAATGCTCTGCATTTTCAGGATCTTCCAGTTACATTCTTAGGTACATTTTTGGAATTTGTTGTTTTTATCATTACATTTCAGAAAAATAGAGATACATCAATATAAAAAAATCAATATATAATAAAAATAGTGTTTATTTTCCTGTTTTCAAATTAGATTCTTGTGTTCTTATATATGTGTGGACTTTTTTTTTTTTTTAAGTCAAGGCCTGGCCGACAACACTGTTATTGCTAAAGTAAATAATGTTGTGTGGGACCTGGACCGCCCTCTGGAAGAAGATAGCACCTTGGAGCTTCTCAAGTTTGAGGATGAGGAAGCTCAGGCAGTAAGTTGCTGATTTAGTATTCATTGAATTTTAGGATGCAGATTCACATTTGCAGTATTTTCCAGCTCAGTCCTGCTGCGATTGGGTGGCTAACATTTATTGTTGTCTCATTGTCATATTTGAAATCTTCATTTTGTCCTTCATTTAGGAAAATAATAAAAGTGCTTGACTTACAAAATAAAGAGGTAAAGTTGAATAAGTCTTTTCATTACTAGACACTTCAATAGGGAAAATGTTTTGGGAATTTTATTAAACATTGATTAAGCAAGTAAAAATTGTTTTCTAAACTGTGAACACTATTTTATTTTAATTTTTTTTTTTTAAATAATGGAGTCTTGCTCTGTCGCCCAGACTGGAGTGCGGTGGTGCACTCTCGGCTCACTGCAACCTCCACCTCCCAGGTTCAAGTGATTCCCCTGCCTCAGCCTCCCAAGTAGCTGGGATTACAGGAGTGCCCTACCACGCTTGGCTAAGTTTTGTATTTTTAGTAGAGATGGGGTTTCACCATGTTGGCCAGCTGGTCTCGAACTCCTGACCTCAAGTGATCTGCCCACCTTGGCCTCCCAAAGTGCTGGGATTATAGGTGTGAGCCACTGCGCCTGGCCTCTAAACTATGAACACTTTAGCAAGATACATACATTTGACAAATAAATTTGAACTTTACTTCAAAGCACTCCATTTATTGGAAAATTTCTGTATTTTTTTCTCCTCTTAAGATGCAAATCTGCTGGATAACACTATAAAAGTCAACCTACATTTGATGACAAGATTTTCTTTTTAATTCTCCATGGCCGTGTATCATATAAGGGGAAACAAAGTATTTTGTTTTAGTGGTGATTGTTCACTTATGTATGTGGATTAGTAGTTTTCAAATGTATTTTGGAGCCCTCAAGTTTCTTATGAGAATTTTTTAATGTCACTTTGGTACCTTAATACTAAATCTTGAAAACATTGCTTTGGGTATATTCTGACTCATCCCAGTGATTACTTTAAAACCAAGTACTGCCATTTGATTTCAGTGTATAGATGTTTGTCCTTGTGTTTTGTCATTGTGTTGTGTGGTCGGGTTGTACCACCTTTGTTTTGGGCCAGTAACAACATGTAATTTCTAAGTGATGTTCCACAGCCAGCTGAAGGCCAGATCACAGTGTCTGAGACATGGTGCTGTGGGCACATTGACTCAAAAGAACCTGGGCCATTGCAATCAATGAGATAGTCACATTGTGAGTAGCAGGTGTTTTCAGAGAACAAAATCTATGCCATTTAAGTAGTGATGCCAAATTTAGTTTAATTTGTTTGAAAACAGTTAAATCAGATGAATTCCAAAATAAAAATACACTTTAGTAATTGGAAGCCTTTTGAATTACTTTGGCTATGGATAGAAATAGTAGTTTATAGATTTAGAAATTTAGGATTTTATATATTGGGTTTACTTATAATAAATGTTATCATCTGTCTCTTTCAAACAACCACTTTAGTTGACAACTTGTATGCCAAGATTCAGACCATGCCATTTTTCTTTAAATTTTCAGGTGTATTGGCACTCTAGTGCTCACATAATGGGCGAAGCCATGGAAAGGGTCTATGGTGGATGTTTATGCTACGGTCCGCCAATAGAAAACGGATTCTATTATGACATGTACCTCGAAGAAGGGTAAGCCATCAACTAGATGAAGAAAACTGAAGTCAATGACTATGGGTCTATAAGTTATTTTTAGAGTTCTCAGTAAGGGAGGAATGATATAGATCTCCCTGCTTCTTCATCAGGTATGCCCATTATCAGTATTTGAAGTGTTGCAGTTTACTTGAAGTAATAGAGGATTTAATGAGACCTCTGTTCTAGATTGATGGAGGTACAGTCCTAAGGTGTTTTGGCAAATTCAGGGAGACTGGTCCTCCCGTCTCCTTTAAAACCTGGTGATAGAGTTGTGGGAAGGAGTCACTAGTGAGAAAGGTCTCCATGGATGACCAAGGTAGAAGCCACTGAAAATATAAAACGTAAAAATTACTTATGAACAGTGTTTTGTTTAGAATTCTAAGATATAATGCAATAGTCTAATTTTTTAATATTAAAACCCTTGAAGTATTCCAAATAAACATTTTTCGAAGCCATGGTGTGATTCGAATGGAATGAAAAGATTATACTTTCTTCTCCTTCAGGGGTGTGTCTAGCAATGATTTCTCTTCTCTGGAGGCTTTATGTAAGAAAATCATTAAAGAAAAACAAGCTTTTGAAAGACTGGAAGTTAAGAAAGAAACTTTACTGGCAATGTTTAAGGTAAATTGAACCATAGTGTGTGGCCCCCACTGTTAATATCATTTATTCATGTTAGTTGAAGTGACACCACTAGGGTTCCATGTACTAAAGCTGAAGCCTATTTGGTTCTTTAGCAAAAATTAAGTGTTTTTATTATTTTTTTAATTTCATTTTTTTCCTAGCAAACCATTCCTTCAACATGTTTTTAAAATATGAAATATCAACATTTATATTCATACAGTGCTACATTTTAGTTATAGTACTTAGAAGTAAAAATTAAAGGACAATTTTTTAAAAGAATAATTTTTCCTGTTTTCAGTACAACAAGTTCAAATGTCGGATATTGAATGAAAAGGTGAATACTCCAACTACCACAGTCTATAGGTGAGAATATTAGATGTCATTAAATGTATCTGGTATGTATGTCATTTTGTCTTTGTTAAAATTCCTTTCATTTTATCTTTAGGTGTGGCCCTTTGATAGATCTCTGCCGGGGTCCTCATGTTAGACACACGGGCAAAATTAAGGCTTTAAAAATACACAAAGTAAGTAATGTAACTTTAAAGACTATGTGAATGTGTCTGTGATTAGATGTGTGTTTTAAACTTTCACTGATTTCTCTTTACCATTTTCTGTTGCACATGAAAGGATGGTATTTTCTCATGCTATTAACTGGGAGCTGTATGCCATGAAGATTTTATAATTGAAATCCCTCAAGGGGTGACTGACTTGCTGTCATTGCCAGAGCAAGCACAGGGGATGGAGGTTTTACAAAATCATACAGCATGGGCCATCCTGGCTCTATAAAAGCTTTGAGACTCACTAGGAGTATGTGCTTTTGCCCTTTATATGTCTAAATTAATAATTTCCCAAGTTGTTGTTTTTAACAGAACCCAGTTTTATACTAGTTCACAAACATTTTATGGAGGTTTTTAAAATGCAGTTTAAATCAAGAGAATAATTGAGTCATTTCAAGATTTTTTTTATTGGCTCATTTCTATTTTTGCTAATTTTGTGAGAAATGCCTTTGCAGGCAAAGTAATGTTTGTGGAATTGTGGTTGAGTATTGAGGGGTGGGCAGTTTTGGGGGTGTTGGGGTGTAGAATGGGTCTCGCTGTGTTGCCCCAAAAAGACAGAGTGGAGGACCACTTGAGCCTGGGAAATGAGGTTGCAGTGAGCGGAGATCGTGCCACTGCACTCCAGGCTCAAGTGGTCCTCCTGCCTTAGCCTCCTGAGTAGCTGCGACCATAAGCGCACACCACCATGCCTGGGCAATTTTCCTTTTTTAAATAAAGAACGGGGTCTCCCTGTGTTTCCCAGGCTGGTCTCGAACTCCCGGGCTCGAGCGATCCTCCTGCCTCGGCTTCACAGAGTGCTGGGATTACAGGCATGAGCCACTGCACCCACCTGTGGATTGAGGGAGGGGCATTTTCGAGGATAGAATAAACAGCCCACTTTGTGCTGCAGAATGAGTAACTACTGTAACAAGGCCTCAAAGCAATTGGGAGTTAAAATAAGTGAGATGTTTACAAATTTGAATGTTGTTTCATGGTTAATCCTTGTTTTCAGAATTCCTCCACCTACTGGGAAGGCAAAGCAGATATGGAGACTCTCCAGAGAGTTTATGGCATTTCATTCCCAGATCCTAAAATGTTGAAAGAGTGGGAGAAGTTCCAAGAGGAAGCTAAAAACCGAGATCATAGGAAAATTGGCAGGGTATGTTCAAGAACAGTGATGTATCTAGACTGAGTTTTCTTCAACTTCATTTGAAGTTTGAAATTTAGCTGCATGAAGTACTAGGAATTTTGTTTTGAAGAGATGTTGTAGCTTTTTAGTAACTGGTGCTGTGTCCTGTATGAACTATAAGCACTTACTGATTGTCCACATTATCTGCCTGGAGTATGCTCAGTACCGCACAAAAATGCATTTGAACTACTTTTGTTGAGAGCAAACACTGATGATCTACGGTTTTCTGTGAAAGAAGTATAACAGCTTCTCATAGAGCTGGGAGAACTATGGAAACCATCTAGTTTCACTGACTCATTTAAAATGTGAAAACAGAGTCCCACAAAGATTAACCTACTTGTTGCCCAAGGTTTAGCAGCATGTCGCACATGGATCCTATGCTGTCATTTCCTCTACCCATTGTCTCTGTTACTGCTGAATGTCCTCTAAACTGGAAGTTAGGCTAGATAAAACATTCCCCCCTAAAATAGGCACTCTGTGCCAGGGTCCTTGGCTGTTAGGTTATGAAGCTTGAGCTGGAGGTAGCAGCCACTGCCTTGCACCCCTGACTACCTGACATTCCAGCCATGGGGCAGCCAGCAATGATTGATGGGCCCTTCCCTGAGGGCTTTTGGGCATTTGGGGAGGGGGATGTTGGCAAGGAGGTAGGAGGGTGTGTTTCTTTCACCATGACCCAAAGTCAGCCAACTTTACCATCATCTATTTCATTATCAGTGTCTTTTTCCCAGTCTCCTTCCTGATACTCCTATTAAGAAAATAAATACATTAATAAATGAAAAAAGATCCAGATCTTGGAGCGTTAAGGAATTTAAGAACCGTGAGAGGTACTGCAGTGGATAGTTAAAGAACTGAAGGGACCCTTACTCCCTGCCACTGTTGGGGAAACTTGACTGGATTGAGGAATATAACAGGCAGGGCATGTGTTACACGTCTGCCAAATTGTAAATCAGCTGCAATTCTATACCACCAGAAACACTGACATGGTTTCTTTGATTCAGGATTGGCACTGATTGAAATACGGGACATCATGACCATATTCTGAGCTCAAGAACACTGAAATTTATGTATATATACACACACGTATACATACTTTTGCTTTTCTTTTACCCAGGACCAAGAACTATATTTCTTTCATGAACTCAGCCCTGGAAGTTGCTTTTTTCTGCCAAAAGGAGCCTACATTTATAATGCACTTATTGAATTCATTAGGGTAAGTCATATTTATTGCTTTCTTCTTTAGATTTAGGATATATGATCATTTTATTAAATAAGGTCTACTAAAAGGAAAGATAATCTGTATTTGAGAAGAAATATATAAGACGATAAGTAAAAGTAGAAGTCTGTGGCCCCATAAATCATCCCTAGTAGTTGATTTTGCCCATATACACATAGAAACTGGTGAGCTTGAAGGGGGACCTGTGGTCCTTGACATAGGAGCTCTGTGCCCTCTTTGATTTTGATCATTCATTTGTATTTTCTTTGAAAAAACGGTTTTTACATTGCCTTTTTTCTTTGTAGATTATGAAATGTTATAAGTGTAAGTTTATAGAGAATAGTATATCCAATATCTTGTACTTACTACCCAAATTTAACAAATATTCACATTGAGCTATATTTGCTTGAGATTTTTTCATTCACGATATTAAAAAAAAAGTTAATTGTTTAAAAAGCCTGTCTTTAGGACCCAGTTTTGATCCATATACCTCCATATACTGATATATATATATATCCATATACTGGTATATCATATACCAGTTTTCTAGAAGAAGCTACTGTTTTGAAGTTGGCATGGATTCTTTTTGTCCATGTGATTTACATCTAGCCCATGTATTTGTACCCTTAAATTATTTATGTATTTATGTGTTACATATAGGAAGCCTCATTGTGTATCAGACTGCCTTGTGATTTATTTTTAGAGACATACAAATCCAGTTTATTTTCACTTGCTACATATTGTTTTGTTATATAACTACCATAATGCACTCATCCCTGTATTGATGGGTGCTGATGTATAATTGTCCCTTATTATCAGCCATGCTGCAGTAGCATCGCTTTTATAAGCTTCCTTATGTACATGTGCCAGGAGTTTTCTCTTCGGTATATAATTAGAAGTGGGATTTCTGAAACATGGCATGTGTCCATCTTTTTCATGAGAGAGTATAAAATTGCTCTTTAAGTTTTTGAAGTATGAGCATTTGAAGTATGAGCATTTATTTGCCTACACATGTTTCTGTTCATTTTCTATCAGAGTGAATATAGGAAAAGAGGATTCCAGGAGGTGGTCACCCCAAACATCTTCAACAGCCGACTCTGGATGACCTCAGGCCACTGGCAGCACTACAGCGATAACATGTTCTCCTTTGAGGTGGAGAAGGAGCTGTTTGCTCTGAAACCCATGAACTGCCCAGGACACTGGTATTTGGCAGCTTTGAATTTCTACTGAAGATTTTCACATGCTACAATTCATCCTGGGTTCTTCCCTCCTTTAACAATATTTTCATTAAAAACAAATTATGTGATCAGAAGAACATATAAATGCAACATCATTGTTGTATTATATCTTCTGTGCCTGATTAGATCCCCAGATCTTTTTTTTTTTAAGAGGTCTTCCAACTGGAGTGCAGGTGTGCGATCATAGCTCACTGCAGCTGGGACTGCAGGCATACGCCACCATGCCCAGCTAATTTTTTAAATTTTATTTCTGTAGGGATGAGGTCTTGCCATGTTGCTTAGCCTGGTCTCAAACTCCTGGCCTCGAGCTGTCCTTCCACCTTGGCTTGCCAAAGCACTGAGATTATAGGCATGAGCCACTATGCCCAGCCAGATCTCCAGATCTGTGGGCATTCAGTAATGGTACTGGGATCATAGCAATGACCAAGGCAGAATATAAAACAGGAAGATGGAATATGGGGGTATAACAAATTACCTAGTGTGTTGTTGTTTTAAAGAAACCTGTTCTGTCAAAACCTGCTAATGACTCAGCATTCTTGGAAAATATTCCTTGTCATGAGGCCACTCTGCTTTCTATCTTTGAAAGTTGGGTGAAGAACAGCTTAAGGGAAGACACAGGAGAGCTATGGATACAGGTAGCTCAGTGTCCGCAGCTCCTACTAGCCAGGCCTGGAGGGCAGAGGAGGTGAGAGTAGAATCTTTGTGAAGAAGCTATATTATAGGCCAAGGGACCAACCAAGTTCATTCTTAATTTTCCCAGATTCTTCAGTTGTTGGAATACGTTTTTTAATTCTTCACTGTGGTTCATTGAATTATAACTTATTTGCTATTTTATTCATGCAAGTGCTTTTACTGCTGTATGAAGCCCAGAATTTGAGAAATGTTGCTTGGATGGACAGCTAGAATCAGTGGCTTTTTGACAACCTTTCATGTAATTAAATATAGCATTACAGAAGCAGTTTATTCTTAAGTATCCGTGGACTTTTCTTTTTCACTTCAGCCTTATGTTTGATCATCGGCCAAGGTCCTGGCGAGAACTGCCTCTGCGGCTAGCTGATTTTGGGGTACTTCATAGGAACGAGCTGTCTGGAGCACTCACAGGACTCACCCGGGTACGAAGATTCCAACAGGATGATGCTCACATATTCTGTGCCATGGAGCAGGTATAAGACCCTGGGGAATAAAATACTTAGAAAGAAGTGTCAAGAAAGTCAAGGAAAATAACTACTGTTTCTTTTTTTGTTTTTTAATTTGAAGATTGAAGATGAAATAAAAGGTTGTTTGGATTTTCTACGTACAGTATATAGCATATTTGGATTTTCTTTTAAACTAAACCTTTCTACTCGCCCGGAAAAATTCCTTGGAGATATCGAAGTATGGGATCAAGCTGAGAAAGTAAGTGGTGTTTTTCAGCATGCTTTTGAATACTGTTTGAAATTGGCTTGTTCTGAGATGTAAGAAAGCCAAGCCTCTTTAAATGGATAAAAGCAAAAGGAAATTGGAGATGGTTCCTAGGTTTGGGTAAGCTAGTTTTTTTTCTTTATGATTGTGTATTTTTGAAATGGTTGAATGTTTTAATGGCTTTTTTCAGTTATCAAGCTATAAGCTTTAAAAAGGGGTTGGTGTGAGCATATGTTCAGTTGGACAAAATTCTAAAGCAGAAAATATTGATTTATGAAAGTAATTACTGTATTTTTAAGTCTCAAATTAGGCTGGAAGAAGGGAAATTGCGATGAAAAAAATAAAAATCATTTTGCTTTATCCTTAGCAACTTGAAAATAGTCTGAATGAATTTGGTGAAAAGTGGGAGTTAAACTCTGGAGACGGAGCTTTCTATGGCCCAAAGGTGAGCACTAAAGTACATTTGGGTAATATGATTTTCACTTGTGGATGAAGAAGATACAACTTCAAAAGAAGTTGGAAAAAAAAAATCAGCCCTAATCCAACTATTGAGCTCCACTTTAGTATCACTGGCATTTTATAATAACCCAGTCTTTGCTTCTTAGATTGACATACAGATTAAAGATGCGATTGGGCGGTACCACCAGTGTGCAACCATCCAGCTGGATTTTCAGTTGCCCATCAGATTTAATCTTACTTATGTAAGGTGAGTTCCTGGTGTCTGCTCTGAATATTCTCTAGGGATATATAAGAGAAAATATATATAATAAGACAAAACAAAGCCGGGCGCGGTGGCTCATGCTTGTAATCCCAGCACTTTGGGAGGCTGAGGCGGGCGGATCACGAGGTCAGGAGATCAAGACCACGGTGGAAGGCCGGGCGCGGTGGCTCACGCTTGTAATCCCAGCACTTTGGGAGGCCGAGGCGGGCGGATCACGAGGTCAGGAGATCGAGACCACGGTGAAACCCTATCTCTACTAAAAATACAAAAAAATTAGCCGGGCGTGGTGGCGGGCGTCTGTAGTCCCAGCTACTTGGAGAGGCTGAGGCAGGAGAATAGCGTGAACCCGGGAGGCGGAGCTTGCAGTGAGCCGAGATTGCGCCACTGCACTTCAGCCTGGGTGACAGAGCGAGACTCCGTCTCAAAAAAAAAAAAAAAAAAAAAGACCACGGTGAAACCCCGTCTCTACTAAAAATATAAAAAATTAGCCGGGCGTGGTGGCGGGCGCCTGTAGTCCCAGCTACTCGGAGAGGCTGAGGCAGGAGAATGGTGTGAACCCGGGAGGTCGAGCTTGCAGTGAGCCGAGATTGCGCCACTGCACTTCAGCCTGGGCGACAGAGCGAGACTCCATCTCAAAAAAAAAAAAAAAAAAAAAGACCACGGTGAAACCCCATCTCTACTAAAAATATAAAAAATTAGCCGGGCGTGGTGGCAGGCGCCTGTAGTCCCAGCTACTCGGAGAGGCTGAGGCAGGAGAATGGCGTGAACCCGGGAGGTCGAGCTTGCAGTGAGCCGAGATTGCACCACTGCACTCCAGCCTGGGCGACAGAGTGAGACTCCGTCTCAAAAAAAAAAAAAAAGACAAAACAAATTTTTTTTCTTTATAGCCATGATGGTGATGATAAGAAAAGGCCAGTGATTGTTCATCGAGCCATCTTGGGATCAGTGGAAAGAATGATTGCTATCCTCACAGAAAACTATGGGGGCAAATGGTAATTTTTGTCACTGTCTTTTTCTTTTTTTCTGATTAGTATAAATTGGCTACAAGAAATGTCTGATTTTCGATTTAATTATCAGATGGAAAAGGAGAATGATTCCACTCGGTTGCTTCTAACTAACAACAAGTATTCACTAAAAAATAAGGAATCACAATCTAAACACAAACTTTTTAACATTAAGAACAATTGCTAATAGTAATTACTTTAATTCCAGAACTGGATTTGTTTGAATGTTGTGTAATACTTTCTAATTAGGAATTAGTATTCTGTAAGAAGTATACTTACTGTTTTGGATACTTTTCTAGTAACTTTGTTTTGGGATTTAGATGGCTTTGCTGGTTTTACGTAGATAAATGAGAAGGCTTATGGCTTTCTTTGTTCAGCCTTGCTAATCATAACAAGCAGGTATTTTGACATCTTTTAAAAGCCAAGCATTTTTTAAAACAGATGCCAAACTGATCAACATTTTGTGATTCATTTCTGTGAGGTTAAGTAAGTTTTTGTTGGCAAGATACATGGCCACATAACTTTCATTTTATTTCTTAAGCAGTTTTTTCTGGACCCACAATGCATTTGAAAGCAGCACAGGGTAATAAAAGCACCCATGTGTAGAGCCTGCCATATTAATCATACTGATTTAAAACTTTTGTAAAATGATGTACATTGGTTTAATCTTACACATTACTGTCATTTCAGTTTTATTTGAACTTGGTTACTTCAGAAATTAGGACAGTGTCTCATACTGATCAATGATATAATCTCTTTAGATTTCTCAAAGTCAGATAAAATGTGAGACACATTCTCTGCAAGGTATTTCAAGAATTAAGGGAGTCCTCAGCTAATTGCTCTGCTAAACCTGTTTTAGGTGGGGAAAAGTCCATGATTAGGGTAGAATTTAGTGCCCATTTTAGCCTTTTGCCTGATATAACAGAACAACTGAAAATAGAGGAATGATGGAGAAAATCATTAGCCTGATGTTTGCAGCATCAGAAGCATTTGACACTTGAATTGCTTCAAATGGAGAATTGGATGGGCTTATTTTTTAATAAGTAGTGAAAACTCTGATTTTTACCAAGTGCCATAACCAGCTATTATCAATTACAATTTGCTGAATGGTACAAAATGGATTTTGAGTAAACTGAGGGCACTGTGTCCCCATGAAGAATAAGTAATAAAATACTCTTGAACAATTAATCACTACATGCAGGTATTAAATCATTTGTTACCCCTCTCACAGCCAATACACAGTGTTTTGTGATGTATTAAAGTGTGAGGCCTAGTCCTATCCTCAATTTGCTTTGCTCTCTACTTAGCAAGACAAATTGTAGTTACAGGCTTTCCTTATGTAGGGTTAGTTTTCTTCTGCATCTCCTCACCTTAATCTTTATTGGATAGGTTTTTTCATTTTGGAGTTTTTTTTAAGCCAAGTTTTAAAAGTAGTCCTTACATGTTCCAGGAAAAGATACTGAAGAGTAGACTAAGAAATATGCTGTCCCTGTTTAGTGAATTTGCCCACATCTACATTGAGTATTTTTATTCTCATCCAAAGGCCCTTTTGGCTGTCCCCTCGCCAGGTAATGGTAGTTCCAGTGGGACCAACCTGTGATGAATATGCCCAAAAGGTAAGCTTTAGATATGAATTTTCTTTCAATTTAATATCTGTTGTTACGCTTTTCAAATCACGTAAGCCCTGTATTCTTGGTGAATTGAGCTGTTGTGATATAGAGAAATGCTACTATTTTTAATCTTTGTTAAGCCTGAATAGATTATATTACTTCTTTAATGCTTTTCTACATGATTCCATAATCAGAAGACATATTTGGATAGTGTTTTATGTACACTTGTATATTTTATTGTATTTGTTTTAAGAGATGGGATCTTTCTCTTGCCCCAGCTGGAGTGCAGTGGTACAGTCATGGCTCACTGTAACCTCAAACTCCTGGGCTCATGCAGTCCTCCCACCTTGGCCTCCCAAGTAGCAGTGACTACAGGCAGGAGCCGCCATACCCAGTTACACTTGTATATTTTAGTATTTAGTATTTTAAAAAACCAGATTAGCAAATATCAGGTACTTCAGTATGATAGGTAAATTCCAGTTCAAAATACAGTTTAGGCTGCTCTTTGACTTAATGAGTAATTTTGCTTCATTTTAATGTAAATTTCTTCAGGTAGTTGAAATTTTTTCAGGTTAATAGTATAGCAGACCAATGTCTTGCCTCTCTACCAAAAAAACTAACTTACCAACAAATGTATAGCCATTCATAACTTCACTTTAAAGCATTGTTCTGCCATAGTGAAAATTCCATACTAAGGAATTTCAAATTATTAAAAGTTGATCAGTGAACAATACTATAACATCAAAACCATCATGTCTTCAGACCATCAGAATAAACCACACTCAGGTCTTAATTACCCTTGAGAAATAAATGAACTTGAGCGTGGAGATGCATACCTGTCGTCCCAGCTACTTAGGAGCTTGAGGCAGGAGGATCTTTGAGGGTTCAGGGTGTGATGATTGTGCTTGTGAGTAGCCATTGCATTCCAGCCTGAGCAACATAGTGAGACCCCATCTCTTAAAAAAAAGATGAAGTGGGCCAGGCGTGGTGGCTTACGCCTGTAATCCCAGCACTTTGGGAGGCCAAGGCGGGTGGATCACGAGGTCAGGAGATCGAGACCACGGTGAAACCCCGTCTCTATTAAAAAATACAAAAAATTAGCCGGGCACAGTGGCGGGCCCCTGTAGTCCCAGCTACTTGGGAGGCTGAGGCAGGAGAATGGCATGAACCCAGGAGGCGGAGCTTGCAGTGAGCCGAGATCATGCCACTGCACTCCAGCCTGGGTGAAAGAGCAAGACTCCATCTCAAAAAAATAAATAAATAAATAAATAAATAAATAAATAAATAAATAAATAAATAAAAATGAAGTGAACACTAAACCATCTAATAGATAAACCATTCAGACTATTCCTATTACTGCACTCAGTAGTTTTAGTTACAGATGATGAGAATCAAAGTTATGTTCCGTGGTTGAGTGCACTTTGTCTTATTTGTATGTGAAAGCTCACACAGCAGGAAAAAGTTCTGTATTGGTTAACTGAGTTCTCAACTGGAGACAGCACTGACTTCCCCATTTCCCTGCGGGGGTAGGTGGTATTCCAGATTATGTGGTGGTAAGCTTTTCGTTTGTGGGAAGAGAAGATAGAATAGTACTCCTGATACCTAATAACTGTAGAGCGGACATGTTAAACACCCTGTAATTATCAGGCCACTTCCCCAACTGCAGAATTGCCCATCTCATGTGCACACACAGGACCCATGTTGAGAAAAATAAAGAAACTGATGCCTTATTCTTTAAAGTAGTTATAAGTTGAAGATGTAGACCTATCTTGGCATTCTAAAATTCTGTAACAACCCTTCTGAAATGGATGTAATAAAATGTCAACAGGTTAATTGGTTTGTGATCACTGTGGCTTAAAAATCTAGTTAAAATGCTAAGACTTGTGCACAGTATAGGCGAAGTCACTTAGATTGTTTCAAAAAGTATACCTTATAGAAATAAACATTTGACATACATAAATAACCCTTGGTTTACACATAGCTCGCATTTGAGAAATGAATGTGTTGTAGATCATTTAGAATCTTTTTCAATCAAAAATTGAAAGAAATATTTTGTCACCTAGGTCAACCAGAGAATGCTGGTTTTACTGGTGATAAGTAGAGTATGATAGTTAGTGTTTCACCTTCAGCTGTACTTAAGATGTTTTCCTGGAAAAATTCATTCTGCTTTCTGACCAGGATTTCCAGAAACTCTGACCCTTCTAAGTGGTCTGGGTGGAATTGTGGCGGTGATTCTGCTAGTAGACAGTGTAACTTCTGCATCTACAAAAAGAGGATAGGCAGTCACTGCTCACATGGCTTTGCGTGAAAGCCCAAGGGTACTGTCTCTATGGCAGAGATGAGGAAGGAACATCAGCTTCCTCCAACTTTCCTGTTCTTGCTTTGGGTTAATGGCCACTGTAAAGAAACAGTTTTCTGCCAAGTGTGGGGTGATTTGAATGTAAAATGCCCAACTCTCATAGCAGGCTGAACAGAAACATTTTTTATACTCATTGTTAATTTGTTCTAATCTAAATTACTTTTAGACTATTAAATATTATTCTATTTTAAAGTTAAGGGACTAATGCCTATGATAACCTGATTTAAAAAAAAAAAACTTTCTGATACTCAGAAGTTAAGATTTATTCAGTTGAAGATCATTTCTTTCAGGTGTTGATTTTGTGATATTTTTCACATCTGTAATCTGAGGTTCATATGAAATGATAGTGAAATAAAATTGTTCATTTAGGTCTTTTTGTCGTGTTAATATGTTAGGTTAATGGGAAGTTTAACCTAGTTAATGTAAAATTAATAAAATGTAATCTAGTGTATTGCTTTTTTGGAAAAGAAGAATACTGAAAACATTGTTTACTTAATACACATGACCTGAGGTAATAAAGAGGAGCTAGCCTTTTTGAGGGGGGAAAAAATGGCAGTGAATAATATTATCTAAGACGGTTTTGCCAGCTTTAAATTCCTGGAAGTTCATCCAAGAAGTCCTGATCCCTGTGTTCAGTAAAATCATGTAAGATCAAAATATAGTTCTGATTTTAGATCTGACAAATTCTGTATCTCTGTTACAATAGGTACGACAACAATTCCACGATGCCAAATTCATGGCAGACATTGATCTGGATCCAGGCTGTACATTGAATAAAAAGATTCGAAATGCACAGTTAGCACAGTATAACTTCATTTTAGGTAAGAATGGAAACTTACCAAAGAAAATTTGCCAGACATCAGGAAAATCTACTGAAACCTTGGGACAGGCTTAAGTGAATTGTTATCAAGAATTTATTCAGTTCTTCCAGTCCTGATTTTTTTCTATTATATATTTTAATATATAATAACTATAAAAATAGGCTCATGCATACATACTGGTTTTTTTTTCACTTAAATAATCATGGATGTTTGTGAGAAAATATTTTGCTATTATAACAAGAATGAAGATGCATTGTTTTTAAACACATCTGTTTGATTACTTTCTCAAGATAATTCCTTATGTGGGATTACTTGAAAAAAGGTATTCATGATGTTTAGGGTTTTATTATTTGGTTGTTAAGTTGGCTAGATTGACTCCATAAGCACAGTAGTTTTAGATATTGCAAAGAGTTTCTTTTAAATATCAATACATGGTCACTTGTACCTTTTAATGTATCAGAAGCTATGGGGTAGGTTTTGGGTCCTAGGATCATTTCTTTCCAGATGTTCAGTGTGAATCCTTCCATATCTTTAGATTAAGTCTGACAAAGCTTTGTGTGTTCGTTTTAGTTGTTGGTGAAAAAGAGAAAATCAGTGGCACTGTTAATATCCGCACAAGAGACAATAAGGTCCACGGGGAACGCACCATTTCTGAAACTATCGAGCGGCTGCAGCAGCTCAAACAGTCCCGCAGCAAACAGGCAGAAGAAGAATTTTAATGAAAAAATTGCCCAGATTGGATCCATGGAAAAGGAGGAGCAGCGTTTCCATAAAATTGACTTTGTACTCTGAAAACGTCAATTTATATTGAACTTGGAGGAGTTTGGCAGAGTCCGAATAGGTCAACCTGCAGGCGTAACTATTTTTGACCTAGTCAATTTTTAAACAATGTGCATTTGAAGGAGTTTATTAAAAGAGAGCCAATAAAATGATTTTACTCATTCAATATCTGAGTACTGGAAATGAAACATAAGGAATGCTTTAGTGTAATGTGGGAGAACTTGTTTGGAAATTTAATGCAATTTAAAAAGTTTTCAAATTCAACTAAGATAATTAGAATTGGATTATGGTGTAAAAACAAACAAAAAAATTATTCACACAAGTTTCAAGACTGCTCTGTCCCTCACATGTACACGTACATGCCTGAGACAGATTATGTGGTTCAGTATTTACAGTTTTACAGCAAATATGCAGGGTGGGTGGAGATGAGGTAGGTCTACAGCATCATAATGCTGTTCATAAACTGGGTGTGAGCTGGGTGCTGGCTTCTCAGAGGATAAACACTTTTGGGAGTGTCATTTTTGCTTAATGTTGGATGGACACCTTTTCAAACAAAAACTACCATGGATCTATTATAGAGTAGATTTGCACAAATGTTTAAGATACAACATGAATCTTCAGAGAAATATCTATTTATGGCAGACTGTTCTGGACCATAGAATCACTTGTTTTACAAATTCCCTATTTTCTCATAAGGGATCATCTTCAAAATCTTCTATCAATAAATGGTGATTGAGAGGACAGCACAAAGTAAATAATTTCTTATGTGGATAAATATTAATTCCTCCTTGATAGAATGATGTTTTAAAAGCAACATCTTTTTTTATTTTTTTTGAGACAAGATCCTTTGTCGCCCAGGCTGGAGTGCAGTGCCATGATCTCAGCTCACTGCAACCTCAGCCTCCCAAGTAGGTGGGACTACAGACATGTGCCACCATGCCTGGCTAATGTTTGTATTTTCTATAGAGATGGTTTCATCATGTTACCCAGGCTGGTATCAAACTCCTAGATAAAAGAGATCCACCTGCCTCGGCCTCCCAAAGTGCTGGGATTACAGGCGTGAGCCACCACGCCCAGCCTAAAATGCAACATCTTGTCAGTGCTGTAATCTCAAATAGCTTGTTTGCAAGATGTGATGGTTAATACTAAGTGTCAACTTGATTGGATTGAAGGATGCCTTTATTGTTTCTGGGTGTGTCTGCGAGGGTGTTGCCAGAGAGATTGACATTTGAGTCAGTGGCCTGGGAGAGGCAGACAAATCCTCTGTGTGCATGGGCACCATCCAGTCGGCTGCCAGTGCAGCTAGAACAAAGCAGGTAGAAGAAAGTGGGATTAAGTTGGCTTGCTGAGTCTTCTGGCTTTCATCTTTCTCCTGTGCTGGGTGATTCCTGCCCTTGGACATCAGACTCCAGGTTCTTCAGCTTTTGGACTCTTGGACTTATACCCCTAGTTTGCCAGGGGCCCACTGGCCTTCGGCCATTGACTGGAGATTGCACTGTCGGCTTCCCTGCTTTTGAGGCGTGGACTCGGACTGAACCACTACTGGCTTCCTTGCTCCTCAGCTTGCAGATGGCCTATCGTGGGACTTCACCGTGTGCTTGTGTGAGTCGATTCTTAATAAATTTCCTTTCATATATACATTTATCCTATTAGTTCTGTCTCTCTGGAGAACCCTAATACACAAGGGTCACTTCAAAGAGAAGCTAATTTGCGTAGATTAATTTTCACTTTAATAAAGGAGCTAAGATCGTTAATCATAGAGGACTTTTGATAGAGTTGTAATTTTTATGTGTCTGAAAGAAACTTAATTTTTTACTTAAACCAGACTCAACATTTAGAGAAGCTTTATAAATCTGTGAAAACTTGGGACAAAAAAGTATAATAAAGACATAGTTTAGTGGGACTGGAAATCAAAGGTTTCTCTTGATCTAACTAACACATACTTAGCTTATTCCTCACTTCTAGTGGAATCATTAGAGGGCCACTGTCTTGATGGAAGGGTTCTTGTGTGAGTTTTTTTTTTTTTTTTTTTTTGAGACAGGGTCTTGCTGTGTCACCAAAGCTGGAGAGCAGTGGCACAGTCAGGGCGCACTGCTGCTTTAAACTCCTGGGTTCAAGTGGTCCTCCCATGGCAGCCTCCCGTGTAGCTGGGACTACAGGTGCATGCCACCACACTTGGCTAATTTTTTTTTTTTTATTTTTTGTAGAGATGAGGTTCTTACTATGTTGCCCAGGCTGGTCTCAAACTCGTAGGCTCAAGCAGTCTTCCTGCGTCAGCCCCACAAAGTGCTGTGATTACAGGTGAGAGCCACCACACCCAGGGACCACTCTCTAAGAGCTATTATAATTGTGGGTTTACGCCATCAAAGCTCTTATCTGTAATTTTGTTTTCCTCCCTTTCCTGGACAGCGGAGACTGGTCTGCTTACAGTTCTTCGTGCATCAGTTCTGGCATAACTTGAAGATTTCAAAGAAGCCAATTGCTAAGCTTTCTTGAGCATGTAATCTATTGTGAGTTATATGGTCTTGGTAATTAAACAGGAACAATTTGAGAACAATAATACCTGCAACTGCCATGTGACAAAATCTATAAAGATAGATTTTGTGAAGTAGAGAGGTAAAACTCAAACCAGATGGTGAAAAAAGTGATGACCAGGGCAGGAAATTTGGGAAACAAGAAGATTAAGGCTTGCCAGAAATACAGAGCAGTGATGTTAAGAAGGTATAAGGGTAAAGGGGTAAAGGGTGAAGTTACCTCAAATGATGAGCTGAGTTCAGAATCTTGTGTACTTCATGAATCTTGCTTCAGTTCCTCACCTTTACTACAGTGATAGACACCTGCACCTCATCTCAGGCCCCCTGCACTGTGACTACTAGGCAAATGCTTCTCAAATTACAATGGCCATATGAATCACCAGGAGATGGTGTTAAAATGCAGGCTGATTCTGTAGGTCTGGGCTGGATTGGAGACACTGTATTAACAAGCTCCCAGTTGATGTTGAGAAACACACTTTGAATAGAAGGCCGTCATTCCCACTCTGACTGTCCTTATTCTGTTCTGCCTAAAAAAAAAATAAAAAATAAAAAATAGGGGAAAAAGGCTTATAAGAAAACCAACTTTTTGTCCTTTTGACCTCCATCTCTTCCTCTTGCTGAGGCAACCACTTTCAGACACACCAGTGTATATCTCTTTTCCTATTTCTAAATACTATTGCAATCTCATTATTTTTAATAGAGATGCCCAGGCCACAATGTGGTGGCTCATAGCTCACTGCAGCATCAAACTCTTTAGCTCAAGCAGTCCTCCTGCCTCAGCCTCCCAAGTAGCTGGGACTACAGGTGTATACCACCATGCCTGGCTCATTTTTTTGACTTTTTATTTACAGAGACGGGATCTCACTGTGTTGCCCAGGCTAGTCTTGAACTCCTGGCCTCAAATGATCTTCCCACTTCAGCCCCCAGCATAGTCGAGATTACAGGAGTGGGCCACTATGCCTGATTGTTGCTGTCTCTTTTTTCATTACTCTCAGAACCCCTCTCTTGACTTCCTGTTTCAGAAAATGAGGAATTTATTTCACAATCTATTTCTTCCCTCCATCCTTTTAATGTCATATCTCAATTTTTTGTGAAATCCGTATTAGGTGCCTTTGTTATTATGACCATAAATATTATGCTCTAATAAGCCACAGTATTCTATGATTACTTTTTTTTTAGTACTTTTCTGTATGAGTTACTGGAGTTAATAATTATTCTTTTCTTTTAAAATGTTTTCTTTAGGCCAGGCATGGTGGCTCGTGTCTGTAATCCCAGCACTTTGAGAGACCAAAGTGGGTGGATCACTTGAGGCCAGGAGTTCGAGACCAGCCTGGCCAACATGGCAAAACTCTGTCTCTACTAACAACGCAAAAAAAATTAGTGGGGCATGGTGGCGCGTGCCTGTAATCCCAGCTACTCAGGTGGCTGAGACATGAGAATTGTTTGAACCCAGGAGATGGAGGTTGCAGTGAGGCCAAGATCATGCTGCTGTACTCCAGCCTGAGGACAGAACAAGACTCTGTCTCAAAAAAAAAAAAAAAAAAAACATCAACAACAACAACAACAACAACAAAACAGGAGGTGTTATTCAAGCTCTTCCTGCCAAAGACAGAGAGGTAAAAGAAAACCAAGATGAGCGTGAAGGGCTGTGTGTGTGTGTGTGTGTGTGTGTGTGTGTGTGTGTGTGTGCTCTCTGATTTCCCTCCAGTAAAACTCTCCTAACTTGGCTCCATAGTGAGGCAGACATTACTGAGAGCAGTAAGTAATGTGACTATCTCAATTTATGGTAGACTCTTAACTTACTTATATGTAGATTTGAAGAGGATGAGGTTTGGGAATTGGGTTACAGGTGTCCATTTAAAATACTGAACCTACAATTTCTCCACCTCTGTTCCCTGCAGAGGCATTTCTGCAGGACATAATATCAGGCCCGGTCCTGAAGTTCTATTAGAACTCTGCTCTGTCATCCAGGCTGGAGTGCAGTGGCACAATCATGGTGTATGGCAGCCTTGAACTCCTTGAACTGCCTCAGCCTCCTGAGTAGCTGGGATAACAGGCATGAGAGCCACTGCACCCAGCAATACTTTATTTAATATTATTTTTATATTTATTTTTGCACTCTGTGATTCTAATAAATGAATAACACTTTATTTTAAAATAGGCTTTGTGTTAGATTATTTTGCCTGACCATAGGCTAATAGAAGTGTTTAGGGTAGGCTAGGGTAAGCTATGATGTTGAAAGGGCTGTGCATTAAATGCATTTTCAATTTAGGGTGGGTTTATTGGGACTCATTCCCATCGTATGGTGAGAAGTGTCTGTATTTTCCCTATCAATTTCTATGCGCTGTGTGTGTGTGTGTGTGTGTGTGTGTGTGTGTGTGTGTCTTAGCCATTGGAGGTTAAGTTGTAGACATTGTGAAACTTCATGCTTAAATACTTCAACATGTATCATTCTAAAAGAAGGACCTTTGTGTATTTGACCATATACCAGTTAAGACCGAGGCAGTGGAAATGGTCTGCTCTTGGTGCAGGCAATAATTAGGTACATTTTCCATAAAGAATTTTAAAACCATAATAAAAACCAACCATACACTGGCAATTCTGAAAATGTTACTGATAAAATACCTCTCCCTAAAAAAGATTTTGTTGTTGTTTAGGCTGTAAAAAATTGCTGCATACTCTTGAATGACACATAAGCTTTGTTGGGGCTCAGAAAGCAATACCTCAAAGACTGGTACTCTGACATGCTAAGAAGCCTTAGGAGCTGCCTTATAATCAAAGCCCTTCTAACCTTACCTTGTCCCCCTCTCAAGTGGAGATTCTCTCTGGAATTTCCTTATCTGACTAAGAAAGCTTCTTTCCAAATGACATGCAATTGTCTTAAGACCCCTCCCTAAAAATCTCATCAAATAACCAGGCAAGATCAACTACCCAGAGAAGAGAAGAGACTGGGAGTCCTCATTACTCCCAGACAGACTTTTCATCTATTCTTCTGAGAGAAGCTCTTAGAGATTGCCTGGGGAACCTTATCTGGATAATAAGACAATCTTTGTTTCTGTGCAGTTCCACCCTTCACATTCCCAAAGAGTCATTTACTCACCGTTTTCTGAGCACTGGGCCTATTAATTCCCCAATTTTCCTCTTCACTGTGTCACACAGACTTCCTATCACACTGTCTAGGTTGGAATGTCAAATACACTCTTTTAATTGGAAAGAAAATGTAAACAAACTGTAAAGAAAAGAAAACAGGCTGTACAGAAACCACATTGTAACTCATTAAATTGGTATAGTTCATAAGCCAGCCTTGTTTAGAAAATGTAATCCCACTAAATTTCTTTGTGTTCTGCCTATATAAGCAAGATGGTAACTTCAGAGCATTGACCCTATTTCTCTGGAGTCTGTGTTTCCTGCATGGTAACTTCCAGCTTTTTACTCAAATAAACTCATTAAAACTGAATTCTGATCCTTTTGATTATTTCAGGTTGATGGAAATAAGAATGTTTTCTTACTCTGACTTCCTCAAGAATCTTTACGTTTTGAGAAAAATTAAAAAAAAGTGATTTGGGCTCCGTGTGGTGGTTCATGCCTGTAATCCCAACACTGGGAAGTCAAGGCAGGTGAATTGCTTCAGCTCAGGAGTTTGAGACCAGCCTGGGCAACATGGCAAATCCCCATTTCTACAAAAAATACAAAAATTAGCTGGGTGTGGTGGCACATGTCTGTGGTATCACCTAGTCAGGAGGCTGAGGTGGGAGGATTGCTTGAGCCTGGGAGGCAGAGGTTGCAGTGAGCCCAGACCAGGACATTGCACTTCAGTCTGGGTGACAGAGCCAGACCCTGTATTAAAAAAAAAAAAGATTCAATTTTTTTTTGTATGCAGTAGCTCTGGAAAACCTATCAAGTCTTTGTCTAACATTTCTTCCACTTTATCTGCCCACTTTTATGTTTAATAGATGGGGTCTCACTATATTGCTCAGGCTGGCCTCAAACTCTTGCACTCAAGATTCTCCCACTGCAGCCTCCTGAGTAGCTGGAATTACAGGTGCAAGCAACCATGCCTAGTTTTGATTTATCCATTAATTTCTCCCCGCTTGGGACGTGCAGGAGGGAAGACTGTAGATAAAAGCCTAAAATCTGGTTGAGTCTTAATCTTTACTTGGGTAAATTATTTGCCCTCCTTGTGCCTCAGGAACTTCATTTGTAAATTGGGAAAAATAAGATTCTCTTCCTGGGATCATTTATTGAATACTTAGCCCATCCCAGGTCTGTTTTAAGCACTTTGTGTGTATGAAGTTTTCGAGCTCTCACAACAATCCTGAGGCCAGATATTATTAATCCCCTTTTACTAGAGGAAAATATCATTAAATAACCTGCCCACGTTTGTCTTGTTAGCACTCCCCTTAATCACTGTACTTACACAAGTAGATATGGTGAAAGAATTAAATTATATCGATGCAGGAATTTTTGGTGCTGCTTCACCAGCCAGGGACGTCCACAGCCAGTGACACCCTTGCCTGGGCCTTGCTGGGCTCCGGGCTTGTGCTGGAGGTACCCTGCCCACTCGACTCAGTGGGCTGTGCTTGGCTTGTGCTCCAGCCCGGATCCCACACTCACTATGGGGTCCACTCTCAGCCTGCAGCTGGACCAGTCATGCCACAACCTGCTTCTGCTTTGGGTGCCAGCGTCTGGATAAGGGGAACATGGTGGTGCCCGAAAAACTTGGAGATGCCAGCAACCCTGAAGCCCCAAAGTGGGTGTTACAGCATGCTACAGTTTTGGCTCAGGGAGCCCCAAAGTCTAGGCCCCCAGAAGGGTTGTAGCTCTTCTTTCCTTCCTGCTGCTCACAGCATGGTGAATGGGGAGCAGGGCAGTATTTTAGCGTATTTGTGCTATAGCTCATTCAGTCCTGCTGCCCCACTCTGGCTGGCGGCACTGGGGCTGGCCTGGCCCTGCCACTGCTTCCCGTTGCGTGGGGCGGCTGCTGGACACCAGTGGAGGGTGGAGAGTTACAGTGTTACAGTAACTCCTTCATCACTGCTATTTGGCAGGTCTCTAGTTTTTGTCCTGCATCCAAGAAGAATGAGGTTACGCAGACAACCAGAGGGTGAGAAGGGCGAAGAAGAGTTTTACTGAGCCACGGAACAGCTCTCAGTGGAGAGCTGACTCAAGGCGGGTGGTCCCCCACCCGAAGATAGTTTCCCAGTGTGGCTCAGAATGGGAGAGTGCATGCTGATTGGGTTGTGAGTATGCAAAAAAGGATTAAAAAAAAAGGCACCACTCAAAGATGGGCAAGACTCTGCAAAAAAACAATTAGGGAAGGGTAGGTATATGTAAAATAGGTGAAGGGTGGGGATCAATCAGAGGAAAGTGCCCCAAATGGGAAGAGAGGTTCTCTATCCAGTCCATGGATTTATCTCTGACCGATAGCTTGGTTTTCAGACTTTAAACCGTCTTCAGCTTGAAGGTCGGGTTTCATCAGGGGCCCGCCCCCATCTGCCTAGGCATTTTACTGCCTCCTGCCGCTATCAAGATCACCATTGAAAACTCTTGATTGTCTGGGTGTGGTGGCCACATCTGTAATCCCAGCACTTTGGGAAGCCAAGGCGGGCAGATCACTTGAGTCTAGGAGTTTGAGAGCAGCCTGGGTAACATGGTGAGGCCTCCATCTCTAAACTAAAAGGTAATTAAAAATAAATAAATAAATAAATAAATAAATAAATAAATAAATAAATAAAACTCTAATGTAAGTGCTGACAATGTTGAATTTTACCTGGGCCCTGTGATCCTGGAAAATAGCCCTGGTTAAAGATATCCCCCCACTCTCTGTGTTCCCAATATCTCTTTATTGCCGAGAAATACACTTTTCCATATGACTCAGATAAGACGCACAGATGCCTCCCTTTTTTACCTTTGTAGGGCCAAGGGAAAACTGACCAAAGTCAGATTAAGAAAAAAGGCATACAGATTTATTAACATGTACAGAGATGAGGGGGAGAGAATCACAGCGTGATTACCCCAACTCCCCAGTGGGGTACATACCCTTATTTCAGAGGGGAGGGGGAACTGAGGAATATGGGTAATTCTGGGAGAAGGAATAAATGATTACCAGGGAGAATGAATGGATGAGGAAACAGATTAACTTGTAAATGTTTCTCTTTGGGAATTCAATGAGCCTAAAAGAAGATACTATCTTGTGAAAGGGTCCATTCAGGGTGGTTACATTCATAAGGTCTTAATTCATGCTTTTTTTTTCTCTCTCTCTCTCTTTTTTTTTTCCTTTTTACTCTTCATCTTCATGATTTTTTTCCCCTAGTAGATAATGAGGTAACAGGGAGAGAAAAGAAAAATAATTATTCTCTTTAGCAGATCTGTGGGGACTTTATGTACATAGGGGAAAAGACTCTTCTAGATCTCTGTTGATCTTGAAGGGCCTTTAATTTAAAATATTCATCATACCCAGGAGAAATATTTTCAGGTGAAATATTTGGTTTCTTTCACCTTTGACAAGGCCAGACAAAAATCCTCTAAATTCCTATTCTCTGCCTCGTAAATGACTAGCTGAACTGCTTGTGCCCATGGAATCTAAATCTAAACAAAGTGCTTGTTAATCAAACGTTGGTTAAGATTATCTCCTTCCCCTAGATCCCAGAATTTGACCCATCCTCAGCCTGAGCTAGCATACAACTCCTTCTTAACAGCCCCTCCTGAAAATAGGCTGGCTCCAGGGTCAAGCAATCTCCGATCTACTATCAGATTAGCCACCTCACTCTTTCATTCCTCTGTCCCACGCCAGATTCTTTCTAGCCACGGGTCTGACTCTGTCACCCAGACTGGAGTTCAGTGGTACAATCATACCTTACTGCAGGCTTGACCTCCCAGGCTCAAGCAATCCTTCCCAACTCAGCCCCCCAGTTAGCTCAGTTAGCTGAGACTACAGCATGCACCATCATACCCAGCTAATTATTATTAATTTTTTGTATAGATAGGATCTCACTAAATTGCACAGGTTGGTTTTGAACTCCTCAAGCAATCCTCCCGTCTTGGCCTCCTTTCAAAGTGCTGGGATTACAGGCATGAGCCACCATGCCTGGCCTACCATTTTGCCTAACTGTTGAATTTGCAGATCTTGTTGAAGTCTTCTCTCTGTTGCAGTAGTCTCCCTCCTCCTATTGCAAAATCCCTTATTTCCTCTCAGCTCTACTTCTTGAAGTAATCTTTTAAAATAAAATTCCTCCTTATCTAAGTGCAGGTTTAGTTTTTATTTGGCAATGCCTGGCTAGTATCAGTAGATATTATTGTTAGTATTTCCTTACATCCTCTTCCTTCGTCCTGGCTAAAACTTGTTCAGTATAGACAGGAAGCAATGGGAGAATTCATCTTGCTTTCTATGCAATCACCCAATGGGTTCTTCCTGCTCTCTGCATAGACAAAAAACGATTCACTGAGACTGTGGTATCGAAGTAGAGAAAGAGCTTAATTAATGCAGAGCTAGACAAGCAGAAGTACTGGAATTATTACTCAAATTAGTCTCCCTGAGAACTAGAGATTTTATGGATAATTTGGTGATCAAGGGTCTAGGGAATGGGTGCTGCTGATTGGTTGGAGATAAAATCATAAGGGTATGGAAAACAGTTCTTGTACATTGAGTCTGCCTCTAGGTAGGGGCCACAATTCTGGTTGAGTCATGAGTCCTGGGTCCAGGTAGAGTCAATCAGCTAACAGAATGCAAAAGTCTGAAAAACATCTCAAAATACCAATCTTAAGTTCTACAATAGTGATATTATCTATAGGAGCAATTGGGGAATTCACAAATCTTGTGACCTCTGACCACATGACTCTTGAACCGTAAGGGATTATAGGAAATATGCTTACATTTCAGCAGAATTCAGACCCCTTCCATTATCCTAATTTTGTGACCTTTCGTTTGTTTTACAAAGGCAGCTTTGGTCCTTGAGCAAGGAGGGAGGTTAGTTTAAGGGAGGGACTATAATTATCCTT
The DNA here is from genome assembly GCF_028878055.3 of Symphalangus syndactylus. Taxonomy (NCBI): domain Eukaryota; kingdom Metazoa; phylum Chordata; class Mammalia; order Primates; family Hylobatidae; genus Symphalangus; species Symphalangus syndactylus. Next base: position 70,869,382 of record NC_072438.2, on the reverse strand, counting down.
GCTTCAAAGTTAAACTATAAACTGAATTCTTCCCTTGGTTAGCTTGGCCTATGCCCAGGAATGAGTGAGGTCAGCCAGCCCATGAAGCTGGAAGCAAGATGGAGTCGGCCATGCTAGACTTCTCTTACTGTCATAACCTTTACAAAGGTGGTTTCACTTGTACCTAATGAGTGTACATTAATTAGTCTTGGTTCCAAAAGGAAAGAGATGGCATAATTAGACCCTGCATGATTTGAAGGGGATTTATTTAAAGAAGGACTAGTTAAAAAGGTATGGCTGGTGCAAGAGAACCACAAGTGATAGTAGCAACAGAATCTTCACCATCTCTAGGTTTGAGGGGACAGAAGAAGAAAGATACTACCAGTATTTGGAAGGATAGAGTCATATTGAACAGGCCAGTTGGAGAGCAGCATTGACCTTCCAACAATGAAATAACCCATTCAACCTGGACCAGCAGAGCAACTATTGTGAAAGTTGACTAAAGCCATCTTCATCAGGTTAACAAGAATTCTGTACAGAAATATAGTTATGATTAAGCATTAATTGGGCTGCGCTTTGGCCCATTTCCTTGTAACCAAAAGTCACATAGCATTAGATACTGACATTTGCATTCCCATTTGTCCTATAGATAGGATTTCTGATGTTAGAATCATAAGACTTTTGTGCAAGGATTATTTAAGATGTTTTTCAAATCCTGAATTACAGCAAAACAGCTGACACCAACCAGAGAAATGAAATTGGCATGAGAATACAGTTTCTTTACCTCTCTGTCCTGTGACTCTATACTGCACTCTTCAACCAATCGGTGATCTCCATACTTTGTCCCACTCTAAAACCTTTAAAAACCCTAGCCCCAAGCCAGGCAAAGTGGCTCACACCTGTAATCCTAGCACTTTGGGGGGCTGAGGTGGTTGGATCATTTGGGATCAGGAGTTCAAGACAAGCCTGGCAAACATGGTGAAACCCTGTCTCTACTAAAAATACAAAAAAATTAGCTTGGCATGGTGGCACATGCCTGTAATTCCAGTTACTTGGGAGGCTGAGGCAGGAGAATCACTTGAACCCAAGAGACAGAGGTTGCAGTGAGCCAAAGTCATGACACTGCACTAGAGACTGGGTGACAGAATGAGAATCCGTCTCAAACACAAAAAACAAAGAAACCCTAGCCCCAAACTCCGTAGGGAGATGGATTTGAGATTTCCTCCTGTCTCCTGGTTCACCAGCCTTGTGATTCAATCTCTTTCTCTGCTGCATCTCAGTGTCTGGCTATTGACCTGCCATGTGCATTGAAAAATGGATGTATGATGGTTATATGATTATATGAATTGAATTACTCTTGTAGTACCAAACTAAAACAGGGTAGGGAAGCTTGAGGGGAAAGCACTCAAGACACACAATATTACTCCAAGAATGTGATTCTCTGCAAGTCCAGCTGCTGAAACTACCTGTTGTAACCTGAAACCAGTTTTATCTATTGTTGCTGAGATAACTTGTGCAACTCTAGGACTAACTTTGCACATTGGTGTTGCTCACAAATCAGTTTTCCAGCTCTCCAGAAATACTAGTGCCAATGAACTTTCTCAATGGTCAATGTGTAACATTCTCTTTTTTATAAAACTTCCGACGTTCTCTTTGTTCTTCAGATATTCTGAAGACCACCTGGTCTGCATGTATGGTCTGAATTGCAATTCTCTCTTCCTGAAATAAATGTTGAATTCCAGAGATTTGTTTGCATATTTTAATTTTGACTTCAACACTACCCAGCCTTATTTTCCCCCCTCCCTTGAATCCTTTGTGGTGGCACTCTTTTGACTAAACCCAACAGAAAGCCAAATGGCACATACTAACCCCCATAGAAGGCCAATGGGCACATAACTTCTGTGCCCATTGGCTTTCTGTTGGGTTTAGTCAAAAGAGTGCCACCACAAAGGATCCAAGGGAGGGAGGAACAGCAGTTCATGTAATTCACACAAGTGAGCCTCCTGAGGCGGAAAGTCAGGAGGGAGAGTGGTGGCCTGAAGAAACAAATGGAAAATACCTATCAAATAGTGGTTCACAGGCTCGTGTCTCAGACTGTGTTCCCTGGAAACAGTCTCTGAGACTGACAAAATATCTGTAACTCAACCCAAGAGCTACTTAATGGGAAATATCAAACTTCTTCATTTTAAAGTTAGGGACAAGACAAGAAAATCCATGCTTACAGTAATTATTCGACATCGTTCTGGAGGCAGTAGCTAATACAACACAGAGAGAAATTATATAAAAGGTACAAAAATAGGAAAGAAGGAGTTAATTTTTCATTAGAACTATAAAGATAAAATATGTTTTACCAATCAGATTCACACAGATTAAAATGATTATCAAAGTGTTTGATAATACACTTTGTTGGTCATTGTTTAGAGAAACAGGAAATGGGACAGGAAATTACCACAGGCCTCTCCAGGGGACAATCTGGCAACAGCTATTAAAATTAGCTATTAAAATGAAATACATGCATACTCTTTCACTAGTGGAGGCAAAAACAAATGTATGAAGATGTTAACGTTAGCTTGATTTATAATTGTAAAGGAAGGAAACTAAATATCCACCAATGTGGAGTGATGAAATAAATAATAGTACAATCATGGAATGAAATGTTATGCAACATTAAAAATGAATGAAGTAGGTTTGTACTAATAATAAATAATTGCCAAAATAGATTGTTGAATAAAAGGAATCAAGATGCAGAAATATGCCTATGCTATGCTATTTTTGTTTGTTTAAAAAATCAACTTATATGCATAGAACATCTTAGGAAGATTACACTAGAAATCTCGTAAGGTTGGCTACCTCTGGAGGTCAGAACAGGGTATTTATTGGGGAGAATAGAATAAGAAAGAAAGTTTTAAAATTACTTTGTTTTGTACTTTTTGAATTTTATGCCCATTTAAAAATCAGTACAAATAAATGGATAAAAGAGATGGATCCAAATCAAGCAAGTATTTAAGACAATGCAACTGACCAAAGTTTTATAAACAGCAACTACAAGAGCTACAAAATAATCAACTCCCATTCCCCAAAAAGGGAGATGGGGAGATTGAATAACGAAAGAAGTGAATTAATAGCAATCTATAGGAGAATGTATTAGAGACTATGAAGATTTATCTACCCCCAGCCAAGAGCTATGGAACAGAGGGGTGTTTTGTGTTCTGTGTTTAATGACCAGTTAATCGGGCAAGAACAATGACTGTTAGAACATTCCCTGACATCTAATCCACTTTTGATTTTATGGACTAGATTCAGATGTGGGCCAGGCTTGTAAGGCCTTATCCCACAATGGGCTTGGGCCAGACCCAAGGATGCACCACTTTTGAGCAGGTTAGCAGGTGTCTCTCAGTCTGTCCATACAGTCTCTCAGTTTCCGGAATTTGTAGAGTCCGGCTTGGGCTGGGATGTGCCTGGATACACCGGACTGTTTACCAGCAGAGGGACAATGACCTCTGTTGCTCTCTTGTTTTATGCAATAAGTGTAAGAGTATCTTGCGTGGCTAAGGGACATATGTGCCTTAACACTAAGCAATGTGAGCACAGGTGACAGTGGTCCAGAACTTGAAAATGTTGGGGGTCGCCAGTGTGAAATTGAGTTTGAGGGTAGCCCCTCCCACTGAAAAAAGGAAAAATGCCATTGCCCTGTGTTTTGGAAAAACTCTTCCAAATCATGTTTTTCCTCTGCTCTTTATACCACCATAACAATCAACACAGAAGACTTCCGTGACCAAATGCATAGGAGTTTTCCCCACACACCAGGCAGCAGACACCAGCTGGTTGTCTTCTAATTCAATTCGGACCCATCTACCTAGAGACAACATCAGATCCCACAGGTTGAGAGCTCTGTCCCACAGGACTGCCCCCTCTTTCCCACCAGTCACAAATCTGGGCCTCTGGAACTTCTGATCAATCAGTGTCAAATTGGGGCTCCCATGATCCCCTCTTTGAGTTCAATTCATTTGCTGGAGCAGCACACAGAACTCAGGGAAACACTGAGGTTTACTGGTCTATTATAAAGGATACTATAAAAAATCCAAGCAAAGAGACGTGGGGCGAGGTATGGGGGAAGGGTGCTGAGCTTCCCTGTCCTCCCGGGGTGCACCACCCTCCATGTGTTCAGCTATTGGGAAGCTCACCAACCCAGTTCTCTCGGGTTTTTATGGAAGCTTCTTGAGTCGGCATTCTTTCCCCCAGTTACAGGGTGGGACCGTCTCTGGGGATGGTCTTGAGACCCACAGTCAGAAAGTCAGGAGCAAGGGAAGGTCAGAGAGATTCTGTTTCCTGAGAACTAACATACCCAACATGATAATAAGAGACTGTACAAAGGATTGTGGGAGTTAGGATGAGCTGGGGACAAAAAACCAATGTATATACACATGTGTATACGTGTGTGTCTGTGCAAATATATGTGTGTGTGTATACATAGGTATGTGTATATTTATACATATGTGTGCATATAGATCATATATATTATAACACTACACCCTGCTAACCAGGTTGAACCTGGTCACTCCTTGGACAATCCTTACTTTAACTTTTACGGGGCTTAGTAGAGACCCCTAACTCTTAAAGCCTTTCAGTACCCTTTTTTTGATGCCGTTTCACAATTCAAGGGAGCCAAGAAAATGTGGTAAGATCAAACATCAGTCTCTAGGGTTATAAAACAGAAAAATATGTTTTATCTAACCTATTCTTTAACTTACGCTTCTTTAATGGGAGGCCACTTTTTGATAACTGGAATCCAAACCTTTTTGCCAAAGTAAGTCACAGGTATGTCTTTATATGCTTATGATAGGGTTTATTTATTTTTTTTAATTTTTTGAGATGGGAGCCTCGAAATATTGCCCAGGCTAGCCTCAAACTCCTGGGCTCCAGCAATTCTCTCACCTCAGGTTCCCGAATAGCTGGGATTATAGGTGTGCCACCGCACCTGGCTATGATAAAGTTTAGTATGTATTAATGTCTCTATAAGCAATTGTTCCTACTATGTAACTTCTGCCAGAAAGAATGGCTCAAGTGTCAATTACTGCCCTCCCTAGGTATTTGTAGGTGAGAAAACATAATTTATTTTCTTTCTGTTCTTAGGTTTTTAGTTGAAACACTCTTCTGAAAACAAAATAAGATTAACAAGAGAAAAACAAGCACAAGTTTGTTAATCCGTGCTATACTCAACACTGGGGAGAGGCCTCAGTTCAACGGTACTTCTCTCTCAAGGCAGTGGCTTAGAGGCTTTGCTTAAATGGTATTTTAACAAAGAGCCATAAATCCCATGTAGTGGCAAAACAAAGGAGAGAGCAGTTCTAGCCTTTTTTTTTTTTTTTGAGATGGAATCTTGTTCTGTCGTCGGGCTGGAGTGCAGTGGTGCGATCCCGGCTCACTGCAACCTCTGCCTCCCGTGTTCAAGTGATTCTTCTGCCTCAGCCTCCCGAGTAGCTGGGACTACAGGTGCATGCCAGCTTGCCCAGCTAATTTTTGTAATTTTAGTAGAGATGGGGTTTCACCATGTTGGCCAGGATGGTCTTGAGCTCTTGACCTCATGATCCACCCGCCTTGGCCTCCCAAAGTGCTGGGATTACGGGCGTGAGCCAGCGCACCCAGTCTAGCCTTTTTTTTTTCTTTTCTTTTCTTTTTTTTTTTTTTTATGAGAGAGAGGGCCTCATTATATTACCCAGGCTAGAGTGCAGTGGCAATCATGGCTCGCTGAAGTTTCCATCACCCAGGCCCAAGCAATCCTCCCACCTCAGCCTCCTGAGTAACTAGGACTACAGGTGTGCATCACCACATCGGGTTAATTTTTAAATTTTTGTAGAGAGAGCGTCTTTCTCTGTTGCCCAGGTGGTTCTCCAACTCATGGCCTCAAGGGATCTCCCAGCCTCAGCCTCCTAAAGTGCTGGGATTACAGGCATGAGCCACTGTGCTTGGCTCAGTTCCAGTCTTTTAAAGGGTGGGGGCTGGGCAACAGTGACTCACGCCTGTAATCCCAGCACTTTGGGAGGCCGAGCCGGGTGGATCACCTGAGGTCAGGAGTTTGAGACCAGCCCAGCCAACACAGTGAAAAGCCATCTCTACTGAAAATACAAAAAATTAGCTGGGCGTGGTGGCACACGCCTGTGGTCCCAGCTACTTGGGAGGCTGAGGCAGGAGAATCGCTTGAACCCAGTAGGCAGAGGTTGCAGTGAGCCGAGATCGTGTTGCTGCACTCCAGCCTGGTGACAGAGTGAGACTCTGTCTCAAATAAATAAATAAATAAATAAATAGATAGATAAATAAAATAATAGTGGGGAAATGTGGGAAGATAGTAAAATCTGCTCCCAGATTCATCTGGTGCCTGCTGGTACCTACTCTGGGCCGATGAGCCAGTGCTGTCTCCAGTCAGGAAAGGTCAATGTCCTGCCATTGGGCAAACAGAGGCTGGGGCAGAGCATTTCCCTGAGTTCATTCAGTGTGTTTAACTTAACAATCCTCAGTATTTTAGGGGAAATAATTTGGCTTCCTTCACATTCACTAGATTTTAAATAGCTCCATGCAACAGATCATGGCGTGCATGTGCCTGGCTGTGCAATAGGTAGCTAATTCATTCTGGCAGGTGCATCAGGAAATTACCCCGTTCAGAATCCACTGTTCCACAGGAACATTGCTGGACATTTTCTACAGCTGAGTGGCAAAATGGATGATAACCACTCTGAAAATTTTCCAGTTGGAAAATAACCTTGAATTATCGATTATTTCATTACTTTCAACAGCTAAGCAGAGGAAAATGACATTTAGTCCAGATTGTCTTAGGGATATATTATTCATTTACTTTTTGTTGAATTGTAAGATCTGTATATTACATTAATTACAATAAAGCTATATATTTATGTGACATTAACTTAGTCCTCTCCTACTTATTTAGTTTATTTTTTAGACAATGTGAGGATCAGATTTGCTGTAAAACCATTAAGGTTATTGATTAAAATGACCTACAGCGTGTCCTATATAAGGCACCACATGATGAGTTTATTTTAAACTCATTCTAAAAAATTGATTTCCTTATTTCCCATTCCAAGGGTTATGCAACACATTGCATTACTCTTTTCTATGTTGGCATGGATAGAATTGACATCACTCACATTTACTATATTAGCCTTTTGGGGTAGAGTATACACTTCCTCCTCCTTTTTATGACTTTAGTATTCCATTTCTATCCCAATAAAAGTATTATACCTGTATCTCTTGTTGGTATCTATTATTTTGAGAGAATAAGTGTTTAAAAGTGAAACTACTGAGTCAAAGGGAATACACATTTTGAACATTCTTTGATATATAGGGCCCAACTGCTTTTCTGAAATATGGTACTAATTGATAATTCTATCATCACTATTTGTGAATTCTTATTGTTTGGTATTTTAGCCATTCTAACACAATGTTCCTGTGTTAGAATTTTATAAACATTAGCTAATTTTGTCGATAAAACAGTGTATTGTTTTTAATTTGGATTTTGTAATGTTTATAGGCTAGTTTGAGGCCATAACTACTAGTTCCTGTCCTTTTCTCACGTTAAGAAAAGCATATTTGTCTCATTACTTTATATAAGCTTTTTATATTACAAAATATTCATTCTTTGTTATGCAACAAAAATGACAGATAAAGCCCTAGCCCAAATTTCTAGCTCTAGCCCAATTACAGATTGTATTCTCAGATAACAATGCAATTTAGATAGAAAATCAAACAAACAAAAAGCCGTATATTTGCAAGTTTGAAACACATTTGTAGGGGCCAGTCATGGTGGCTCACAGCAGTAATGCCAGCACTTTGGGAGGTCAACATAGGGAGACCCCCTCTCTATAAAAATAAAATATTAGCTGTGCAAGTGCACACTTGTAGTCCCAGCTATTCTGCAGGCTGAAGCAGGAGGATCACTTGAGCCCTGGAGTTTGACGTAACAGTGAGCTATGATTGCACCACTGCATTTCAGCCTGGGCAATAGATACCCTGTCTCTAAAAAAAAAAAAAAAAAAAAAAAAAAACCCATTTTTTATTTTAAAAATTTTGATTTTTAATTGACAAATAATAATTGTATGTATTTATGGTGTACAATCTGAAGTACGTCATAAATATATACTTACTGGAAGGAAGTATCCACAGTAGGTACCTAAGTAAGACAAGACAGAGGTCAGGTCCAGGAAAGCCAGTTCTGAGAGTGCAGAGCAGGGAGTCCATGTGGAATGGAGGTTTTGTGGGTCAAGGCAGCAAGTCCACATCAGTGAGGTCAGATCCTGGCACCAGAAATCCAGGACAGTTGAAAGACAAAAAGCTGGGGCCGCAGGGCAACCGGAAACAAGAAACTGGAAACTAGTGCCAGAATGATCAAATCAAGGTAATTAGCACATCCATCACTTCAAGTATTTATCATGTGTTTGTGATGAGACCTTAAAATCCTCTTTTTGCTATTTGAAATACATAATACATTATTACTAACCATTGGCCTTTCAGCTGCAGGTTTATTTTTATTCTTCATAGTCCCCTGTCAACCCCAGCAGTATTTCAGAATGCTATTCTGGATCCCACCCCAGATTATTTAAGTCAGGATCTTAAAGCATGGGACCCAGAAATCTGTACTTTCAAAAGGGGCCCAGATGATTCCGGTTTATTGGTAGGATTGAAAACCACTGGGTTACTCTAATTTCTGGAATGATTACTCTCTACCTACCTGTTTCCAATTTTCACTAATCACTGTCTTATTAGTTTCCTGTAAGCTAGATGCTGCATCCTCTGCTTTTTTTAAAACCAGTAACTTTCTTTGGATCCAATTAAACATGATTCAGCCCTGAGAGTAGATGGTAGATCCAGAAGTTGGCTTTTATTCCCCGGATATATTTTTGGTGCTAACTTACAAGTTTCGTATTTGTTTCTTTCAGTTTCATGTTTTAAATGTATGCTATTTATTGCTACATTGCAAACTACCCCAAAACTTGGTGGCTGAAGACAAGAAAACCCAGATCCTTGTTGGTGGGATGCTGCCACGTGGGCAGGACTGGGTAGGGCATGCTGGTCTCTGTTCCACATGGTGTTGGCTGGAACGCCTTGACTGGGGCTAGATATGTCTGACTCACATGTCTGCTGCCTTAGTTGCCTTCTTTTCTCCAACCGTATACTGCATTTTTTTAATACAATAGCTCATGGCCATGGAGAGCAAACTGGAAGCTGCCAGGTTTCTTAAGCCCAGGCCTGCAATCAGCAGGGTGCCACTTTTTCCACATTCTATAGGTCAGAGCAACCATAGGCCAGCCCTAATTCATAGAGAGGAAATAGACCACTTTCAATGGAGAGGAGTGACAGGTGTGAATAGGGATGGAAGCTTTCAAGTTGAGGAAATACCCCAGGTATGTGGAAGGTATATAAGCTTGAATCATTAAGTGAATAGATGAATGAATAAAATAAAAGGATGTAAAATATTTATTTTGCCTAAGATTTGATTTCTGATAAAAAAAAATAAGAAAAAATAGAAAATATTTTAAAAAATACAGACAGGAGACATAGATAACGACGAGGTTTCAATCTTTTTTTTTTTTTTTTGAGTCAGAGTCTGGCTCTGTCGCCCAGGCTGGAGTGCAGTGGCGCAATCTCGGCTCACTGCAAGCTCCGCCTCCCGGGTTCACGCCATTCTCCTGCCTCAGCCTCTCAGAGTAGCTGGACTACAGGCGCCCGCCACCACGCCCGGCTAATTTTTTTGTATTTTTAGTAGAGACGGGGTTTCACAGTGGTCTCGATCTCCTGACCTCGTGATCCGCCCGCCTCGGCCTCCCAAAGTGCTGGGATTACAAGCGTGAGCCACCGCACCCGGCCTCAATCTTTTATATAAGGAATGTATGTGATGGTATTCAATTTTGCACCAGAAAAGAGGCTAAGGAAAGCAACGGACGTGTCACATTAACACAGACTGTGTCAGGCCAGATTGTGCGAATCTAGGGCCACGTCAGCCAGCCCAGAAGGAAGTAACCACAGCAGGTGCCTAAATGAGGCAAGACAGGCTGGGAGCAGGCGCCGCCGCCAGTGAGAACCCGGGCCCTGAGCCGGGCGGGAGTTTGCTGGGGCTGAGTTAGGGGCGCGCAGGCCCTGACCTCCGCCCTCTGACCTCTCCCCTCGCAGGTGACCATGGGGAACGTGTTGGCAGTCAGCCTGCTGCCTGCAGGGCAGCCGCCACCACCTGTGCCGGCCCTCGTGGGTCTGCCGCCACCTCCGCCCTAGCATCCAGGCTTCACGGCTGCCGCCGCTGGGAGGCGGCCTGGGCGCCAGCACTAGTGTGGGTCGAGGTTTGGAGCGGACCCCCGGAGCTGCAACCGCCAGTGCCGCAGGGGGTGCCGAGGATGGGGCCTGCCGCTGCCTGCCCTACCCCTGCACATTCGAAGAGTGCTACCGGAAGTGCAAGGAGCTGTAGATGGAAGGTGTCAAGTTCACAGTGAACAAAGCGTTGAGTAAGCATTTCCAGGTGAACCACACAGTAACCCTCAGCACAATCAGGGAGTCCAACAACCATTTTGGTGTCACGTATATGGGGACAAAGCAGCTGAGTCCCACAGAGGCATTCCCTGTACTGGTGGGTGACATGGACAACAGTGGCAGCCTCAATGCTCAGGTCATTCACCAGCTGGGCCCCGGCCTCAGGTCCAAGATGGCCATACAGACCCAGCAGTCGAAGTTTGTGAAGTGGCAGGTGGATGGGGAGTACCAGTGCTCTGACTTTACAGCGGACGTCACCCTGGGGAACCCAGACGTCCTGATGGGTTCAGGAATCTTCCTAGCCCACTACCTCCAGAGCACCACGCCTTGCCTGGCCCTGGGCAGAAACCTGGTCTACCACCGACGGCCAGGGGAGGAGGGCACTGTCATGTCTCTAGCTGGGAAATACACATTGAACAACAGGTTGGCAACTGTAACGTTGAGTTGGACATAATACCACAAACCCAGTGACCAGCTGCAGGTGGATGTGGAGTTTGAGGCCAGTACAAGGATGCAGGACACCATTGTCTCCTTTGGGTACCAGCTGGGCCTGCCCAAGGCCAACCTCCTCTTTAAGGCTCTGTGGACAGCAACTGGATCGTGGGTGCCACGCTAGAGAAGAAGCTCCCACCCCTGCCTCTGACACCGGCCCTTGGGGCCTTCCTGAATCACCGCAAGAACAAGTTACGGTGTGGCTTTGGCTTCATCATCGGCTGAGCCCTCCCGACCCTTCCACGCCCTTCCTACTTCAGATTCTACCTCTACCCTCCTCCTGCCATGGAGGGGAGACCTGGGCCCCCCTTTCCCTCCCTTCCCTTCCTCCTCTGGGGTCAGGTGGACAGCAGAAAGGAGGGACCCCACCACCCCAGCAGCTGAGAAGGGGATTCTGGAACCGATTGGCGCTTCAGGATTCTGGGTACCAGGGGCAGCGTGTCCAGTGGGCCTGGGGTCAGTCCCGGAAGGGATTCTGGAATTGAGTGGCTCACAGGATTCTGAGCACCAGGGGTAGAGGCAGCCAGACAACCTCAGGGAGGAATGTCCTGGAGTCCCCGTCCTCCAAAGGGCCTGGGCCCACTCCAAGGGAACAGCGAGAGGAGCTTCCCCAACCCCGATCAGTCTGCCCTGCCCCTGTCCACTTTCCCATCTACCCCGTGGTATAAATCATGTTTATAAGTTATGGAAGAACTGGGAGAGTTTACAGAAAAAAAATATGTATATGTATGTGTGTGTGTGTGTGTATGTATATATATATATATATATATATGGAAAAAGAAAAAGAAAAAAAAAATGAGGCAGGACAGAGGTCAGGTCCAAGAAGGCCAGTTAGTTCAGAGAGTGTGGAGCAGGGTTGAGAGTCAGCATGGAATGGAGGTTTTGTGGGTCAAGGCAGCAAGTCCACATCAGTGAGGTCAGACCCTGGCACCAGAATTCCAGGACAGTTGAAAGACAGAGCTGAAGGCCCAGGCCAACAGGAAATAAGAAACTGGACACCAGCACCAAGCATAGAGCTTGACCCTGGGCACGCTGTCTTCAGAGCTCCTCCTCCACTCCCAGCAGGGGGCAGGACGGATCATTGCAAGATGCTGGGACTCAGTTTATAAAAGGAGACAGTGTGGCTAGAGTACAGGAATGAGAAGGCCAGAGGCCAACAGTTCCTGCCAAGTTGGGCCCAGTGAAAGCCATTATCTTCCCTTTGATCAGTCACTCCAAAAAAATATCAGGATGTTCAGGCCATCTATTTCAGTGTTTGATCATGCTACCACAGTCTTTTGTATGGATGTATAGTCTTTGCCTAACAAAGCCACAAAATGCAAAGAATGTGCTGAATTTTTCTTTTTCTTTTCTTTCTTTTTTTTTTTTTTTTCTTTTTTTGAGATGGAGTTTCTCTCTTGTCCCCAGGCTGGAGTGCAATGGTGCGATCTCGGTTCACTGCAACCTCTGCCTCCCGGGTTCAAGCAATTCTCCTGCCTCAGCCTCCCGAGTAGCTGAGATTGCAGACACATGCCAAGAGACCCAGCTAATTTTTGACTTTTTAGTAACGACGGGGTTTCACCATGTTGGCCAGGCTGGTCTTGAACTCCTGATCTCAAGTGATCCACCTGCCTTGGCCTCCCAAAGTGCTGGGATTACAAGTGTGAGCTACTTTGCCTGGCTCTATGCTGAATTTTTCTACCTGCTTGGCTCTATCGTCCATACTGAAAACTATCAAACCTATTATGTAACACGTGGTATTTTGTATTACTTGCCAAATATAACAATTCAAGTTTTGGAATGGAATCTAGGCAAAAGTACAAAGCGGGAAGAGTTTTAGTATAGCTGATGATGATAATTTTTTTGCTGGAATTATTCAAAATGTGATGTGGTAGCCAGCCTCCAAGAGGACTCCATGCAATCCCCACCCCTTGGTATTCATACCCTTTACTAGTCACATTGTATGAGTGTTGGTCTGTGTGACCAATAAAACACAGACATTGTCAGCATTCTGGTCCTTTTCTGGATTAGTGTTTCCCAAAGTGATGTTCTTCAAAATCAGATGAGCAGAATGACAATTGCTGTTATGGCAAAGAAAAAGAAAAAAAATTGGAAATAGTGTGCTAAGCAAAATGAAACAAAGCTTCCATATTTTTAGGACTTCCCAGAGCCTTTGATATGCTAAGTGCAGTGTGAAACTGTAGGAAGAATATTGAGAATTCAGGGTATGCTAATCCTATTTGACCCTGGGAATCTTCTTTTTGGGGGGAAGGTTTACAGCGTTCTGTTCACCAGTATTCACTTTGGTGAATGCTTCTCTAAAGTTTTCTTGGTTGGGCACGATGGTTCACGCCTGTAATCTCAGCACTTTAGGAGGTTGAGGTGCGCACATCACCTGAGGTCAGGAGTTCGAGACCAGCCTGGCCAACATGGTGAAACCCCATCTCTACTAAAAACACAAAAAATTAGCCGGGCATGGTGGTGCATGCCTGTAATCCTAGCTACTCAGGAGGCTGAGGCATGAGAATTGCTTGAACCCAGAAGACGGAGGTTGCAGGGAGCTGAGATTGCGCCACTGCACTCCAGCCTGGGTGACAGAGTGAGACTTTGTCTCAAAAAAAAAATTTTTTTTCTTTATTAATATTGTTTTGAAAATGTAGTATACTAAACACAGCATGATACCTTTCATGTGACTGACCAGTAAAAAAGAAAAAAAATCTCATTATAAGATGTAATTTCAACTTTATTAAAACAAAAGTCCTCTTTCAACCCATTGATAGCTGAGACGATCCTTTCATTTTTTTCTTCCTTCTTAGTACCAGGAACCTCTCTATACAGCCAGCCTCTATTCTGATGTTGGGGGAAAAAGCACATATGGCATAAATAAGCTAAAGCATTTTTTGAGAACCAAATTATTTTAGAAAAATACTTAAGAAAATATAACATTCTTTTTTTAAAAAGCCCACTTTATAGTTGATAGAAATAAAAGGAGATGTAGGGGTAAATTTTAAAAATGCTGAATCAAATTTTTGTGGCATGATGCCAGGAAATTCTCTCCCTTTGTTTTAACTGAACAAAATCGCAAGATTTTATTACTCACCTTCCTCCAGTTAATTTATTTTAATGAATTAATTATTTTATTGATTTATTTTTCTGAGACAGGATCTTGCTCCATCAGCCAGGCTGGAGTACGGTGGTGTGATCACAGCTCACTGCAGCCTTGATCTCCTAGGCTTAAGCAATCCTCCCACCTCAGCCTCCAGAATAGCTGGGACCGCAGGCATGAGCCACTATGCCTGGCTAATTTTCTTAGTTTTTTGTAGAGATGGGGGATCTCACTTTGTTGCCCAGGCTGGTCTTGAACTCCTGAGCTCACGTTATCTTCCTGCCTCAGCCTACCAAAATGTTGAGATTACAGGCGTAAGGCACTGCACCCGGCCTTCACCCTGGCTTAAACTCAGTTTAGGTTTCATATAGGCCTGTCTTTATGGTTAGATTTGACATGAATACTGAATCAAGATCCCTGAATTACAGACTACAACTCTCAGCTTCCTGAAGATTATTACTCCTTCACTTGTGTTATTTTTAAAATTCACTTATTGCCTTGGATTTGAATCTTAAAAGGTTAATCACAAAACATCAGCTTGATACATTTTTAAAATTAATGGCACAAAATTGAATCTTAGAAGTTCAAAATTTTTTAGTATTAATTTTTTTTGAAGGAAGAACAAAGACTTTCTTATTTCCAAATCTATCAAATTAGAGAAATTAGAGTAAACCTGTAATACACCTAGTGATAATGAGCTCATCTCACATAAAGCCAAGGACTCAATTCTTATCAAGGGAATGTTTCAGTATTTTACATGTTTATATATTGGTTACTCCTTTCTCACTTGGAAAGTACATTGAAATTACTTGTTGTATTTGTCCGTTTTCACACTGCTGATAAAGACATATACCCCTGAGACAGGGAAGAAAAAGAGGTTCAATGGACTTACAGTTCCATATGGCTGGGGAGGCCTCACAATCAGCCAAAGGCAAGGAGGAGCAAGTCACATCTTACATGGATGGTGGTGGGTAGAGAGAGAGTGAGCTTGTGTGGGGAAACTCCCATTTTTAAAACCATCAGATCTGGTGAGAACTTATTCACTATCACAAGAACAGCATGGGAAAGACCTGCCCCCATGATTTAATTACCTCCCACCAGGTTTCTCCCAAGACGTGGGAATTGTGGGAGTTACAATTCAAGATGAGATTTGAGTGGGGACACAGACAAACCGTATCACTTGTCAACAATCTCACTTTTATTTGAAGCATAGAAAAGTGTCTTGTTAAATATGAGAAATGAGAGGAAACGTATAGAAGTACCCAGTCATCTTTAGGAAAAAAGAACTGTCTCAGAGATCCATGGAAAGGACTATTTAAGGTACTCTGGGTCATAGGCTTCTAGGGCACAAGCTTCTGATGGCATTTCTTGTTCGTTTGTTTTTTAGACAGAGTCTCACTATGTTGCCCAGGCTAGAGTGCAGTGGTGCAATCACATCTCACACTGCAGCCTTGACATCCTGGGCTTAAGCAATCCTTCCACTTCAGCCTCCCAAGTAGTGAGGACCACAGGTGTGTGCTACCATGCTTGGCTAGTTATCTAATTTTTTGTAGAGACTGGGTCTCACTATGTTGCCCAGGCTGGTCTTGAACTCTTGGGCTCAAGCAATCCTCCCTCCTTGACCTCCCAAAGTGTTGGGATTATAGGCTTGAGCCACTGGGCCCAAGCTGATGGCATTTCTTAATTATTTTTGAGACCATACCACTGTACTGAGTCAAGATTTCTAGAACTCTAGTGGAGAAGCCAATGGGTTAATAATATTGCTAACCCAAGATTGAACAGAATAAGAACTGACCATATGTGACTGAATGGATTATAGTTCTATGAATGAATTACATAGGGCTCATAAAAAATGATTATGGATTTTGTTTGGAATCTTGTGGATACTGTTCTATGTTTTGATTATAAGGAACCTCTTTCTCTCCTTCTACATTATTTGTAATGCATAACAATTTATTAGATTATACTTTTGTAAACAGAACTGAAACAATTATATTTTTTCCTTGGCTTGATTCTTCCAGAATTTGCAAATTCTTATATTTTTATTTTCATGACAACATAATTTTTCTGCATAGATTCAATGAGTCTGACCCCTTTGTTAACAGGACATAATTAGAAACATTGGTTATATAAACCAAAGCTTTGACTGAAGTGTCATATTTGAGAATGATGGTCATAGAAACATAGAATCAACTGTTAGCAGCTAAGGTTGATTTTATGTAGCTAATGCCTATAAAGCTCTCTCGGGAAAACCCAGCCTGGTACTTGGCTTACAGAGTTCCCAGCCTTATAGGTGAGTAAGGAAGGTCACATCCTGGCAGGCCCAGGAACTTTACAATATTTTGGAAACCTTGAGAAGAGAGGAGTTCATCCAAATCTAAAGGTACTGCAGGTAAAGTCTGGTAGTGAGTTCTTGGCATGGCTTCCTAGCCTTGACATGCTTTTAGAAGTCTAATCTCAGATTCCTTATGAAAAACTTCAGTAAAGCAAACTAAAAAAGGTCTATTATGGTATAAATTACCTTTCTTGCTGTATTTATGTAAATGATCAGGCCAAATCGAATGATATCGGCCTTATTTTATAATCAAGAAAAATTTTTCTTTGGGATTATCTTTGATCATAAAAGGGTAACTGTTGAGAAAAATTTTGTTTTTCGTAGAAAATTATAGCACACTATTGTGGATTATCAGATTCTGATCATATTCATAGTCTTTGAGCTATATAACATCTCTTTGTTAATTGTAGGTAACTAATGAATATGAAAACATCTCCAAAATATGTTAACATGTTACTTACCTGTAAATTGAACTGAATCCTGTCATCTTTCATTCATTGCCAACTCTTACCAAATTTCCAATTCTTCAATTTTTTTTAAAACTATCTAGCCACAACCCTCTCCCTCCTGATGTGGCATCACTGAGAATTAAATCCTAACTGCTCAGATCCTTATTGGAACTCTAGGTTGCTTTGTAGCTGGCTTTCCCACCCCTCTCCCGCCAAGGATGTGAAGAAGTATTGAGAGTTAAAGCCCAATGATTTGATACGTACTTCAAAAGTCTCATCACTACAGCAGTCCATGCATAGGCTGAATCTCTCCCTGGACCAGCCACTGTCTGGACCACTAAGGAAGTCTGGCAAAATACTCAGGTCATGCTCATGCATGCCCTTATTGATAGGTCACTCTGAGTATGAAAAACATCACCAGAGTTTCTAAACCTTTGCTTCAAGGAACTCAATCAGCAGCCTCTGGTAACCACCATTCCACTTTATTTCTATAAGTTTGAATGTTTTAGATTCCACATGCTGTGAGATCATACAGTATCTGTGCCTGGGCTTATTTCACTTAACATAATGTTTTCTATGTTTATCCATGTTGTCACAAATGACAGAATTTCTTGCTTTTTTTGCATGTGTTCGTTTCTTTTTTTAAAGGCTGAATAGTACCGTATTCCATTGTATGTATGTATACCACGTTTTAAAAATCTATTCATTCAGGCCGGGCACGGTGGCTCACGCCTGTAATCCCAGCACTTTGGGAGGCCGAGGCGGGCAGATCACGAGGTCAGGAGATCGAGACCATCTGAAACCCTGTCTCTATTAAAAATCCAAAAAAATTAGCTGGGCGTGGTGGTGGGCGCCTGTAGTCCCAGCTCCTCGGGAGGCTGAGGCAGGAGAATGGCATGAACCCGGGAGGCGGAGCTTGCAGTGAGCCGAGATCGCGCCACTGCACTCCAGCCTAGGCGACAGAGCCAGACTCTGTCTCAAAAAAAAAGAAAAAGAAAAAAAAAATCTATTCATTCATTGATGAATGCTTAGGTTGCTTCCACATCTTGGCTAGTGTGAATAATGTTGCAATAAATGTAGAAGTGCAGATATCTATTCCACATACTAATTTTAGTTCCTTTGTGTATATACCTAGTAGTGGGATTGCTGGATCATATGGTAATTCTATTTTTAGATTTTTGAAGAACCTCCATACTTCTTCCAAAATGGCTGTACTAATTTATAATACCACCAACAGTGTATAAAGATTGCCTGTTCTCAAAAACCTCACCAACACTTGTTATCTTACATCTTTTTGATGATAGCCTATCTAACATGTATAAGGTGATATAGCTCATTGTGGCTTTAAGTTGCACTTCTCTTATTGTTACAGATGTTGAGCATTGAAAATATGTATCTATTGGCCATCTGTGTATCTTCTTCTGATGTCTATTCAAGTCATTTGCCCATTTTTAAATAAGATTATTTGTTTTCTTGTTATTGAATAGTTTGATTTCCCTTGTGTATTTTGGACATTAGCCCCTTATGAACAACTTGCAAATATTTTCTCCTAGTCTGGGGCTTGTCTCTTCACTCTATTAATTGTTTCCTTTGTTGTACGGAAGCTTTTTAGTTTGACGCAATCCCATCTGTCTATTTTTGCTTTTGTTGCCTGTGCTCTTGGGGTCATATCCAAAAAATCACTGCCCAGATCATGTCATGGAGCTTTTTCTATATGTTTTCTTCCAGTAATTTTATAGTTTTAGGTCTTATGTTTACGTCTTATTTCATTTTGAGTTGGTTCTTGTATGAGGGGTGAGATAAAGGTACATTTTTATCCTTTTGTATGTGAATATCCAGTTTTCTCATTTATTGAAGGGACCATCCTCCCCCATCGTGTGTTCTTTCTTGGCATCTTTGTAAAAAATCCGTCCACCATATGTTTATTTCTGGGCACTCATATTCTATTGGTTAATGAGTCTTTTAAAACGTTTACTTTTATTTTTCTGGCTTATTTCTACAAGAAAGAAGCCCTAAGGCTTTAGGTTGGTCTGCATATTCCCTTCGGGACCATTGCGCCTACACATTGTACCAAGGCTGACCACCTTAGGAAGGCTTCAGGTTTAGACTTTGGCTGTTTACTTCAAATGCAGTTAGGTAGGTGTGTGTTTGTGTGTGTGTGTGTGTGTGTCTACCTACGTATATAAACATTTAAATTTTGATAACTTTGACAATTCTTCATTTTTAAGTATGCTGGAATCCTCTAAAAATAGAAATGGCCTAGAACTCTTCAAGACCTCTGAGAGACCCTGGGTCCATTTTGCTGACCAGGCCAAGCAACTGAGAGAGTAGAAGACTGCTCTGTGACCCTTGGACCATCTGTATCTGCATCACCTGAAAATTCTGGGGCCTACACCAGACCTACTAAATCCTCCTGAATCACCAGAATTGGGGCCAAACAGCTTCCATTTAAAAAGAGTTCTGCCATGTAACTTGTGTAGACTCAAGTTTGAGAGCACAAGCCAGGGGAGTTAGATGGGTCATTAGACACTGAATTTCTCAAAAAAAGAGTAGAACTGGCAATGGGAAGTGAGAATGAATATACAAATAGACAATGGCCAGATCATAGAACTTTGACCCACAACCTACAGCAACTTTCCCAGGAAGCCTACCCCCTTATCTACAACAGACAACCCAGGAAGCCAGCCTGCTGTAAGTCAGTATTGCAAGAAGCCAGGTTGCTGTCTTTATTTTTTGAGACAGGGTCTCACTCTGTTGCCCAGGCTGGGGTGCAGTGGTGCAATCACAGTTCACTGCAACCTCCACTTCCCTGGCTCAAGTGATCCTCCCACCTCAGCCTTCTGAGTAGCTGGGACCACAGACACACACCACACCCAGTTAATTCATTTTTATTTTTAGTTTTTGTAGAGATGGGGTTTCACCATGTTACCCAGGCTGGCCTTGAACTCCTGGACCCAAGTGATCCACCTGCCTTGGCCTCCCAAAGTGCTGGGATTACAGGTGTGAGCCACCATGCCCAGCCTAGATTGCTATATTTTAGTGACAATCTAGGAAGCTAAACAACTCCTGTAGCAATCAGCCCCAAATGATCAGGACTTGATTAATAACCGAAAGCCTCCCAAATTTTTGTCCCGATTTGTAATTTAGGACCAACCAGAGAAAGCCAAATATGCACCCTTAATCAACGACATAGGATGACTTCTTCTCGTTAGCCTCCTACAGCTTCCCAAGCCAAAACTTCCCATCAGGGCACACCTGAAGCCTTCCCTTTTGTCCACTATAAGGTTTTCCCACTTTTCTATCTGTCCTTGAGTCTCTGCCAAAGGACACTGACAGTGGCTGACTCCCTTGCTATAGTAAGTTCAGAATAAATAGACTATTTTTCTCATTTAGTTGGTCTTTGTTTATTTCCAGAAGGAAGACTGAAGAAGGAGCAAAAGGCCTTGATAAATATGGAGGAGGGATGAAAGATGACAGAGACTAGAAAGAGGGATATTAGGTGGATGGTGTGACTCTCAAGGACACAGTCTGTCCTGTGGGTGGCTGAGTGGCAGTGGATGTATCTTGGGCCCACCATCTTTGCCAGGCCCTTTCCTATACTCTGAGAGTATAGGACACTGAGAGGTTCTGAGGTAGGCCAAATATTGTTAACACCATCGTACTGATGTGGAAAGAGATAACAGATATGCTGTTTCTTGGCACCTGGTCCTGAAATCCTTCTGGGCATTCAATTCCCGATAATCCCTGTATGGGAACAACAGAAGCAAAGTCCCAAATGGTCCTGCTGTTACTTCAATCCCCAGATGTATATGTCATGCTTGATAACTTGATAAGGAGTTACTGAGTTTGGCTTCCTAGAGTGAAATGTGGGAACTTTTTGTGAAATCCCAACAGTTTATTAATGATTCAGAGTGATAATTAGCTTTCTTTGTCTGAGTGCAGAGAAAAGATAATTGGTACATTTGATCTCGATTTTTTTTTTTTTTTGAGATGGAGTCTTGCTGTGTTGCCCAGGCTGGAGTTCAGTGGTACGATCTCAGCTCACTGCAACCACCGCCTCCTGGGTTAAAGCAATTCTCTTTCCTCAGCCTCCCAAGTGGCTGGGACTACAGGTGTGTGCAGTCATGCCGGGCTAATTTTTATTTTCGTTTTAGTAGAGACAAGATGGGTTTTGTAAGGTTGGCCAGGCTGGTCTCGAAATCCTGACATCAAGAGATCCACCCACCTCAGCCTCCCAAAGTGCTGGGATTACAGGCATGAGCCACCGTGCCCAGCCTGATAATTGGTGCATTTGAAATAGGCCCTGCCCATATAGCCCCTCTGCCCATGTCTTTTGCTCCTGGGTCCTCTGTGAATCACATTCCTGTCATTAGGCAGGAGTGCAGGCTGATGGGCCAGAAGTGGGGTGGAAGCACACCTCAGAATTTGTGCTCAAGAAACATTGCTTCTAATTTTTTGATCCCATTCTGGCCAGTCAGTCATGACTTAACAGCTTGCCTTCCTGAGTGGCCCTCTGAAACCTGGGCTTCGGGGCTGGAGCATGCCAACAACTTTCCCAGCCGCTCATCTATCCTATTGCCCAAGATAAGCCTGGACCCTACTTGGCCACAGGGTCCTTTTCCCACAAGCATCTCTGCTCATAGTTGGAAATTCTCGTGAACTACACTGGAGTGTGCAGTACTGCTTCTAGGCCTGGCAACAGGAGCCCCTGCCCCAAGCCTGGCTTTCTGTGGGCTAGTATTCCAAAAGGCTCAAATGCAAATACTTTGTCTTTGTGGCTTGGTAACAAAGTCTTTTGAGTTTTGTAACAGACTGAGTGAGTAAGAATTATCAAAATACAATACACACATTGGGTTCCCCAGGCCAGAGAAGTGTGTGGGCCTGACAGCCTGTAAGTGCAGGCTGGGGATGCAAAAATCACAGGCTGGGCCCAAGGAAACCAGGGAAAGAGCTGTGCTCTTGCTTGTAGTTCACCACCCCATAGCACCCACGGTGAGTGTCTAGGGCCTGGGTGGACCAGGTCTGCAGATAACTGGCTCCCTCCTCTTTCTCTGCCCATGTGATATTGTTGGAAGGTTTTCAGAATTGTTGCAGTTTATGAGGTGGAAAAGTGAGGCATGGGAGCAAGGAACCTACCTCTCCAGACTCCCTAGGGAGCTTGGCCAGGTCAGTCTCCATCAGGGATTTGGGTTTAGTCATCAACTTGGAGACCTGGGTCTGAGCCACCAAATTCTCAGCAGGCAGGGCTGGCCCAGCGCTGGCTAATTTAGCCTCTCAGTCACACGGCTGATCACTGGGGAGATGGCTGTGAGATGCTGGATGAGAACAGAGGCCAGGCCTAGAATGTAGCTTGTTTCATGACTTTTAAACCTTTATACATTTGGTAAGTGGCCCTTCCATTGTACTCTTACCCCAGGCCTCAAGATCCTAAGGAGCAGACCTGGAGCAAGCATCTTTCAGGTCCCAGGATGGGCAGGAGCACATCAACCACCTGCCTCATGGAGAAACCATACGCAACTTTGGAGAAGCCCCCGGCACATGGCTTCCTCACTCCCTGAGCTGCAAACAGGCTGGGATTAGCAGAGACAAGAGGAGGGTTCAGGTTAGTGCAAGCACAGGGAGGAAGTACCCACCCCAGTCCCTTCTGAGATGGCCCCAGCTGTGCCCTCAGTCTCCTGCCACGGTGCATGGACAGGGAAGGACACTGTATCTGTGCACTTCAGCCTCTGATATTTACTCCTCAACTCCTCTCTGTGACCGCAACACACACACCCTACCACATTCTCCACCCCATCGTCTGCTCTCTTGTCCCTGAGCATGAGCTGTGTGTTCTTACCTTTTCCTCTCTCCCCTATCCCAACTCTTTATGTTTGCTGCCTCCTCCTCCTTCAAGACATCTTTTCTATGAATGGGCGAACAAAAGAAAAGATGATTTCCACAAGTTATGAAATTCTTACTATATGCTGGGAGCTATGCTAGACATTGGAATTCTCTGAACATCCCTACCACTCACTTGCTGAGTGAGACCAGGGAGAGTGGAGGTTGCAATGTCACAGTAGGTGGTCAGATGGCTGCTCCCACTGGGCCTCAAGAAGTGGCATTTTGTGGGGAATGTATTAACCATAGTTCAAGGTCTGACCTTTGTTTTGGCAGCTTTAGAAATAAAATTTTCTCTGATTTAGAAGAATTAACATACACTAACCAAGTTCACAAGAAACTAATATATAAACCAAAATATCAACTTACTCTATTTCTAGGGGTATTATTGAAACCACCTTTGCAAAGATTATGACAGTGAGATAAGTCTAGCATGGTTTATTTCATCTTGCTTCTAGCCTCAGAGGCTGGAGCTCATTCCTGAGCACAGGCCAAGCTAACCATGGGAAGAATTTAGTTTATAGTTTCTTTGAAGCAAGGATGATAACAGTCCCTCCTTAAAACAGATCCCTTCCTTGCTCCAACCGAAGACTGCCTTTGTAAAGGTAATGAAAGGCCAGGAGATTAAGATTATGGGAGAGGCCTGAATTCTGCTTACATGCAGGCATAGTTTCTATAATCCCCTACTGCTCAGAACCTCTGGCCAGAGGTCACAAGATTTGTGACTTCCTCAATTGCTCCTATAGATAACATCACTATTGTAAAACCTAAGATTGGTCTTTCGAGATGTTTTTTCAGATTTTTTTTTCATTCTGGCGACCAACTGACCCCACCCAGACCCTGGACTCATGACTCAACTAGTCCTGTGGCCCCCACCCAGAGGTTGACTCAGTTCCTGAGGACCAGTTTCCACACCCCCATGATTTTATCCCCAACCAAGTAGCAGCACCCATTCCCCAGCTTCCTGCTCACCAAATTATCCATAAAACCCTAGTCTCCGAGTTCTTGGAGAGGCTAATTTGAGTGATAATGAAACTCCAGACCTTCTTCCACTTGGCTGACTTTGTGTTCATTAAGCTCTTTACTACAATAAGGCTGTCTCAGTGAATGAGTGAACTGGGCTTCCTGAGACCAGGAAAGTCAGTTCCAAATCCCTGCAAGGGAGATGCCCAGCTGACCACCTTCACTTTTGATTTTCCTGCTTCCAGTAATCTGATGATTTAGTTTAACAATAATCTTCTTGCTTCCTGAGTTGTGTCTCCCTAAGTAAGGAGAAAACAAATGTTAGTGTATTTGTTAGCATGCATCTTCTGATCCTAGTGTATTTGTCAGCGTGCTTCCCTTTCTGAGATTCAGATGTGCATTTCGGTGAGGTGTTTGTCCCCAACCACCAGACAAAGGAGAGTTTACTTAATGTTCTGCTCTTTGGTTGATCCTCCCACCTTGGCCTCCCAAAGTGCTGGGATTACTGGTGGACACTACCACACCTACCTAATTTTTTTTTTTTTTTTTTCAGAGATGGGGTCTCACCATGTTGCCAAGGCTGGTCCTGAACTCCTGGTCTGGAGTGATCCTCCCACCTCGGCCTTCAAGTGCTGGGATTACAGGCATGAGTCACTGTGTCCAGCCCATGTGGTAGTTTTTAATCAATGTTTCCTCTACCAGCTTTTTCCTTCATGCTTATCTTACCTCTTTCCCATAGGGGCATGAAACCTCCACTTCCAGAGTGGATAGTATTGAGATATCTCTTCAGGATGGGGTCTTTATGATAACCCTTTTACATGCTCCTCCCAGGGCAGGAGAGGGTGCTGCTGTTGGTGAAAGTTTGATGGCCATGAGACTCCTACAAACTGAGGTTAATAGGTTGAGTGGTCCATTTCTCTCTGTTTCTTTCTACTCCATCCCCATCTCTCTTGAGCTTGAAGCCCGGAGCTCAGAGAACCACTGGGAGGGAGGCCTGCAGATCTCCAGCTACTTGCCATGGGGGAATGCAGATATGAAGGGTAGGAAAACCCTTTTTCTATTTGCACCCAAGACGTGCTCTCCAAGCCAGCTTCACCACTACTGAAGCTGATATTTTGATCTGGCTGATTATGTCTATTCTCAGTTTGATTAGAAATCTCAATTAGAGGAGGATGATTAATCCAAAATCCTAACATGCCAGTTTCCATTTTGCTCGCTGTTGATTTATTGCCCCAGTTCTAGGATCGAAACATCTTTGTCCCCAGGGGCTGGTTTAAGACTCTTTGAGCTGTGCTCATTACCATGTATCCCCTTCAACATCAAGATTCTTTAATCAAGCTGGTGTGCTTTGAACCCTGATCTATTTTTTAGTTCTTTTGAGGTTTTCTGACCTACCTCATCAGTCCTTTCGAGAAGTCTGAATTTTAGTGAAAGCTTGGTTTTACTCAACCAAGATCCCCTACTACTCGCTACAAGGTGATAATTGTTTTAGTGCAGGGTTTTTCGACTTTGGAACTATTGACATTATGAGCCAGACAATTCTTTGTTGTTGAGGGAATGTCGTTCCATAGAATGTTTGGCAACATTCTGGGCCTCTGTTCACTGGATGCCAGTAGCACTCCCTCCCTCCCCCACTGCCCAGTTGTGAAAACCAAAAATGTCTCCAGACATTGTCAAAGACCCCCTGGGGAACAAAAATCACCCTCGATTAAGAGCTACTTTTCTAGTGGAAAATGTACCCAGTATAGTGGGAGCAGAGTATAATGGAAAACAGACCCTGTCTTTCTGGCAGGGTCAGGGTAGGTGTCCCAGGGGAAGTAGCATTTGAGCTGGGCTTTTCACTATTAGAAAGATCTCGTAGTCACAGATAGAATAATTTTTAAGGTATAATCAGGGAGGCATCCATGGCTCTCTGCGATGCCTTCTTGACCAAAACTACATTTCCTACTATTCCTATTCATGCCCTCAAACATCCCAGGGATCACCTGGAGAGGCCTGGCTCTTCCCTACCTCTATGGTTTTGTTTATTCCATGTGAATAGACTCTATTGCTATATGTACAAATTCTGCTTTTGCTAGTTGCATTTACTGAGCTGTGCACCCATCTTTGAATAAGGACTGAATTCCCAAAGCAAATTCCTCGAGATGGGTCATTTTCTCTTAAGTGTTAAGCCTACACTTTGGATAGATGAAGGAGTAGGTTATGCTGTGAGCAGCATGAATATGTTGAATTCAGTGTTTTGGGGAATTTTAGGCATCACTTCAGATTATCATATGGTGGACTGTGGCAGTTGTTGCACATTCATGAGAAGAGATCGGCTCACCTGGGATGTGACTCATCTGATGATGTACTGGTCTAGGAGTAGGGTAGGAGGGAATCTGGAATGAGTGTGGGAGGAAGGAATTGACAGCATCCTTTCCCAGGCTGCTAAAATCCATAGTAACACTGGTGGGTGGTGGGAGTCTCACAGCAGGGGTAAAAGAATCACACAGAAACATCAATGAGTTTGGCCATTTATTGATGCCACACAAAGGGAGGCTATGATTACAGTCTGGTTTTAAGTACTGAAATACCCACCAAGGTACCCCTTGAGGAGGCTGGGTAGAAGGGGAAATGGCAAAGCAGCACAGAGATGCAGGGAGGGCAATGGGCTGGGCCGTGTATGTCATACAATTATTTTGGAGGACAATGATGGGTAGGATTGTGCTTTACCCACCATGTTTTTTAGTAACATAACTTAGAATAATACTTGAATAAGCGGTACGGGCAACAGGAGTAGCATCAAATATGTTAGCTAGGTTGTAACACCAGGCAGTTCATGTCATGCGGCCTCTCCTTCAAAAGTGAATCACTGTGGACCAAGCACCAGATACATCGTCCCAGAGATTCATCTTGAAGTCAGAAAGGAGAAGAACTAAGACCTGCAGTCTTTGGAGTAGCAGTGTGCAGCTTTCAGAGTTTGGAAGATTTTAGTCAACTAAATGTGATGTTATTATCTAAAACACTATAATCCCTCACATTGTGTTTCAGATACTGGATGAAGGTTATCAGAAACATTCACTGACTATCTGAAAGCATCACAGTGGGATGTCAGCGGAGACGTGGCTGTCTCAGGAGATTGGACGGAGGTGTGCTCTTCTTTAAGAAAACCCATCACAAAACAAAGCATTCCTCCCAAGGAGGCACTGAAACGATTTCCTGATTGAAGAAAGTAATCACTATTAAGTCTCCTGGAATATTGTTCTCTCGTGGTGTGCTTAATTACATTTTCATGTTTAAGAATTATATTAACCCACAACTTTCCAGAGAAGAGCTAAGTATACTACTGTGAAAGACAAAGTAAACCAAACTGGGTTTTAGAACGTTAATGTAGTGAAGTACCAGGCCCTGCGATGGCCCTCTCTATTTCATAGAGATATGTATCCAGTGTCTCCTGATACACTTCTCAGTTGCTTGATCCAGGTGAGAAGAAAGAAGGGCCTAGATAAAGTAAACCAACAACTCTGCTTCGTGTCAGCACCCAAGTATCAAAGATGTAACATACCATGCAGGTTCCTGCCTTCAGAGTCTTCCTGTTGATCTGAGTCCCCTCTTGTACAGCAAGCACTGGGACATGTCAAAATACTGACGACTCATCACTGAGTGATCGCCAAGGCAACAGATGATACCAACAGGACAGCAAACAGCAAGCCCTGTCTTCATTCTGGAGTCAAGAATGATGGACATGACACAGCTGTCTTACAACATAGCTCCAGTACAGGAAGCAAATATCCATGGCAAATAATTAGGAGCCAATGTTCTGCCTTTGAGAAACTGGAAAAGACCTAGAATGGAGCACCCGGCCAAACTCTCTCCACATGTCTACCATCTTCTCCACCACGCAGGTTGTAAGTAACGTGGTCCATTTCGTATATGG
Organism: Symphalangus syndactylus; assembly: GCF_028878055.3. NCBI lineage: Eukaryota > Metazoa > Chordata > Mammalia > Primates > Hylobatidae > Symphalangus > Symphalangus syndactylus. The sequence goes on along the minus strand of NC_072438.2, from coordinate 70,841,756 downwards.
AGAAATTTGGCCTACTTTCCTTGGTCGAGGTCAGTAGGAATCTGAGTTTGTTCCTGAGTTTTGTAAGCCTGGTCATACCCAGGTCTCTGATGACACGTATTTGATCCTATGCTAGTACAGTACCAGGTTAAATCAATCTAGCTTACTCAATGAATCCCCCTGAAAGCCCACACTACACTTCAGGGACAGTCTTTGCAAACTGCCTCATTAGTAAATATCAGATTCTCCTCCACTCATGTCGCTAACAATTTAAGTATCTCCTCTCCTCGAAAACCATTATTCACCATAGATTGCTATCGGCCAGCAATGTTTATGTTTAAAGGCAGAGAATACAATAATGTAATTATCATCTAGAAATAAATTCTCTGGCTTTAGGTAAACATTTGTACTTTCCTCCTGTTTCTGGTCTATCTTGCATTTCATCCCAGTCCCACTGTTTTATTTTCCACAGGAATTCATGAGAGTAATACATGTTAATGGCTTGGAAAAAAATAAAAAGCACATAATATTAAATCTTAAATTCAAGGTACCCAAGCAATAAAACTGGCATTGGTCAGCAACACCATTACATGTTTAACAGAATATGTATACGGAGAGTTTCACATACACTTACCCATTTGTATGCCTATCTATGTTTACATTAGTTCTGCCACCATCTAGATATTAGCACCATTTTTTAAATAGCACCATTCTGCTGAACGGATAGGTAAAGAGAGACATGGGACATTGTGTTCCATGAGGAGTATTAAGTGTATCTGTGCATGAGTCAGAAAATATGCTGCCCATCACATGAAGGCCACATCCTTGCCTTTCTCCCTGTCAAGAATTGGTTCTGATATCTTCTTCCATTTGAGGCTTATGCCCCTCCACCCACCCACTTACCCTCTTTCTCTGGGTTCAGTTCATGTAAGTACCTTCCCTTAGAAATCACTTTGTCTAGAAATTTGCTCTGAATTTGAGACCAAGCCTACTTTGACTTCTGGTGGGAGGTAGGAACATCCAGAACAAGCATTCTAACTTTCATTTCAGTTTCTTTGAACTCCCTGATTCACCTGTTCTCCCCAAAGTAAAAGACCTTTAAGACTAACTAAATATTGGGTACACTGAGGAGAAGATCCTCTTTACCTTACTTTTTAGAAATGTTTTTTCTCTATATTAGAAGTTTGCACTATGCTCTTGTACTTAGTACAGTTTACCTGGTTCTTTGAAATATTTTAATATGGAACCTCCATTTTCCAACCTGAGGAGAGGTGAGGACAGGTGACAGCCCTAGAGCTGGTCATAGTGGTCTTTGCGTATACACCCCCTGCAGCAAGATGATGGTGGGACCTGAGCTCAGGCCTCCTGTAGGGACTGGAGGAAGGGAGGAAGTCAGCCAGGAAGACTCATTTTCCCTTCTGCGAAGGAGAGTGTATTTGCCAGGAAAGTGGGAAGAATAAAGGCCCACAGTTCTTTTTCTATAATAGTAAGAAATTGATTTCTGCTCATTTGCTTTTTACGAGTTTTCATAGAAATGCTCTTCAAGCCAGAGTGTTTTCTGTGTAAGTGACCTAAACCCCTTAGGCTGTGTTTCTTATGCCTGTTTCCTCTTAGTCTAGTGTCTCGAGGTTGGCAGGAGACTCTAAGCAGCCCAGATACGGAGCCCTACTGGGACGGAGGAAGAGACTGAGAGATGTAACCAGCACTTTCTCTTCCTGCCCTAGTTGAACATGGGGTGAAGAAAGCAATCCCCTGCCTGGATGAATTAAGGAATGTTCCTAAAGCTCCACTGTGACATTTTAAATAGCAGCTGCCCCAGGCAGGGAGGAAAGAAAAAAAAAGAAAGGTATTCATCAAGATAAATTAAGAAGATTATTTGTGCCCTGGGTAAGTGTTGCCTGATACTGTTGAGGTAGTCAGGAAAAAAGCTGGTCTCTTTGTTTTTATCTTTAAGGGAGAACAAAAATACAATATTTCACAAATCTGTCTAACCTGGCACCTTTCCCAGGAGCCGATACCAGGTGCTGCCTGATTCTCCTAGCTATTTCACCTTCTGATCAGGGAGCAGCAAGTACGGCAGCCTAGGCCTCCTGTGAGGGACATTCTGTGGCTAGAGGAACACAATGGATTTTGTTTCATTATGACCCAAAGCTGAACCTGAAATATATGAAGCAAAACCTCAATGAAGCAGCTCCCAGGGCTAAAGCATGTCACGGTCAGCAGGCTGCTGCAGTCTGGTGGAAGCTGGCTTCCTTTTGGGCTTAGAGTTCTTTTGGCTTTTGGAGCAACCGTTGCCTTCTTTGCCTTTGGGTGTGTGTGATGTGTGTCTGGGGACACGAGAAGCAGCACTCAGCCCTCACAGTGGGCACAGAACATTTCTTCATGGCTTTCAGTGTTTGGCAGAAACTGGCTGACAGCTTGTCCTTGGTGCAAAGTAAATCTGTGGAAGGAGAAAAAGAATAAGAAAAAAGTTCAGAGATTATCCTTTGTAGATATACAAGCACAACTTCTATTAATGTAAGACTTTATATGTCTACCAAGAAAGGAGCCGTAACAATTCATAATAGGTGGTATCTACTGAATGTTTATTATGTATCAGACACTGTGCAGAGTGTTTATGCTAAACTGAATTATCAGTCACAATTCTTCTCTCCCATGTAATTGTGTTATACAGAACATTCCCACCTTGCCATGGCTGCCTGGCGGGTGGAGAATCCTTCCCAACTACTTGCCTTTGGGTTCAGCTCTGTGACTTGCTTTAGACAATGGGATGCTAGTAGACACAATCTCTGCAGTGACTTGGAATGTGCAGGAGGACAAGCCTTCCCTGATGAGCTTCTGCTGTCACCATAAGAAGAACCTGGCTTGTGCAGCCACCAAGGATGATAAGAGACACATGGGTCAGACCTAGACTCAACCTACAGTTAGTAGCCAAGGCCAACCAAAGCCAAGCTCAATCACCTGAACCTTGGTCGACCTATAGATGCTCAGCAAAAAATACATGACTGTGCATTATATGAAAAAGACACACACACATGCATGTTTATAGCAGCACAATTCACAATTGCAAAGATATAGAACCAACTAAGGGCCCATTAACCAATGAGTGGATACAGGATATGTGGTATATATACGCCAGGGAATACTACTCAACCAAAAAAAAAAAAAAAAGAGGAATGAAATAATGTCTTTTGCAGCAACTGGAGGCCATTATTCTAAGTGAAGTAACTTGAGGAATGGAAAACCAAATATATGTTCTCATTTATAAGTGGGAGCTAAGCTATGAGGACTCAGACGCATAAGAATGATATAATGGACTTAGGGGGCCCAGGGAGGAAACTTGGGGGTGGTAAGGAATAAAAGACTACATATTGGGTATAGTATACACTGCTTGGGTGACGGGTGCACTAAAATCTCAGAAATCTCCACTGAGGAATGTGAGTTTTGGTTATCCCCCACAACTACTGTGGTACCCCCAAAACTACTGAAATTAAAAAAAAGAAAAAAATACATGACTGTAGTTTTAAACCCCTGAGTGTCAGGGTGCTTTGCTATGCAGTATTGCTATGGAAATAGTTGAATGCAGTGTCTTCTAGGCTTCACTACATTTAATCTTTACAGTGCTACTAGCAGACAAGTATTTTTTCCATTTCAGAAATGACGAAAGTAAGGCCTCAAGTAGTGAAGAACTTGTATAAGGTTGTCCAGCTGATAAATGGCATGGCCAGATCTGAACACAGGCAGTCTTAACTCTAGAGCTCATGCTCTAATCAATCATACTGTTCAGAGTGTCAAGCCAACAACCAGTCAGCAAAATAACCAGTGCTTCCGGGCTGGGCATGGTGGCTCACGCTGTAATCCCAGCACTTTGGGAGGTTGAGGTGGGCAGATCACGAAGTCAGGAATTCGAGACTAGCCTGGCCAACATGGTGAAACCCCATCTCTACTAAAAATACAAAAAGTAGCTGGGTGCAGTGGCGGGCGCCTGCAATCCCAGCTACTCAGGAGGCTGAGGCAGGAGAATCATTTCAAACCGGAAGGTGGAGGTTGCAGTGAGCCGAGATCGTGCCATTGCACTCCAGCCTGGGCAACAAGAGTGAAACTCCATCTCAAAAAAAAAGAAAAAAAAAATAATAACCAATGCTTCTGGAGTGAGTGAGGGATACAGACATAAACTGTGATCCCCGCCCTGCAGAACTTTACCACGGAGATGAAGGAAGAAGACATGTACAAATAATTCCCAGAGTAAGTATACAATTAGTCACCTGAGTTCTAACCCTTGTTCTCCTCTAACTAGCTCCGGGCAAGGGTGTCCTTTAATTTTCTTGGCCTTGCTTTTCCCATACATGAGTCAGGGAATGAGAGTGGGTTGCTCAGGGACCACCCCCACACACTTGTACGGGTGGTTCTCAGATGGCACTGGCCCACAGCTTCCGGGTCTGTAAGGAATTCAATTAGATTTTTTTTTTCTAGAAAGTGAAATTGTTTTAAGCTTGCCTTAGGTACTTCTTGGAGCTCTCGTCTTTCTTTCTCCTTTACAGAGAAAATATTTTCATAGTTCTGAAGAAAAGCACTTTCATAAACAGGCCGCTGTCCTTTGTAAAGGGAACAGTCAGGAAAAGTAGAAATGGAAATAATAACCTCTCCACCCCAAATTTGCAACAGTATCTTTACATCTCTATGCTTTGTTCACCTTTAGATCATAAAGGCAAAAAATTCTTTTTATCTCCTCAGAACTCCTTATTCTCTTAACTGTGCCTTATTTTTGTGAAGAAATGAATGTCTTCTGTTAGCTTCCAGAGTCCTGTTTGGTGCTGAAGTTTTAAGTGCCGTTAGGAATTGGTAACATATAATGCTCCTAGAATCCAAAATCTGAGTCTTCATCTTTCCTTCTTTAGTCCTCTTCTTTAAGCCTCTTATAAAAACCCTGTCTCTCTTAAAACCCCACAGGAAATTGCCTGACACCCTTGGGAGTTTCAGAGACAGTACATGTTTTTGTATTTTGAGACGGTTCCCTCTGTCTCCTAGGCTGTAGTGCAGTGGCGCAATCTCGGCTCACTGCAACCTCTGCCTCCCGGGTTCAAGCAATTCTCCTGCCTCAGCCTCCTGAGTAATTGAGACTACAGGCATGTGCCACCACGCCCAGCTAATTTTTTTTTTTTTTTTTTGTATATTTAGTAGAGACAGGGTTTCACCATGTTGGTCAGGCTGGTCTTGAACTCCTGACCTCGAATGATCTGCCTGCCTCGGCCTCCCGAAGTGCTAGGATTACAGGTGTGAGCCACTGTGCCTGGCCTTGTTTTTCTTTTTGTTTCAGATTTTCTCCTCAAAATTCAACTTCAGAGAGTACATGTTTTGACCAAGCATGTCTCTTGTGGAATATCCCTTCGAGCTCTTCTTCTCCCTCATCCCAGCAGAGCAGCGGGTGTTGTTCACGGGACCTGGGCCATGCATTGTGTGCGCTGCTGATTGGAACAAGGCAAGGCTTCCTTCCCAGGCTCTGGGAAGCCCCCTGGCAGGGTAGTCCAAGCATCACCAAGCTGCCCCAGTTTCTTAGCCAGCCTCTCCTGAAGTCTCTGTGGATGGAGGCTGGAGAGGGCCCAGGTGGGGCGGCTCTTTGCCCCACAGTCTCGTCGCTGTGTCTGTGAGTGCTCTAGGGCTGCTGCCCAGGAGGAGAAAGACAGAGGAAGGGTGGAGGCTCAGCTGACAGCCACCATTCCACAAAGCTTCTTCTGGCAGTGCTGACCCACATGAGTCCCCTCTGTCTCCATCTCCAAATAGGCATTATTGTATTACACACTTGGGAATGGCACCATACTCTCTCTTGACCTGCTCTGTAAATTGAGCATGAGCCTCTTCTGCTAAGGGCCAAAGGTATCTGCCATTATAAAAATGACCTCTAGGAGGCCCCCCAAAGGTTGTGGGTTGAACTGTATCCTTTGAAACGTACCCCAGAGTGGAAGTCCTCACCCTTTGTATCTGTGAATGTGATCTGATTTGGAAATAAGATCTTGGCAGACAGAATAATGATGTCAATTAAGATGAGGTCACTCTGAACTAGGGTGGGCCCTTCATCCAACCTGAGTGGTGTCCTTATAAAAAGAGGAGAAGAGACACAGAGACACACATACAGAGGAGGAAAAGCCGTGCTGAGACACAGACACAGAGGGGAAAGACAGCCATGTGGTAATGGAGGCAGAGACTGGAATTCAGTTTCTGTAAGCCAAGGAATGCCAGTGATGGCCAGCAACCGCCAGAAGCCAGGAGAATGGCTGTGGGCCCTACCAATACCTTGATTTTGGATTTCTAGCCTCCAGAACTGTGAGAGAATAGATTTCTGTTGTCTTTAGTCACCTAGTTTATTATAGTTTGTTATGGCAGCATGAATATGTGTGCTTGTAGCCCAGGAAGCTAATACGCCCCTTCCTCCATGAAAGTAGAAAAAACACAGATACAAATTATTAAGCATTTACCACATACTAGGCAATGTTTGATATATACTATACCATTTGATTATCACAGAAATCAATAGATGTGGGTGCATCTATTCTTTTAATAACTGAGGGTTCCAGAGAAGCTTAGCAATTGACCCAGTATCACACAGCTGGTACATAGATGGTGCTGCTGGAAATTGAATGTTGTCTCAATAGCTCCCAAGCTTTGTCTCTGACAGAATGAATCTCTTGTACTGGTGATGGGGCAGGAGAAGATCACATGAATAGGTCTTCTCTGTCCAAAACATCTTCTTTTGCTCAACACAGGAGGCCCACTTGTCAGGTTAGGTCAACACCTAAATGACTGAAAGAGACTCAACCAAGCCTAGAATCCTCACGTGTTCTTGAAAACCATGAGATCAAGAGCCTTGCTTTTCAATAGTCCTTGGAGCCTGGATACATTCTAGGTCCTGGGGCCCCACTTTTTGAGAGTGGGGGACTGGAAGGAAGAGTGGAGGATGAAAGTGGCCTATATTGGCAGTCTGTGTTCCAGAACTATAGGTAGCAACTCATTTAGATGATGACCGTGAGCCCAACATGATGACAAGGCTCAATTACATCAGTTCTCCCTATTGCTGTGAAACAATGAAGGCTTGTTGTGTTCATCAGTCAATTGGATTCCACTTCCAAAGTACATACAATGCTTATAATTATGGGCAACTTGGAGGGGAGGTCCCAATTTGCCTCTACTGGTTCAACAGAAACCACATTTGGAAATTTAAAGGGACAGTTATACGCCTGTATCTTTGTTGCCAACTGTGTTATCAGGGGATAATATTTTGTTCACCAAAGAAGCTTGAAAAACAATTTCAATGTTGTTGACAAATACAGCTTCCATGACTTTGGGCTTCTTGAGGCCAAGAACTGTATTTTACTCATGTCTTTCTCCTCAGCTGTTAGCACTTCTCTGACACATCTTGTGATCAATAATATTTTGTTGAATAAGTGAATGAATGAGATCCTATTCATCTGGCAGCATATTCTTTACTAGAAAATTTACTGACTCAAATGTTCATTTGTATCAACATTGGATCTAAGTACTGTTTCTGTTTTTTTTTTTTTTTGGCCTTTTCTACCCCTTCTCAAATTAAAAACAATAGCAGCAGCAACAGCAAAACAACCCCAGGAATGGTAGGCTTAAGGGTTTTGCTTTTGTTTTTTAATCAATATGAATGTAATGCTGAGAATAAAGCTGATACTTGGTAAATGAATTTTCTTGATTTTTTTTCCATGTAGATATGTGGAAAGGGTTTTGTAGGCACTAATGTGGAAATAATAATTCCAATTTAGATTTTAAATCATTAAAACTTCAGATGGTTTCTAAAAGAAGTAAAATGACCTGGAGGAAACTAAACCTTATATGAATTCATACCTGATATTATAAAATATAATTAGGAGGATGTTATGTTTATTGTGAAAGCTGATTGACAAAAATCTGGGCATTGAATGAATATTTTCAAAGAATTTTAGAGAATTATAGGGGTCAGGGTGGGTGGCTGGTTTCTTAAATCAAGGAATTTCTTACAACTCTTCTTTCATTTTCCTTCTATGTGAGTAGGCATGGCTCTGCCTTCAAAAGAAGCTAGTAATTAACTTTTGTGGCCCTGATAATTGTCAGTGAGTGGAATTCACTGTTAAGCACATCAATTGCCAGCCAACTATTGGTCGCCATTTATTCTGTGTGAGATTTCAAGATGAAAACTACCATCTATGCATTTAACCCTGTTTTGATTATTGAAGATTTTATTGTCCAGCAATAGGACAGTTGAAGACAACCTACATATAATTCAAAATAACAAGCCCTAACACTAGGCATGATCAACCAAGAGTAAGTTGCTGCTTCAGTTATATAAAAAATAACACAACATAGAAGGGATTGTATAGCCTCAACTACTTAAAGTATGGTACCATAGAAGGTGATGAAATGAAATGAAAGGAAGAGTCTCAAATTGGTCCCTTGGTCTAGAACAAGGTGCTTCTCAAACTTTGATGTGCATGTGAGTCACCAGGGATCTTGTTAAATGAAGATTCTAATTCAGTAGATCTAGAGTGAGGCCTGAGAGCCTCAAACTCCCAGGAGATGCCAATTCAGCTTGTCCAGGGACCATATTTTGAGAAGCAAGAGTCTGGAAGACATGAATAACACCTCTGAAAATGAGCTATAGGTGGTTTCTTCTGGAGTTTCAAGTAAGGCCAATGAAAGCCACCCTTAAGTGCAAGTCAGTAAGAAGCTTCCTGTGATAATCACACCTAAAGCATTTCCTTGCTCAGTGCATTTTTATCAGTATTTCCAGACCAGATCTCTCTCCTGGCCTCCATACCTGTAGAGCAAACCAATCACAGGACACCCCTACCTAGATAATTCACAGACTCCTTAACATGTCCCAAACAGAACTCACTACCTTCCCTCTTTCCCAAAGCTCCTGTTGGGCTTCCTCTCTCAGTGCATGGTAGCTTCATCTACTCAGCTGCCCAAGTCAAAATTATGGGCATTAGCCTTTCTCTCCTTTCTCCTGGCACAAAGGGCTATCAAATTTTTCTTTTAATGAGCTCCTGAATGTGCTCACTTCTCTGTTTTAAATTTAATTTAGAAATTTTACATGTCAATGAAGCCCAAACAATCAGTGCAATGGACATTATAGGTCATAGCTGAACCTACCCAACCTATAGGAGCTCCTTTGTCTCTCACGCAGAGAGCCTCCTGCAAATTCACTTCTCCTGGGGTAGCCCTTGGCCAATGGCTGAAGAGCGTGGAAGTGTGAATGTACAGCTTACTGGCTCAGGAGTGGACAACTTGGGGGTATAACTTGCGCTCTGGAGCTGCCTGGAGGACCAGGCTGAAGCTAGGACTCAGGTTCCTGAGAAGGCACCCTGGCTGTGTCTCCTCCATTTTCCATCCAGCTTCCTCCACTCCCTTAATGATCTTCCCTGGAAATACTTACTTAATGAATCCCTTGCACACACACTTTCACCCCAGAGCCTGCTTCTGGGAGACCTGGCCTAACACAGTGGTACCAGATTTATAGAGAGGACTATTTCACACTTGACTGGGTTCCTGAGAAAGGCTGGGATATCTCTCAAGACATCTTTGAAAGCACAGAAGTAATTCTCATCCATTTTGGATGACATCAGTGTGAACAAGCTTAGAGAGAGAAAATGGTATTTTATGATAGTCAATAAATAATAATAATAATAAAAGAAAAATGGATGAGATACTCTCTCAAGAAGTTAGGATTCAAACCTCACCAGATCAGATAACTTGTTCCCAGGGTTACTGGCTGACCTCTTTAACATTAAGATTTTCTGTTCAGTAAAAGAAATGTAAAGCTATCTACAAGTTGTATCACTCAGGATGACACTTGTGCAAAGATCTCTTTCTCCCCGAGCAAACCCATTCACCCACCGGCACTTTTCTTGCAGGCCTGCTGGTTGCATTTTTTGAATTCTGGAGGTCTGGGTTTGTGATCACACAGGCATCGGTCTTGGTCTTCAGTTTTATTGTTCTCTGAGGGCACACATTGGACAGTCCTCTTCTGAAAGCCACCTCCACAGGAAGTGGAACACTGAAAGAGAAGGTGAACAGAGAGTCAGAAGTCCTCCCCACGACTCCCAAGGAAACACCAGTAGAACACCTCCAACCCCACTGTGGTCAAGAATGGAAACATCTCAATAACCAGAAACCTTTTTGAAGGAGTCATAGAATAAAGGCACTAATAATTTGGAGATGTGAGTTTAGAAAGACTCTATACTATAGGTTGTGTGGGATTGAATCTGACTGAATTTACTATTAGGTTCTCTGCAGAACATGCTCCTTTTTCACAAGTTTGAGAATGGCCTGATGCCTCTCACAACATGGCTACAGCATTGGGCTCCAGGAACCTATGTTGGTGCCATGGGACCCAGCCACCTGGCCACACATGACTGGTCTAGGGAAGGTCCCTGCATCAAGCTGGGCCAATCAGTCACTTCCTTGGGAATTTGAATTGAGACCCAGCAAGAGATTCCATCTAAGGCTGCAATTTGAAAACTTGGGTGTTGTTGGTGGCCACATTTCCTGCCAAGTAGAATGAGTGAAAACCAGATGGCAGAAAAGGTGAATGGAATGAAGCATGTGCTTAGAGAGGAACGGGAATGAGGGAGGCATTGCCCATGGGATTTGCACCCTTGGTTCTAGCTAAAACTCCCAACCCAAACATTCATCTTTGCATCATGAGTATATGGAATGAAACCTATGGAGGGAGGTTGAATTGCAAGCAAAGCAGAATACAATTTCATATCTGGGTCGTGGTACCTCGGCCTGAACTAATTTTGATTTGGGGCTGGGCATTGGATGTGAGGAGAGGTGGAGCTACCAGAAGAGATGAACATTGGGTAAAAAGAGAAGTGGGAGGGAAAGACCCCAGTGGCATGGAGAGAATGTGGAATGGGGGTAGGGACAGGGCTGAGCATGGAAGCTGGGGAAGAAGCAGAGCAACAGCGGACCCAGCTCTGTGCCTAGCCGGACCAGGTCCTCTCAAGCCATTCTAACGATAAGTTTTCACTGCAATGTCATGATCGCCCACCTGGCTGCAGGAAGGAGATTCACTGGCCTGGGAAGGCAGTTTACATAAGATTCTTCAGGATGTAAGAAAATGTGCCTGAATTTACCACATATGCCCTTTTCTTAAATTATTTTTTGAGGTAAAATATATAAAACATAAAATATACAATTTAAACCATTTTTTTTGAGACAAGGTCTGGCTCTATCACCCAGACTGAAAGGCAGCGGCACAATCTCGGCTCACTGCAACCTCCCTCTCCTGGGTTCAAGTGATTCTCCTACCTCAGACTCCCAAGTAGCTGGGACTACAGGCGTGTGCCATCACACCTGGTGACTTTTTCCTCTGGCACACTTGCTAAGTCAACTGGAAGTTTAGCCATTTGTTTCCAGATTCCAATTTTACTTTTGATTTTTGGCAAGGGGGAGCTAAAGATAGATCAGTGTAATTTTACAGATTCCAAAATTGTATGAACCCATCTCTCTGCTCTTGTCTCCTGCCCCCATCTTTGTCCTTGTGGGTTTGTGCCATTTTTAGTGTTTTATCCCTTCTGCCTATTTAGTGGAGTTTTGAGAACAAAGGCAAATGTATATGTTCAATCCATAGCTTGTGTAGTTTCACTTAATAATAGATCATGGAGGTTATGAGTGATTCCAAAGGTTGGCCTGGTAGGTGTTAACCACTCTCTCATTATCCCTCCATTCTTTGCTATGCAAAATTGGTTAATTCCTGACACACAGCTCTTCTAAGGAACGTCAACCCAAGTCCACCCCCGATAGACTCACCTGGAACTCCTTCAGGGAGTTAAAGGAGAGACTTAAAAATGTTCTTTTACAATTTTGAATCTTCTAAGAGATTGTTTCCCTGAATGGGCCCAAACTTACAGCATTTTTATGACTTCACATTGTATCACATTTTCTCTTTTCGAGGTCATGTTTGCTTTGATTAGAGGTACTTATTTTGTTACACAGAGCTCTGAGATATTTATAAAGAGTATAGTCATGAAATATATCCAGGCAGCTGGGGCAAGGCCTGCCAGGAGTAAGCATGGCCTCTGCTCAGGCCCATGTGGCTGGAGGAGGCCACTGCTACCTTGATCTAATCTGCCATGATGTTAATAATGAATTTTGTGAAGCTCATGGCTAGACTAGGCACATAAATCTTGCTCAGAGGAGTGAATATTAGTTTGGTAACTATTTACTGGGTGCCAACAGATAAAAATTCTAGCAAAGGGGCAACTGTTAAGTAAATATGATCAATCAACTTGATGGAATATTACTGTAAAGAAAGGGTTAACATTAGTCCTGGTTCAGAGTACTTGGAGGAAAAAAATGACCTTGAAGTATGGTTTCCTTGGAAACTACAGAGTTAAGGTAAATGCAAAAGATGATGACTGTCTTGCCCACTAGGAAATTCCTGACTGTAGGACTGTTCCCTACTGGAGGCCTGTGAGTTGGCATGTGGCCTTGGGCATGTGCAACCAAAATAGTTTAAAATATTGGCAAGAAACTGAGGCTGAGGCTTGTGTCAGGGTGACCTGTGTGCATCTTGGCTCTGATTTCTTGCTACCCATACATACCACACTTGACAGACAAGGAAGCAAATGAAGTCGTACTCTTGGATAGTTGCTGAAATTGTATCCTTCGGTAGCAACCTCCTGCAGAGATGAGGCTGTTGTGCCTAATATAATTCCTGCTTGTATCCTTCTACACAGCTAAGTGAATTTGGTGTTAGAGTGAAGCCTATTGTGCCTCACATGTCTGACTGCCAATAGACTGCCAATTTGACACAGCATTAGAGTGGATCAATGGCTGTGCCGGTGCAACTGTGCAGCTATCAACAGCAAGAATTACAAACAGTGAAGCAACCTACAAATAGCTGGGGGCATTACGTTGGGCAAAATACTACATTCCCATGTGTGTTATAATTACAACCATCAAAACATACATGCACGGGAACAAGTTACTTTATAAAAATGTTAGTAGTTGTGGTGTTAGTGTATCAGACCATCTTGGCTCTCCTGTCTCCCAGCTCGTGGCCCTGGGATCTGTCCCAGCTGAGGTGGCAACCAACTTTCTGAAAGCACAACCCAGTGGTCTTCATCTCATGCCATGTGTATTAGCCTGGTTTCACACTGCTATAAAGACATACCTGAGACTGGGTAATTTATTAAGAAAAGAGGTTTAATTGACTCAGAGTTCCACAGGGCTGGGGAGGCCTCGGGAAACTTATAATCATGGTGGAAGGGAAGAGGCACATCTTACATGGCAGCAGGTGAGGGAGAGTGGTGAGTGAAGTGGGAAGAGCCCATTATAAAACCATCAGCTCTTGTGAGAAATCACTGACTATCATAAGAACAGTATGGGGGAAACTGACCCCCATGATCCACTCACCTGCCACTGGGTCTCTCCCTTGACAGGTGAGAATTACAATCTTAGATGAGATTTGGGTGGGGACACAGAGCCAAACCATATCACCATGTCTCATGCCTCCCTGCTTCTGATTGGGTTTTCTTGTTGCCAATGAGACATGAGACACAATGGGACTTGCTCAGTGCCCATATCTGGACAATTCAGAAGTATGGAGATATTAGCCCTCTAAAGTGAGACTCCACCAAAGGGAGATAGGAGCCAGTGGATAACTCTTCTTCTTTCCTACTCTTCCCTCCCTTCCTGGATAAACTGCCACAACACACAGTAGTTCACACAGTTTTTAGAAGACTTCCTGTAAGAGCCAGCAGTCAGTTGCTCCTGACACCAAGTGATGGTCAGTTAGGTAAGATAATCAGTCTAGTAACACACTACTTCATTTTTGACTCTCCTTCTTCTCCGCCTCCTTTCTCTTTTCTATCACCCCTGCTTCCCTGGCACTGAATTTCCTAATAAAGTGTTAACTTTTTTCTTGACACTCTATTTGAAAGAAAACCCAGGATAAGACAAGTTAGAATGATGGCAGACTCTGTCCATGAGAGAATTTTCTTTATTTTCTTTTTCTGAGATGGAGTCTTGCTCTGTCACCCAAGCTGGAGTGCAGTGGTACAATCTCGGCTCACTGCAACCTCCACCTCTTGGGTTCAAGTGATCCTCCTATCTCAGCCTCCTGAGTAGCTGGGATTACAGGCATGCACCACCATGCTTAATTTTTTTATTTTTAGAAGAGATGGGATTTCACCCTGTTGGCCAGGCTGGTCTCGAACTCCTGACCTCAGGTGATCCACCTGCTTCAGCCTCCCAAAGTGCTAGGAGTACAGGTGTGAGCCACCACACCTGGCCACAATTTTCTTTATTTTCAATATTGCTGATAGAGTGTTATTTATGCAATAAGCAAACTTAGGGAGAATAATACCTCTTTCCTTCATTTACAGTTTAATTATTTTGTTCCATCGAACAGGCTGGCCATCTGGCAAACTGATCTGTGGGCAGACAAGAGGCCTGAAACTCACTAAGTCTGACTATGCCTAAAGCTTTAGGACAGATGCCAACTCCTCTTTGCTCTAGGAAAAGCCAGAGAATCCAAGGTGCTGGGTGTAAAACAGATGTTTCTTAGGCTGTGTGCCCCTGGAATAACTTTGATATTTGATCTTTTCTCTTTTGAAAGTATTTGATATTTTCCCTTCTGAACTCAAGACCCACAGCAGCCATGGGTCAACTTTTAGCAGACTTAGAGGTATTCAGTGGCAGAAGAATATGAAAACCAAAGTATCCAGAAACACACTGTAAATCAATGAATGCACTGAATATTTACAGTGAGTATAGATTACTTTTGTAATCAAAAGAAAATGCCTGTTATTTTATTTTTATGTTTTTGCTTAAGTATAGTGGCAAGAAACCATTTTTTAAAAAAGCTAAAGTAGAATGAGGTTCCAAGATGGCTGAATAGGAGTAGCTCTGGTCTGCAGCTCTCAGCAAGATCGACACAAGACGAGTAATTTCTGCATTTCCAACTGAGGTACCTGGTTCATCTCACTGGGACTGGTTGGATAGTGGGTGCAGCTGTCCCTGCACCACGGATGGTGAGCTGAAGCAGGGCGAGGCGTTGCCTCACCCGGGAAGTGCAAGAGGTTGGGGGATTGCCCTTTCCTAGCCAAGGGAAGCCGTGACAGACTGTACCTGGAAAAATGGGATACTCCCACTCAAATACCGCACTTTTCCCAAGGTCTTAGCAACTGGCAGACAAGGAGATTCTCTCCCGTGCCTGGTTCAGCAGGTCCCACACCCACGGAGCCTTGCTCACTGCTAGCGCAGCAGTCTGAGATCAAATGGTGAGGTGACAACCTAGCTGGGGGAGGCATGTCCACCATTGCTGAGGCTTGAGTAGGTAAACAAAGTGGCCAGGAAGCTCGAACTGGGCAGAGCCCACCACAGCTCAGCGAGGCCTACTGCCTCTGTAGACTCCACCTCTGTGGGCAGGGCATAGCTGAACAAAAGGGAGCAGACAACTTCTGCAGACTTAAACATCCCTGTCTAAGAGCTCTGAAGAGAGCAGTGGTTCTCCCAGCACGGTGTTTGAGCTCTGAGAATGGACAGACTGCCTCAAGTGGGTCCCTGACTCCTGTGTAGCCTAACTGGAAGACACCTCCCAGTAGGGGCCGACAGACACCTCATATAGGCCACTGACCCTCTGGGACGAAGCTTCCAGGGGAAGGATCAGGCAGCAATATTTGCTGTTCTACAATATTTGCTGCTCTGAAGCCTCCGCTGGTGATACTCAGGCAAACAGGGTCTGGAATGGACCTCCAGCAAACTCCAACAGCCCTGCAGCTGAGGGATCTGACTGTTAGAAGGAAAACTAACAAACAGAAAGGAATAGCATCAACATCAACAAAAAGGACATCTACACCAAAACCCCATCTGTAGGTCATCAAAATCAAAGACCAAAAGTAGGTAAAACCACAAAGATGGGGAGAAACCAGAGCAGAAAAGGTGAAAATTCAAAAGCCAGAGTGCCTCTTCTCCTTCAAAGGATCATAGCTCCTCACCAGCAATGGAACAAAGCTGGATGGAGAATGACTTTGATGAGTTGACAGAAGTAGGCTTCGGAAGGTCAGTAATAACAACTTCTCTGAGCTAAAGAAGCATGTTCTAACCCGTCTCAAGGAAGCTAAAAATCTTGGACAAAAGGTTAGACGAATGGCTAACTAGAATAAACAGTGTAGAGAAGACCTTAAATGACCTGATGGAGCTGAAAACCACAGCATCAGAACTTCGTGATGCATGCACAAGCTTCAATAGCAGATTCAATCAGTGGAAGAAAAAGTATCAGTGATTGAAGATCAAATTAATGAAATAAAGTGAGAAGACAAGTTTAGAGATAAAGAGTAAAAATAAACAAACAAAGCCTCCAAGAAATATGGGACTATGTGAAAAGACCAAATCTACATTTGATTAGTGTACCTGAAAGTGAGGAGAAGAATGGAACCAAGTTGGAAAACACTCTTCAAGATATTATCCAGGAGAACTTCCCCAACCTAGCAAGGCAGGCCAACATTCAAATTCAGGAAATACAGAGAAAACCACAAAGATACTCCTCAAGAAGAGCAACCCTAAGACACATAATTGTCAGATTCACCAAGGCTGAAATGAAGGAAAAAATGTTAAGGGGAGCCAGAGACAAAGGTCGGGTTACACACAAAGGGAAGCCCATCAGACTAACAGTGGATCTCTCTGCAGAAACCCTACAAGAGAGAAGAGAGTGGGGGCCAATATTCAACATTCTTAAAGAAAAGAATTTTCAACCCAGAATTTCATATACAGCAAAACTAAGCTTCATAAGTGAAGGAGAAATAAAATCCTTTACAGACAAGCAAATGCTGAGAGATTTTGACACCACCAGGCCTGCCTTACAAGAGCTCCTGAAGGAAGCACTAAACATGGAAAGGAACAACCGATACCAGCCACTGCAAAAACATGCCAAATTGTAAAGACCATCAGTGCTAGGAAGAAACTGCATCAATTAACGGGCAAAATAACCAGCTAGCATCATAATGACAGGATCAAATTCACACATAACAATACTAACCTTAAATGTAAATGGGCTAAATGCCCCAATTAAAAGACACAGACTGGCAAATTGGATAAAGAGTCAAGACCCATCGGTGTGCTGTGCTATATACAGGAGACCCATCTCACATGCAGAGAAACACATAGGCTCAAAATAAAGGGATGGAGGAAGATCTACCAAGCAAATAGAAAGCAAAAAAAAAAGCAGGGGTTGCAATCCTAGTCTCTGATAAAACAGACTTTAAACCAACAAAGATCAAAAGAGACAAAGAAAGCCATTACATAATGGTAAAGGGACCAATTCAACGAGAAGAGCTAACTATCCTAAATATATATGCACCCAATACAGGAGCACTCAGATTCATAAAGCAAGTCCTTAGAGACCTACAAAGAGACTTAGACTCCCACACAATAATAATGGGAGACTTTAACACCCCACTATCAATATTAGACAGATCAAGGAGACAGAAGGTTAACAAGGATATCCAGGACTTGAATTCAGCTCTGCACCAAGCAGGCCTATTAGACATCTACAGAACTCTTCACCCCAAATCAACAGAAGATACATTCTTCTCAGCACCACATCACACTTATTCTAAAATTGACCACATAATTGGAAGTAAAGCACTCCTCAGCAGATGTAAAAGAACAGAAATCACAACAAACTGTCTCTCAGACCACAGTGCAATCAAATTAGAATTCAGGATTAAGAAACTCACTCAAAACCGCACAACCACATGGAAACTGAACAACCTGCTCCTGAATGACTACTGGGTACCTAATGAAATGAAGGCAGAAATAAAGACGTTCTTTGAAACCAATGAGAAAAAAGACACAACGTACCAGAATCTATGGGACACATTTAAAGCAGTGTGTAGAGGGAAATTTATAGCACTAAATGTCCACAAGAGAAAGCAGGAAAGATCTAAAATCGACACCCTAACATCACAATTAAAAGAACTAGAGAAGCGAGAGGAAACAAATTCAAAAGCTAGCAGAAGGCAAGAAATAACTAAGATCAGAGCAGAACTGAAGGAGACAGGGACAGAACAAACCCTTCAAAAAAAATCCATGAATCCAGGAGCTGGTTTTTTGAAAAGATCAACAAAATTGGTAGACCACTAGCAAGACTAATAAAGAAGAAAGGAGAGAAGAATCAAATACATGCAACAAAAAATGATGCAGGGGATGTCACCACCAATCCCACAGAAATACAAACTACCATCAGAGAATACTATAAACACCTCTGTGCAAATAAACTAGAAAACCCAGATAAAACGGATAAATTCTTGGACACATACACCCTTCCAATGCTAAACCAGGAAGAAGATGAATCTCTGAAGAGCCCAATAACAGACTCTGAAATTGAGGCAATAATTAACAGCCTACCAACCAAAAGAAGTCCAGGACCAGAAGGATTCACAGCCGAATTCTACCAGAGGTACAAAGAGGAGCTGGTACCATTTATTCTGAAAGTATTCCAATCAACAGGAAAAGAGGGAATCCTCCCTAACTCATTTTATGAGGCAGCATCATCCTGATACCAAAGCCTGGCAGAGACACAACAAAAAAAAGAGAATTTTAGACCAATATCCCTGATGAACATCAGTGCAAAAATCCTCAATAAAATACTGGCAAACTGAATCAAGCAGCACATCAAAAAGCTTATCCACCATGATCAAGTGGGCTTCATCCTTGGGATGCAAGGCTGGTTCAACCTATGCAAATCAATAAACGTAATCTATCACATAAAGAGAACCAACAACAAAAACCACATGATTATCTCAGTAGATGCAGAAAAGGCCTTCAACAAAATTCAACACCTCTTCATGCTAAAAGCTCTCAATAAACTAGGTACTGATGGAACGTATCTCAAAATAATAAGAGCTATTTATGACAAACCCACAGCCAATATCATACTGAATAGGCAAAAACTGGAAGCATTCCCTTTGAAAACTGGCACAAGACAGGGATGCCCTCTCTCACCACCCCTATTCGACATAGTGTTGTAAATTCTGGCCTGGGCAATCAGGCAAGAGAAAGAAATAAAGTGTATTCAATTAGGAAAAGAGGAAGTCAAATTGTCCCTGTTTGTAGATGACATGATTGTATATTAAGGAAAACCCATCATCTCAGCCCCAAATCTCCTTAAGCTGATAAGCAACTTCAGCAAAGTCTCAGGATACAAAATCAATGTGCAAAAATCACAAGCATTCCTGTACAGCAATAACAGACAAACAGAGGCCAAATCATGAGTGAACTCCCATTCACAATTCCTACAAAGAGAATAAAATACCTAGGAATCCAACTTACAAGGGATATGATGGACCTCTTCAAGGAGAACTACAAACCACTGCTCAATGAAATAAAAGGGGACACAAAAAAATGGAAGAATATTCCATGCTCATGGATAGGAAGAATCAATATTATGAAAATGGCCATATTGCCCAAGGTAATTTATAGATTCAATGCCATCCCCATCAAGCTACCAATGACTTTCTTCACATAATTGGAAAAAACTACTTTAAAGTTCATATGGAACCAAAAAAGAGCCTGCAGTGCCAAGTCAATCCTAAGCAAAAAGAACAAAGCTGGAGGCATCAGGCTACCTGACTTCAAATTATACTACAAGGCTACAGTAACCAAAACAGCATGGTACTGGTACTAAAACAGATATATAGACCAAAAGAACAGTACAGAGGCCTCAGAATAACACCACACATCTACAGCCATCTGATCTTTGACAAACCCGACAAAAACAAGAAATGGGGAAAGGAGTCCCTATTTAATAAATGGTGGTGGGAAAACTGGCTAGCCATATGTAGAAAGCTGAAACTGGATCCCTTCCTTACACCTTATACAAAAATTAATTCAAGATGGATTAAAGACTTAAATGTTAGACCTAAAACCATAAAAACCCTAGAAGAAAACCTAGGCAATACCATTCAGGACATAGGCATGGGCAAAGACTTCATGACTAAAACACCGAAAGCAATAGCAACAAAAGCCAAAATTGACAAATGGGATCTAATTAAACTAAGGAGCTTCTGCATGGCAAACAAAACTACCATCAGAGTGAACAGGCAATCTACAGAATGGGAGAAAATTTTTGCAATCTACCCATCTGACAAAGCGCTAATATCCAGAATCTGCAAAGAACTTAAAACAAGAAAACAAACAAGTAACCCCATCAAAAAGTGGGCAAAGGATATGAACAGACACTTCTCAAAAGAAGACATTTATGTAGCCAACAGACACATGAAAAAATGCTCATCATCACTGGTTATGAGAGAAATGCAAATCAAAACCACAATGAGATACCATCTCATGCCAGTTAGAATGGTGATCATTAAAAAGTCAAGAAACAACAGATGCTGGAGAGGATTTGGAGAAATAGGAATGCTTTTACGCTGTTGGTGGGAGTGTGAATTAGTTCAACCACTGTGGAAGACAGTGTGGTGATTCCTCAAGGATCTAGAACTAGAAATACCATTTGACCCAGCAATCCCATTACTGGGTATATTCCCAAAGAATTATAAATCATGCTACTATAAAGACACGTGCACATGTATGTTTATTGCGGCACTATTCACAATAGCAAAGACTTGGAACCAACCCAAATGTCCAACAATGATAGACCGGATTAAGAAAATGTGGCACATATACAGCCTGGAATACTATGCAGCCACAAAAAGGATGAGTTCATGTCCTTTGTAGGGACATGGATGAAGCTGGAAACCATCATTCTCAGCAAACTATTGCAAGGACAAAAAAACAAACACTGCATGTTCTCACTCATAGGTGGGAATTGAACAATGAGAACACTTGGACACAGGGCAGGTAACATCACACACTGGGGCCTGTCAGGGGGTGGGGGGCTGGAGGAGGTATAGCATTAGGAGAAATACCTAATGTAAATGATGAGTTGATGGGTGCAGCAAACCAACATGGCACATGTATACCTATGTAACAAACCTGCACGTTGTGCACACGTACCCTAGAACTTAAAGCATTAAAAAAAAATAAAAAGCTAAAGTAAAAAGAAGTATGTACAACCAAGTCTTACCAGGTCCCAGTTCCCAGTGGCCCAGTGACAGCACAGGTGCTCATTGCAAGACATGGTGGATGTGGGTCTTTTTGTCCAGTCACAGAGGCCTCCTGGACAGAACACTCCTCTCTCCTGAACTCCACCTCCACAGGACCTGGAGCACTGATACACAGCAGTGACGAGATTAGGTAAAAGTCAGGTGGAGACATGTTTAATGATAAGTGAAGAACTTCGTACTGTCATTTTTGTTGTGTACAGTGTTACTAGGAATATTGGTATCTGTACTGGAATTTATAGCATTCCTGCAAGTTCCTTACAATGACCACTCACTATTTAAAAAAAAAAAGGGGGGAGAAATGAGAATTAAAGAGAGGTGGAAATATTGACGAAGCAAATCCTGAAGATATAAGGAGGAGAAAAGTCAGAAGATGCCAAATAGTCTAATGTTAAACAATACGTCTAAAGGAAGGAAATTTGTTTAAAAACCTAAATGAGTGGTCATTCCAGAAGGGACATTATGTTATCTGCATTTTGTCTTCTTGAACAAGTTTTTAGAAACAAAAATGTAAAATTTAGATTTTTTATAATGATTTTCTCTGACAGCCCAAAAGGGGGACACACATTTGCAATACAATTTTGTTTGCCTCCTATTAAAATGAGATTTAGTCTTCCTTTTCCACTGCATAAAGTTTTAGAATTAAATTTGTCCATAGTAGGAGTAATAAAATGGATGGATTTGCTCAGGGCTCAGATGCATTGGCTGTAATACTCACAACAAAATAAATTCAAGATGACAAGTCAGATTTCTAAAAGGGTACAATTCTGAAACATGTCAGGTTTTTGCTTACTAGAATAATTCTATAAGATACATTATCTCATTTGCATGAGTTTTTTAGGAGGAAATAAAATAATTCACCAAGAATATTTGAAAAGTTCTTTGAGTATTTGGAAAAGCACTTTGAAAAATCTTAGTTTTAGCATGGTTACAACAATAACAACAAGATAATTATGGCTGTCTTGTAAACATCATGTCCATCACATCAGGTAGTATGTGTGTGGTAGTATCATAGAAAACAGGGAAATTATATGCAATTAACATTTTCTGCTCAATAAAAGAACTAATGTAGTGCCTTCACAATATTCCAGCTTTGAGAATCAACATCAACTTTTTTCCCACTTATTCAACCTGTTTTTAGCCCCATCTGAGGAGAGAGTGAGAGGAATTCCACATCTGGGGTTCTTGTGCATACCTACCTATGTGCACGTAGATTCAGCACCACCTGGCCAAGTAATTTCCAGGAAAAGGGGGTCAAAAAAGTGATTCTCAAATGCTCCTCAGACCAGCAACTTCAGCATCTTCTGAGTGTTTGTTAGAAATGCAAAATTTCAGGCCCCACCTCAGATCCCCTGAATTGGCCATTCTGGGGGTGGGACCTATCCATCTGTGTGTTGACAAGCCCTCCAGGTTGTCCTGAAGCATGATAAAGCTTGACTACCGCTGGTGTAGAGATGGTCCCACAGCTAAAATGCATCTGCCATAGAGGGTAGTCGGGGCGGGCCGATATGCCTGCCAGATGGGTTCATAACATTCCCAGGATGGCAGTCAGCACCACGGGCAAGGAAAGTACCTAAAGATGCCCAATCCCTTAAACAGCAGCTTCGGGTACTCAATTGACTTTTACATTTTCTATCTCTACTACTGCTTAAGAGGGAACTCTACCAACTTTGTGGTTTGCTCAAAACAGGGCAATTTAGAAAGGAGAGAGAAAGAAGGGCTTCAGGGAACAGGTTCCTGATGGGGATCCGAGAAGCTACTGAGGAAACATAAAGACTAGATCTTTTTCATAACCAGAAAGATTTGATTGCTCATCTTTGATCGCCTGCAAATGTCATTTCTCTGACAGGGCAATCTAAGCTCCTCTGTGAATTCCTGGATTCTGGAAGCTGCTGCCTGAACAGGTCCAGGCCAGGCTCAGCACATATGGAGAGTTTGGAGGTCTAGGTTCAGAGCCTGGGAGTAGCAGGCACTTCATGTACTCAAGAACTAGGCAGGGGAAGGAGGATGAAGAGGGGACAGTGGTGGCTGCTGCCCCAGAAAACTCTAGCTCGTGGCCCAGAGCCTCAGGAATCAGTGTGGATGCTTGGCCAGTGGGTGGTAAGTAACTCGGGGCTCAGTCCTCCACAGGCTTTGACACTAACTCTGTAGCCTCAAGTTGGGATTCTCTGCCTTCCCTTCACAGGCACATGGTAGGTGCCCCCCAAAGTAGTTATTGATTCATTCTTTCTCCTTAGTTCACTTTTCGCTCAATGCCCATTGGGCTAAGTTCCATAGCATAGCAGGATCAAAGATGGGCGATCAAAGATGAGGAATCAAATCTTTCTGCTTGTGAATGCCTTAAGTTTGAATTAAAACTCCATTTATTTTCTCATTGTGTGTCTCAGGTAGGTTTCTCAACCTAAGTCTCAATTTCTTCCCCTGTAAAAATAGGATTAAAAATGCCTACCATCCAGGTCACGGAGATAATTAAACCAAGTATCATAGAGAAAGTGCCTAGCTCCTGGACACACTCAAAATATGTGGGGTTCCTTTTTTAATTTTTATTTTTTGGCCTTCTTTCTATCATTTGTGGATGTAGCTGGGAGTATGTTTTAGCTGTTGAGATATTTAAACATTTGCCTGTTGAAAAATGAGATCATCACACTTCACCAAAGAATTTCACCAGATAACCTTGTTTTCATGTGCCAAAGTAAAACTAAGACCCAGCAGAGCCAGGGCCCTCATAAAGAGAGCACACACACACACACACACACACTCGCTATTTGTACAATGATCTGAGAGATGTAAGAGATGAAACTCTAATATTATACTGTGTGGAAAAGATAGGGCTGTTTCTCCAAGCCTGACTGCAGAAGCCTCAGAGAGGCATGTTAGGCTCTGTCTGTAAATGGCTCTCATTAGATTCATCCTTGTTCAAATCATCCCATTGTATTCATTTCCCCTGCAGGGACACCAATTCCCCAGTATATCCACTGGGAGACCAGGTTGCAACACAACACTGAACTGCTGTGATTAAAACTATAACACATTGTCTTCTCCATGGAATTTTCTCACCTCCTGAAAGTGTTAGACCCATTCAGCTTCTCACATACAGGGTGGGGTCACTGAACAGAGGCCAGTCATTGGCAGGACACAGGTGTGGTCTTCCCTGATTTCTACACTTATGCAGTAACACTGAGATTCATGGCTTGCCACGTTGTGTGAGGACATCTCTCCCTTTCTGGGGGCCCTACCTGGCTCCAAGGCTCCACCTGCCATGCCTCACAGGGCTCCGGGTTACAGCTCATGCTCAATGGGGGAGGAATGCCGGCCAGGAACTGGCAATGAAACGGCCTCAGGTTCCGGTGGTCCCGGCTGTCCACGCACTGAATCTCACGTATCTTGAAGCCCCCACTGCAGTTTCTGGAGCACTGTATGGAGAGAAAAATCAAAGGCGATCTCTGAGTCATTGGCATCAGGCCTCCCTTCCTTCCCCTCAGCCGTGGAGGTGCCAGGCATCCAGTCATAAAGAGGGGTTAGGTCTAGTTCTGGTGAACCCTGCTTTCCCTCCCACACCACAGAGCAGGAGGCACCCCAGCCGCTCTCGATGTTGGGAAACACATGCATAGGAGTGTGAGGGTTTTGAGGGCTGACAGAGGTGGGTGAGAATTCCAGTTCTGCCACTCACTAGTCTTGAGCCCTTGGGCCTGTCACTGAAGTATGCTGAGCCTCAGGTGTCCCATCTCTAAACTGGGATCATAACTGCTACCTCCCAGCTGTGGGGAGATTATAGACCCTGGGGCTGGAGTGCCTGCTGGCACAGTATCTGCCCCAGTGGGTGGCCGTTCCCTCTGGAAGTCAGTATTCACTGGAGGCAGAGTGGTCTGCCTATCCGTTCCCAGGAGTGGGCATAGCTGCTAAGCCTTCTCCGTCTTTCCTTCAGAATACTGGTTTTCTCTATGACGCTGGATGCAGAATAGGTTACTATGTCTCTCTCATGAAGGGCCTTGAGTAGGGAAATAAACTGAATAACTACTCAGTGGTTTGACTTATGGGTGTGAGCAAACCCTGTCCTTGCCCTCACCCTCACCATTCCTCCTGCAGCGCCATCACCTGCAGCCACCACTGAGAGTCTTCTCAGCACTTGCCCCCAATAGCCACTACACAGGCCCTACTCACTCCCTTCCTCTCTGACCCCACCCCTTATACAGCAGCCCAGGTTCGCCAGCAGGCTGCTGATTTCCCTTGGACCGTGATAAACACTGATGGGTCTGGGTCACCTACAACCAAGTTTACACAGCCTGTTCCAGAGTGCTGCTTTTGTTGACTCTCTGACCTCTTGGATTTTGGCAGCTACCCACTCCCTGACCTACAAAGATTTTATCTGATCATAACTTGTGCTTCTAGGACTTGCTCTCTGGTCTGTTTAGAACTCTAGTGCTTGCCATAGGCCTTCTGCTTATCTTCCCTCTGCAGCCTGGTGTCTCATGGCCAGACCTGGCCTGACGGGTCTTGTTACTGCCCACACTGAGGTGGGGACCTGAGGTAGGTGGGATGGAGGCTAACATCTGTGCTCATCAGCCCAGGTTCTTCCCTAGGTTCTCCTCGGGTTAATACAATGTCCTTGGGGTTCCCATGTCCTGAATGTTCCTTCCTCTATTCTCTGCATTACCCACCACTGTTTTTTTTTTTATGCCTCATTTTCAATGGCACCTCTTCTGAGAGGTCCTCATGGAATACCTGATCTAAGGGAGGTGATTTCTCTTGTAATTTGTCTCAGCTCCTCTTCTGTTTTCATCCCACAAAGCTAAACTGCAGAGCAACTTTTACTGATTTTGTCCATTCTTTCTACTGTCCATCACTGCCATGAAAGCAGAGCCTGCCCTGCCCTGCCCTGCCCTGCCCTGTTCCACATTGCACCATGGATCCCTAGCACAGGGACAACAGACACAGTGTAGATGGGCATTATGAAGCTGTTGAATCAACATTGAGTTATGAGAAAATGCCAGCTGGGAGGGCTCCCAATGGGCTAAAGAGATCTCCGGTAATCACAGGATAAAGAATGTGCTTCTTTACCCTCTGAATCCTTCCATCAATGATCTCACTGGCAGTCTTGGCCGAGGAAACAAGTCACCAAGAAAGGGTATCCCTTGCTGTAAGGTTTATTTTCATCTGGCCCTTCTCTCTGAAGGGTAAAAGACCATGCTGTCTTTCTGGCTATGGTGGAATAGCCATGATTCTAGGGCTGTGGTTGAGGAAAGAAAATTCCTTAAGACTTTTCAGTAGACATAGACCCCAAAATACTGCTCCCCTTTCTTCCTCTGACTGGCAGATTTCACCAAATCACCTGACTTCAAACATTGGTCTGTATTTTGGAAACACATGGGCCCATGTGACGAGGGGACAGATTGATGCTCTGATACTTCCATAAATCAAGTGTGTTTAGGTTATCAGAAATAAGCAATACTTGCCAACAGCTTCCCAAAAGTGCAAATTAAAAACTTTATTTTCCTGCCACACAGTAAGCACACAAAGAAAAACAGTAACAGCAAACTTAAAATTTGCCATAGAACAAATGAGAAAGCATGTTAATAGCTTCCACTCAAAGCAACTATTTGTCTGACAAAATAAATTTCCAGGAAATAGCCCATAGTTAAAACAAGAGTACTTTTTATTAGGAAAAGGGGATTTAAAAGACATAAGTATAAAATGAGATTTTACTTTTTTATTTTCCATTTGTTGCTATAATCTGTTATTCCTAAATTTATTTTTCAAATTAGCATTACTCTTTTGTCAAGAGCATGTTCACATTCAGTGGGAAATAAAATTTATTAACATGCTGAAGTCAGTAATAAGGGAAGACACTCACTAAATCTATGATTATTCTATTCCATTTTCAAAAGAGCCTCTGATTCTGTTAGCAAGAGGGAAGTGACAGCATATTAAGTCACTCCAGTCCTAATGCTCTTTTGCTTTTGTGTGCTGAATGACAATTGTTATATTATATTCATTTTCTTATTGCCTGAGAGGAAGGCTGTTTGTATTCCTGTTTTCCTAATGTAAAGCCTGTGAACCAGACTGATGACAAGAGGCAGGCTAATGAGAACAGAAAGACTGGTGAACGCCCTGTTGAAACCAAACAGGTCTGATAGTATCCAGTTACCACACCACTACATCAGTTTGTTTAACTCCTGTGATTTGCAAAGCAAATTGAGTTAGAATGAAAAAATATCCTTAGCTTACTGGGGCCACTGGCAGAGGTAAAATGAAATCAAAACCTTTTCTTTCTTGTGCTATTTTTGATTTATGAAATCCTAATGCACTTCCCAGGCTGGACTCCTACAGAGTATTCAGAGAAGTATAACACAACTAACAAACATAGAATTGGGGGACTAACAGACCAACTCCATCTATGACCCTGGCATCAAGTGGCTGTGTGACTGCAGATTAATCACTGCACTTCTCTAAGCCTCCATTTCTCCACTGGTATTCAAAAGAGGATAAATTAGATGATTAAACTATCCCAGCATTCTAGAGTGTCATGAATGTATGAGATCACTGAGTTTGTGCTCTGTTTTGATTTCAGAATACTTTCTTCCTCTCAAAGTTATACATCAAATACTAAATTGGGATACAGAAGGAATTCCTTTCCGGCCTTTTCCTAAACACATTCTTAAGACCCTTAAAATAATTCTTTCTGAAATATGGAAAGAATTCCTTTCTGGCCTTATGCTAAACACATTCATAAGACCCTTAAAATAATTCGAAGATCAGATAGTTGTAGGTGTGCGGTCTTATTTCTGGGTTCTCTATTCTGATCCATTGGTCCATGTGTTTGTTTTTTACCAGTACCATGCTGTTTTGGTTATTGTAGCCCTGTAGTATACTTTGAAGTCTCTTAGGCTGATGCCTCCAGCTTTGTTCTTAAGCAATTACAATAGAAGCAAAAATTGACAAATGGGATCTATTAAACTGAAGAGCTTCTGTACAGCAAAAGAAACTATCAACAGAGTAAACAGACAACCTACAGAATGGGAGAAAACTTTTGCAAACTATGCATGTGACAAAGCTCTAATATCCAACATCTCTAAGGCACTTAAATTTATACCAAAAAAAAAAACCCAAAAAACAAACAACCACATAAAAAAGTGGGCAAAGGACATGAACAGACACTTTTCAAAAAAAGACATACACGCGGTCAACAATCATATGAAAAAAAGGTCAATATCACTGATCATTAGAGAAATGCAAATCGAAACCGCAATGAGATACAATTTCACATCTGTCAGAGTGGCTATTATTAAAAAGTAAAAAAATAACAGATGCTGATGAGTTTGTAGAGAAAAAGGAATGCTTATACACTGTTGGTGGGAGAGTATATTAGTTCAGCCATTGTGAAAGACAGTGTGGTGGATTCCTCAAGACCTAAAGACAGAAATACTATTTGACCCAGCAATCCCATTACTGGGTATACACCCAAAGGAATATAAATTATTCTGTTATAAAGACACATGTATGCATATGTTCATTGTGGCACTATTCACAATAGCAAAGACATGGAATCAACCTAAATGCCCATCAATGATAAACTGAATAAAGCAAAGTGGTAATATACACTATGGAATACTATGAAGCCATAAAAAAGAATGAGATCATTTCCTTTGCAGGAACATGGATAGAGCTAGAGGCCATTATCCTTAGCAAACTAACACAGGAACAGAAAACCAAATACCACATGTTCTCACTTACAAGTGGGAACTAAATGATGAGAACACATGGACACATGGAGGGGAACACCACACACTGGGGCCTAATGGAGGGTGGAGTGTGGGAGGAGGGAGAGGATCAGGAAAAATAACTAATGGGTACTAGGCTTAATACCTGGGTGATGAAATAATCTGTACCAGAAACCCCTATGACGCAAGTTTACCTATGAAGCAAACCTGCACTTGTACCCTGAACTTAAAAGTTAAAAAAAATTATTCCAAAAATTCTAAGCGGAACAGCATCAAAATTCATGGGTCTGCCTGTCCCTCTCCCCACCCCACTTTCCCTTCATTGAGCACTTACTATGTTCCAAACTCTGTATCTCTACCCTAAGTGGTTTGCAATCTAGCTGAGGCAGGAGAATTCACATAAATGAATAGAAGAAATAAAGATTATATGCCATAGTTGTCTACAATCTGGTGAGGACACAAAAGAGGAGACAGTCAACTTTACCTGAAGAAGTCAAGAGAAGCTTAAATAAAGGAGTCAAACTTGAGCTGAATCTTAATGAGTAAATGCTCATGTGGCTGGCAAAATAGGGTTGGGGACATTTGAAGTGGAGGTAATGGCATGCACAGAGGCTGTGAACCCACACGGCTTGTCTGGGAACAGTAAGTTTGTCAGAATGCTAGAGCAGGGGGTAGGGGTAGACAGAAAGAGATGGGCAGAGACCATTATGGAGAGCCTTGTGGTCTGGACATGGTGGTCTTGGGGTCATTTCTTATATGTTCCTAAAGGCTTCTATTTAATTGCCACTCCTCTAACCATTTCTTCTTGAGAATCTCTTAATCTGAAATGCTCAGGGGTGTCAAGAGAGTGTGATGGTTTAGACACGGAAAAGATTATATCAACAGTAAAATAAATGCAGGGATACTCAGTGTATGATCCATCTTTCTGCTACTCAATTTTTGCCTTCATAGGATAGAAGCTCTCCTATAACATACAATTCTAGGTTTTGACTTTTGCACACTGGACTTTAGTAAATGTTTCTGGGAACATGCTGTGTATGAAAGTATGGTTTGTCTGTATTTAGCAAAACAAAGGCTATTCCCCCAATTCATTCATTTGTAAAAATTCAGGTCCATAAAATGCAGCACTGCCATAGACAATCTGTAAAATTCAATAAACATGGAGACAAGAACTAGAATAAGACAGAAGGACTAGTTAGTAAATACATGAAATCCAAGGCCATAAGGAAAGGCTGTCACTTCCTGTTACTTTCCAGCAAATAACTTAGACGATAAAGTTACCGCTAAAATAAAATGGCAACGTTGCTTATGTGGGAAGAGATTATTACAAAAAAAAGTAAAAATCTTTCTGATACACTTCAGAAATAAATCAAGATCTGCTAGACTTAGCTACAAAAAGGGCAATGTTCATTCTAACAGAAGTAATAAAGGGGTTGTCAAATCAGCAGTTCCCAAAACTTGAGAAGAAACAGACAAAATGTCGGTGAGGAAGTGTGCGGAGCTGTGCAGATGATGCACGGTTTTGCTGTCAAACCCAGCTGAGGATTTTTCAAGCTCATTATTATCTCTTACTACATTTCTTCCATCAGAAGAATCACTTTTTCTCCCATATGATTTTTTTTTAAGATGGGGTCTCACTCTGTTGCCCAGCCTGGAGTGCAGTGGCGGAATCTTGGCTCACTGCAACCTTTGCCTCTTGGGCTCAAGTGATCCGTCCACCTCAGCCTCCCAAATAGCTGGGACTACAGGCATGCGCTGTACCAAGCCGGGCTAATTTTTTTTGTATTTTCAGTGGAGACGGGGTTTTGCCATATTGCCCAGGCTGGTCTTGAACTGCTGAGGTCAAGTGATTGCCTGCCTTGGCCTCTCAAAGTGCTGGGATTACAGGCATGAGCCACTGCGCCCAGCCTCCCCCATACAAATTTTAACATTCTGAAACTGGCATGTTTCCTACAACTGATGTACATATTAATTTTGTAGTGGTTCATTTCTTTCTGAAAAGCTGTAATTAAAATGACATAATCCCCCAGGAGATGGTTTCTTAGAATTGAGACTATTCAATATTAGTTTTGTGATCAAGTGTATATTGGTGATTTAAATACTCTAAGCCCTAGTTTCCTTAGTGGGAATTATAAAGTCCTGTATTATGGTAAAAATAAAATTGTTTATCCAAAGCTTCCATGCAATGTCAGGCACGTGGCAATACTAGCATCCACGGTAGGTCAAGTCTTCCAGAGTTCAGGAACACTTTGAGTACCCTGACTGTATAGCACTGGGGAGTGAACACCTTCTCAGGCCAGCTTCTCCACTGGCAGGGCTTACTTCCCTAACCTGTCCACACGCCTCCTGCCCCAAGTGCAGGAAGCAAGAGATTAGTAAATGTCCAATAGCCAGTCCTAACCTTTACCTAGAGCTTGATGTTTGTCCAGGGCCTTGTTTGAATGGTCTTTTATCATGTACAGAGTTCATCGCACACATTTCCTCTTTTGATCCTTACAACAACTCTACAGAGTAAGTAGAGGCAATATCATCTACTTCATTTCCGGGGTGAGAAAACTAAAGCTCCTAAGTAGTTAGATGAACAGGGAGTGTCACATGCTGATTAGTGACAGAGTAGGGTTATCATCCCAGATACGTCTGATTCCAAGTCAAGCCCCTCTGGGATTCAATACTGCAGAACTGCATTTTTCCAAGACTGCCTCTGGGACAAACCTGAGGATGACAACCTTGATTTTGTTTCAGACAGATTAATGCACGAAGAGGAAGAAAGCCACTGTGATAAACTACTTCCAGACACTGGAAAGGTAGAGATCTGAATATCTCAGTCCTCTGTCATGTTGTAAGGAACATGGCTGTGCTTTGGTGAAGGATAGGCCGAGGGAGGATGTTTACATCCTTTGTGACTCAGCAAGTTTAGAGTGCAGGTGTGTAACTCCACTTGTTATAACAGCCATGGAGCCATAACATGGGAAGGCCATCACTTGGCTCTAAGCCACTGTTGTCTGTAAAAGGTATAAACGCCCTGTTTGACACTGTGCGGTCACGCTGCACCAAGAGAAAGAGAGACAGCCAAAGCTGTCCATCTGCACAGATGGACAGAGGGGAGCCAAGACACAGCTCGGCTCGCTCATGCCCAGAGAGAAAGAAAGAGTTAAGCTGCTGACCCTGAAAGCAAGGGAGAGCCAGCCATGCATCTGTGTGTGGGAGCCGGACTAAGCAGCCCAGATGGGGCGGACAGTGTGAAAAAGCTGCTGATGAGAGTTGCTGCTGAATAAAATAATTTTTCACCAGCCTATGGCCCCCAAGTGTTCTTTCTGCTCATCCACCCACTCCCTTCGGACTGCAACATGACCTTTGGTGTAGTCATGACCCTGACATATGTATATGAGAAAATGTTCACAGCAGTTCTATCAGGCTTCATCAAGAAGAATGGTATGAGAGAAATAAGACAGTAAAACAACTGCAATCCAGACAGCAATCACAGTGGTAGAAGTTCCTGGTGAGTAACCTGGATGCCTCAGGTATGATACCTGTGGGTTCAGGTGAGGCTGCACCATACCCTGTCATCCTATGAGAATTAAAGTGTTTCTGGATCTGGAGGAGAGACTGCTGGAATAATGCAGAAAATTCCAGGTAAAATTAGAATTTTTCTTTCTGAGAAAGTATCTGTGAAATGATCAATTTGGCAGAATCTAAACTCTCTGGATATTTAAGGCAAAACCAGGGATCCTCTTTCCTGCTCTAGATTTTGGAGGTCTGCCACAAAGAGAGCATAAAAGGCCTATCAGAATTAGTGAAACTGAGAGGGAAGGCCTTCAAATCTTTCCTAGCACGATTTGGACTTTAGACATCCATATGAAAAAGGGGTCTCCAACTACTTGAAGCTGAAGCAGGAGTATTGTTTGAGCCCAGGAGGTTGAGACTGGAGTGAGCTGTGAGTGGGCCACTGTACTCCAGCTTAGGTGACAAAGTGAGACCCCATCTCAAAAAAAAACTAATTAGAAAAAGGGGTCTCAATAATCAAGATTTAAGATAAAATTTAAGTTAATATCTCTAGGAAAGACAAGCCATGTATGCCAGGGGTCCTCAATCCCCAGTCTGTTATACCTCAGCCTGTTAGGAAACCAGGCTGCACAGCAGGAGGTGAGCATCGGGCGAGCAAGCAAAGCTTTATCTGTATTTACAGCTGCTCCCCATTGCTCACATTGCTGCCTGAGCGCGACCTCATGCAGCAGCATTAGATTCTCATAGGAATGCAAACCCTATTGTGAACTGTGCATGCAAGGGATCCAGGTTGCACACTCCTTATGAAAATCTAATGCCTGATGATCTGTCACTGTCTCCCATCACCCCTAGATGGGACTGTCTAGTTGCAGGAAAACAAGTCAGGGCTCCCACTGATTCTACATTATGGTGAGTTGCATAATTATTTCATTATACATGACAATGTAATAATAATAGAAATAAAGTGCACAATAAAAGTAATGTGCTTGAATCATCCAAAAACCATTCCCCCAGTCTGTGGGAAAATGATTTTGTAGAGATCACAAAACTGGTCTCTAGTGCTAAAAAGGTTAGGGACTGCTGATGTATGCAATACCCATAATAGTAGTCAGAAAAAACAAAAATCAGGGCAACTGACCATCAGTAGTTACATAGTGTCTTTGATATAAGGTTTATCTATTATCTAATAAAAGAGACACTTTCTTTACTGGTAGGAATAGAGTAATTTTGAGGATTAGATTTTAGATATAGTAGTTACCTCATTCTAGTTGAATTTGATGATGTGTCAGAAATAACTCCTACAAAACCACTCAGGGCACTACAGAGATTAATCAATATATCTGCAACCCTATAGGCCATGAGAGAGAGAAAGGGAGAGGCATGAGAGAGACCCTATAGGCCAGGCAAGGAGTGAAGCCAGGCTTTCCTTAGGAGGCCGGACTCCAAAGATGAGCTCGCTAATCTCTCATCCAGGGTTTGCACTGGCTAGACTCCCTCAGGCTGGAGCTGACCTTTTCAAAACACAAGCTATTTCACATATCTTTCCTTTTCATGAGTCATGTAATTTCCAATGAAATGATTATTCCCAGTGAGGGGAAAGTGGAACTTTAGGACTTGGTCAACATTTGGCAAGCTCAGGGATATGAGATGTTTCTTGAGATTTCTCTTGATATGGAAGAGAAGTTGTAGCCAAACTTTCAGTCCTTTTCGGATCCTGAGTTTGTTATGAGTTCGAAGAGAAATAAAAAAGACCAGTATCGATTCTTGAAAGAAAAATGATATAGAAAGAGAAAGAAGGTGGTAATTTTCTCAAGGAGTAGCCTCACAACCCCTCTCTTCCAAAGACCAGAGCCTTGCTTTGGGAAAGGGTCCTAAAGACCGACCATCAGACAGTAGCATCCCATGTTCCTGTCTGATGGTAAGTCCGCCAGGAGAACCAGAGACAGAAATGCCCAGTGCAACATCTCTGGGTCCTGTTTGTCTGGGGACATGAGCTCTTCACTAGATGAAGAAACAAATGTCTAGAGGTGACATCAGCTTCCCTAAACCTCTTGGGTAGCTCTTTCTTTTCCTTTCTCCCGTGTCTCAGCTATCAAGAGGAACCAGCTCCCTGGAGAGAAGACAGGGGTCTACCAGGCTTCCTAGGGTTGAGCATGTATGGCAAACAGGCGTATGCACAGCTCACACCTCTGTACTCCCTACCTGCCAACTGGCCCTCAATCTCACCGCTGACCAGTGTCTTATAGCCCTGAATTATCCCCCAAGAGCTGGCTAAGCCCTAGTCCAGCATGACAAGCAGATCAGGCCTAGTTAGTGTCTCAAAGCACCAAGGCTAACTAATCTGAAAACCTGATACATTCTTTTCACAAGGAACTATGGAGACAGCACAGTAAAATGAGTAATCACAGTAAGATTAGCAAAGATGGTAAAATTGCACTTTAAAAAGATCAGTATGGCTGGGTGCGGTGGCTCACACCTGCAATCTTAGCAGTTTGGAAGGCCAAGGCGGGCGGATCACTTGAGGTCAAGAGTTCAAGACCAGCCTGGCCAACATGGTGAAACCCCATCTCTACTAAAAATACAAAAATCAGCCTGGCATGGTGGTGGGTGCCTGTAATCCCAGCTACTCGGGAGGCTAAGGCAAGAGAATCGCTTGAACCCGGGAGGCAGAGGTTGCAGTGGGCCAAGATCACACCATTGCATTTCAGCCTGGGTGACAAAGCGAGACTCCATCTCAAAAAAATAAAAGTAAAAATAAATAAGAAGATCAGTGCAGGGAGTACGCTTTTAAAGCCCAAATTATTCTTTATATCTCAGCTTTCATTTCATTTTGGGTCTGGAAGATTAAACCATATATTTGCTTTGTAAAGCACAGGTGATTAATGATTTAATTATATACATGATAATACAGGATTATTCATTAAAATGCTAAATTGAAGTAATATAGAAATAGCATTGCATTGTGGAGAAGCAATTAATAACCCAAACTTAACTTTTCTGGTTTATCTTGTAAGAGAAAGGACAGGTGGGTTACCACATGTGGGTTAATAAAAACTCTGTACTTCTAAGACTTTTGTGTAACTTGAAGTAGGACTATAGTAATGCCCATGATTTGCTCATCCCTGATTTTATAAGAGGCAAAAGGGAAGCAGAAAGGCAGAAAAAAACACTGTTGGTGGGACTGTAAACTAGTTCAACCATTGTGGAAGACAGTGTGGTGATTCCTCAGGGATCTAGAACTAGAATATACCATGTGACCCAGCCATCCCATTACTGGGTGTATACCCAAAGGAATATAAATCATGCTGCTATAAAGACACATGCACACGTATGTTTATTGCAGCACTACTCACAATAGCAAAGACTTGGAACCAACCCAAATGTCCAACAATGATAGACTGGATTAAGAAAATGTGGCACATATACACCATGGGAATACTATGCAGCCATCAAAAATGATGAGTTCATGTCCTTTGTAGGGACATGGATGAAGCTGGAAACCATCATTCTCAGCAAACTATTGCAAGGACAAAAAATCAAACACTGCATCTTCTCACTCATAGGTGGGAATTAAACAATGAGAACACTTGGACACAGGAAGGGGGACATTACACACCGGGGCCTGTTGTGGGGTTGGGGGAGCGGGGAGGGATAGCATTAGGAGATATACCTAATGTAAATGACGAGTTAATGGGTGCAGCACACCAACATGGCACATGTATACATATGTAACAAACCTGCACGTTGTGCACATGTACCCTAGAACTTAAAGTATATTTAAAAAAGAAAAAAAAAAGAAAAAAAACGACTTTAGCGAGTGCTTATATAAGATTCCCTTTCCAACCCATCCCCACCTTCTCTACTTCCAAGACTCTGCCAAGCCTGATACGTTACCTTGCTCCAGTTTCCCACTTTCCAGCCAGCACAGGGACGGAGGTGGCATCTTTTTGCAGGGTCAGGTCTCTGGATGGCCGCGCAGTCAGAATCCATCTGGGTGCTGCACTCCACCCTTCTCCAGTAGGCCCCCAGGCCACATGTGGTGGAGCACTGTGACAGGGAAGGAGAGAGATGACAGAGGCTGAGTGTCACCTTCCCACACATGCCCCATCACTGGGATCCAGGGTCAGTTCTCAGTCCCGGCTGCTCACTAACATTGCCCATAGAGCTTTTTAAAAATTACCACCACTTGGGGCACCCCACCCACACAAATTAATCTGAATCTCTTGGGGTAGGACCCAGGGATGCTCAGTATTAAAAATAATTCCCCAGCTTATTTTAACAAACAGCCACGGTTGAGAAACCTGATTTGTATGTAGAAGGAAAATTCAATGCAAATGGAAATTTGCTTCCCTTTAAAACTTATCCTGGCAGGCCAGGTGCAGTGGCTCATGCCTTTAATCCCAACACTATGGGAGGCTGAGGCAGGAGGATCCTGTGAGCCCAGGAGTTTGAGATCACCTGGGCAACATAGGGAGCACCCATCTCTAAAGAAATTTAAAAATTAGCCAGGTGTGGTGTTGTGTACTTGCATTCCCAGCTACTTAGGAGGCTGAGCTGCGAGGACTGCTTGAACCTGGGAATTTGAAGCTGCAGTGAGCTATGATTGCACCACTGCACTCCAGCCTAGGTGCCAGGGTGAGATCCTGTCTCAAAAGAAAACAAATTAATTATCCTGGCATGATTGCCCAGGGGGCGGCAGGCAAGCTGCCACATTTCCTACCAATGCTGTTCAGAGTGGATGTCAGGTCCAGGTGTCTGCCCCTTGCCTCTCCTCCCTAACACTGAATGATACCATCTCACTTATTTCTCTCCATGACAAACCTGCGTTGTAGACTGGTATCATTATGGTGTAGATGAAGAAACAGGCTTTGAGAGTTGACCTGCCCAAAGGGTTTTCTGTCTCTAAAACCCAAGACAATATTTATTACAGTAGTGCTCCTCAAACTTTAGGGACCATATGAATCACCTGGGGACCTTGCTAAATGCAGATTCTGATTCAGTTGGTCTGGGGAGGGGAGGCGATTGTGCCTTTTAGCAAGCTCCTAGGTGCTGCCGATGCTGTTGGTCCTCAGATTACACTTGGAGTTAGAAAGATGTTACAGCATCATGCTTTTCATCCCTCGATCCACTGGTGGGGAAGAACTCAGTCGCCTTTTGCCACACATACAGCTCATTCCCCTCAAAGTGTTTTTGTTTGTTTACAATTCTTAAATATCTCAGGTTTAGCAGGGGGTCATTTTGAAACCATGCCCATGTCCATCACAAAATTTGTTCCCTTTTCTGTGCCTGATTCTTTCCTGTGACTGATTTTTCTTGCATCCCCACTCCCCTGCTCATCCTCATTAAAAAGGGCTGTTTCTGTATGAGCAAAACAAAGTGCTGAACTAAAAAAAAAAGAAAGGGTGAAAGTTCCATCTATGACATGCTTGAAGATTTCTTTTGATAGGGTGTAAATAAAGACCAGACTTAAGTTTCTCTTGCTGTAACTTCACTCTCCACATAATTATTTATTTATTTATTTATTCTTTGGGGTGGAGTCTCACCCTGTAGCCCAGGCTGGAGTGTGGTGGCATGTTCTTGGCTCACTGCAATCTCTGCCTCCCAAGTTCAAACAATTCTCCTGCCCCAGCCTCCCAAGTAGCTGGAATTACAGGTGTGTGCCACCACACCTAGCTAACTTTTGTATTTTTAGTAGAGACAGGGTTTCACCATATTGACCGGGCTAGTCTCAAACTTCTGACTTCAAGTGATCTGCCCTCCTTGGCCTCCCAAAGTGCTGGGATTACAGGCATGAGCCACTGCACCTGGCCTTCACTCTCCATATAATTTTATATTTCATTTTGTGCACGTTCTTGTGTTATAACACATATATAACATAATAGAGTTCTTAGGTAGATAACCTGTAGATCACAGAAAGAGAAAAGTAGAAATTATTTTCTACTGCATCATCATCTTTTCCAAGTGGGTCATTTATAGAGGTAATATATTCTCCTCCTTAAAATTCTTTAGGTTTTCTTTTATTACCTTCCTAGCACTTTCTTCTTTGTATCATATTATGTATCTAGGTAATAGAGATAGCAGCTGAAGTACTACTATAGATTGATTGCACTAATGGCCTGCGTCGTTCATACTTCCTTAAACCCATGCTCTTTGCAAGCAGACTTTGCAGCTTCTGTCATCCAGAGGTGGAATTTATTTCTCCAGCTCTTGAATCAGGGCTGTCTTGTGACTTGCCTTGGCCAACAGAATGCAGTGGATGATGCTGTTCCAGTTCTCAAGAGTTGGTGCTTTCCATTCTTGCTCTTGGACCCCAGCCTCTGCTATGAAAGTAAACCTGGGCTGGCCTGCTGGAGGATGAGGGCTCATTACACCTAGTGACCCTGTGGCGACCAACTAACCAAGTCAAAGGTCAGTATCCAGGTGTTCAGAACCGGAACTGATGCTGGGGGTCACATCAGCACCATATGAACACTGCTCTGAAATGCTGCGGAAAATTATGCTGTCACTTCCATTTTACATGACCACACAGTTTACAGTTAACTGACTGGCCCAAAGGATCTGACTGAATGATGAGGCAATTCAATGAGAGGTGAGTCTCTATCAAAATAAGAGCCATACCCATGCACACTGCATAGCACTGACGTTCTCTATTTGGAAATATGAATCAGAGCAAACACTTACTGAGTACTTCCTATGTGCCTGACAATCTTCTGAGTACCTTACATATAGTTATTCCTTTTATCTCCTAAGTCATATAAGTTGGGCATTATCATCATCCTCATTTCATAGAGGAGGGAAATGAGGTAAAGTGAGGACGTACAGCTGGTAATTTACTGAGTCAGGACTAAACCCCAGAAAGTCCAGCTTCAAGGTTTTTACCTACTTACAGTGTTAGCTCAGCTTTTATATCAATTACTTAATATTTGAAAACACAAAGGAATATGCTGTGTCCAATGGGGCTGTGGACAGCCTCCCACAGGCCAGAAGGCGGGAGGACATTGCAAGAGCGATTTCAGATCACACCCAAGGAACTTTAGAAATCACTTCCTGTTTTAGGGATCAGGAAAAGCTTTGTGCAAGATCAGACTCAAAGCTTGATCCTGAACAGGCAGGATTTAAAAGGGCAGAGGAGAAGGGGAAAGAAATTCCAGGGAGAGGAACCGGCATGAATAGAGACACCAGACTGGGAGAGGCAGGAGGTTTAAGGCAACTGAGCTGTTGAAGCTTAGCATGGATGAAGACAAGTAGGAGGCAGTATGTTTTGAAAGCTTGATTATGTAAGCCTGGGAAGGCTGTTGGATATTGGGTTACAGTAGATTTTTTCTGAATAAGTGTGAAATGAGGAGATATCAAAGACTTACGAGCAGGAGTTAGGAATGATTAGAATAGCTTTTTGGAGGATGAATTTGGCAGTCTCATGTCTTGTGCAACAGTGTGTGGAAAAGATAGGAGACGGGAGAGGCTGGAGGTGTGTAGACCAGCAAGGAGGCAAGGGCAGGTGTTCTAAGCAGGAGTGGTAACCCAGGTCCTTCACTCTCATCCGTTGGGTACCATTGGCATTTGGGACTCAACAATTCTTCCTCATGAGGGACTTTCCTGAATGTCCTGGGACTTTTATCATTCATGCCTCTCAGACATTGAATGCTAGTGGCAGCCCCTCCCCCACATCGTTGTAACAAACAAAAGCATCCTCCTTCATCTGTAAATTCCTCCTACCATCAGATTAGAAACCACTGGGCTTTAGACTAACAGAGGACATAAAGAGGAGAGGACAGGAATGATGAGGTGACACTGACTTGAAAAACTATTACAACTTTTTTCTTTTTTGTAGGACAGAGGCAAATTGATATCAATGGTGATTCTATGGGCTCTAAGATGTGGTGATTGGGAGATAAGTGACTCATTATGGAGAGAGGCAATCCCAAATAAATAGCTTCAGGAATAGGCAGAAATAAAAATCAGGGACAGTGAGGAACTCAAAACTCAGAGTTTTCATTCTGAACCCTGGCCCTCTCTGACAGCTATTTATTATTATTATATATTATTTTGAGACAGAGTGTCACTCTGTCACCCAGGCTGGAGTGCAGTGGCTCGAATTTGGCTTACTGCAACCTCTGTCTCCCGGATTCAATGTTTCTCATGCTTCAGGCTCCCGAGTAGTTGGGACTACAGGCATGCGCCACCATGCCTAATTTTTATATTTTTTTTGTAGGAAGTGTTTTGCCATGTTGGCCAGGCTGGTCTCGAACTCCTGACCTCAAGTGATCCACTGGCCTCAGCCTCCCAGAGTGCTGGGATTACAGGTGTGAGCCACCGTGCTGGCCTTCAGTTCTATTTATTAAACATTTTCTCTCAAAACATGCACAAAGGGAGCAGGCACCAGGCCCTGTCATGAGGGGGGACTCTTGTCAAATGTGGAGCTCTATTCTAGTAATAGTCCTTACAGCTTTGAAAACTCTAGAATCTGAGCCAATATTCTTTTTCTAGCCGAACTGCCGGGAATTAATAGCTGTTAATCGTTCCACCACTGTTGCCAGTTTTTTTTTTTTTTTTTTTTTTGGTGAGCTATAATGTATTCAATAAGACCATTTATTTCTGTCAAAGTCAAATAATGACATTTGAGATAGAATTAATTCTTTGTATCATGATTTGCTATAATCAACACGTGTTAATTAACCTTTGAGCTCAAACAGTAATCATAGTTGATGCGTACTTCATTTTGGCTTAATTTGCATGGATATAGTAATGTCTCGTTAAATCAATTAACATTTATCAATTAATTAACATGTATTAAATATTCTCAAGACAAAATAATTAAAACACATTTAAATTCCATAATTCCACAACTGCTCTGGGTTTTGGTGATGAATGAAAAGTTAAGAGGATGGGGAAAAAAAAAACGAATATCTGGGTCATCATACAACCATTTTGTTTTTAGAGACAATTTCAGTTCATAGGAGCACCACCCAGCAGACAACGAAAATTCAAATTAAATAGCTGATTCAAATTGAATAGTCAATGACAGTCAGTTCAAGTGGAATAGCCAAAACCCAAATTGAATAGTGGTTCATGCCAATAATCTCAGCACTTTGGGAGGCTGAGGCAGAATTTTGCTTGAGGCTAGGAGTTCCAGACTAGCCTGGTCAACATAGCAAGACTCCCACCTCTGCAAAAAATAATAAAAAAATTATCTAGGTGCAGTGGTTGCCACCTGTTCCTATCTACTCGGGAGACTT
This sequence comes from Symphalangus syndactylus, assembly GCF_028878055.3. NCBI lineage: Eukaryota > Metazoa > Chordata > Mammalia > Primates > Hylobatidae > Symphalangus > Symphalangus syndactylus. The sequence continues at coordinate 70,800,185 of NC_072438.2, read as the reverse complement.
AGGTGGGAAGACTGCTTGAGCTCAGGAGTTCAGGATTGCGATGAGCTATAATCAAACTACTGCACTCCAACCTGGGTGACAGAGTGAGACCCTGTCTCAAGAAAAGTCAATGAGTCAGTGACAGACTCCTTCTTTTCTCCTCTCTCTTCTTCATTCCCCATATCCAATTATTTACAAACCCTGATTTTAAGTTCAAATATATATTAGATATATTTTCCCCTTTTCATCCTGAACATTCTTATAGTTCTCATGCCTCATCTGGGATATTGCAATAACCTCCCAATAGGTCAAAATCCTCATTGCTTCAGAATAGGCTACCTACAGTCAGTGGCAGAGAGTGCTAGATATTCACCATAATCCTTTTTCTTCTTCTGGGCACATAATTGTGTTGCATTTCCCAGCTTCCTTGAGTTTGGTTTGGCCATGAGGCCTAGTTCTAGACAATGGAATGCAGGCAGAAGTGATTTGTCCCACTTCAAGGCTTGGAGCATACAACCTCCTGCAGGAGTGCCTCTAAGCCCTTTTCCCTTTCTGATTGACTGGGATGGTGACCCCAGGGCAAATTTGATGATGGGAAGATGGTAGAGCCATTGTCAGCCTGGGTTCCCAAATGACTGCACCATCCTCTACCATCAGCACTGCAGACTGGAATCACCATGTGACTGAGAAGTCAACACCTCTTCTGGTGAGACATTACTTGGGTTTTATTTGTTACAGAAGCCTAGCCTTCCTAATGTGTGTGACTGTAGGCAAGTGTGATTTCTAATTACATAGGCATACACACACGTCGTTCATATTTTAATGGTTCTGATATCAATTCTACACGTATGCCTTTTATCACCTACTCTTTCATATTCTGTTTGACCTAGGCTGTCTTATTCTCATGGCCCACAGTGTCATTAATTGTAGGTGCTTTCAGACCTTATCGCCATTAATTAAATATCAAAATACAAATTAATTAGCCTCCACTTCTACCCCTTGTTTTTTCAGTCCACAGAAGCCACACACAGTCTAAACTGTGTCGACTGAAGGAAGACAGTGGGCCTGCTTATCTGCCCTTTAGGGATACCATGATTTAGGAAGAAAATATATATCTTGAGAGTACTGTTTGAAAGGTACTGGCAGGTGCCTCTCCCCAGTGTTCCCTCCGCATTCTGTAGGGCATGCTGAAGCACAAGTAGCCGGGCTGCCTTTGGGGGAATCCGAACACTATCAATTCAAAAACACCTAAACAGATCCATTTTGTTTCAAAACATCTAGCCTGGACCCACTGTGGTAATACAGGGACAATTTGCCCCTGTGAACTCAAAGTAACCATGAGTGGCCTCAATGTTATTTTAAAGAACTTTCTTGTGAACTGTGTCATTTTCTTATCTGTCTACCCAAGGTCACCACATAACTGGCATTATTTTCATATGTAATATGACCAAAGAAGAAACAAATAAAATCAAAGACATGGAGGATGGTAATATTTTCTGATTTGCAGAGCCAGGGGTCATGGGTTCTGAAGTCCATCTATCTGAGTTCAAATCCCTGTAGCTCACAGGTATGTACGATTCTGGCTAGCTACTTAAATTCTCTCAGCTTTGGTTTCCATGCCTCTACAATAGGGAAAATACTACAAATCTCCTGGGACTGTGGTAAGGACTAAATGAGAAAATTTATGCTCATTAGCATAAAATCATGCTTATAAAGCCTGATGCATGCTTAGGAAAGAAACTGATTAGGAAAGAAACAGGACTAAAATGTCAGGAGTCATGAGACCCATTCATCTCCTTCCTTTAACAAACTGGCTAACTGTAAGCATGAAAATCTTTTCTACCTCTGAAGCTGAATTCTTTACCTCTAAATGGAGATAAGATGACAGAAAATGTGATAACTCATTTTAGAAATCAAACATAAATCAAAGTGAAAACTTAGATCAAATGCAAGCAATTATACTATTTGATGCAAGAAATTCTGGAGGTGGTTTGAATTTACCTATTTATTGTGTCTAGTCAATTCCATGACCAATGATGTTGATTAATTTATATAAAAGAATTTTATATAGTTAAGTTGTCAATTGGTGCTAAAATCCACCAGAGAGATAGCAGATCAGAGTGGGAAGAGAAAGACGGTTCGTCATCCAATTGCGTCTTCAGAGAAATCAGTTAACTGTTACAAATCTCTTTTTCTATTTGTAAGTCAGTATCAGTGAGACACTTACCTACTCATCAGGACCATCAAAAGGAAAAAATAAGAGACTACCTGTTAAAGTGGTTTGTAAATTACATGCTTTATAAATTGTTATACCTAAATTGTAATTTTTATATTAGCTGTTAATAGTTTACCTCCCTTTAACTGGGGAGATGAGTCATGAAATGTCATAAAAATGTTGAATGGTTTGAACATGTGATTACTTTGCCGCAAAGTCCTCTTTTGCATTGCTACATTATATTAACAAGTTTGTATACTGCATATTCAGATATCAAATAGGTGAGAAATGATTTTGATGCTTCAAAGGATGTAATTAGTTCTAGAAATGGAAAGACAAATATCTAGCCAAATTTCTGGAGCATGAAAATAGGGGCTAGCATGATGTCATCATGCTTATTTTCTTCTTCCTCTAAATTCTAATTCTTTCAATAAGGCAAAATGAATCTTTTAAATGCAAGCACTCAAACAAACCAAAAAGAAAAGAAAAAAATCACTGATATGGTGAGCTATACAATTGTTTTAACAAGTTTTGTCTTAGGTTTCCATTCTACCTGTGATTACTTCACAATTTTAAACCAAGTCTCAAAACTAGATTTTTGATTGAAATGTGAACTCAGGCCTTTTCAGTCGTCCTTCATCATAGGATCATTGCAGTTTATAGCTGGAAGAAACATTTGAGATAATCTACACCTGCCTTATCATTCTGTAGGCAAAAAAAAAAAGGCTCAGAAAGATAGATGAATTCGCCATAATCACACAGCCGACTGCCCAGGCTTCCCGCTTAGTTCAGGGTACTTTTCACGGTATCTCACTGCATTTGTTCTCCTTCCCTATATATAAATTTTTAGCTTCCTTTTCCAATGACATTTTAAGTCAACCACCAAACAGTTGGCACTTGAACATAGACCACCCAAGGGTCTTCACTGGTCAGTTTACATTTCTCTGTCTTGTATCCCTGACCTCAAAACAGGTTTCTTAAGGATGGGGACTGCATAATGATTTCAAAGGGCTGCACAGACATTATTCTGTGTGATACACATGACGTCCCAATGAAATGTACAAGGCAGGAACTCTCATTTGGTTGTGGCAGGTAGAATCAGATTAAAAGCTAGACAATATATCTATAAAACTTCACAAGTTATATAATTTATATAATTTTTTTTCCATTTGAAGAGTTGGGGGGTAAGGAGGGAGATGAGGGAATGGGTCTGATTGTTTCCTTTTGTTTTCGCAGTAGAATATATTTTAATGCAAGTTCATTTTGAAATTTTCACATGAATTTAACACTCCTAGCTTTTTTCCATGTAAAACCAGGCCAGGGGTAGGAAATGTCTTACCTCGCTCCAGTTTCCAACAATCCAGTGTGCAGAGCCGTGGCCGTTTGTGAGCTGCTTGTAATTGGAAGCATTTAGCAAAAAGCCCTCAGCAATCAGACTTGTTGCATCCTCCTCAGTCAGGACTGGTTCAGAAGTTTTTGTTTGATTCATGTTGTTTGGAAGTTTCAGGTGGTTATGGTTTGCCATCTTTCCTGAGGGTTCTGGCTGGTGGTCTCCTCCCAGAGGGAGTAGAGTGTTGGCTGGCTTTTCAGTAACCATCCCCTCAATTCTGGGTGTCCCAGTTTTGGGAGTACTGGGCCTTTGGCTGGGGAGCAGTCCTTCCATTACTGTGCTGAAGGGTGGCCAGGGGGACTCCCTGCTGAGATCTGGTGTTAGTGGAGGTGCAAGTGGCATTTCTGTACTTCCCACTGGAGCGTCATTTCCAGGTACTCTGATCTTGGTCCATATTACAGGGTTGCTTTCATCTTTGTCCTCAGGCTGTTCTCTGTCTTCCCCTGAGCCACTGTTAATCTCCATTTCTGGACCTTTGGTCAAGGTATTATAAAATGGAGTCACAGGCCAAGTGATAGGGTTGTGGGAAGATGACAAGCCAGAACCACTTGCTGTTGTAGCTACAAGGCCTCCCTCGGAGGTAGGACCAGTATCTGAACTGGAAACACTTTCCTCACTTGGCTGAATGCTCAAGTATTGGGATTGGGAAGTGAGGATGGGCTGGGAAGTGCTTCCAGTGGAAATGAGATAGCGAGAGCTCAGCTCAGGTTGGGTTGAGCTATCTTGCCACTGTTTCCCACCCAGGTCTCCTTCTTTGGAGGCTGTGGTGGGACTAGGGCTGCTGATTGCTGGAGTGCTTGTGCTCATAGACTCAGGCCCTGTGGGTGTGGTCAGCATTCTGGGCCTGGATGTAGGTGGAGGGACGGGCTTTAGGGGGTCCTGCTCAGGTGTTGGTGGGTTTTTTCCATTGGAAATAGTGCCTTTGTTGGGTTTCAGAACTCTCCGGCTAGAAGGGCATTGCTGGAGGCCACACAGAGCTCGGCTGTTGGGTTTCCTTGTAACATCGCAAGGTTCATCATGGTTCTTGGCACATGTGACACTGCGAATCCGCACTCCACCACCACAGGAAACAGAACACTAGAAGAGAGAAACAGCTGTTAGCCTGGTGAGAGAAGATGCTTTTGTTCTCATGGTCAGGTCTATAACAGATCAAAACAGGCCTGATGGAAACTAAACTATACAGCTAAAATTGTCTGCCATCTCTACATTTGGTTTCTGTGCTCTTTCAGTTTTCCATGGAAATATGTATCTCCTGGAGACCAGCTGGGACTCAGTCTCAACCATTTATTCTTCACAAACTGAAAATGTAAACTATGATGTAGTCAAACTGCAGTCCCTTTGGGCTGTGAATCATGGATGGTGGGATCCACAATGAGTGCAATGGTTTACACAAGTTGCCAAATCTTTTAAAGAGCTAGTAAGTCACATTGTCTCTTTTCTGGGACTGTGATTTTATTAAATTAATATATAACGTGTACATATTCTCTGGAATATGAAATTCGGTATAAGGAACCTTTCCCTTTATATTTAGAAAGCAACTATCATAACTCACACATTTTTCCCAGGTACCTTAAGCTCCATTTTCACTTGCCTGTGGCAGGTAGAATCAGATTAAAAGCTAGTTAATCACCATACTCACACAGGTGCATAGATCCAAGACCTACTCTAAAATTTAAACGTATATAATTAATTAAAATAGCCTTTCCCAAGGAATTAGGTCAATCCCTTAGCATGGCACTGAGGTATACATTGGGGTACTGGTAAGTGCCCCTCGCCAATGTTCCCCCCACATTCTGTATGCCATGCTGAAGCCCAAGCAGCTAGACTGCCTTTGGGGGAATCCTAACAGAACGGGCCTTCCTCAGGATACATGGTAAAGAATGTTCATTGCATCAATTTCAACACATGTGAATGGCAGATAAGGAGTTGCTATAAAACACGAAATGTCTAAATATTTTGAAAAATCCATACTTTTACCAGATGGTTCCATTTTTAGCTTCTCTTTCCAATGGCATTTGAAGTCAACCACCAAATAGTTGGCACTTGAACACAGACCACCCAGGGGTCTTCACTGGTCATTTTACATTTCTCTGTCATGTATCCCTGACCTCAAAGCAGGTTTCTTAAGGATGGGGACTGCAAAATGATTTCAAAGGCTGTGCAAACATTATTCTGTGTGATATACATGATATCTCTATGAGATGTACAAGGCAGGAACTGTTATTCTGCCTTCCACAAGTGAGGAACCTGAGACCCAGGAACTCACTTGAAAGGCAGCAAGTCAGTCATAGAATAAGCATTAGATTTATTTTTACCCCCCATCTCCAAACCTAGTGCAACACACTGTACAAGTAGCTGTCCATGGAGTTCACTCAGTGACCTTTGATTTATTAAAAGCTATCCAAAGGCAGGAACTGTTTTTCATTCGTAATGGAATTCCAGGATAGTTCTGAGGACACAGTGATCACCTTGTACATATTAATTAAGCGACTCTTTTACCTGGAAAAAAAATCAGGAATGGAAAAATTCTCACTCATGAGCTTCTGCATTTAGTTTAAGTTCCTTGCCTTCTCAAGTTCTATTTTCAATTTTCTCTAAGTAGGAACATAATACCGACATAGAAAACTTCTCCTTTATTTTGTTTCAATCAAACATAATCACTCACTGATGTATAATAGCTCTGTGAAATCAGCTCTTTTGAAAAGCAGATGCTGTGAGCACAGGAGAATGTACAGCTGAAGGAGTGTCCAACTGTGGGTTTGGACCCAACCAGTGAAGCTGTGGATTTAAGATGTCCACAAAATATTAAAACAAGTTACTCCAAGATGGAACTTCCAGGTTTGTTTTGAAATAATAATAATAATAAGAATAATAATTTGGGCAGAAATGATGCTTAATGCACAATCATTTCCCACCAAAGTGGGGGCTACCAAATGCAAGTATCGGAGCCCAACAGGGAGGAAACAGTCTCTTCTGGCATGGTCCATGACTCACTTCTCCCTGGACCTGGAAAGGGAAGGCAGGAGGTATTTATCTTCCTGGTTTGCTGCACTGTTTCTTCCCTTCTTGTGTAGGAAGATACTCTGTGCTCCATCTATTTTAGTCATGCTGAGTCCCTCTCCATTTGTTACATTCTAATCTGAACTTCTTGGATTTTCAAATCTCCACTTTGTAAAATTGATCAGTTTTGTATGTGTGAACACATTTCCATGCTGGCTGCCTCAGGCAGGCTCAGTCTTGAGAGCTGACTGATAACTAAGGTCCCAGCTACTGCCAACTCTTCTCAGGCAGCAGGTGGCCCTCTTTCGGCTTTCCTTTCCATGAAGTATTAGACTAGATAGTAACATAGTAGGAAACGCTTCTATTTTTCTTTTCTTTCTCTTCTTTCTCTTTTCTTTTTGGTTTATTTTGACTTGAAATGTTGCTAATATCTCTAAAGAAGTTAGCTTTACTTGTACACTTTTACAAAAAAATTTTAAATGCAAAAGTATAGGTGCATGTCCCCTCCACCTCCCCATTGAACTATGAAGTCAAAAAACTATAAAGCCTCTGAGAAATAGCTTAAATTCCCTGATGTTTCATATTAACTCCCTGTGTGATTCAGTGACTAAGTCAGCTTCCTCACCTGGAAACAGAGACAGCGGCACCTACCTTTGCAGGATACTGTGTGGATTACCTTCAACAATAGGCTTAACAGAGGTGGCATAACATATGAAGACAATTAGTGATTGAAAGCTATTATTATCACTGTTCTAATAATGATGCTGATAATAATAATAGTGATCATAACAAAAGGCTTGGGGTTCACCAATTTCTACTGCCCTTGTGGGTGACACACAGAACTGTCTCATCAGGGAAGTGTGAAGTGAGCAGCTGTCTTGGTGAGGTAGGTGCAGGCACATGTCTACAAGATACTGTGGAGAGCCACACATCCCCTACTGGTTTACTGCTGGATGTTTTTAGATTCAGATTTCCTAGAGCTAACAGATGGATATGTGGTTTTCAAATTTACCAATAACAAGAACTAAGTAATCTTACTGATGGTGTGAATTTGCTCAACCTAAAAGAGTAAGGCAGGAATAAAGAAGAGCTACTGTATTAGTTTGTTTTCATGCTGCTATAAAGAAATACCAAGACAGGGAAATTTATAAAGGAAAGCGGTTTAATTGACTCACAGTTCTGCATGGGTGGGGAGGCCTCAGGAAACTTACAATCATGGTGGAAGGGGAAGCAGACACGTCCTTCTTCATATGGCGGCAGGAGAGACAAGTGAAGTGTGAAGAGGGGGAAAGCCCCTTATAAAACCATCAGGTCTCATGGGAACTCACTGTCACAAGAACAGCACGGGGGAACTGCTCCCATGATCTAATCATTCCCCATGAGGTCCCTCCCTCAACACATGGGGATTACAATTTGGATTACCATTCAAGATGAGATTTGGGTGGGGACACAAAGCCAGACCATTTCAGCTACCTAGCTGGTTGCTGAGTTAAAATGCATTCGATTTTAATATTTTAAAACAGAAGATGGCTCTTGAAGAGGAGTTCCAAAGTAGCAGCCTAACGGCTACATTTGGCCCACTGACATGTATTCTTTGGCCTGCTCAATCTTAAAACCCACCAACCTACCAACCAACCAACAAGCAAAACACAAAAACCAAAATAGTAGCCAACATTTTAAAAATTAGCAATTTTATGTTAATAAAATTCCTGATTTTTGACTTCTCTTGGAAAAGCTGATGATCTGCATCTATTGCTGTCATTCCCAAATAGCAACCCAAAACCTGATTAATGAAGACCTGGGGTCTGGGAGTTTATACGTCCCTCAGTGCACCAACCTTCCATCCACATCTACTTTCCTTAGCCAGCAGACATTGAACTTTTCAAATAACCCAGGATTGCCATTCCTTAGTTCTGGGGCACACTATGCCCGGCTGGACAGTATTAGCTGTCTACCAAGCATATTGGGCCTGAATACGAACTTGTCTTTTCTCCTAGTCACTGCAGAACAGGCAGTGCTGCTTTGTATTCAGCTCCACGCTTCTTCCAGTACATCTTCCAACTGTGTTTATCTCCTTAGGAGCTGTCAAGCCCTTCAGATGAGATAAATGCAGTACACAACACCACACTCCAAACCCATCTCAATTGGTAGTTTCAGAATTCTCCAAACCAACTTCAGCTATGATTATCGTATGCCCTTACCTTGTAATTTTGAACCCTGGACCAGGAAAGCAGCATGTCAACCTGTTAACCTGCTCTCTGGGAGTCATTTTGCCCTCACTTGTCACCGTCCTGGATACAGGCCTCTTGTCAGGGAAGCCACCGAGAAAGAGGTTTGCTGCCAAATTTATCAACTCCGCCCACCTGTGGTCCACTGTTGGGGGTGAGGAGGCTCACAATTGGCACTGAGCTGTAGTGCTGAGAAAGAGTTTATTCGAAAACACGGTCGGAGTTTATCAGACGGTTTGGGCTAAAGGGCTGAGTAGAGAAATAGTGAATATTTTGGGCATTAAGACATTTAATGCACAATCTCAGAAATTTATAAATGAATAATTAGATCTCGTACAAACACCAACTTTGAAAGCAAGCTAAAACACGTAGTATCTGTTTTGGGTTGAATTGTGTCCCTCTCAAAAAAGATATGTCAAAATCTCAATGCCCCCAACCTCAGAAGTTGACCTTATTTGGAGAAAGGATCTTTAAAAAGGTAATCAAGTTACAATAAGGTCATTAGGGTGGGCCCTAATGGTATCCATAACAAAAGGGGAATCTGAACACAGAGATCACAGGCAGGTAGAATGTCATGTGAAGATAAAGACAGAGATTGGAGTGATGCATTTACAAGCCATTGAGCACCAAAGATTGACATCAAACCACCAGAAGCTGGGGGAAAGGCACGAACAATTCGTCCTCCCAGCTTTCAGAAGGAATTCACTTTGCCAACATCTTGACCTTGGATTTGTAGCTTCTGCAGATGTGAGACAACAAATTCCTGTTGTTTTATCTGCCCAGTTTGTGGTACTTCATTAGGGCAGCCCTCGGGAACTAAGACAATAGCCTAGATAATTTAAAAAAAATCAGACCTGATGAGGACAATCAACATAGCTCTCAGCTGTTTTCTGTGAGTAGTTGTTGCAAATAGAGGTGCCCATATCTGTTCTCCAGGAACCCTGGCAGAGCACAGGCTACTGATGCCTGGGAAGAACTGAGATGTTGACGCTAATGACACTCCACACCAAAAGAGGGAGTGACAAGGTCAGAATATCAGGTGGCCAGCTCCACAGGAGTGCCTGGAACTAGGGAATCCAGAGGGTCAGTGACTCTCAAAAATGTCCCTATCCCTCCTTGCTCTCTTCCCTCGGGTGGCAGGGGCTTCACATGAGTCTAGCTTTGCTTCCCACTTAGCAATAGACATAGCATTGCTGTTTGCTGCCACGTCTTCTATCCCAAGAGCCAGAGAGCTCATTTGTGAACATCAGCATTCAGTCTATTTGGTCACTCTGCATTCCAACACCCCTGTGATGAGCTTTGTACTTTATCGATTCTCAGTATCTTGGTTAAGCGAATGTTTTGTTTGTGTGTTTTTGCAGGCACAGGAAGGGTCAATTAAAGATCTTCCTAGACTCTGGGTGTGTCTGCTTTTAGAGCCTCCACCCCATGTCCCATCAAATATATTCAAATGCATTTCTTGTCTCAAGTGAAATGTAACTTTTGCTATAAAAAACATTTGAAATTATTTTTTTCCATTCCAGTTTTAAAAAATGTTTATGGGTACATAGTAGGTATATATATTTATGGGGTACATGAGATGTTTTGATACAGGCATGCAATGTGAAATAAGCACATCACAGAGAATGGGGTATCCACCCCCTCAAGCTTTTATCCTTTGAGTTACAAACAATCTAATTATACTCTTTAAGTTATTTTAAAATGTGTAATTAAGTTATTATTGACTATAGTCACCTCATTATGCTATCAAATAGTAGGTCTTATTCATTCTTTCTATTTTTTTTGTACCCATTAATAATCCCCACCTTCCCTGCAAACTCTTACTACTGTTTCTAGCCTCTAGTAACCATCCTTCTACTCTCTATGTCCATAAGTTCAATCGTTTTGATTTTTAGAGCCCTAAAATAAGTGAGCACATGCAATGTTTCCCTTTCTGTGCCTGGCTTATTTCACTTCACATAATGATCTCCAGTTTATCCACGTTGTTGCAAATGACTGAATCTCATTCATTTCTATGGCTGAATAGTACTCCACCATGTATATGCACCACGTTTTCTTTATCTAGTCATCTGTTGAGGGACACTTAGGTTGCTTCCAAATCTTAGCTATTGCAAACAGTGCTGCAACAAACATAGGAGTGCAGATATCTCTTTGATAGACTGGTTTCCTTTCTTTTTGGTATATACCCAGCAGTAGGATTGCTGGATCACGTGGTAGCTTAACTTTTACTTTTTTGAGGAACCTCCAAACTGTTCTCCACAGTGGTTAAACTATTTACATTCCTACCAACAGTGTACAAGGGTTCCCTTTTCTCCACATCCTCACCAGCATTTGTTTTTGCCGTCTTTTGGATGTAAGCCATTTTAACTGGGATAAAAATGGTATCTCATTATAGTTTTGATTTGCATTTCTCTGATGATCAATGATATTGAGCACCTTTTCATATGCCTGCTTGCCATTAGTATGCCTTCTTTTGAGAAATGTCTATTGAAATCTTTTGTGAAAGGCTTTATTTTTTTCCTGCGCTTTTGAAGTTATTCACTGAGGGTAACATTTAATTTTGGGGAGGCTCTAATTTCTCAGCAGTTGTTATGCATAGTCTGAAATTCCAACAGAATGAGAAAAGCCAGTCTACAAATAATTTCCAAACACAAAACATTTCTTATGAATACTAGGAGCTGTCATATTGCTACATTTTGCAGATATCTGAGATGCAGTATGGCAAAGCGTACATTCAGAGTAGACGCTGTGCTGCCTGCGTTCAAATCCTGGCTCCATGGTTTAGTGGTTATGTGACCTTGGACAAATTTCTAAATGTTTCTATGCCTCAGTTTCTTCACTTGTATTAATAAAATGGGGCTAAATAAGTCATGGTAAAGATTAAATGTGCTAATACCCATAAAAGTACTTAATAGATACATACATAATACATAGTAATAATACATACAAAATGCTTGGTATGTATTTGCTATTAATATGTAATTAAATATTGATTTCTGATTTTGCAGGGTTCTTTTGTTTTTATAGAAGCAATGCATGAGGTTTTTTTTCAGGTCTCAAATAGTTGCGCAGGCCCTTGAAGAATCTGTAGGCCCTAAGCACTGCACTTATAGTGTTTCATGCATAAAATGAATGAGCTCCCTGAGCTCAAGGAGAGGATAGGTGAAAACTTAGGGGGGCCACAAATCAGTTCCTTCAGCACATTTGGGTGCAACTGATTGATCAAGGTTTGCAAAATCAGAGTAGCATGGAAAACAGACTTTTGCCTTCTTGTCTGATAATAATTTAGTGAACACTTACTTTTTACCAGGCACTATGCTAAGTGTTTGCATGAATTATCTTATTCAATTCTTACAACAAATCCTATCTTTCTCAGTGACAGCAGGCTAACAGAGAACTAACACAATTGTGTGCCTCAAGGCCACACAATTAGAGATTGCCAGGGCGGGAAAACCTAGAAAAATTGCCACCCATCATTACTATTAGTCTAATTACTAGGAGAAATAACATGTTGGTTTATAATTGAGCAAACTGAGGTCCTAAAAGGAAAAATCATTTTCCTAAGACTGTACAATATGCAATACAAGTTTATGCAATACAAGACCAGAACTAAGATGTTTCTCCGTGATCTCAGCCAGGACTCTTCCCACTTCCTTTTCTGCCAAGGATGCACTAGTCAAACATTTATTAAGTACATGGCGGTTATCCATGTATCCATCCATCCATCCATCCATCCATCCATCCATCCATCCATTTATCCATCCATCCCTCCAAGGAAAAAGATGGCACAGATTTTTACAAAGTATCTGACTAAACCATTGGAGCCATGATTAAAAATCTCATATAATTTTGGCAATTTATTTTAAAGCTCTCATTGGGGGTACCAGGGGTGTCTCTTGAAGAAGAGGTACCCTTCCATCTATCAGAAAGAAAGAATTATGGAACCCACTGGGCTGCCCTTGTTGCCCTGGTTGTCTGGATGCACCGGGTTATACTGAAAGCTTCATCAAAATAACCCTATTATTCTCATGTTTGGCATGTTGCTCTCTGTTCCCATGCGTGGATACAACTTCTAGTTCACCACTTCAATGTCTAGAGCCCTTTTATTGTAAACTGCCTGAAATGCCTTTGGAAAGGAAAACTGTATAAACAAACACACACATCCTGGCTTCTGGAGTGTCCTGTATGCCACACATACACATTTGAACCCAGGAAGCCATGCTCTAGGGGCTGTGCCCTTCACTGCTAGACTGGCTGCCTCTCACAAGGCATGTCCCTGAAATGGTGTATCTGGGAAGTAAGGGAGCCACAATAACTTTGATACCTGGTCTCTATTTACAATAAATAGAGTTCCTTTCTTTACCCTTTAAGTCCACAAAGCAGGGTGGGCAAAACCAGGATAAGATTCTTGGTAAAACCTGAGATTGGAGGTGAGAGTCAGGTATTTACAACATAAGCTTAGAGAAAAGGGGCTGGTCACAGGGGGCAGGAAAGCCTGCCTGGGGCAGCAGGGGAGAGAGCTCCCCTTTCTGATCCCTGCTGGGACAGGGATGAGGGTACCAACCTGGCACGGCTGAGCCCACTCTCCCCTCACTGCTTGAGTTGGTGGAGTGCGTTGATAGGGAAAGGAGCTCATGAATGCACGTCCTCTTTCTTCTCACTTAGGTCAGCCCAGAGAAGGCCATTTTACAGGAGTCTAGAAGGCTGTCAGTTCTTGGGCCTTTTGGATCAGTAATTGTACAGTTTTAGACCATCCAGGGTGATGAAAATGACAAATGCAGATGAAAATGACACAGTGCAGACCAAATGATGGCTGGAGCACTATCCTGCTTCAAATGATGTTGGTCTCCAGACAAAATCTAGATAATAAATACTGCCTGCCAAGAAACACTATGTCACCTCTCTTTAAAAAAAGTATCTGGGCATAGTTAGAATGTCAAAGACATTTCATCATACTGCAGCAAAGTTCATTAGAAGGTTATTAGTAAGAGAGCAGATAGAAGAAAGGAAGACCCATTTGATGAATATTTTGATACTGATTTAACTAAAAGCACTTCCAATGACATCTTCCGAATGAGGGCATTGGCTCAGCCTTTCTGCTCAGCTCTGTCAAGTGGAAGCTAGAAACTGTCCATGTGTGGTCCATTGACTATGCAATGGCCTACATATGGAATCACAGACCCAAGTGCTTCTTACATCATGCCAACTTTTTGGTCTCTTGTTCTCCAGTTAAGACAGGTTACTACGCTTCCCATAAACATGAACACATTAAGAAGAACTCCTCAGCCAAATCTGTAATTGCAGTCCTCTGAAAAAGCATTAAGATGTTGGCAATTAGTAAATTCTACATGACAAGAATTATTAACAGTTTTGGATGTGGCCAACACATTTTTGGTAAACAGATTTAATAGGCCAGTCACAATACTCCATTCAGCCTTATTTTGACAACACTGTAATTTACAGAAACCTAGGTTGCAGTGGACTAATAAGGCAGGCCAGCCAAATGCTGTGATTATACTCCCCCAGGAATAGCAAAAAGAATGTATGGCTTATCACTGATGTGTGTATATACATCGGTGCGTGAATCAGTAATACCCCCATATTTGTATGTAGGTATATTTCTTTGCATGTGTATCTTTATCCTTCCTTTCCTTTTTTCTTTTTCTTTTCTGGATCCTATCTCTCCCACTGGATGGAAGTTCTTACCATCTAGGGACCATACTTTCTGTTTCTTTTTTTTTTTTTAATTTCACCTAGATGCCCAAGAGAACATCCTGCACAGATTCAGAAGGTAAATAAACCTAAACTGTGACATAAGCTAATAAAAGGGAGTCTTGGAAATAAGGTTTCATCAAAGCTGCTGTATTTAAATGAGTGTTTTGCTTTCAAATAGGTATCTTCAGAGATGGTACCTTTGCTTACACAAATTTTAGAATTTTTCTTTCAGAGCAGGTGAAAAGCAATCTGTCACATATTTATCATCAAACATTTTTTAAACACAAAGATTTTGATCACATTATTCATTTATCCATCAGGCCCCATTCTAATTGACTTTCTGTGGCATTCTCCTGAATCAGATATTCTCCATTTTCTCCTGAGTCCTCACAGGAGTTCCTAAAATATCCTGAGCAATGGTAGCATTATTGTTATTATTATTATTTTGAGACAGGGTCTCACTTTCTCACCTAGGCTGGAGTACAGTGGCATGATATCAGCTCAGTACAGTCTTGATCTCCCAGGCTCAAGCGATCCTCCTGCCTCAGCCACCCAAATAGCTGGGACTAGAGGCATGTGCCACCATGACTGGCTAATTGTATTTTTCATAGAGATGGGGTTTCATCATGTTGCTTGGGCTGGTCTCAAACTCCTAAGCTCAAGTGATCCTCCTGCCTCGGCCTCCTAAAGTGCTGGGATTACAGATGCCTGGCCAGTGGTAGCATTATTATGGAAGCATATGGCTTCTCAAGGAAGCTCATAAGATAAAGTCAGCATCCATCTCTAAACTCTGGCCTGTTAATTTTTAAAAAACATGTATTTTCTAGCTATTCCTTAGGTTGTTCACTGAACTGCACATAGAGAAGCAGAGCTGAGGCCCTTGGAGGCTCTGGGGCCTTCCACTAATAACTGGGAACACGACAAGGCCTGATGAAACGGGATTCCAAAGTGACCCAAAGAAAATTAAAGCCTGAGAGAGCTTTTCATAACCTTCCAGCTTACTGATATCCAATTATAGTCAGATAACTAGATCAAATTAATTTTGGGAAAATGCAACATTTATCTGAACTTATGTGTCTGATAATAGACGTTATAAACCTTGGTCTGGTTTGGCCTTGACACATGGTGAATAGATGGATAATTTGAGGGGATTTTTCTTAGCGTCAAGCGACACTCTTTTGGTTTGGGTTAACCATAGTGATGTGCAGTCAATGTTTTATAAACCACTTTTGGGGTGCGTGGGAGGTCCCTCATCTGCTACCAATGGTTTAACAATGGGCCTGGCCAAGCTTCTGATGATTTATTAACTAATCGTTGTGATCCTGCACTGAGAGAGGCGGGGGAGTTTACCTCACCCCTGTCAGACAGTAAGCTGACCACTGAGCAAGTGGGAGCAAGATCCCATATGAATGGAAAATACGGAAAATAAGCAGTGGACACAGGAAATGCAGGAGACAGGCCAGGGGTGATGAACACTGGCTATTTTGCAATTTTACCTAGGGTCACTTTGGATTGGATAATGAGAAGGAAGGCAGGGGCTGATGAAGCTTGACTAATGCCAGTTTCCCCTCTGAGCCCTGAGCTCACCTCACTCCAGTTGCCCACTGTCCAGTCCGAGGGGCACAGGATGTCTCTGTTACAGGAAAGGAGGGTCTTGGGCTTCAGCAGGTGCTGGCAGTCTGTGGGCGGGAGAGCCTGCTCGTCAGAGCCCATGGTCTGGATGCACAGCACGGTTCGCTTCTTCTCCCCGTGGGGCCCGCATGTGGCTGAGCATGCTTCCCACTCCCCTGCCCACCACCTGCAGGCAAACATGGATATGTGAGAAAAGATCGCCAACTTAACGCATACGTTCCATTCAACCACTGAGAAATCAGGGGCAGAAATGCAGATCACAGGGCTGGGAGGGCCGTGGAGACACTCCAACCCACCAGGGGGCGTGCTGCAGACAGGGCCACGGTGTTTCAATCACAGCTCCGGAGCTCTGCAGAGCGCCTGGCATAAGCAGTTGCTAAATGCGCATGTTTTCGAATGAGAAAAAAATACATAGGCATGCCCTCTCTTTTCAGTAAGAAAACTGAGGTCCAGGGTTCTTCTGTGCAACTTTAAGCAAGTTTAAGCCTCACTTTCTCATTATTAAATGGGTGTAAAAAAATATTTTCTTTATATGAGTGTTGTGTTGTGCATTAAATGAAAGACCAATTCATCAAAGTGCATAGTACAGAGCCTGACATATAACAAGAACTCAAGCATTTGTTACGATTTATTGTTCTTTTGACCATGCTATTGAGTAAAAGAGTCCAATTAGACTCTAGGTCTCCTGGCTCTTAACTGAATGTAAAGTAGGCACTTAAACATAAATTTTTAAATTATTTAGGAGGCGATCAATTAGGGACATTGCCTTTATTTTTTTCCCTATCTCCTGAAGTTTACTTGTTAATATTTTCACTGGTCCCTTTGATAAGAAATGAGTAGAAAAAGAATAAACTTAAATAAAATCATTTTTTAGTCAAGAATCTAGGATGTGGGCCCACTGGTTACTTAGAAGCAGCTTTTGAAAATGGCAGGGAGCCATCTCTTGTCCCTCTTCTCCATTATTGTGCAAATCTTCCCAGAACCAGTGTCTTCACCCAGTGTGGTTTGGGTCCATTATTGTTCCTATGTACAGCCCGCTTGTCCATCCCTTCATATAGTAACAAGTGGGACACTTCTATTTTTCATGGGAAAATAGTACACTGGGGAAAGTCCTTCATTCTTGACTTCAAGAAAGCCTCCTGACTTGAGACAGCACTGAACTTTGGTAATTTTGAAGATAAAACTTTCTACTTTTATTTTTATTTACTAAATATTGGATTTATTTATGTAGAATTTCTTTTGATTGTGACACTTTTAATCTCAAGTTAAAAATATCAGAAGAAAGCAATTCCCCAATTCAATCATATTCTTCATTTAATAAGCAATTGAGATTACTTATTTATTCTTTGGTGTTTAACATCAGTGGATAAAGAGCTAATAATATTAGAACAGTATGATGTGAAACCAAATAAGTGCCCCACTGTATTAATCTAATTACTTTGTCCTACCTCTGACTTTTCTGAAGGAGGGAAGGCCAAGGGAATATATAAAATGCCATT
Organism: Symphalangus syndactylus; assembly: GCF_028878055.3. Lineage (NCBI taxonomy): Eukaryota > Metazoa > Chordata > Mammalia > Primates > Hylobatidae > Symphalangus > Symphalangus syndactylus. The sequence goes on along the minus strand of NC_072438.2, from coordinate 70,782,527 downwards.
CTGAAAAGGTCTTAATCTGAGTTGATTGAAAGCCTAATTTATCTAAGTACTTGCTACAGGGCTTTCAGCTGTATCACTACAAAGTGATAATAGACGTTCTTGTTTTCTCTTCTTGGAGTTTTCTCTACAGTCCCTTAGGGGACATATTGCCTGTGATTTTGCTATAGTCTGAATGTGTTCCCCAAAACATATGTGTTAGAAACTTAATCCTCAATATAACAGTGTTGGGAGGTGGGATCTGATGGGAGGTGTTTAGATCATGAGGGCTTTACCATCATGAATGGATTAAGGCCACTTGAAAAAGGATTTGGGAGTGGTTTACTCCCTTTCACTCTTCTATATGAGGACATGAATGTTTGCCCTCTGTTGCCCTTCCTCCTTCAGCCTTATGAGGATGCAGCAAGAAGACCCTCGCCAGATCAAATGAGCCTCCAGTCTTGGCCATCCGATCTCCAGAACTGTGAGAAATGTTTATTTTTAAAAGAAATTTATTTTTTTATTTTTATAGAGAAAGGGTCTTGCTTTGTTGCCCAGGCTAGTCTCGAACTCCTGCGCTCAAGTGATCCTTCCGCCTTGGCCTCGCAAAGTGCTAGGATTACAGAGTGAGTCACCATACGTGGCCAAGAAATAAATTTGTTCTTTATAAATTACCCAGTCTGTGGTATTCTGGTACAGCCACACAAAATGGACTAAAACAGCTTGGTCTTAGTCTCACAAGATTAAAGTGAAAACCATCTTCTTTTTTTTTTTTTTTTTTTTCCTGTAAAGGTCTTCCAGGTCCAGGGCTCGGGGGCCATGGTCCAGTTGTTCTCTGCTGCCCATCTCATTCTTCTGGGTGTCTGCCATAATCCCACCTCTTGTAGGAGATTTCTAATAGAATACTGTTTTTATATTTATGGAGATTTTATGTTTTACCTAAATGTCTAGGGGTGTGTGTGTGTGTGTGTGTGTGTGTGTGTGTGTGCCTATGTTTGAGATCTTTGAAGAGCCTGTAGTTCCAGAATTCTGTAAAAGTTTACTGTAGTTTGGATACGAGTCCTCTCTGAGATCAAGTAGAAGGGATGGGTTAGAGACCCTTTGAACCTCTCTTTTATTTTTAAAAGAACCCTTCTTTTATCAGTAGCTTCTACTGATTCCCCTATCAGTATATATTCCAACAGTGCTGATCGCCAACAAACCAGGACATGTCACTCTTTCTAACCTTCATTACTCACATAAATGAAAGTCCAAAACTGAATGTGTTAAACTCTTGCTGAGAATAGTAATTTCCTTTAAGAAATCAAATTTTATAATTATCATCTTCCTTTGTACTAATCTTTTTCCTAATAGAATTTACATTCCAAAATCCAATTCAACTAAACATTTCAAATTCTGACAAAACCATGACTACAGTATAAGCACTCTTACCTCCTGGCCCTGTGTACACATTGTCTCCATATTCTCATTATATCCCATTCCTCCAGCCTCATTTTCCCTAGCTTTCTTGTCCCCTACACACACCATGCTCAGTCCTTTTCCCTCTTTCATGGGCTTTCCCCAGTCTCAATGATCTTATTCCTTTCATTTAGATCAGAAGGTCTCAATCAGCAGAGATTTCTGCAGCTTCCGTCACCAGGGGACATTTGGGAATGTCTGAAGACATTTTTCATCGTCACAAATCAGTGGTGACAGGGAAGGGAGGCTGGGTTGCTATTGGCATCTAGTGGATAGAGTCCAGGGATACTATTAAACCTCCTACATTGGCATGAGACAGCTTCCCACAACAAAAAACTATCCAGCCCAAAGCAGCAATAGTGTTGAGGTTGAGAAACCATGATTTAAGTCATATGCCATTATTTTGTGGACTGAAACCTACATGTAGCCCCCAGAGTTAAAAAAAATCACTGTCAGCGGTTTATTGAATACTTTGGATATGCTAGGCACCATCACAGCTGTGGCCTAGAAGAGCTTTGCTTTGCTGAAAACCAAAATTCAGAGAGAAGTCAGTAGGGAGAACGGACTCAAATAACCTCTTTCTGGAGTCAGATATATTAAATTTTCAAAGAACTTCTTTCTTGACAGCCTACTCTCTCCTGGAACATGCTCTACAGGGCTTTCATCCTGAAAGCCATTGGCAATGTAATACATATTTTTTTATATTTAGATAATCAAAAGTTTTTATTAAATCTTAAAAAAAATCTCTCTCAAATACTCCTTTGGGGAAGAACACAGAATGCTGAAATTGGTTGTAAAAACAAGATATTACTGAAGAAAAATGATCCAGAAATAAATAAGATTAAACCTTGCATAGGAAATTTTCTGGGAAAGGAAATGACAGCTCCCAGTGATGGGTATGAACTTTTTAGAGATCATGGAAATTAGGTGACAGAAGAAGATATTGCAGCTTGAAATTCATATACAAGGAAACTAGTGAACTAAGCTTGCAAAAACAAATAATCTTAGTTTATTATTTATTTATTTTTAAAAAAGCAAATCGCCAGGCACGTGGGCTCATGCCTGTAATCCCAGCATTTGGGGAGGCTAAGGCGGGTGTATCACTTGAGGTCAGGAGTTTGAGACCAGCCTGGCCAACATGGTGAAATCCAATCTCTACTAAAAATACAAAAATTAGCCAGATGTGGTGGTGTGTGCCTGTAATCCCAGCTACTCATGAGGCCGGGGCAGGAGAATTGCTTGGACCTGGAGGCATGACTTAGTTTTGGAGTCAGGCATTCATAACATTTTTATTGTGTTTTAATGTGAGAGAAAAAGCTTAAATGTAGGGGATTCCGGTTCTAGTACTGAAACCTGCTTATCCTGAGATCCAGCAGCATGGTGTAGCAGCACATACAGAGGCAGCACAGCAAACAGATCTGGGTTCAAATCCCAACTCTACAATTTGTAGCTAAGTGACCTAGGAAAATTTTGGTGAAAGCTTTAGAGTCTTCATTTGTATAATGAGCATAAATGTATCTACAAATTAGGGTTGCTTACAGGCTTAAATGATATGATTATGTGGAAACAGCTTGGAAAATAGCGGGTTCTTAAAAAGTGCTAGTTTTTAACACAGGAACAGAAAACCAAATACCATGTCATGTTCTGACTCATAAGTGGGAGTTGAAAAATGAGAACACATAGACACAGGGAGGGGAACATCACACACTGGGGCCTGCAGGGAGTTGGGGGACAAGGGGAGGGACAGCATTAGGACAAATACCTAATGCAAGCAGGTCTTAAAACCTAGATGATGGGTTGATAGGTGCAGCAAACCACCATGGCCCATGTATATCTATGGAACATCCTGCACGTTCTGCACATGTATCCCAGAACTTAAAGTAAAATTTAAAAAAAGAAATGCTAGTTTTCTCTGCAGCCGTTTCCCCTAGGGTATGGCATCAAATTTCTCTGAACCTTTATCTCCTCACATACCACTTCAGAGTAATACCCATACCCTGTCTTATGACTATTTCATAAATATTTGTAGAAGCTAAAATGCAATCATAAATAAAAAGTACTTTTGTAAATTGGCCACTGATATGGTTTGGCTGTGTCCCCACTCAAATCTCAGCTTGAATTGTAGCTCCCATAATTCCCACGTGTTGTGGGAGGGACCTGGTGGCAGATAATTGAACCACGGGGGCAGATTGCCCCATACTGTTCTCATGCTAGTGAATAAGTCTCATGAGATTCGATGGCTTTATTAGGGCAAAACCCTTTCACTTGGCTCTCATTCTCTCTTGTCTGTAGCCACACAAGACATGCCTTTCCCCTTCTGCCATGATTGTGAGGCCTCCCTAACCACATATAACTGTGAGTCCATTAAACCTCTTTTTCTTTGTAAATTATCCAGTCTTCATTATATCTGAATGTTTCATGCAATTCTACTTAGCTTATTATATCCTACTTCAGAGTGCATTTTCAGAAATTATACCTGTATGTATTATATTGTGCCTAATTAACATTCTCAGGAGTCAAAAATCTCACAGTTCATGAACTCTGTGGAGTAGCAGGCAGTGGAGTAGCAGGCAATGGACTAGCTCTAAGAAAGGCTCTCTTTCCTGCTTCATTCTTCCCTGAGAAAGTAACATAACTGCAATTTCATATAAAACCTAGTGCTAGCCTTATCTTCCCTTGTCATTTCTAGTTCTTCCTGGCAAAAGAACCACAGGAAGGAGCTACAGCAAGGCGAGGTGATGACACATTTCTGTCCTGCTTCAATAGTTGTGGGGTTCAGCTCCTACCTAGAAAAAGCCACAGAACAGAAGAGAAAATAAACCTCTCTTTCTGAGCTGAGAATACCCTGGCCTCTGGGTCCTGCCTGTTTGGACTGCTAAGAGACTGACATCACGTTTTTCAGCTGTCTTGTCCTGACTCTTCTTTCTGACCTAGTTCTTGGATATTTATCACATTCTAGCTCTTCTTTAGAATCCACCCTGTCACCTGTTTGATTTGAGTCTCCCCCTTGTTTAAATGCCTCATAGTGTGTCTGCGTAGAACTGGGATGAATGCTTGATGGACTCTGCAACATATATACATCCTTGCTTAAGGTTGCCAGAGAATGAAGACACTTTCTGGAAATCAACCAATATTCCTTCCTTTCTTCCTCTTTCCTCTCCCTTTTTCCCTCCCTCTTTTCTTCTCCTTCTTCCTCCTTTTTCTTTTCCCTTTCTTTTTTTTTCTCTCTCTTTTTTTTAGACATAAGCCTGGCACGATAACATCCCAACTACCTTCTAGGATCCCAGTCTCTTGAACCAATGTGATTAGCAACACCCTGAATATTGCTGAATATCTCTATAACAGTGGCTGTCAACTGAGGATGATTTTACCCTGTAGTGGATATCTGCAGACATTTTTAGTTGTCATAGCCTGGATTAGGAGGGAGGGAGTTCTACTAGCATCTAAGTAAACACAGGCCAGCAATGCTGCTAAGCCTCCTGCAATTCACGGGTGGCCCCCCACAACAAAGAGTCAGCCAGCCCCACATGCCAGTAATGTCAAGGTTGGGAAAACCGGCTCTCTGAGCCCCCTCTTCTGGACAGCCTGAAGTACAAGTGGGCACTGTGATCGGAAGGTGCCAACCTTTTGTCTGAAGCTGGTGTTGCACTGGTAAAGCCCTGGGAAAAAACTCTATAGTAAAACTACTTTTGGGTGATCCACTTAGCATTCTCTTCACCAGTGCTTTGGCACTTAGTCTTGCCAAATAATTAAACACAGAACACATCACCTTGTGAAGATACTGCTCTTGGGAGAATATGTCCTCACAGCTTGCCACAGGCTCCAACAGCATAGCCACAGAAAACTCTAACCGCGTTCTTGTATTTATCCAAATAACAAAACCACACATTTCTTTATCAGCAAGCACTAGGTCACTCTTAGTCAGACATCACTGTGGGCAGACACACAGAGTTCCAGCTGTTAGTGATGGTTACCTGGGTGGACAAGCCTTTTCATGGCACTTCTTCTGTCTCCCATTGGGCTGTGTTTCTGGGTCACAGAATGTAGCTTTCACCATCCCGCGGCCCTTCTTTATGCAATGGGCAGTTTGGCGGCGGATACCTGGGGGTCAGACAGAAAGATTCACATGTATTGAATCCTGAGCCCACATGCTCATGGTCAGGTGAGGTACCTGACCATGTCAACGATCATGCTGACGGCTGATGGGAAAGTTATTCAAAAGTTACTTGGTTTTAAAGGAGGGATGAAGAATAGGGACCTCTTACGATTCACCCTGATGCTGCAGCTGGCAAGAGGAGGAGGAGAGCTTGCCTAGGAAAAACTGCAGATCATAGAAGTAGGAGGTAAAGCCTGTTCCATAGATTATAGTCCAGCCGTGGAGACGAGACTAACACACACATGCCAGGTGGAAAACCAGATGAGATTTAAATAATGAAAGTAGGCTGGGCGCAGTGGCTCACACCTGTAATCCCAGCACTTTGGGAGGCAGAGGCAGGTGGATCACTTGAGGTCAGAAGTTCGAGACCAGCTTGGCCAAAATGGTGAAACCCCATCTCTACTAAAAATACAAAAATTAGCTGGGTCTGTTGGTGGGCTCCTATCATCTCAGCTACTTGGGAGGCTGAGGCAGGAGAATCCCTTGAACCCAGGAGGTGAAAGTTTCAGTGAGCTGAGATCGTGCCACTGTACTCCAGCCTGGGCGACAGAGCGAGACACTGTCTCCAAAATACTACTGCTACTACTAATGAAAGTAGATATAATCACCAGGTGTTCCAAGGCAATTGCCACATTATTAGCTTAATTAAAGGCTAGAGGATACAGATATCTTTATATTAGTTGAGGTCAGTAAACTCTGAAAGACTGAAATATAATTTAAAATAATGTTGTGAAGTTTGAGATGTTATGTTTTTTTTTAAATACGGAGATTTGATAGCAAGGATTGATAATCCTGCTGCCTTCAGAGACCAGGTAGTTAATGTAAGTAGGGGACTCACACAGGGTCTATAGGCAAATGAAGCCTTGTCTCAGGCACTGTTCTAAACTATGTGTATTTATATCGATAATGTATTACCTGTTATCTATTACGATGTATAATAACCCAAACCTCTCAACAACCCAATGAGATCAGCACCATCATTATCATTATCTGACAGGTGAAGAAACTGAGGCACAGTGAAGTCACAAAGGTTGAGAAAGGGAAAGTACCACTGACTTTGATAACTAGGACATCATTAGCAAGGGAACATAGAGGAGTGGCCAGACTGTCATGGACTGAAGTGAAGGGACAGTGAAGAAGCAACTCAGCATCTCCCTTGAAAGGGCTAGTGCTCACATGTGATATGTGAAATACTCGTTAAGAATACTAAAGAAAGACTAAGAACCCTGACAGGCAGAGCAATCTGTACAAAGGCTGGCACCCTGAGCTCTCAGGATGTCTAGACCTTGTGTGGGCTCACTGGTGTACAGAACTCCAGAATTGGAAAGGCCCCGAGCAATCCAATGAGCTGGTCACCTCCTCCCTTTACAGTCAAGGACACTGAGGGGCTTTCCCGCAGTCACACAGCTGGCAGGACTGACCTGGAACCTGCTGTCCTACCACCCACCACCTCGCGCTGCCTCAGCATGGACTCGCTTCAGCCAAATCCCCCTGATGCCAGATGGCATCTTGTCACTTAAAAAAGTGTCAGAGGGAGTTGCAAAACAGTAAGTAAATCCTTTTAAAAAAACAATTTTTTTTGTTTATTTTCAAGAGACAAGTAAACCTTCAGCCACTCAGGCTTTCTCAACTAACAGATGTCGGTGGAGTAGAGGCTCGGATCGTTGACATCAGAGAAGCTGACATGCATCTGCCATTGGAGAGTGGGGAAAAAAAGTTTAGCTGCTTAGAAGTTTCATTAAAGCTTGGGTGGTTTGGCAAATTCTTGATGTCAAAACATGAAAAGGACTGTCAGATGACTGTAACAGGTTGGAAACATTCCCAAAAGGCTTATATCTGTGCATGAATAGCAAAGATAAGTGTGCTTAGTGTTCCTGTCTCCAGAAGGGCACAAAACCTTACATAAAATCCCCTTCAGAAAGTTAATAACATTGCATGGGTCAATCCACTGCACCAGCTGGGAGATGAATGGATAGGCCAGGCAGATGTCATCAAGGGCAAAAGGAAAAGGGATAACTGTGTGTCAGAATTTCTCCACTGACATTAATTGTCCTGGTGACCATTATTCTTCTCTCGGCAACTGCATTCTTATATACTACAGCCCTTGTATGTGCCAGGTGCCAAGCTAAGCCCAATCTTCCAATGAGAGCCCCAACCCAATAAGTCGACTTCCCTGACATTACAGGATAGCAATACCTGGCCAAGGGCTTCTTTCTAAAGTCTAATGCTTGTGTGTTCATTTGGTAAAATTTAATTTATCAATTCATTTCTTATCTATTCCTGGTTAAATAAAAAAAAAAAAAGAAAATAAATCGAATGCAAGCATCCTGAGTTCTAGTCCCTACTTTCTCTTCTACACATCACTGGGTTTAGTCTATAGGAAAATGAGAACAGTGATATTCATGCTGTTGGAGGACAGGAAGCTCAGCTAGTTTATCCTGGAAGCATCTCTTACATTTTAAAAGGGATACTCCATAAAAGGAAGACAAAATTTAATCATTGGAAACCTTGGATAATGAAAGGATCTGATTAATATAATTTTATGGTTTACCTAGAAAATGGTTTGTTGAAACGATTGTCAGAATGTTTCAGAATGATATTAGTTCATATTGCCTTCTTGAGTGTGCATATGGCAGCTCATATTTTCCAAAGGTGGCTGCAACAATATTCACCCATTCAGCGTGCTCTTCTATAACATGACCTTGTCATCCCTCACTGAGACACAGAGTCTAATTCCCCTGGCCTTGAACTAAATGCAGAAGTGATGCTGTGTGACTTCAGAGGCCAGATTAGAAAAGGCCGATCAACTTCATCTGCTGCATCTGTGTCTCACTCTTGGGACACTCCAGCTACCACAGTGGGGAAACTCAGCGCCCTTGGAAAGGCCACATGTAGGTGGACAGTCAGCCCCAGATGAACCTAGCCCTTGGATCAACAGGCTCAGGTGCCAGTCACATGAATAAAACATCATTCAGATGGTTCTAGCCCCCAGGCATTGAGTCTTCCTAGCCAAAGTGCCAAACACAGTGGAACAGAGGCACAGCATACCCAATGTGTCCTGTCTCAATTTCTGACCCACAGAATCTGTGGCGTAATAAAGGGGTGGATGTTTTACTACACTAATTTAAGGGTGCTTTGTTATATACCAGGAGTAATGGAAAGAACACTCAGTAAATGTGACCTTTCTTCTTTCCTCCAGTCAAGACCCAGAGCTGCAATTGAGCTTGGCTTGCTATAGTCCAACCATGATTGATTTTATTGATTTTTCATGTTCTTTTCTCTTGTGCTACAGTTCTTCTGTTTTCCCTCCAGATCCACTGTGCCTCCTTCTCTTCCCTGCCCTAAACCTCAAGAAGGTCATCCTGTGGATTGCTGTGGCTTCCCATGAGATTTGGGAAATGGAGGCACTATCTCCTTGTTTAACTGCTCCTTCCCCTTAATTCTTTAGGCCTAGGGATGGTAGCCTTATTCCCCGACCCTCCACTGTTAATGGGCAGGGGCAGTAAATTACCTTTCTCAATTTCCCTAAACCCTACCTATACCTTTGAAAGTAGGCAAGGTTGTCAGCTTGACTGTGCCAGCTGTTCCCTGCTGGGTCCCTAACTGGTAATATCTCCTTTGCAGTAAAAATCCCAAACTATTCGTCTTCAGTGATACACTGATTAACTCTGAAAATTAATTGCTGAAATAAAATCTTTCTTTGACATAGGATATTGTAATATCTCTTGTGGAGGGGGTTCGAATCAGTCACCCTTTTAAGAGCAGTTATCATTATGTGACATTGCAAATGCAGGAAATACAACACATTCAGCTAAGTCTATGTGACCTTGATCTTTCCCTGGAAATTAAAGAAAGATAAATGGTATTGGCTTTTTATTTGGCCTGCTATTTTTTCCCTTTCTCTTCTATACTAAATATAGTCCCAAAAGAAATTCCAGTTAATTAAGGATGCCAATCAATATGTTGCCACAGCACTAAGTTAACTGTTTATCTGGAAGCACTAACTTCAAAAGACACAAAGTAGAAATCAGTCGCATTCCAAAATATATGAGAACTAAATTCAAAATGTTATTTCCAGATGATTCTGAATGCCTTTCCCCATGTAGCAACCAGAACGTTGCCATGCAGCAGTAAATACTTAGTACCTAATCTCATTGGATACTAGCAATGAAAGGTCAACTAAGTGCCTTTAAAAGAACTGTCTTCCTGTACCCTAAACAGGAGTACTCATCTTGAATGAAAATTATGCCTCGATATAAGGAACAAACAATGTTCCTTATGTCTAAAATAAAATGACATAGCTCATCATATTCTCAATTCAATATCGAGATTGTAAAATCAAGGGAGCTTGTTATGGTTAATTTAATTTGATTCAAAAATTCAGTTTAGACAACTGAAAGACTTAGATAAAACAAGTGAAGACATAGTTTATTGTAACGACTTATGGCAAAAACTATAGTATTTCCTATTATGTAAAAACTTAAGATTAGATACTTAAGACAGTGAACATTTAATTACAGCATGTGAAAGTTTCAAGGCATTGTATACTCAATCTTTAAAATACTGGTAAGGTCTCTTTTTTAAAATAACCATTTAAGTGAGAATGATACCAGTACAAGTTAAATTGCACATTAGCACATAAATTATAATCCTCCCCAAATTAGACATAATATTGATTTTAATAATAAAAAATGATAACGATTCTGTGACTCAATAAAGAGCTTGTCACTTACAATTCCCCTAAATAAGTAGCAAACATTAACTTCACAGGAAGAAGAGAAGTGTGGGAGTTGTATATCCACCTATCTCTCTTGTCAATGAGTCCATTCTTAGCCAACTTCCACTTTAGGTTCCCACTAAATATTTACCTTTTTTCTTTCTGGCTCTCTTGGTTTCTTCATCTGTTTTCATGCTCTGTGAGTTCAGATCTACCCTTCATAATGAAGGCTCTGTCAAGGACAGCTTGGGTCTCATGACTATAGAAGCTCAAACACATTGAACTGTGCGTGTGTGTGTGTGTGTGTGTGTGTGATCAACAATCACAACATTGACAGCACCATCAAAACTGGAACTGGGTTTGAATCCTGCTTTTGACATTTACTTACTGAGTGATCTTGGACAATCCTGCTAACCTTCTCAAGCCTCAGTTTCCTTGTCCTAATCTTCATGATGGCAAAAGATTATAGTATAGGGTTGTTGTGAGGAAAAAATGATGTATGCATCCTCATATGCCCACGATGTACCCTAAGTCCTGGTACTATGCTGAATGCACATAGTAGGACTTTGAGAAAAGTTTTGGGACCTGAATCCAAAGCCTCTTTGTAACCCACTCATCCAATCGTGAATATTAACTCCCTCTAAAATTCTGCTTCCTGCACCTCATAAGATCAGGGTTTGCTTCACACTCTGAGACTAGGGAATAAAGCGAACTCAACTCATCCAATTCAATGAAGCCCTAGTTTTCATACTTCTGTGATGTAAACTCCTTCCTACAAACAACTAGACCCTTGTTACACAATTCATTTTTATTTCCTAGCTCAAAAGAACATTGACATTGACTTCAATAACCACAAATATTGAATGTATATTAGATAATAAGATCTTATTTTACTATCATCATTTGTTGAAACCTGTACCTCTCACATCAGTAAAACTCCAAGCCACTACTTTTTCTCTCCCTGAAATGCCAATGAACTGTTACATAAGTTCATAAGTTGACTGTCATGGTTATGGGTAACATAAGAATTTATATAAGAAATGCTTAAGGTGGAGCCAAGATGGCCGAATAGGAACAGCTCCAGTCTCCAGCTCCCAGCCCCAGCGACACAGAAGACGGGTGATTTCTGCATTTCTGCTTGAGGTACCGGTTTCATCTCACTAGGGAGTGCCTAACAGTGGGTGCAGGACAGTCGGTGAAGCGCACTGTGCGCGAGCCGAAGCAGGGCGAGGCATTGCCTCACTCGGGAAGCGCAAGGGGTCAGGGAGTTCCCTTTCCTAGTCAAAGAAAGGGGAAACAGATGGCACCTGGAATATCGGGTCAGTCCCGTCCTAATACTGCGCTTTTCCAACGGGCCTGGAAAACGGCACACTAGGAGATTGTGTCCCGCACCTGGCTCGGAGGGTCCTATGCCCACAGAGTCTTGCTGATTGCTAGCACAGCAGTCTGAGATCACGCTGCAAGGCGGCAACGAGGCTGGGGGAGGGGCGCCCGCCATTGCCCAGGCTTGCTTAGGTAAACAAAGCAGCCAGGAAGCTCGAACTGGGTGGAGCCCACCACAGCTCAAGCAGGCCTGCCTGCCTCTGTAGGCTCCACCTCTGGGGGCAGGGCACAGACAACCAAAAACTTAGCGAGGACCTCCACAGCCTTAAATGTCCCTGTCTGACTGACAGCTTTGAAGAGAGTAGTGGTTCTCCCAGCACACAGCTGGAGATCTGAGAACGGACAGACTGCCTCCTAAAGTGGGTCCCTCACCCCTGAGCAGCCTAACTGGGAGGCACCCCCCCAGTAGGGACAGACTGACACCTCATTCAACCGGGTACTTCTCTGAGACAAAACTATCAGAGGAACTATCAGACAGCTGAATTTGTGGTCTCACGAAAATCCGCTGTTCTGCAGCCACCGGTGCTGACACCCAGCCAAACAGGGTCTGGAGTGGACCTCTAGTAAACTCCAACAGACCTGCAGCTGAGGGTCTTGTCTGGTAGAAGGAAAATTAACAAACAGAAAGGACATCCACACCAAAAACCCATCTGTACATCACCATCATCGAAGACAAAAAGTAGATAAAACCACAAAGATGGGGAAAAAACAGACCAAAAAAACTGGAAACTCTAAAAAACAGAACACCTCTCCTCCTCCAAAGGAACAAAGTTCCTCACCAGCAACGGAACAAAGCTGGATGGAGGATGACTTTGATGAGTTGAGAGAAGAAGGCTTCAGATGATCAAACTACTCTGAGCTACGAGAGGAAATTCAAAACAATAGCAAAGAAGTTAAAAACTTTGAAAAAAAATTAGAAGAATGGATAACTAGAATAACCAATGGAGAGAAGGGCTTAAAGGAGATGATGGAGCTGAAAGCCAAGTTTCGAGAACTACGTGAAGAATGCAGAAGCCTCAGTAGCAGATGCGATCAACTGGAAGAAAGGGTATCGCTGATAGAAGATGAAATGAATGAAATGAAGAGAGAAGGGAAGTTTAGAGAAAAAAGAATAAAAAGAAATGAACAAAGCCTCCAAGAAATTTGGGACTATGTGAAAAGACCAAACCTACGTCTGATTGGTGTAACTGAAAATGATGGGGAGAATGGAACCAAGTTGGAAAACACTCTGCAAGATATTATCCAGGAGAACTTCCCCAATCTAGCAAGGCAGGCCAGCATTCAGATTCAGGAAATACAGAGAACGCCACAAAGATACTCCTCGAGAAGGGCAACTCCAAGACACATAATTGTCAGATTCACCAAAGTTGAAATGAAGGAAAAAATGTTAAGGGCAGCCAGAGAGAAAGGTCAGGTTACCCACAAAGGGAAGCCCATCAGACTAACAGCTGATCTCTCAGCAGAAACTCTACAAGCCAGAAGAGAGTGGGGGCCGATATTCAACATTCTTAAAGAAAAGAATTTTCAACCCAGAATTTCCTATCCCGCCAAACTAAGCTTCATAAGTGAAGGAGAAATAAAATACTTTACAGACAAGCAAACGCTGAGTGATTTTGTCACCACCAGGCCTGCCCTAAAAGAGCTCCTGAAGGAAGCACTAAACATGGAAAGGAACAACCGGTACCAGCCCCTGCAAAAACATGCCAAATTGTAAAGACCATCGAGGCTAGGAAGAAACTATAGCAACTAACGAGCAAAATAACCAACTAACATCATAATGACAGGATCAGATTCACACATAACAATATTCACGTTAAATGTAAATGGGCTAAATGCTCCAATCAAAAGACACAGACTGGCAAACTGGATAAGGAGTCAGGACCCATCAGTGTGCTGTATTCAGGAAACCCATCTCACGTGCAGAGACACACATAGACTCAAAATAAAGGGATGGAGGAAGATCTATCAAGCAACTGGAAAACAAAAAAAAGGCAGGGGTTGCAATCCTAGTCTCTGATAAAATAGACTTTAAACCAACAAAGATCAAAAGAGACAAAGAAGGCCATTACATAATGGTAAAAGGATCAATTCAACAAGAAGAGCTAACTATCCTAAATATATATGCACCCAACACAGGAGCACCCAGATTCATAAAGCAAGTCCTCAGTGACCTACAAAGGGACTTAAACTCCCACACAATAATAATGGGAGATTTTAACACCCCACTGTCAGCATTAGACAGATCAACGAGACAGAAAGTTAACAAGGATATCCAGGAATTGAACTCAGCTCTACATAAAGTGGACCTAATAGACATCTACAGAACTCTCCACCCCAAATCAACAGAATATACATTTTTTTCAGCACCACACCACACCTATTCCAAAATTGACCACATAGTTGGAAGTAAAGCTCTTCTCAGCAAATGTAAAAGAACAGAGATTATAACAAACTGTCTCTCAGACCACAGTGCAATCAAACTAGAACTCAGGATTAAGAAACTCACTCAAAACCGCTCAACTACATGGAAACTGAACAACCTGCTCCTGAATGACTATTGGGTACATAATGAAATGAAGGCAGAAATAAAGATGTTCTTTGAAACCAACGAGAACAAAGACACAACATACCAGAATCTCTGGGACATGTTCAAAGCAGTGTGTAGAGGGAAATTTATAGCACTAAATGCCCACAAGAGAAAGCAGGAAAGATCCAAAATTGACACCCTAACATCACAATTAAAAGAACTAGAAAAGCAAGAGCAAACACATTCAAAAGCTAGCAGAAGGCTAGAAATAACTAAAATCAAAGCAGAACTGAAGGAAATAGAGACACAAAAAACCCTTCAAAAAATTAATGAATCCAGGAGCTGGTTTTTTGAAAAGATCAACAAAATTGATGGACCGCTAGCAAGACTAATAAAGAAGAAAAGAGAGAAGAATCTAATAGATGCAATAAAAAACGAAAAAGGGGATATCACCACCGATCCCACAGAAATACAATCTACCATCAGAGAATACTACAAACACCTCTATGCAAATAAACTAGAAAATCTAGAAGAAATGGATAAATTCCTCGACAAATACACCCTCCCAAGACTAAACCAGGAAGAAGTTGAATCTCTGAATAGACCAATAACAGGTTCTGAAATTGTGGCAATAATCAATAGCTTACCAACCAAAAAGAGTCCAGGACCTGATGGATTCACAGCTGAATTCTACCAGAGGTACAAGGAGGAACTGGTACCATTCCTTCTGAAACTATTCCAATCGATAGAAAAAGAGGGTATCCTCCCTAACACATTTTACGAAGCCAGCATCGTCCTGATACCAAAACCTGGCAGAGACATAACCAAAAAAGAGAATTTCAGACCAATATCCTTGATGAACATTGATGCAAAAATCCTCAATAAAATACTGGCAAACTGAATCCAGCAGCACATCAAAAAGCTTATCCACCATGATCAAGTGGGCTTCATCCCTGGGATGCAAGGCTGGTTCAACATACACAAATCAATAAATGTAATCCAGCATATAAACAGAACCAAAGACAAAAACCACATGATTATCTCAATAGATGCAGAAAAGGCCTTTGACAAAATTCAACAACCCTTCATGCTAAAAACTCTCAATAAATTAGGTATTGATGGGACGTATCTCAAAATAATAAGAGCTATCTACAACAAACCCACAGCCAATATCATACTGAATGGGCAAAAACTGGAAGCATTCCGTCTGAAAACTGGCACAAGACAGGGATGCCCTCTCTCACCGCTCCTATTCAACATAGTGTTGGAAGTTCTGGCCAGAGCAATCAGGCAGGAGAAGGAAATAAAGGGTATTCAATTAGGAAAAGAGGAAGTCAAATTGTCCCTGTTTGCAGATGACATGATTGTATATCTAGAAAACCCCATTGTCTCAGCCCAAAATCTCCTTAAGCTGATTAGCAACTTCAGCAAAGTCTCAGGATACAAAATTAATGTACAAAAATCACAAGCATTCTTGTACACCAATAACAGACAAACAGAGAGCCAAATCATGAGTGAACTCCCATTCACAATTGCTTCAAAGAGAATAAAATACCTAGGAATCCAACTTACAAGGGATGTGAAGGACCTCTTCAAGGAGAACTACAAACCACTGCTCAATGAAATAAAAGAGGATACAAACAAATGGAAGAACATTCCATGCTCATGGGTTGGAAGAATCAATATCGTGAAAATGGCCATACTGCCCAAGGTAATTTATAGATTCAATGCCATCCCCATCAAGCTACCAATGACTTTCTTCACAGAATTGGAAAAAACTACTTTAAAGTTCCTATGGAACCAAAAAAGAGCCCACATCGCCAAGTCAATCCTAAGCCAAAAGAACAAAGCTGGAGGCATCACGCTACCTGACTTTAAACTATACTACAAGGCTACAGTAACCAAAACAGCATGGTACTGGTACCACAACAGAGACATAGATCAGTGGAACAGAACAGAGCCCTCAGAAATGATGCCGCATAGCTACAACTATCTGATCTTTGACAAACCTGACAAAAACAAGAAATGGGGAAAGGCTTCCCTATTTAATAAATGGTGCTGGGAAAACTGGCTAGCCATATGTAGAAAGCTGCAACTGGATCCCTTCCTTACACCTTATACAAAAATTAATTCAAGATGGATTAAAGACTTATATGTTAGACCTAAAACCATTAAAATCCTACAAGAAAACCTAGGTAATACCATTCAGGACATAGGCGTGGGCAAGGACTTCATGTCTAAAACACCAAAAGCAATGGCAACAAAAGCCAAAATCGACAAATGGGATCTCATTAAACTAAAGAGCTTCTGCACAGCAAAAGAAACTATCATCAGAGTGAACAGGCAACCTACACAATGGGAGAAAATTTTTGCAACCTACTCATCTGACAAAGGGCTAATATCCAGAATCTACAATGAACTCAAACAAATTTACAAGAAAAAAACAAACAACCCCATCAAAAAGTGGGCAGAGGACATGAACAGACACTTCTCAAAAGAAGACATTTATGCAGCCAAAAAACACATGAAGAAATGCTCCGCATCACTGGCCATCAGAGAAATGCAAATCAAAACCACAGTGAGATACCATCTCACACCAGTTAGAATGGCCATCATTAAAAAATCAGGAAACAACAGGTGCTGGAGAGGATGTGGAGAAATAGGAACACTTTTACACTGTTGGTGGGACTGTAAACTAGTTCAACCATTGTGGAAGTCAGTGTGGCGATTCCTCAGGGATCTAGAACTAGAAATACCATTTGACCCAGCCATCCCATTACTGGGTATATACCCAAAGGACTATAAATCATGCTGCTATAAAGACACATGCACATGTATGTTTATTGCAGCACTATTCACAATAGCAAAGAGTTGGAACCAACCCAAATGTCCAACAACGATAGACTGGATTAAGAAAATGTGGCACATATACACCATGGAATACTATGCAGCCATAAAAAATGATGAGTTCGTGTCCTTTGTAGGGACATGGATGAAACTGGAAAACATCATTCTCAGTAAACTATCGCAAGGACAAAAAACCAAACATCGCATGTTCTCACTCATAGGTGGGAATTGAACAATGAGAACTCATGGACACAGGAAGGGGAACATCACGCTCCGGGGACTGTTGTGGGGTGGGGGGAGGGGGGAGGGACAGCATTAGGAGATACACCTAATGCTAAATGACGAGTTAATGGGTGCAGGAAATCAACATGGCACATGGATACATATGTAACAAACCTGCACATTGTGCACATGTACCCTAAAACCCTAAAGTATAATAAAAAAAAAAAAATGTTAAAAAAAAAAAAAAGAAATGCTTAAATAAGGTGCTTAAAGAATGTTTAATAGTCTTAGGTAGAAAAAGATTCTGCCCTATGAAGGCGATATTTTCAAAATTCACCACAATCAAGAAGTATTCCTGCCTGATTATGACTCCCTTTCTGTGTCCAAGTCAGGGACCTCATTCACTTAAAGAAAATCAGAGGCCAACAATGCCTCACAGCTCTCATGCGTTAACAAGAAAAGCAGGCAGTCAGCATTCCACAGAACACACTGAGCAAGGCAAAGCTCCACAGAAACCAACTGAGAAATTCCAGGCAACCGCATTATTAGAGAACGAAACTAAGGCCTCGAAATAAGGGCAGGATAAATCTCTGCTGGCCACACAGGGTAAAAACGGAACTAGGAAGACTGGCTAAATAACAGACCATTAGGTTATCCACTCTGATTAAGGATTCTCATTTCTTCATTAGTGAACTACAACAACAGAAAGGTTATCAGACCTCCACTGTATATTACTAGTAGTTTATTTTATATATTTTTGCATTCAGTAAACTATACGATCCTCATTCTAGAGCATCTATCTCTCAATTCCAATAACTTAATTCCATTAAAATCATCTGAATTCATCCTACTATTATCTTTATGAAGTCCTACATTATGACAGATCAATATCTCAACTTGGTTGATCCTACCTGACCATTATGGTGGACAAAGTCAGATGGATTAGCACCAATATGAGTGCACTTTGAAAATGTTAAATAAGTATCTGACTCTGAGTTTCCAAAGAAGTGTATTCTGCTTTCTAAGTATCAGTATATGGTCACAAATCAGGGTTATAGCGGAATAGGTGCTTCTATTTATGAATCTCGTGCTTTATCAAGGATATGTGGACATTATCTCAAGCACGGTTACACTGAGCTTTAGTAGGAATACTATTGGATAAATCCTGTAGGAACTAGTTTCAGTAAACAGAAGTATCTGCTCCACACTAATTTATTTCCAATGAATGTGATCTAGTTTATAATTCAGTTTAGAACAGTCAAACAATCTCCAGGAACTTTGCAGGCATGGTCTTTGCAGTTTTCAATATTTGCGTTTCCTACCAGCACATGACATTTTTTGAACAAAGGGACAATGACTAAACTCCAGAGAGAATTTACCCAGGAGATAAATGAAAAGGAGAAGCCCAGGGTAGGGCAGGAGAAGTGTTCTCTCTTTTGTGTAGGCCACTGTTGTACCTACAGGCCCCAAAACGCAGAATCAAGATCACTGAGCACAAAAACGGCAAAGGTCACGTTCAGAAGTGAGGAGCTATTTTTCAGCAGGAGGGCCATTCCAGGACACAGGAAATGTTGTTTAGACTCTATTATAACTGACAGAACTCTGCAGTACTAGGGTTGCAATGAGGCAAAAAGGTGGCTTTTGCATCTCTCTAAAAGTGATCCCGAGCTTCTGCTCAAATATTTTCTTATAAGGAGTCCTGAAGCTTCCTGTGGAGACGAATATCTGTGTCAAGCCATTTCTGCAGATGTTTCTTCACAGATAATCTATTGGCTGAACTTTCATTGGTGATATTTTGATGGGTGACTCAGATAAATTACTTTCATTAAGCCTTCCATAATGCATGGTAATTCTCTTCCAAGTTTCCTGAGGAGTACTCAGTCCTAAATTCCACTAAAGTCAGAGCGTCACTCCCCATGGTAAGGCAGAAGTAAAAGCAAATGCAGCTGAGGGGAGAGAAGAACAGATACTGGCTTGGAGATAAAGCTGTCACTGGCATTCTCTGAGAGTGCCCTTTACCTCTGAGCAATAAACTGTGGAAAATAGGCTGGCTCTCCTACAAGTGAGCTCAGTTTAGACTATTGTCTTGCCAGTTTTTCACATGGATCTCCGATCTAGAACAAAGGTAATATTTTAAAAATTCAAAATCAGAAAACAACATCTTAGTGAATTTATGCTTAAATACTTCTTTGTTCCAAATGTGTAACAGTCATATATAACATATAAACATGTAAACAAAATTATATTATAAAATACAAAAAATAAGGCACCACACTCCGATGTAGTCAAATAGCCCTGCAAAATACTGAGCAGAACTTAAGTGAAGTGCTTAACTTAAGCAGAGCTCTGTCAGGTTCCTGGCCTTGTTTGTGTCTTACTACCTTCTTAGGCCTAGAACTCATCAAGAGTGAATGCAGTTAATATAAGTATGAACTTATATCATATTAAGTAAACTCTATCCAAGGAATGCCAGTACAGCTCAGTAACAGAACATCTATTCATGGAGTAACCAAATTGGCATATTAATAGATATAAAACATGATCATCTCAGTAGATACAGAAAAATATCAGATTGAACACTCATTTACAATGAAAGATGTCATAAACTAGGAATAGAAGAAAATTTATTTTCCCTGATAAAAATCATCTGAAGGAGCAGGAATGAAGTGGGCAGATCACCTGAGGTCAGGAGTTCGAGACCAGCCTGGCCAACATGGTGAAACCCAGTATCTACTAAAATTACAAAATTAGCTGGGTGTGGTGGCGCATGCCTGTAATCCCAGCTACTCGGCAGGCTGAGGCAGGAGAATCGCTTGAACCTGGGAGGTGGAGGTTGCAGTGAGTGGAAATTATGCCACTGCACTCTAGCTTGGGCAAAAAGACCAAAACTCCATCTCAAAATTAAAAAAAAAAAAAAAAAGAAAAGAAAAGAAAGAACAACCCCCCCACCCACCCCTGCCACCCTACTTAGCACAATCACTTTTGAAAAGTTTTAGGCCTGGGAAGTTAGCAAGACAAGAATTCAATTTCTAATCAAGAGCTCAGCTGACCTACCTGCTGGCTCCATCACTTTATCCGGTATATTGTCAATGTCACCATGAGACAGCAGTTCTAAACAATCATGACAAATCCTGGTCCTGAAATGAGGCCCTGCAGTGTGGTCAGGTAAAACTGCAAAAGTATTAGAAAGGGTGGGGTGCATACAGACAGGAGATGGGAGAAAAGAGGCAGGAGAGAGAAAAAAGAAAAAGCCACTAAAAGGAAATTACACTCTAATCAAGCCTGTAAATTATAATTCCAAAAACATTTAGAGAAATCGAATGCTAAGACAAGCTACAAAGTAATTAGAATAGGAATCCACTCTGGGTGAAATAAATTTGATAGGGTACTCTGATAAGCTTTAAAATAAGCATGTTACTGCCTTTGGCATTTTAATTAGACATACATAAAAATAAACTCTTCTTCAGACCTGTTTCTTGTTATATGTTCTTCGCCACAGTGAATGACACCACCATTTGGTTACTTACCCAACGGAGCACACAGGGTGTTACCTTTCAATCTTCCCTATGCTCACATCACTCTCCACTAATAGATAAATGGAATCAACCACTGAACTCAGTCTAGCCTATTTCCTAAATAGCTCCACATTTGTACAATTTTTCCATCTATGTCACTTTAATTTCAGTTCTAGCCACTGTATTATTTCCCTTGACTGCTGCAAAAACTTTGGATATCTTCTCCTTACCTCTTGTGTTTTTCTCCCACACAGAAATAAAATGTTGAGGATGTTCCAATAAATTTAAAAAAGATATAATTTCTATTAGTCGAGCATAATAAATTTTAAAAATGAAAGAAACAAGAATAGATACATATAAAAATGACAACTAGAAAACTTGGGGAAAATATATAGTCATTGAAATAAAAAATGCTGTGGTGAGGGTAAATTCTAGACAGGACACAGTTGAAGAGTAAGTGAGCGATGTTGAATAAAGTTCTGAGGAACTCAGAATTTAGTTCGAAAAGAAAAAATATTTGAAACATATAAAAGCATTTAAGATGTGTACAGGGTAGATCGAGAAGTTTCAGCATTCATATAATAGGAGTCACGGAACAGAGAATAAAGACGAAAATCAATGAGTAGTATTTAAATAGATAATTACTAAGAATTTTCTGGCACTGCTTTTTAACAATTACATTTTACATATATTCATTCATTTAATTCTCCTACCAACCATACAAAATTTCTCACATTTATAGATAAAAAATTGAAGCACAAAGAAGTTATACAAGGTTATATAGTTGATAGCTGGTTAAGCTGGGATTTAAATCTGAACAGTCTGGTCCCAGAGGCCACAATCTTTTTTTGAGATGGAGCCTAGCTCTGTTGCCCAGCCTGGAATGCAGAGGTGCAATCTCGACTCACTGCAACCTCTGCCTCCCCGGTTCAAGCAAATCTCCTGCCTCAGCCTCCCAAGTAGCTGGGACTACAGGCGCGCATCACCACGCCCGGCTAATTTTTGTAATTTTTGTAGAGATGGGGTTTCACCATGTTAGCCAGGCTGGTCTCAAACTCCTGACCTCAGGTGATCTGCCTCCCAAAGTGTTGGGATTACAGGCGTGAGCCACTGCACCCATCCCGGAGGCTACAATCTTAATGAACTACCATGACATACTAATAGGACTATTTATTACTTAAGAATGAGAAAGAGAGCCATGGGACCAGGGAAGATTTTATACAATTGCAGGAGACACTTACCTGAATGCTTCTCTATCTTATAGGAAAATAGTAGCCAGTCAACAGGAAGAAAGAAAAATATAAATGAATGAGAAAATGAGGAGTACCTATTGACCCATATGGTCAAGGAGAAGTGTGAAGAAACTGTAAGGATGAGTTGCCTTCATGCACAGACCACTGCGTGCCCACTCTAGCCACTTGATCTGCAGACAACTTACCTTTGAATGCATTCATGAGTCCTATGTGAGGACAGAAGCATGAAGAAAAATCTCCCCCACCTAACCAAAGTAGGACTGACTAGAACCAGTGGAGAAATTTCTTTGTAAGCAAGAACAGCAACGGACACAAACCATTGTTATTCTTATTTTATATAAAGTTGCAGAGAAAAAAGAGGAAAAGTAACCCAACTCATTTATTAGCCTTCTATAACTTTGATACCCAACTGAACAAGGAGAGTGCTGGAAGAGAATATTAAAGATAGATCTCATTCATGAATGTGATGCAAAAGTCCTAAGTGAAATATTAGCAAACAGAACTCAACAGTGTATATAATACATGTATGAATTTATACCACATTAAGTAAGCTTTGTCAAAGGAATGCCAGTACATTCAATAACAGAAAATCTATTCATGAAATAACCAACTCTTTTAGCATATTAATGGAGAAAAACTATGTGATCATCTCAGTAGATGCAAAAAAAATTAAACAGATTCAACACTCATTTATAATAAGGTAATAAGCCAGGAATGGAAGAAAATTTTTTTTTGCTGATAAGGATCATCTGAAGCATTCTTATCAAAGTCAGCAGAAAGGTATACATGTCTCTTATTGTCTATTGTGATCTATTCCATTCAGCACTCTGTTAGAGGCCCAATGCAATGCAATGCAATGACTTCAAAAAACAAAAAGTAAAACATCTGGAGAGGAGATAAAAATTTTCTTATTACTGAAACAAAAATTCAAAAAATTCTACAGACAAACTGAGAACTAATAATAGAGTTCAGCAAGGTTACTGGATACAAAATTAAAACACAAAAATCAAGAGCATTCCTATGTATCTCTAAGGAGAAAATAATTCTTAAAGAATCCCAAAGACCTGAATAGAGAGATCTATTGTATTCATACCTTGGCTATTCAGGCTCTTTTTCGGTTCCATATGAATTTTAAAATACTTTTTTCTAGTTCTGTGAAGAATCTAAATGGTAGTTTAATAGGAATAGCATTGAATCTGTAAATTGCTTTGGGCAGTATGGCCATTTTAATGATAATGAAGCTTCCTTTCCATGAGCATGGAATGTTTTTCCATTTTTTGTGTGTTATCTCTGAGTTCTTTGAGCAGTGTTTTGTGGTTCTCCTTGTAGACATCTTTCACCTCCCTAGTTAGCTGTATGTATTCAGACCCAGGAAAACTCAGTTTTAAAGGTATCAATCCTCATATAAGTAACACACAAATTGATCACAATTCCAATAAGGATTTTCTTGGAGTTTTACAAATTGATCCTAAAATTTAGTAAATAAGCAAAGGCCAGGAATAGATAAGCAGATTTTTAAAGAGAAAGAACTAGATAAGGAATTTTAATACTAACACATATATAAAGCTGCAAAAATTAGAGAACTAGATCAATGCAACAGAATAGGAGCCCAGAAATAGACCCACACCTATAAGCAAATTGGATAAATGCCAGTGAAAGAGCTTCCAGATGGCTGAACGCATGTAAGTTCCTGGAGGGTGGAGCACCCAGAGGGGGCATGGAAGCTCTGTCACCTTTCCACTCAGGCATTTCCAAATGCCCTATGCATTTCTTCATCTGTTTCCTTTGTAACATTCTTTAGAATAAACCAGTAAGTAGCACTGTGCCACACCTGGGAAGGAGGAAAGACACACAAAAAGCATCAAGCATAGAACCTGTCATTCAGGAGTTTACAATCTGGCAAAGGAGATAAGACGTGCACACAAATATTATAATTAAAATTACAAGTTGGCAAATAATCAGAGGTAGATGAAGACGGAGTCTGATCATTTTAATAGAATACTGTGCTTTAAAAACCAAGCTAATAAGATTCTAATGACTACAATTCCTAAAAAGTTGGGTCTTTTTACAGATATACTTACCAAACTGGACGGAAAAAGGAAAACAAAAGAAAATTATCACTTATCATGCTTAGAGTTCTCACAGATAGGACCCAGTGAGTTTGTTGTTTGAGATGCCGTTCCTTTGACTCTCTGACAGTAGCAAAGCATCACACAAAGTTGCCCCAGAGAAGCCACAATGAACTCCATCTTTACACATGCAATTGCAGGAACAAGAGGAAAGAAAACCAGTTCCACCCAGAGGTACAAAGAAAAGCACCCTCCCAAGGAGCCTGCATGGTAAGTGATCATGGAGAGCATCACTCGATCAGAAAGGCGGGTGAGTTATTAGCTTAGTCCCGGCCCTCCTATTTAATGCAGGACAGTGGTGATGTTTAACGAACCCTGGCTGTGGTGACAAGCCTGGAATCTGATGGAGGAAATCCAATTGAAAAGCAGCCAAGAGAAACAACAAGCTAGAAACAGACGTTCCAGCTACTAGGATGCGCACACATTTAACCTGAATTACACGTAGGTAGGATGGGATGAGAGCACTAATTTCTAAGTACTGTCTAGAGATTTCACCTCCTCCCCCATACAGATATTGTCAAGTGCAGTTATAGCCATCCACATTAGTTTTGTCAAATTCTCAGCAATTTCTTTAAAATAAGATATTAAAATAATAACAGTTTTAAAAGTGCCAACAAGGAGGGGTTGTCATATTAAATAAACGTGGTTGGAATAATTGATTATTCCTAAGGAAACTGGATTCCTACTTTATACCTCACACAAAAATAAATTTACGTGGGTTAAACTCCCTATGTGAAATTAAAAACTTTTAGAAGAAAATATAGGATCATATCTACATATAGGATAGAAAAGTATTTTTAGTTAAGACACCAAAAGCACAAACTGTAAAGGGAAAACAGACGAAATTCATAATATTAAAAATTTAACTTTTTTTTTTTTTTGACTCAGGTTCTCACTCTGTTGCCCAGGCTGGAGTGCAGTGGCAGGATGTTGGCTCACTGCAGCCTCAACCTCCTGGGCTCAAGTAATCCTCATGCCTCAGCCCCCACAGTAGCTGGGACTACAGGCGCCCACCACCACCACCACCACACCTGGCTAAGTTTTGGATTTTTTGTAGAGACAGAGTTTCACCATGTTGTCCAGGCTGATCTCGAAATCCTGAGCACAAGTGATTTCCTGCCTCACAAAGTGTAATATTTCTACTTAATATGAGTTCTGCTTAATGTAAATAAGTCAACATAAACAAAGTTTAAAAGACAAGGCAAAGACTAGAACAGAGACTTGCAACATTTTTGGTTCATATTGCCCTCCATGTTTCCGTCATTTTTCATGCGGCCTCTGTGCAAAATAAAACATTTAACAGTTCCATTCATTAAATAATTCAGTCTTAATAAAGATTTATGGTCCAACAACTTAGTAGCCATCTGAAAAAATAATACATATAAATTGAAAAACTGGCCAGGCATGGTGGCTCATGCCTTTAATCCCAGCACTTTGGGAGGCCAAAGCGGGCAGATCACCTGAGGTCGGGAGTTCGAGACCTGCCTGACCAACATGGAGAAACCCCATCTCTACTAAAACTACAAAATTAGCCAGGCATGGTGGTGTATGTCTGTAATCCCAGCTACTTGGGAGGTTGAGGCAAGAGAGAATCACTTGAACCCGGGAGGCAGAGGTTGCGGTGAGCTGAGATTGAGCCATTGCACTACAGCCTGGGCAACAAGAACAAAACTCCGTCTCAAACAAAAAAAAAAAAAAAAAGAAAAACAAAATAGTATTTTTGTTTCATTTTAAATTAACTTGATGAGATGTGTGCATCTATTGGATACTGTACAACTTTTCAAATCTTGGAATGAGACACCATATTTCCGGTTTCACATTGATTTTTAGGTGTACTTGATTTTTTAATCACAGCAACCACTGAAAAACCAGTTTCACAAACATAGAATGTCATTGAAAAGAGTGTAGTATGACCTAACCTTGAACTACCTCGAGCTGGTAGTAGACACATGATGTCCAAGAAATGTTAACTCTTACTGTGTTTCCCTTTAACATTTCATTGTTTCCCTGGAAAATTTAAAATATTCCATGGCACCCTATGAGTTCACAGATTTACTCCTCCAATATGCACAGACTGTATGACCTAGGAATTTTACTTTTGGGTATACATATTAAAGAAGCCCAAATATTGAGGTAATAAGGGAATAATCATAAGGTATTCATTACAGAATTGCAGAAATATTTATAGCTTCAAAATAGTAGAATGTATAAATAAATCATGATATATTCATGCAATAGAATAGTACACAATCCTTAAAATAAATGTATGAGAGACTGGGCACAGTGGCTCATGCCTGTAATTCCAGCACTTTGGGAGGCCGAGGCAGGCGGATCACTTGAGGTCAGGAGTTTGAGACCAGCCTGGACAACATGGTGAACGCTGTCTCTACTAAAATACAAAAATTAGCTGGATGTGATGGTGCATGCCTGTAATCTCAGCTACTCGGGAGGCTGAGGCAAGAGATTACTTGAACCCCGAGGCAGAAGTTTCAATGAGCCGAGATCGTGCCACTCCACTCCAGCCTGGGCGACAGAAAAAAAAAGTACTAGAGCTACTTTAATCAATGTGGATTTACCTTAAAAGCATAATGTTGAGGGAAAAAAAAGGCAAAGCATGGTTTAGTGCATATGATACTATTTGCAGAAAGCTTAAATGCCTGAGACATAATCCTATATAAGGTGTATGGCTATACACATGTATAGTAAAAGTATTTAACCATATCCATGAGAATAATAAACACTAGTTTCACAACCCTAGTTAACTCTGGGGAAAAAGTGAAGGAAGTGGAGGTGGGATGCACTTCTTGTTTGTAGTTGTGGGATTTTTGTTTTTGTCTTTAAGAGTAAAGATTGAAACAAACAGCAAAATGGTAACAGCAATAAAGCTGAGTGGTTAGTACAAAGGAATTTGTTACTACATTCTCTATTTTGCTAGTATGTTTGAAATGTTTCTCAGTAAAACTAAAATAACACAATAATTAAAAAAATAAAATAATTGCTACCACCTATTTGTAACCCATTTACTATGGAAATCAATTTGGTAATAAGTTAATATTATCTGGTAATTTGGTATAAGTCAATTATCAGAGTATTTTACATTCTTTGAACCTAGAAATTTCACATAGAAATTAAAACTCTGGAGACCATTTTTTTACACAGGTCCCCAAATGCTCATCAGAAGAACAGCAATAAGGAATTGGTTAAGTAAGTTTTGCTTTATCTTTTCAGCAAATTAAATGCATCCTTAAAATTGATAGCTATGAAGATTGTCTAACACATGAAAAAGCATCCGTATTGTGATAAGTGAAAATATATGTGTGTAATGTACATAAATGCATCCATATACACACAACTATATACATCTATGATTAGAAAAAATGCACTGAAAAGAAAGAAAAGCAAAGTAGCAAAAGTGCATGTGTTAGGGTGGTGACAATTTTTCATGTTTCAGTAATGTGTTTAACTTACTTTTACAGTGTAGAAAGTTTTAGCTTAAATGAAATCAAAATCTATCACTGAATGATTCAGTGTTTCAGGCAACCTTCCAATGTTACATTTAGCAATGTGTGTCCTGTGTGAATAATAGCATTTCATCCTCCATGTTTGAGAGCATTACAGTAGATATGCTGCTGTCTTTCTCCTTTGCCAGAGTAAGATTCACCCTCACTCAAACAAACAGTGTGGCTGAAGTTCAGGTGAGCATGTGAGCACTGTGATCTTTTCCATTAAGGCTTAGTAATCAGAGTGACATTTACCTAGGTAGGTGGAGGTGCTGCTGAAGGCTTAGGCTGTAACAAAACCAAATGTCTGATTCACATCTGGTAAGAATTTCCAATTTCCTAGCTGACTTCAGATGTCTTTTTATGATCACTGCACACGTCAGCCACTTATCTCTTGATTCCTGATGTTCTGAAATATTGTGTGTGTGATGCAAAGGGTCCATTCTATCTTGAAACAGAAGCAAGTGGAGGATGTTCTCTTGTTTCTTTCAGGAGTCCCTGCCATCAGCACTGGTGTTTCATTCCATGGTGTCCTGCGACAAATGACTTAGAGCTTAAACTTGTACTTCACAGAAAGATGAGAACAAAGGGGATGACAAATCAACAAAATATTTCTATCTACAGTCACAATGACTTCATTTTCCTCCCGTTGCTCCTCAGGGGACGTTTTTTTCACCCACTTATTTTCTGCTTAAATTGCCTTCACCTAACTCCAAGCCCAGCCCCTGACCCTGGGCAGTAGTGGGCAGTACATTTGGAAATGCTAGAGGCAGCGGTAGGAATGGCAGGACTGACTCTCCTATCAACACCGCTCATGGCTGCTGCCCCAGACTGCACCTTTGACCTCGATAGATTTCCAGAGGGTTAGTTAGCATTGTTAAATATCACACAATTTAATTTTATTGTTATGAATTCTAAAAGCTAACCTCGGCGTTCTGTGCTGAAATAGGGAAAGAAAGAAGTTGATAATACAAAAATTGTTTATAAGGTTGATGGTGCACAACTCTCAGGGGTGGGAAAGCCAGTGCAGGTGCTGCAGAGACCCGGTATGTGAGAGGGAAGCCTGTGGGGGAGTAGGCCATGGTCTTCTGGTCCATTCACTGCTTCAGTTTTCTTCCCTTTTGCTACATCACCAATTCTGGCACATCACTCTGCAGCTGTCCTAGTTTTGCAGGTTGCAGTTACAGGCTAGAGGCAAGAAGTTTCAGAACAGACTTAGACCTGACCCAAAGGAGAAAGAAAGGTGGAGGCTTTTGCATATGGCGATATTACTAAAGCCCCCTAAATGAGTGATATAGCCCCAAGTATTCAAAAGGCCCTGACCCCTGCCTTCATAGGGTTTGAGAAGGTTCATCCAGGACTGCAGCAGAGAGATTCCATGCTCCTCAAATGTCCACATACGCCTCCATAATTGCCGGCCTCCCTTTGCAGTTAGATGGTGCCCATGTGACTAACGCCAACCAATGAGATGTGAGTGGAAGTGACTTGCAGCACTTCCAGGCCAAGGCTGTCAACAGAGTCAGGGTGCCTCTCCCATCTTTCTTTCCTTACGGGGCAAGCTGGAAGCCATGTGTTTTGTATGTCTTATGTAGGAAATGAAGCAGAGCCTTCTAACCTGCTTCAGGCATACAATGGGTTAAAAATCAACCTTCATTGTGTTGAATTACTAAGATTTCAATTTTTTTGTTCTCGTGGCAGAAATTATCCCATCCTAACTAATACATGGCAGCAAGTGAACCTCTCCAGTGCTTGATTTTGTGAGAGTAAGCTACTCCCCTGCTATATGTGTAAAAATGAATACATAGGAGATAGAGAAAGAGCACTGGGTTAGGAATCAGAAGAGCTGGTTGTGGTTTGAATTTGGCCATGATTTATGGTACACGTTTGAGAAGCTGTTCTGCTTTTGTGGTCCTCAGGTTCTCAACCAGAGCAGTGGTTGTTAATCCTTTTTGTTTGACATGTAATGAAACCTTCAAACAAAGGTTTTGCTGAAAACTTTTATCAAAGTTTTTATGAGCTCTATAAAAGGCCAGTATATAGAGTTGATAAAAGAAAAACTACCTCTCTTCAAACCATGCCCCTGTATGTTCACTGTCCACAGAGGCCCTTGGCCATCTTGGTGGAGCCCTGCAGATCCATGGGCAGAGAGCACAAAGCAAATCACTGGTGTAATCGCCTCTACGACCTGCTCTGAGGCTGGCATGGCTTCATAGTGAGGGTGGCTGTTTCTCACCTGTCCCACAGGTCACACTGCACTCTGTCCAGCGGCCGTACTGCCAGAAGTACATCTGCTGCTCAACATCATTGTCAAGGCCATCTTTCTGGATTGTGTACTCATACTTGATGCCAGGGTTAGTTACCTGGAATAGAAGCTAAAAGGCAGGAGGGGGTCATGTCAAACTGTCATGACTTTATACCGTAAGCCAGTCATGTAAAAACACCACACAATGTCAGTCATCTAAAATTAGTAATGGGAGCATGCATTGGAACAAATGCCATTAAATAGATCTATACCTATGTCTTACCTATGTCTATACCTATGTCTGTGTCTAAGTTCATATCTATATATCTACATCTGCCTCTATAGCTATATATTCTCCATCCAATTATTTCTTGGCTGGATTCTCATGGGAATTTCAGTTCACATAAATGGGGAGATCAAATCATATGGGGAGTACTCTGTGGAAATGGCAAGGATTGTCCTTTCCAACAATCGGCCGATAGGTTACTTTGCGTTCTTATGCACTTACCAGCTTTGTGAATACAGGTAAGTGCCATAGTTTGCCCATATACAAAGTGGGGATAATAAATAGTGCCTATTTGTAGGATTGTTGTGAGGGTTAAATGAGTAAACACATGTAAAGTGGTTAGAACAGTGCCTCAGCAAATGTTAACTTGTATTATGTTTGTTATTGTCATCTTACCATGGCTTTCCCTACCTCTCAGGCTACTCAGTACCTTTAACAAATAGTAGTTCTGAGCTAACAATGGTCATGGGCTTTAGCTTAGCTATGCTGCTCTTGGGATCTTCCCCTTACTTCCCTCTCATGCAGGCAATCTACTTATCACATGTTTAAAATGGATTCACCTTAAACATAGAGGCATTGGATTGGTTGCTCCCCGGGACTGGGGATTCCCATGCGTTAATCCTTGCCTGCTTCAGAATCAAAGTCTCCCAACACTCACGGGTCACAGCTGCCATGCTTGACCTTCAGCATCTGTGAGTGCTCTGATCTCTGGCTTGAAAAGGATGTCTCTAACTTTAGACTGTGGCTGGATCTAACTCCTTGGCCATCTGCCATTCTCAACCTGCCTTGCTGCTATTGGTATATTAATTCCACTCCTTTTCTACAGTTCTGTGCCCAATATGAAACACAAATTTCTTGTACCTTTGAAGAGCACATATTGTATTCTAACTCCTCCTTCCAGCAAGAATTTCACAAAGCCAAATGCTTTGTTTGAGGACAACGCAGAGTAACATGTCAGTTTATCCCCATTGCTGGAAAACTACTTGGAAACACATGCCACAATAACAATAGACTTGAGGAACAATCACCCTCAAATAAATCAGCCCAGAAGCTGAACTCAAACCTCCCAGTGGGTGGTTTTAGAGCACCTTGCATTTTGTTATGGGGGTTTCAGCAATATCTAGGCAATAAAGGATTAACAGCACAAACTAATATCTCATTCCCCTCCTGCTCCTTGCTAAAAGAGGTTTTAAAGATTCTGACTTAATGTCCCCTAGGAAATACCTTGGGGAAAAATGAGAAGTATTCTAACTAGCACACATGTCAGCAGTTTCCCTCCTTTCTGCATTACCTGGATCCACACAGACTCATTGGTGGGACCTGTGGCCATCAGCTTTTCCAGGTCTCCTTTCCTGTCATACTGAAAGACAGTCCCTGCCAGCTTATAGTTCCCGTTCCACTGGATAATAAACCCTCCATTCAGGTAATATTTTTCAGGGTCTTCACTCCTGATGGCCAGGAAGTTTCCAGCTCCCTCAATTTCCATCACTCTTATGTCCCTTGCTCCTTTTGGAATGAGCCCAATGTCAACATAACCTAAGGAGAGAAGACACAGTCATGAAAGAGGCATGCCAGCTTCTCAGCTGAATGCAAACTGTTTCTGACCCATTGTTCACCTCTTTCCAGCCTCCCCATCATTTAGTGACCTTGCTGAGTGGCCACTGGGATTGGCAGAAGCACTAATTATGGAGGATTTTTGAGAACTTGGACAGGACCAGAATTCTCAGGAGTTTTGTGACTCAACATGTGCCCAGTTTTGTAAGGAGGGGTGAAATAAGTGCAGATTGGACTCTGAAGCTTTTGTGGTTGATCTAGCATTTATTTTTCTGTAATTTTATGTTGGTAGTTCAAAACCCTAAAGCTCCTTGCTAGCTTCCTGCTAGTACTTCTGCTTCTCCCTTTGTTGCTATTAAATTAGACTTCCTAAACATTGCATTGGATACATACTTTTCCTCACCCTCCCCCTCTTGCCAGCAGGTTAAAGACAGACTCTTAGAAGTAACGTAATCCTAGCTTCCATTCATTAAGAAAATCCTGGAGGGAATCTCAGATTGTTTGCCATCTGGCTATCTTGAATACAGCCTGTGATGAGGAACTCAACTCTGAGTACAGCCTTTTATACTGTTGGACGATTCTATTCGTTAGAAAGTTTTCTTTCTCATTTTTTCTATGTTGCTGAAATAGGAACTTATAATTTATTCTCACGTGTTCTAATTCAGCCTTCTGAAAAAGCATCATATGTTGACATTTACTTAAAGATAACAATCAACTCTAGCCACAGTCTTATTCTTGTTTAATGGTCATTATGGTAAGAGGCATACTGGTGAAAAAGGAATTAACACTTAGTGGTTGCCAGTGTTTGCCAGGCTCTATGCTAAACATTTTATGCATTCACCTTATTTATGCTTCTTGAGAACCATTACCTCATAAAATGGGAAGAACATGGACTTGGAGGTCGGCATTGTGAAAGGAATTCTGGGGCAATGGGAGTTGGAAGACTTGCATTCTAGTCTCTGCATTTCTGCAAACCAGCTCTATGACTTTCATTGATTCATCTAACTTCTTTGAATCTCATTGCACAGAAGGGGATTGAATGATGACGTCTGTGGTCCCTCTCAGCTCTAATAGTCAGTGATTTTCCTCTTTTGTAAGCTAACTATTCTTTGTTCTTTCAACTTTTTAAAAAAATATAAAATACAGTTTTAAGACACTGATGATCTTGGTCATTTTTCCACTGGATATGCCCTAGGTTATTTGGTCTGATGAGCAAGCCCTTCCTCTTTGTCACCTGAAAGTGCCTCAATTTCTTCATCTTCCTCTGGTGCTAAAGTATGGGGTACTGGGGGTCAAACCCTGGCCTGTCCAGCAAGAATAATTTGCTTTGAAACTGGATACAGATCACAATCTCAGCCTCATTTTTCAAATTGGCAGCTCTCATCCAGAGGAACAAAAATGTGGCTTGTGTAGTATTTAATTAAGTTCCATTTGGCTCTCAAACACTTGCCTGGAATAGCTGATTAAAACCACTAATGTATGACCACCTCAGGGAAGATATTGATTACATGTAATTGAGGCTAATGTTTTTTAAAAATAAATGCCCTCCAAGTGTTGCTATCTGCAGTCATTTTCTTTTTATTTCTTTTTTTTAAATTTTATTATTATTATACTTTAAGTTTTAGGGTACATGTGCACAATGTGCAGGTTTGTTACATATGTATACATGTGCCATGTTGGTGTGCTGCACCCATTAACTCGTCATTTAGCATTACGTATATCTCCTAATGCTATCCCTCCCCCCTCCCCCCTCCCCCTACCCCACAACAGGCCCCGGAGTGTGATGTTCCCCTTCCTGTGTCCATGTGTTCTCATTGTTCAATTCCCACCTATGAGTGAGAACATGCGGTGTTTGGTTTTTTGTCCTTGCGATAGTTTGCTGAGAATGATGGTTTCCAGTTTCATCCATGTCCCTACAAAGGACATGAACTCATCATTTTTTATGGCTGCATAGTATTCCATGATGTATATGTGCCACATTATCTTAATCCAGTCTATCATTGTTGGACATTTGGGTTGGTTCCAAGTCTTTGCTATTGTGAATGGTGCCGCAATAAACATATGTGTGCATGTGTCTTTATAGCAGCATGATTTATAATCCTTTGGGTATACCCAGTAATGGGATGGCTGGGTCAAATGGTATTTCTAGTTCTAGATCCCTGAGGAATCGCCACACTGACTTCCACAAATGGTTGAACTAGTTTACAGTCCCACCAACAGTGTAAAAGTGTTCCTATTTCTCCACATCCTCTCCAGCACCTGTTGTTCCCTGACTTTTTAATGATGGCCATTCTAATTGGTGTGAGATGGTATCTCATTGTGGTTTTGATTTGCATTTCTCTGATGGCCAGTGATGATGAGCATTTTTTCATGTGTTTTTTGGCTGCATAAATGTCTTCTTTTGAGAAGTGTCTGTTCATATCCTTTGCCCACTTTTTGATGGGGTTGCTTGTTTTTTTCTTGTAAATTTGTTTGAGTTCATTGTAGATTCTGGATATTAGCCCTTTGTCATTTTCTTACTTAGGATGTTGCATGCCTTTTCATAGCACAGCTGATGCAGGTAAATCAACTGGTATGAAATACTGTGTCTACCACCTTGCTCCTTGCTTTTAAAAAATGAAAACCTAAATAGAAAAAAAATAAACAGAGTTTGCTTTTTATTCTTCCACTTAAGAGAGAAAATCCAAAATTAGAACCATTTATTATGGGTAGATTGAAAAAGGCATACTTAATTTACTGCTTCTGAATAGCTTGTAGATAAAAGAAGGACCAGTAAGAATAGCTCCAAAGTACAAGTGGCCCTCAAACAACACAGGGGTTAGGGTACTGAGCCCCTATGGAAGTAAAAAAGTTTGTGTATAATTTTTGACTATCTCCAAACTTAACTACTTGACCAGAAGCTCTACCAATAACATCAACAGTCCACTAATACATATTTTTGTGTTATATGCATTATATATTGTATTCTTAAGATAAAGTAAGCTAGAGAAAATAAAATGTTAAGAAATTCATAGTGAAAATGTATTTACTATTCATTAAGTGGAAGTGGATCATCATAAAGACCTTCATCCTTGTTGTCTTCATGTTGAGTAGGCTGAGGAGGAAAATGAAGAGGAGGGGTTGCTTTTTCTCTCAGGTAGAAGAGGTGGAGGAAGTGGAGATGGAGGAAGAGAGGCAGACACACTCAGTGAAACTTTGTGGAAATTCATTGTAATTTCTGTCTGACATTTTGCTTTTTCATTTCTCTAAAAGTGTTCTATATGGTACCAATCCTTCTTCCACCATTTGCTTTAGTTTCAGTGTCTGTATCATACAGTAGTCTATGTCATACAAGAAAGCAAAAGCAGTGTTGAGTAATCAGGACCCTTCTGTTAGACTGTCCAATGTCTATTTGTTTTTGGCACTGTTTCTTCTCCATCTTCTTTCCGGGATGGTTGTCTGGTCCTTATTCGGAAGCACTCTCTTCATCAATTTGTCTTCTGTTAATTCCCCTGGTGTGGTGTCTAGCAACTCTTGAATTTCTCCAAAATCCATATCTTGAAACCCTTCACCCCTGCCTTTCTCACATATTCACAATCTCTTTCATGATTTCCTTGATTGTCTCTTTTACAAGTCCTGTGAAGCCATCCACAACATTGGGACACAGTTTTCTGCATTTTCTAGGACAATGGCATCTTCAACGTTGTAAGCCTTCTGGACTTTCATGACGTTTCTATCAGAGTTCTCTTCCATAATGTCGTCACTCCTTTCCAAAGAGTATTGGGTGTAACGAGCATAAAAGATCCTTATGACCCTCTGATCTAGAGGCTGAATTAGAGACACTGTGTTTCTGGGCAAGTAGGCCACTTTGATGCCTTTGGTGCTGAGTTCATGGGGTTTTGGGTAGCCAGGGGCATTGTTCAATATCAAAAGAACTTCAAAAGGCAGTTGCTTACTGGCAAGGTACTTCCTGACTTTATGGACAAAGCATCGATGCATCCAGTTCAGAAGAAGCATTCTCATTGTCCAGGCCTTCTCTTTGTACAACCAAAAGACTGGCAGCTTGTGTTTATCTTTTCCCTTCAAGGCTTGTTAGGTTAGCTCCTTTACAGGTCAAAACCTGACTGCATTTGCACAAAACAATAGAGGTAGCCTATTCTTTCCTGCCTTAAATCTGGTATTCGTTTAACTTCTTTACTAGTAAATGTCCTTTTTAGCATTTTTGCCCCACAATAGGGCACTTTCATCCACATTAAAAATCTGTTTAGGCAGATTTTTTTTCTCTTCAAGGATTTTCTTAATGGCAGCTGGAGACTCATCTGATGTCTCTTGCAGAAGCTGCTTCTCCTGTTATCTTGGCATTTTTAAAACCAAACCTCTTTCAAAAATTATCAAATCATACTTTGCAGGTATTAAATTATCCAGCTTTAGGTCCCTCTCCTTCCTTTTAAGTTGTCATATAATGACTTTGCTATGTATGTATGTATGTATGTATGTATGTATGTATGTATGTATTTATTTTTTGAGATGAAGTCTCATTCTGTCACCAGGCTGGAGTGCAGTGGCGCGATCTGGGCTCACTGCAACCTCTGCCTCCTGGGTTCAAGCGATTCTCCTGCCTCAGCCTCCTGAGTAGCTGGGACTACCGGCGCACGCCACCACGCCCAGCTAATTTTTGTACTTTCAGTAGAGACAGGGTTTCACCATGTTGGCCAGGATGGTCTTGATCTCTTGACCTCATGATCTGCCCTCCTTGGCCTCCCAAAGTGTTGGGATTACAGGCGTGAGCCACTGCACCCGGCCAATGACTTTGCTTTATGTTGAATCATTTCAGAGTCTATAGGTATGGTGTGCCTTTCCTATAGCAGTCCTGCACTGATGTGAAAGCTACATGAAAGATAAAAAGTTTCACAAAAAGTGCAAGGTTTTTGTACCTGCTGGCATAGCTGTAGTGATGGCTTTACAAATTTCCTTTTCTACACTAGATTCATTTATCTTGAAGTAGCAGACAGCTATAGCTGCAGACCTCAGTCTATGGTACATATCAAGCAATTCAACTTTTTCCTGTAATATCATGACTTTTCTCTGCTTCTTGGGAGCATTTCCAGCATCACTAGTGGCACTTTGTATGAATCCCATGGTGTTATTCAAGGTTTATGGTATTGTGCTAAACACAATGAAAAATATTCAAGAATTGCAGGAGATCACTTTTTACTGTGATATACAATTAACTGAACAAATCTCCTCACATAGAAATGATAAGCATCACACAGTATTTTAAGCAGATATTTACAACACTTGAGCTCACCACAATAGCAACAGGAGGTGGCTATGAAATTATTATGGTAGTACAGTATTACTACAGTCACTTTTATGCAGTTATGATTTAATACTGCATCTTTGGTTTGTTTACATTTCTCTCAATTGCAAATGGTGCCGTGTATGGTCTGTAAGTGTTTGTGTTCATAAGTTTTAATAGATTTTAACTTTTTATAATAGATTTGTGTATATTTTATGGTAGTAAATGATCAAAAAGACTAATATCTACATATATTTTATGCATTCGTGACATACGTTTTTCTTAATTTTTCTTATATGTCTAGGCTACACAGTTCATCTGTGAGTTTTCTCAAATTGTCACAAAAATCTCCAAAACATTTTTCAATATATTTATTGAAAAACATCCTCATACTAAGTAGACTCATTTGGTTCGACCCCATGTTATTCAAGGGTCAACTGTATTAAGAATGATGAGTATATTTGTTTAGCAAATCAATTTTCTTGCATCTTCGCCAGTATAAGCATTAGCTGCTTGCACCAGTATGAGGGGAAGAGGAGAAACATAATTTTGACCTCAAACAAGAAGTCTCTGGGTCCAAGAGACCACTTGGAGAAACTATTCCATCCCTATCCCAGTCTTGAGCACATTGAGCTGAACGAATACTCAGCATGCCTGTAATCCCAGCGCTTTGGGAGGCTGAGATGGGTGGATCATAAGGTCAGGAGTTTGAGACCAGCCTGGCCAATATGGTGAAACTCCATTTGTACTAAAAAAATACAAAAACTAGCCAGGCGTGGTGTCATGTACCTGTAATCCCAGCTACCAGGGAGTCTGAGGCAGGAGAATTGCTTGAGCCCAGGAGGCAGAGATTGCAGTGAGCCTAGATCGTACCACTGCACTCCAGCCTGGGTGACAGAGCAAGACTCCATCTCAAAAAAAAAAAAAAAGAATATTCAGGATGTTTGAGGATGGGGCAAAAAATAGGCCCTCATTTCTGAGATTGTGGTAAGAGACATCATACATTATTGATGCTAACACACATCTTATCCAACTGTTTTTGTGGTCCACAAAAACGGACTTTACTCACTGTCATATTTGGTCTCCAGTCTTTGAAATTTCTAATAAAAATGTGCCCATAAAGAGGTTATACCATTAACCCTGGGCAATTTATCTACAGTGGTCAGCTTGTCTTTTTAAAGATTTATGCTGTCCATTTGAGACAATGCTCACTGCAGGCCAATATCTCATGATTGATGTGTGCAGGCTCCTGGGAAAGGCTGGTCCATGTCTGATCCCAGGCTTGAGAGCAGTGACACGTAGGTGTCTGGTTCAGATACAAACCAGTGTTTGACAGGCTCACAAACCACAGAGTGAGGAAGAAATATATAAAAATAACAGTACCTGGTAGATGTTTTGAGAAGTTAAAATGCATTGCCTTAGATTTAGACTCTTAGTCTCAGTTATCTCAAAAGAGGGTTGTGAGATAATTGGAATCTTGTAACACACTGTGAGCAACCATAACCCTCTTGTTAGAAGCTGGTGGAAAGGAATTGTAGGAAAGGGACGTGGGAGAAAGAGAATGGAAAACACAAAGGCACAGGGAGATGTCAAATGCTCAGTGGTTGACATGTGGCTAGATGTATTGAGATCTTGGAGGCAGGAAGGGGTAGGAATAAGAGGGGAGCAGAAGACATTTATAATCCCTCTTTCTCATTCCCAAGAGACCAGGGCAGAGGAAAGAACCCAGAATTAGGGTTGGATTTCCTAAGGGATTACAAGGTTAAGTGGTAGAGACGTGGGGAAAACAACCCTGGTTTTCAACTGAGTTATCATAATATTAGAAGAACAGCACTTCAGAGGCCAAGATAGGAACTCATAAAGAAAATTAAATAAAACAGGTTAGCTGGTCACGGTGGCTCATGCCTGTGATCCCAGCACTTTGGGAAGCCAAGGTGGGTGGATCACGAGGTCAAGAGATCAAGACCATCCTGGCCAACATGGTGAAACTCCATCTCTACTAAAAATACAAAAATTATCTGGGTGTGGTGGCGCACACCTGTAGTCCCAGCTACTCGGGAGGCTGAGGCAGGAGAATTGCTTGAACCCAGCAGCAGAGGTTGCAGTGAGCTGAGATTGCAGCACTGCACTCCACCCTGGCGACAGGGTGAGACTCCGTCTCAAAAAAACAAAAACACAAACAAAAACAAAAAAACAGGTTAAATGCAGAAATATGATTTTAAGTGTAACTTTTTGTAAGTAAGTAAAGTCACATAAATAATGAAAAATATTTACAAAACACCTTTGTAAAGCTTGTAAAAACACTGGCTATCACAGGGTGCTTAATCATAAGCCTAAGACATACGGCTTATCATTCACATTCCAAATAAGCAATCCAGAGAGTATTTTTCATCCATAATAAAGCTATCAATCAAAGACATGAAATACAATCTTCCAATGGTAATTCTCATGGGCAGGACAAGCATTACATCTCACAATTTAACCTTAGTAATCCAATAGTCAAAGATGAAAAATAGGGATGGAAATTAAATTTAGACTGTTTGCTGTTATGATTACTAGGGAACAATAGGTCATGTAATTAACTGAAGGACACACTTGATCCTCTCAGGATCCTACTCAATAACTTCATCCTGGGTAGGAAGCACGTTTAGAAGAGAGATATTATTTTTCCAGAATCCAGGAAAACAGGGCTTTACCATCTCTCAAAGTGGCTATCACTTCCTGTCCTGGGCATCACCCCTGTGTAGCAGACACTGCCCCCTCCCCTCAGGCCCTATTGCAATAGTGCATGGTGGATTCCCTACTCCCAGCATCTCTATGGAATCTGGAGAATTAACAGTCTGATCTCCCTAGAGTAACCTCAACCCATGACTGGTGGAAAGTGGTGTGTATTATCTCAATTCCTTCACCCCTCAGGTGAGGGAAACTCAGAGGTGTGAGATCTGCCATGGCTCCCATATAATGGTTCACCCTTTCTTAGCTGCCTTCCTTGGGAACTGAGTCTTCCTTGGGGTCCACCCTTGAAGGTGGACTCTTCATGTCCTGAGGACTATCCATAGCCCAAAGCTGCACAGAGAAGAAACTCCGCAAAAGGTGACTATGGGAAAAGAATAGTAAAGTGTGGGTAAGAAGGGGATGCTAGGTGGAGGAGCTGTCTGGAAAGTCATAAGGGACCAGGGGGTGGGACCCCCTCCCAGGGAGCAATTGGGAATAAATGAGATTTGATGCAACCCTGCCTTGCTTCTCTTTTGACTTTGAATTGAAGGTGTACCCCAATTCTTTTGCCTGTAAACCCATTGCTGGCTTCTGTCCTCACTACAGAATCTGTCCTTGTGTCTGCAGCCTTCTCAGCCAGCTTCTGATCTCTTCTCTCCCCTAGTTCTTGGTCTGTTCCAATGCCATTGGCTTTAATGCTGGATTCTCTTATGATGCTTGTTCCCAAAGAGGATCCTCTCCCAGAGATCACACTCTTACACCTGTTCCTGTGCACAGCCACAAGGCCATTTCAGATCTCTATCTCACTGTGATGCATCCTGTATATTGTCAGCAATCAACCCCTTTCCCACAACTGCCAAAGAACCCTTACTCCTTTGTGGTAAAGGCTATATACCATTTTGAATACTTTGAAAATCACAGACTGTTTAAAAAAATAAAAACAAAAACTAGGAATCAATCAACCATTTATCTTGCCCCCCACCTTTGATCCCCTGCCACTTCGATTATTTATTTATTACCAGATCCTTCCTTCTGCTTAAACATCTTTCTCACAGTCTGGCAGGAAGAGCCATCTCCCAGGCACACACCACAGCGATCCTCGGTGGCATTGGAATCAATCTCATAGTCACAGCCAACCATCTGTGGGGAAGAGAGGTGGAGGATGAATGCCCAGGCAGGGGATGCCACTCTTGCCTGGATCTATGACTTCTTCTTTCCCCTTTGGTGCTTTATAAGACTGGGCAGGAGGTACCAGGTACAAGGACAAATGTTTGCTCCTGGTGGCAGCAAGAGGAATATCAAAGCATCCACCAATGGTAAAGGCACTATTTGCTCAGAGGGGAGGGAGGCACACCTTGAGTGAAGTCTCTAATTTCCTGAATCAGAGACAGAACTGAATAAAATCTATGAAAATGTTCCAAAAATCTAACTATGAAAACGTCTTGGAGTTGAAGCTGGTAGAGCAGCAAGTCTCTTTCAGATGTGTTCTCATCCTGGAAAAGGAGAGCCATGAAGCTTGGGGTGTTCTGTGGGGGTGGATACCAAAGAATCATGACACTTAGATTGAAAGTCATGAACCATATCTGACCTTCACCTGGACTTTTCTGTGGCTTGCTTTCTTCCATGACCACAAGGGAAAGCTATACCATATTCCTTTAGTCATAAGTTTCTTTCTTGTTTGGGAACAATTGTGTCCAGATAGTTTCATTTCCTTTTTGATGTTTAAAGATCATTTTCTTTCTAACTTGAAAGCCATCTCAAATCTACTCAAAGGAAGAATGGTTTGAATCTTTTTTTAGAGAGATGGGATCTTGCTATTTTGCTCATGCGAGAGTGCAGTAGCTATTCACAGTCAACAGCCTTGGAACTCCTGGCCTCCCACCTCAGCCTTCTGAGTAGCTGGGACTACAGGTACCACACCAGGCTTATTTTGAGTCTTTAAACACACCCTCTACCAGCTAAACAGAGAATGAATGCCCACTAACAGAAAATAGCTTCATTCTTTAGGTTAACTGTCTTTAATTTCCTTTAGGTCCAAAGACTGGGCTGCTTCACCTAGTGGGGGAAAAAGATTAAGTGCTAAGATATTTAAAAAAAAAACACCAAAATTTAATTATGCTAATAACAATGGGAAAAAAAGCAATGTGCAAAACAGGTGCCTTTAGTGACTATGAGTAAAATGTCCACCCTTCACAAGCAATATGTTTGCATTGAGCTTGAGCACCCTTTAATAAGCTGACATCTACAACCATATTCCCAGTGGCATTCATTCCTTCACTGATTTAGAATGAGCTAGGGAGATTGACTCTGAGGCATATTAATTTTAAAGTATTTTCTTTAATCTCTACCAACAGGGAAATAGATATAAAAAATGTGAAGAATAAAGGAAAGAAAGTCAGAAAAGCAAGTATCTGAAGCCCAAGCCTTTTTTCTTGAATGGGTAGTTTTATATTTCTAAAGTAATATGTGCCCACATAACTGAGAGACAAGGGTTGGGGGAAGGAGACACACCCATGTCCCCAACATTCTGTCCCACAGCATATTAAATGGGTTCTTGCAGAGACCTACCCAATTTAGTTTTCCTGTGAGCTGCATGCAGTACAATAAAAACGGAATTAAGTATACAACAGAAAGTTGTATGAAGGTTTATGAAGACATAAACCAGTCCTCCTCGTTGCATATAAAACATAAGGGGCTCTCAGGGGAAAAGAAACAAACCTCACTCTTCTCCTTCATAACACGCTCTGGCAACACAGAAAGCCCACAACAGTATGCTCTTTCTGCCTTCAGCAGAATCAGAGGTGGCTCCAATGCTGCTACCCAATGTGGAAAATGACTTCAGCATGGCCCTTTTCTGATGTGACTCTGAATATGCCAGGCAATCACCCCAATAGATAGTGTGTCTGTGAAAAAAAATCACTTTCATTTCCCATCTTATCATCAATTACAATGGTGGTGGGAATAGTGATGGTAGTGGTGGGAATGATGGTGAAGGTGGTGATAATAGTGATGATGATGTAGTGGTGGTGGTGATGGACAATAATGGTGGGGGGCAGGATGGTGGTAGCAGTGGTGGGGGTGGTGGTGGTGACAGTGATGGTGGTGCAGGGTAATGGTGGCAGTGGTGATGGTGGTGATGTGGTAGTAGTGGTGGTGATTTGATGGTGGTGGTGGTGTGGTGGGGTAGATGGGGGTGATGGTAGTGGTGATGGTGATAGTGGTGATGTGGTAGTGATGGTAGCGATTTGATGGTAATAATGGTGGTGGTGGTGATGCGGTAGTGGTGGTCATTTGATGGTGGTGGTGGTGATGTGGTAATGGTGTGGTGATTTAATGGTAGTGATGGTGGTGGTAGTGGTGATGTGATGGTGGTGGTGATTTGATGATGGTGTTGATGGTGATGTGGTAATGGTGGTGATTTGATGGTGGTAGTGGTGGTGATGTGGTAGTGGGGGTAGTGATTTGATGGTAATGGTGGTGGTGGTGATGTGGTAGTGATGGTGATGATTTGATGATGGTGGTGGTGGTGATGTGGTAGTGATGGTGATGATTTGATGATGGTGGTGGTGGTGATGTGGTAGTGGTAACGATGATTTGATGGTAATGGTGGTGGTGATGCGGTAGGGTGGTGGTGATTTGATGATAGTGGTGGTGGTGATGTAATGGTGGTGGTGATTTGATGGTGGTGGTGGTAGTGGTGGTGGTGATGATGTAGTGGTGATGGTTGGGTGATAATGGTGGTGGACATGGTGGTGGTGATGGCAGCAGTGGTGGTGATAGCGGGGTGATGGTGATGATGGTGGTGGTGGTAGTGGTGGTGTTATAGTGAGTAATTAACTGGAGAGGAGAGTTGAGAAGGACTCAAGAATGACTTACTGATTTCTGGCCTAGATATCAGTAAGCCTAAATGGTTTTAGCATCATTCCAAAAAGAAGTGCTATAGAAGAACAGGTTGGGGCAAGAATTAGGTATAATTTTAATTTAGAAATGTTAAGATTGAAGTAACTGTTGGGCTTTTGAGGGTCAGGAGATAGGACCTGGTATTCTGAACGTAGATCTGGCTCAGAGAAATTGATTTAGGGATGTTTAGTTTATCACTGAGATGGCCAAAATGGCCTTGGAGATGAAAGAAGGTCCAAAACAGTTTTTGAGAGAAATGAGTGAGGAAGCTAACTCGGGACAGGGGGAAGATTGTCAGGTAAGGGTAAAAGCTTAGGTGGATTGAAGACACTGACTTTGTAAGGACACAAATGCATAATGTTGAATTTTTATTTTAAGGAATGCACAGTAGGCTAAGATCAAAAAAGGGGTGTGATGGGGTTGATCCAGAACCTTATCCAGAACTGGGGTAAGAGATTGGGGGAAGGCTAAGAGAAAGTTAGGGAGCAGCTGATGGATAGACCAGGGCATCTGGTCTATTTTAGGAGGAAATTCAGCCAATGTTATGCTGTGTGAAGAGGGAGGAGTCCAGGAGCTGAAGTCAAGGAACTGGTTACCAGGAGAAAGAGGGGAGAGAGCTGGAAGGTTATCAAGCTGGCCTCAGACAGTGGGTATGAGAGTGAGAGTTCAGAGCTGGAAGTGGGTGGAGGTGAGTAGGGCATTTGCTCATTTTTAAAAGCTTATTCTATGTCATCCTGGTAATTTAAAACAGAAGGTGTCCTGAAAAGTCAAAGTTCATATC
This sequence comes from Symphalangus syndactylus, assembly GCF_028878055.3. NCBI lineage: Eukaryota > Metazoa > Chordata > Mammalia > Primates > Hylobatidae > Symphalangus > Symphalangus syndactylus. The sequence continues at coordinate 70,738,088 of NC_072438.2, read as the reverse complement.
TTTGATAAGCAAGCTTACCAAAAAAAACTACGAGGAAGGGCACAGATAGTTACCTCCCAGAACAAATTCAGTTCTGATCGGGGCTTGATAATTTCCTTGACAATATAATCTGCAACTCTAACATACCAAAATATTGGCAAATATTGTAAATTCAAAATAGACATGAATATAAGCAACCAAATTTTCATATTCACAAAGAATGTAGATTAGACAAACACTGCATACATTGTTTTCCTGAAAACATATATTTTTATGTCAATACATGCTCAATCCCCTGTGAAAAAACTAGTAAATGAATGAGGGTAACAATAAGACTAACAAATAAGGAGCCTGGAACTACCTACAACCTGGATCCTTGAAGATAAAGTACTTAGGCTATTAAGCATATTTGATTTGACACCATTTTTTCAGCTTAAAAACTCAAATCAGTGTGGTATAGACAGAAAGTGGGCAATTATAGCTTCTAAAAGGTCTTAACTGGCTCCCACAAAGAGTAAGGCAGGCTGACAAAATCTGGCTTATTCTGTTGGGTTCATTTGATTGGGCTCAAGAAAGGCATCCGACTTATAATGGTTCTCAATCCTGGCTACTTATTAGAATTGCCTGGAGAGCTTTTAGAAATTACTGATGTCTGGGCTCTATTTCAAACCTATTAATTCAGGATCTCTGGGATGTGGGATCTGGGCATTGATGTTTTAAAATCTCCCCAGGTGATTATTATGTGCAGCTAGGGCTGAGGACTTTAATCACTGAGGAGTAAATATGATGCTTAAATTATCTTTTAGATCTAAATAACTGCATTGATAGAAATAGCATCTTCAGCCTGTGATGGAAAACAAGTACCTTGAACAAAATAAATGAAAAAGCAACTGTATAGAGAAATATGAACCTTCTCAGAGTGCTGAATATTTAGGGGCAAGAGCTTGTCACAGGGAATAATTTTGTCCAGTGGAAAAAATATTATAAATATTTTTAAAAAACAAATAAAATTTGTTGAGTTTACAAATCTGTTTTCTAAGAGTTTATTTTACACCAGGGCCCCTGTTAAGAGCTTAACATATATTACCTGTGAAAGTTGTCAGAATCAAAATGGAGTAACTAATGTTAAGAAAAAACCCTGATAAATATAGCCAGGGAAGGCTAGGAAGAATGAGTTCTCACCCTTGTATGCCTGATGATGAAAAAGGCTCTGCAAAAACCACAACCTTGCACAAAGGCTATAACAACCTTACACAAAGAATACTTTTGCAACGACATCTGCCCAGCAACTTCCTGAGCAACCTTGGATTGGTGTCACCCTTGTTATTGATCTCTGCAGGAAATAATAATTATTTAAAAGCAATTTGGCAATTCTCTTCAACTTCTTTCCTTTAAAAATTTTTATTTTCTTTTAAAAACCCCTGTCTTCCTTTACCTTCCTAAATATGCACATAGTTAACTGTGGCATACATATTCCCATTGCAATGCACTATTCCCAAATAAGCTTCATTTTCTTTTAGAGAGTCTCTCTTTGTCTGTTATTTAGGTTAACAGGCCTTATTTACTCTTTTGACAACCCCAACTAGGCAGATACATAAAAATATCTCAGTTTTATGACAGAAAACTGAGTCTTAGAAAGATGTATAGGATCATACAACTAGTAAATGATGGTGTTGAGTTCATATCCTAAAACCCAAGTGCTAAACCATTATGATTTACTAACTGATTAAAACATCTTCCTTTAACCAATTAAAAACACTTTCTCTTTAAACTGAGATTTATGCCTGGGGGTTGGATCACAAGTCCTGCTCCTCAGTTCCTTGCAAAATAAAATGCAAGCAACAAGAAGGAATTCTTTAATGGTTACACACTTAAAAGCATCAACACATCAGGTCTAAATAATTTATATAGACTTGGTTAATGAAGTGAATGTGGAAAAATTACATAGAAATCAGAAACCTGTTTTGTAACTACTGTCATACTGTCTCTCTGAGAAGCTCATGTTGATAGTCAATGGAGAATTAAATGTGAAAATGCATTATGAAAAGTACCATAGAAACTATTATTAATTTCAGTTTTTCTCAAGTTTAATGCCACTGAAATAATCTGAGCTGGGTTTTCCTGATAATTCCTCTTTTTCATGCTCAATGTCTAAAATAATATCATAGGGCACATCAACTAATCAAGAAATGAAGATGACTGCAGAAGGAAAAAACTATTCAATCCAAAACTGTGACTTTGATGAACACTGAGAAGTCTTATGTTTTCGTTTCATGAACCACATATAAAAAAACAGATGAGGTGTAAATGCCACGAAAGCACAAACTTAGAACATCTGACTTCCCAAATTAGTAAAAGTCATGATTTTATAAAGTTGTAGATTAAGGAAACATACCCAATACCTTACATATGCCATTAATACAGACATTTCTGCTGTTGCCACCTTCAAAGCAAGGGGTACCATCAATGACAGCATCCAGCATTTTCTCAGAAAACTGTCCGTCTATGGGTCGGCAGTAGAGCTCACAAGGATGTGCTGAAGGGAAAAAAGAAGGCAAATCCTTGCAAATTAGCTTTTTTTTTTTTTTTTTTTTTTTTTTTTTTTTTTCAGACGGAGTCTTGCTCTGTCCCCCAGGCTAGAGTGCGGTGGCGCGATCTCGGCTCACTGCAAGCTCCGCCTCCCGGGTTCACGCCATTCTCCTGCTTCAGCCTCCCGAGTAGCTGGGACTACAGGCACCCGCCAACACGCCCGGCTAATTTTTTTGTATTTTTAGTAGAGACGGGGTTTTACCGTGTTAGCCAGGATGGTCTCGATCTCCTGACCTCGTGATCCGCCCGCCTCGGCCTCCCAAAGTGCTGGGATTACAGGCTTGAGCCATCCTCCCCCAGGATTCCTCTGTACTTAGGACCCCCAAGTGTCATTTACTCTGGCGATCCCATCTTTTTACCTGCTTGAGAGACCTGCTGAAATATGCCTCAAGACACATTTCACACATCCAGGTGCTGAATCCAAGGATTATTTTTCCTTTTTCAAAACAAGTTTCATAATGAATTAAATTAAAAAATTGCTTTAAAATACTCTATTCTTTGCTGTACACGATGACTCCTTTCTATTCAACATTGAATTGTGCTTATAAAAATAAGGCACTGAGCATCTGGGGTTAGCTTAGAAAATAAGTTATTGCAACCAGCCATGAAAGACTCCAGGCAAGCAGGATGCCTGCTTGTTTCTTGCAGCAAAGTAAGTAAACCTCCAGGGGACAGGCATCCCCTCCCATAGGGCCAGCTCATTACTACCACAACCTCCATCACCACCAGCATAATCCTGCCCCACCAAATGTCCTCCTCCAGTCTAAGAGGTGCTTAGATTGACAACCATGTAGAAACATTTTTTTTTGTTGAAGCTGAAGCCAACCTGCTTATCATAGTGATTCATCCCATCATCTTGGGTCCTACACTGAATCCATTCTAAGATTCAGTTTTCTACTCCATTGTGAATGAAGATAGGGTGATCTAGAGCACAAGAACATTAACTTAATAAAATACACACCCATATGTATATATACAGAATAACCAGAAAGATAACACTTAAATCACAGATTGCCTTAAAAATTTTAATAGTGAATACATGTATATGATAAGAAGAATGCAAATAATAATTTTCTTATGAATGTAATGAATGCTTTTCTTTAAGTGAAAAACACAATAATGTCTTCTTTGGCAGGGATTTTGGGGTCTCTTCTGGATGTGTTTATTATGGGCAGGGCTGTTAGTTGCTTCATTGTGTGATCAGCTGAGGACTCAATGGTACCAGCCATAAGGCTGTTCGTCATGGGCCCTTCTCACTGGGCTGGGCACCAAATGCCAAGTCTGAGTGCACAGTGATGGCTGTGTCTGCTTGAGGTTGCAGTGATTCATGTGGCCAGGAAATGAAAGTGCAAATTTCACACAAAGGTAACCATGAGCAAAAGCTCCGAATGCTGAAATGCTGAACAAACTTAAGACTGAGGTCAAAAACATCTGTTTAAAGCTTAAAAGAGATAAGTGAACTAGCTCAGAAGCAGAAAGTTAGATAACACATGTTCTCACTTTTAATTGAGAGCTAAACATTGGATATACATAGACATAAAGATGGAGATAGACTCTGGGGACTCCAAAAGTAAGGAGGGTGGAAGGAGGGTGAGGGTTGAAAAATTACCTATTGGGTACAGTGTTCAATATTTGGGTGCTAGGTACACTAGAACCCCAATCCCTACCATTATGCATGTAGTAAATACCCAGGTAACAAATAAGCACATGTGCTCCCTGAATCCAAAAACAAACAAACAAACAAACAAAAAAGCTTAAAACAGAAAGATAAAAGCAAATATGTAAATAAAGAAAACCAACTGATTTCATGTAAGGTGCAGTGGATAAGCTGTCTGACAAGATAGAGTCAAAACGAGTTGAATAGATCATTGGATAAAGAGCCAGGGGAAAAGTGTCAAGACTGGGACAAAGAGTGACTTGGGATTATTGTGTAGCTCCATTTCTGGTAGGACAATTAGCTGTGTTACTGCGCAAACTGGAATAGAAGTACTAAAGCGAGCAACCTGGGAACAATTCTATTCTCTTTAGGATGAGAACATCAATCCAGGTGCTGAATCCAAGGATTATTTTATTAAGACTTTGGTTTAAACTTTAGAATTGGATTTGGGATTTTGTATTTGGAATACATAAAGCAAAAATAGAAAGCAGCCCCGAATAATTCTGGAGCTTTTCTAAGGAATCATCTGTTTCAAGGCTGCTGGAAAGAGTTGGGACCAGAGCATGTTCATTGCGGCAATGGAATGTTTATTCAGAGAGAAACGGACAGATTCACTAAGTCGCATTTACATAATGGACTGCTATGCAGTCACTAAAAGGAATGAGGTAGACCATGATGCCTTGATCTACTCAGTGAATCAAGTTGCAGAACTGGCAAATTATGGTTCTATTTGTGTGCAAGTGAAAACCTGCTGTTAGCATGGTTATCTTGGAGGAATACATTCAATGCAGTGAGATAACAGGAATTCATTTTTGTTTCATTCTATTATGTGCACTTGCATTTTTATAAGACACATATATTCCTTTTAAAAATAGTAAGTCTTGGCCCTCAAACAGGAAAACTGGAAAAGTCTTCCTTCCCCAGTGATATTCATGACACATCTCCACAAAGAGAGGCCCTAATTTCAAAACTTCCCTCCACCCTGTTTCCACAACACAGGACTAGTACATTCTTCAAGGCTAGACAGGTTAAATGAAGTACACTGCCTACAAGAAACACACATGTGTGTTGACTACAAGTATAGTGGTTTACGGAGACTTAGAAATTATCTAGGAAATAACATTTGTAACAACGACAATGACAGCATACAGATTCTCTGTTGCAACTCTCCCAGAGCTCCCACCACCATGACCTATAGATGTGCCTCAGGCCAGGGAGAACCCTATGTTTGAAAGCAGTCATCCTAAATGGAAGGTTCAGTGCTATTCAAGGCTTTTATAAGGCTGAGCCTGAAGTCCTCCTTCTCTGTCCCCTCCTTCTCTGGCCTTTGTCTTTCATGGTGCTCAGGAAGAGCTCTGGTTATGTCATTAAGTTGTCCTGTGACACAGGATCTGCAGGAGGAGGCAAGGGTGGTAATGGATGGTCTTAATTCTTGAGAGTCATCACTGGTATCAGAGATTCTCTGTGCCAGACATCAACCTTGTCAAGTCCATCATCTCTATAGAGTTGAGTACTTTCCTTGTCTCACATTTATTCCCCTGCCTTGACACATCCTTTTGTAGGGTCATGTGATTTTTTTCCCTCTAGCTTTCAAGTCCATTTATAATTCACCTAAGCAAAAGCTCTAAAACTAATTTACTAGTGAACTCTCACCCTCACACTGTCTGATTAATCCTCTTAAACGGAGCTTAGGAAAAGAGATGAACTTACCGAATCAAAGTTTGCATTTTCAATTTTGCAGAAACAGGGTGGCTCAACATGTTTGGATAATGATCTTAACAATGATAGAAATGAAAGCTCTAACTTGCTAAAAAGAATGAAAATATTTCTTAGGTAAGGAAAAGTTTTGATGCATTTCATGTTTTGCAAATAGACTGGAATGTGAGTTTCATCATTTTAAAGAATCCAGTTTCTAAAATCCATTCACAGGCAGGGCTTCATGGGCATAAGTCCTGTGCTTTTACCCAGGACCTCACACTTGGTTGAATGCTGTTGTCTCTGTCTTGCAATTCTTAATCATTTTACCTTTGAACTTGTGTTCGGTAAGGGAAGGCCAAAACGGGAAGGCGGTGTGCACATGAATAGAAGGGATCTGTGGTGTGCACCCCTGCCATTCCTCAACAGATCCCAAGAAATACTAAACCCCAAAGCAAAAGGCATAACTTAAAATGTTTTATTGATGCAAGAAGTTATATTTAACTTAAAAAGGAAGCTCAGCTTAAGGACTAAAATCAAATCAGCTTGGAGGAAAAAGCAAAAATGAAAACTTGTCACTCTGTATCACAGCCCAAAATCAGTCAAGTAATTACCAAGAGTCTGAAACCTTTGGCTAGTCTAAAATGGTATTCTTGTACTTTCTAATACGATAATCTTATTGTAATCCCCACAATACATAGAAATATGTATTAGTGAAATATAAGAAGGCATTAAAATGAATATATTCTATAGTAACCACAGAAAGGTATAAAAACAAAAGTAGAAATAATTTTTTAAAATGAATTAAACCCTTGTCGTTGAAGTTTTCTTTTTCTTTTATTTTTTATTTTTAAAATTTTTCTGTAGAGGCAGGGTCTTACTCTGTCACCCACGCTGGAGTGAGGTGGTGCAATCATAGGTCATTACAGCCCCAAACTTCTGTGATGAAGCGCTCCTCCCGCCTCACCCTCCTGACTAGTTAGGATTACAGGCATGCACCACTATGCCTGGCTGTATTGATGTATTAGATAAGGGTAAGTGCAGTAATGAGTTTTCTATTTACTGTGTAGTTTTAAGTTCTGTCTTTTGGTTAAGATGCTTAAGAAGTAAACTTAGAATCACAACTTAAATTATTTAAGCAATGTAATAATTAGTCATCAATGCTTAAATGTTTAGAAAACACTGGTTCTCAAGGGCAAGATACATAGGTTTAATAAACTGAACCTTAATCATAATAAAAAGGGTTGTCGGGTTTTCCAGCAGAGCTCCTGGCTTATGAAATAATTGAAGGTTTTAAAGACATGAACATTGCCTTAGGGAAAATTCAAAATTCAGTGCATTGGTCTTAAGGAAATGAACTTAACCCAGTCCCTGTATGTTTTCGTGCTTAACGATCAGGCTGCAGAGTCAGGCCTGGGCTAACTCTTGGTTCTATCTCATGGTCTGAGTTTGGGCAAGTTACATAGGTCCTCCAAACCTATTAGCTCATCTCTAAAAATTGGGTCAAAAACAGCTTTCCTTGAAGGGTTTTCTTGTGGAGATAAAATTAGGAAAAAGCATATAAAGTGCTGTGGGAAGTATCACTGTCCACTGAGGGGGTAGAAAACTCTGCTGTATGTTTATTTTATCCTCTGGTGATTTCTAAAAGGATGCCTGGGAGGCTGTAAGGCGCTTGATATCTGGCACAGAAAAAATGCTGCAGAAATCCTTGTTGACATGAACGACCTACTGCCAGGGGTGCCTGTTAACTAAGCAAATAGCAACTCTGTAGACAGAGTATAATAGGGAAAGTAATCAGTGTGCTGTTCAAGGTAGTAGCTATTCAGATTAGCAGATTAAGTCATTGTCTGCTAATGAAAATAATAGCATAGGAATCTACAAAGAAACTACCGGGATAGAGGATGAATGCTGATAGACTGGGTAGGGAGTAAGGTCAGTAGGTGGCAAACTTCATCTGAGTTAGAGAAGCAAATCAATCACTCCAAAGTGAGTGGAATTAATGTCAACTTGTGTAACTCTCACTTCTTTAGTACCTATTGCTTTGCTAGTCAAAAAGTAGGCACATGATGAATGCTTGCAAACAAATGAAAAGCAAAGCTGAATCAAATATTTTTATTCCAAGTCCAGCTACTTGAGCCATCAGAGTTAAATTGACACAAATCCAACTGTATATCTGGGAGGGGGATCCCATACTAAGCACATGTGATACCACTGGAGCAGCTATGCTATTTTAGCTCTGACAGGCTGCCCATTCAGAGTCTACAGGACCACTGACTCAAATAGTTTTAACAAATTGAGAATGCGCAGGATATACACATAGATAGCACTGACTGGATGCACCTTTTATCACTTGGTAATTTTGGAGTACACCTGGATATATGCCTGAGTTTTCCTGTATCCAAATGCCTGACTCAGGAGACTAAATTGCACCAATAACCAAATGGTTTTTCCCTCTAGATCATAAATGACACTGAATAATTGGGGGCAAGGAGCAATCACTGCCCTTGACAACTAAGAGCATCAGGGTATTTTGGAGGCCTGAGCTGAGCAAAGCACTGCAGAGTCTTTCTTTCAAAAGCTATTGCATGTCATTGTTCTAACAGTCCAAATACACAATTCTCAAATCTGTGATTTTTCTTGTGTCCTATTCACATTGGATTTTCTGGAACTCAAAAATCATGAAAAATTTGATTAGCTATTTTTTACTACCTTGCCTTAAATTTCTTTAACATAGGAAAATCTTTTCTGTTTCATTTCCTACTCAGATAACAACAAACAACACAAATATGCTTTTTGATGTTGATGTCTAGCTAATGGTCATTGATTCTTCTTCATTTTAAGGATAGAATGTGTCTGGAAGTTTTGCCAGGGCCGCTATTCCATTCTCCAACTCCATCATGTCCCTATCCTTCCTGTGCAACATTCTGACGTTTGATTTTACTTTTTACCCTTCTCACACTCCTGTACATATAAAATGTTGATTTCTAGTGCAGAGCTGGCTTTTGCTCTTTCATTCCTATTATCTTGCCTTTCCACCTGTTATTCTACTCCCACTTGGAATGACTCTATTTTGAATGCCTTCCCTTTTCTTTCTTCTGGTGGAAAGACTGCTCATGAAAGCATGAGTAGTCTTAAGAATCATCAACTGCTTCACTGGAAGCCTTTTTTTTTTTTTTTTTTTTTTTTTTTGCGATTACTTCAAACCCACGATGACCTTTTCTTCTGAATTTCTGATGAAATCACAGTCAGTTTCTCATGTCCATCAACAAGCAATTAGTTACTGAATTCCTACATGCCCTATTAACGGCTCAATTGCACCTCAGCTGTTTTGAAGCAAGTCACCATGTTTTATAAACTTCTTTTATCTCCCACAAAGCTCAGACAGAGTTGAATGTATTCAGCCTTCAACATTTACTGATCAACTTAACCAGGTCAATGTTTCCATCTTCTAAATTACAAAATTCCTGGTGTACAATTTTCTTTGTTAATCTTTGTATGGATCACAGAAACCCTGACTGACATACAAATGCTTTGAGAATGGCTGTTCCCTAGATCTGAGATACACCATTACAGCTCCTTACCTGGGTTAAAAATGGGAAACCAGTGGTAGAGTTCATTCTTGTAGGGAACAGTGTCAAATTCACTGCACTGCATCTGCCGAAATGTTGGTGCCTCTGAGCGACAGGGGTGGACGTTGCACAAGCGATAGCGTTTTCTTTCTCCAGTGCAATATTTCCCTCCAAACTTTGGCCTGCAAATGAAACAGACAAGCTTTTCTTTTTTTTTTTTTAGATTTGATTATTTATTTGGGAATTTTTTATTTTTTTATTTTATTATTATACTTTAAGTTCTAGGGTACATGTGCACAACATGCAGGTTTGTTACATATGTATACATGTGCCATGTTGGTGTGCTGCACCCATTAACTCGTCATTTATATTAGGTATATCTCCTAATGCTATCCCTCCCCCGTCCCCGCACCCCACAACAGTCCCCGGTGTGTAATGTTCCCCTTCCTGTGTCCATGTGTTCTCATGGTTCAATTCCCACCTATGAGTGAGAACATGCGGTGTTTGGTTTTTTGTCCCAAGCTTTTCTTTTAGTTTGCTTAAACGCCAACATTTTCCTTTAAAACTCCTCTGGTATCTGGCCTTGACAAATGATGTCTCTCTATGCCGTCAAAACTTACCTTTTAAATAAATGCTTCAAATTTTACACATTTTTTCCTTGCCTGCCAACATTTCAGTCCTAAGTGTATAGTAGCTTATTTTGAAATAGTTTATATGTCATTTCCACCTGTATATCCTCCAGGTGAAATCTATGCCAAAAAAGGATACATCATTTTCCTTTCAAGTATGCTCCTTCTCTGATTCATATTTGGTGAGTTAAAAGTGGTCAGATTTCAGAATCATCCATCTGTGCCTTCCTTGGATCCCACAGTCAATCAGTTGCCTGGTCATCAGTTGTCTATTTACATTTGTTTCCTACTCTTCAATTCTACAATAATCAAACCAATCCAATTCTTATCTCCATTCCTATCTCTACTTTTAAAATTCTTATCTCCATTTCTATCTCTTCCTTTAAAATTAAACCCACAGTACAAACAATCATCAGGCTAAATTTTCAGATGACCTTAATTATTTTAGTTTCCTGTTTTAAAATCTCTAATGGCATCCAATGGTCACATCAGTCTCCTGAGCTTGGCATTCAAAGCCCTCACAATCCTGCCTTAACTCACCTTAACAATTTACTTCCCACACTCTGCTTCATGTTACACTGCTCCAGTGGTGCCACCTGCCTCATTTAATATTTCTTTTCTGTGCCTTTGCATAGATTTTTTTCCTCCCTTAAAGTCTCCACATGTCTACCTACTGCTCATGCTTGAACAAATGAATGCTACCTCCTTCACGAATCCTTCCTGGATTTCCACCAGAAGTAATTTTTTTCTCCTCTTCAGTGACACTTTGTGTGCCAGCTGCACGTCCTGAACCTATCATTCCCAAAGATAGTTCTTTGATGGCACAATCCAAGCTCTGTGTCCTCTGTGGTGCCTCATAGTACTTTGGGCATAGGAGGCTCTTAATAGATATTCAATGGGTGAATAAGTTAATCTTATTTTAGAAAAATCACTTTTTGACTTTTCTTTCCTTTGTGATACACTTGAGGGCATACCAGCCTTCCTGTCAGGATCAATGGGTCACTCAAAATAAGAGAGGGGAGAGGGGAAGAAACTATCCTTTGAGAAGGTTCCCAGGCATGCCTTCTGGTGTCCATCTTGCTGCAGTATCTGAATCAGGGAGTGTGCCTCCTATCGCCAGAGTGCGCCTCCTATTGCGGGAGCTTGCCTTCTATCGCGGGAGTGCGCCTCCTATCGCAGGAGTGCGCCTCCTATCGCGGGAGTGCGCCTCCTATCGCGGGAGTGCGCCTCCTATCGCGGGAGTGCCAATAGCCTGGAGTTCGAATTTGGCATTATCTTTTTGTTAGATGTATCTGAATAAGTTACCTTATTTCTCTGAGCCTCAGTTTTTTTTCGTTTGTAAAATGAGCATAATAGTTTTTATCTCACAAGTTGTATTGCATGAGACAATGCAACCACAGATTTAGTAGAGTAACTAACACAGAATGACAGCTCAATAACTGATAGCATTTTTATTTTGGTTATCGTGAATAATAATCAACCAGTATTTATATACTACCATGTGCTCAACACTATGCTCAGGGAGAAGAGGGTGCAAACGAAGGTCAACCCATGCTCTATGCTTCCTAGAAGTTCATAATTTGGTTGAGGAGAAAAAAATGAGCTATATAAGAAATGAGAGACAATTTAAGACAGCAATTATGTATCCCAGACTGAAAGTACAATGAGAGTTATGTGAAGGGGGAAAGCCATGGAAATGAGGCTAGTTGGGAAGGATTTACGGAACGGCTCATCCTGGAGAATGGTCTTAAAGGACGGCTGGAAAGTGCTTCTCAGTGCAAAGGCAGAAGGCACGTCGAGTGAGCAGTCCAGATGAAATCATATTCCAGGGACACAGAAAGCCAGAACAGCTCCCCGAAGGACACAGGTGGTAGTGGCAGAGCCAAGATTTGAATCGTCGTCTTCCTTGATCCAAAGCCTGAGTTCTTATCCACTGTGTTACACTGCCTGACCACAAAATCCTGAGAGACAGAGAACTCAAATCCTGGCAGTCTAGTCAAGTATTGGTTGCAGCTGTAATTCTTGTTGATTCTGCTGTACTTTGTTCTCCTTGAATGCCCATGAGATTTTCTATACCTCCCCTCCCTCAGTGTGGCCTCAGTAAGCTTCCGTTCCTCACTCATCAAAGAGTTTTGACCAAGGCAGTTCATATAGTAGGCTCTTAATTTGTTGACTCCTTGTAGAAGGTACCAAGAATTGTCCTTGTTATTTAAGGTCAGGCTGGTTTTCTATTTGTGCTGATGCAGTGACACTCTATGACCTGGTATGTCTCCAATTCATTTCCATCCAATCAATATCACTGACAGCCTCTTATGAGCCAAGCTCTGCTGGGTTCTCACTAGACAGTTGACCTACAGCAAGGATGCAGTCCCAACATCAGCTGGCTCATGCAGTGGCCTGAATCTCTGACTCGAGCCACAGATTTGAATCTATGATGTGGTGCCATTGGCAGTGTTAGCAATGAATTTAAGCAAACTGGCAATGAAGAACAGGCATGTCCACTCACCCAAGGAGACTCTATGACAAACTGTGGTCTTGGAGATGAGAATTAGAACTACCTTTCTCCTGAAGCCAGGTTAGAGATTCATCCTTCACTTCCTCAACTAGGAGTTCCCTTCTCTGATAGCCACAGGTCACTGACCAGCCTCCCAAGAAGGTTTCACACTGGTGGTGTCCGAATATACAGCATTGACAATAAGTCCCAGAGCAAATTGCCTTTCTTTTCTGATCTCTCAAATGAAAATGGAAATCACATTTCTGGATCAAATGGAAACAAACGGTTAAATGACAATTTTCTCTAAAAATAAAGTACTCTATGAGAAACTCTTGGTTTGGAATTTTGGAAGTCACAGAAACCCAGTATTTAAATGAAAACAACTTTCATCAAAGGGTGCAATTTTAAAATAATTTTGTGAAGAATTTCCAAATGCATGCTTATAAATGTGGTAAATGATAAAGATTCATAATAACTACTGTTTATTAACACTTTATTATGTAGTAGATAATTCCTTACACATACTAACTTATTAACCCTTAGAAAAAATATATAATATATATAGTGTATATATGTAACGTATACATGCATATATATACATATATACGTATACTTATATTTAAATACTATACATCTAGGTAATACAGTTATTAACAAAAAGGATAAATAACCTTTGGAATTGAGATACTGAGAGATAAAATCACTTTTATTGCTCGCCTTTTAAAAAATGTGACTCCTACTTTTCAAAGTAGACGAATGTAAATCTAGATAAAAGAAACAATATAATTTCCACTTAAAGGAGATATCACATATACACTTTTAAGAAATTACTTGGGAGACAGTATATCAGAAAATAATGAAATTAAGAATGTAATGTGTATTTGGAAAACAAGCAAGTTTAAATTTACCTCATATATAATATTATTATACAAATAGAATATATGAAAAATTAAGCAATTTGCTTAAACAATTGAAAGTCACTTGTAAAATAACATTTGCAGAATCCTTAACAGGCCACTACGGAACTTTAGGGTTTATAAAAATCCTTATCTAAAAATATTAAAAATAATTGTCCTCAAAAATGTACCTGTTTTACTAGTTGCTTAAGGAAAGAATTATTCTCATAAAATTGTGTATTCATTATCACTGAAAGCAAGCTACAATCTTATCAGCAAAATTGCGTTTCACTCATCTCTACCGATAAAATGGAGTTATTTAAAAATATTTAATTTTATAATCTCCTAGAGGCTTTCACATAGATTGCACATTTAAAAGAAATTTGCTTTATTTCCCCAAATGATAAAATCAGCTTACTTATCCAAGTTTTAGTAAGAATCCAGTGCCAAGCCAAAATGAAACAACACAAAACAGAACCACCTTTTTCTCCCACTCTCTGTGTATCTTCTTGTTCTGTTTTGTCCTGGGAACCCATTTAATTTCCCTGGTGGAGGCTTGGAGTCACTGAGGTCATGCCATTCAAGACTGCCCCCCGATCCCGCCCCCAGCGCATGTGGAGAGAAGGGAAATATATTTATCTGGACTCACTCGGGGTTGTTGCAGAGCCTCTCTGCACTCTGGACTCCAGCCCCACAGGTCCTGGAACAGTGGGACCAGGGTGACCAGCGGCCCCAGCCTCCAGGAATGCTCTCTGGTTTCTTCCCCACTGTGATGCACTTGCCTGCCATACACCACTGGAAAGGGAAGAGGCAGGAGATGGCCGTATCAGGAAGGTTACCAGAGCAAGCTGAGCCAAGAGCCCTAAAAGTCTAAACCCAATTCTTTGCAAGCAAGCCAGCTTTCTACAGTCACATATCAGATACAAAACAAACAGGGGCCCATATAAGTTTCTGCCAAGAGTCTTGGGTTTTAGAATCAGAGAGTTTCAGAAATGGAAGGAAACTTTACGTTGCCTAATCACACAGGTGCTACACAGTGTGGTTGGCAGATTGAGCACAAGAATGTAAATCAACATACAACTTCTTTCATTGAGAGTCCTGTTATGAAAAGCACGTCAGCTTAGTACGCTTAGCAACATAGTTGCTTAGTAACATAGTTGATTTACTTTCTGGTGCATGATCTTTATCTTGTTGCAAACCACAATAGTTCACAGACTGGCACAGTGAATAGCACTTCTTTATAGCTCTCTGGGTACTTAATGACTGCAACAGAGAACTCATCCTCTGCAAAAAGTCAATTTCTTTTTATTTATTTATTTATTTTATTATACTTTAAGTTTTAGGGTACATGTGCACAACGTGCAGGTTAGTTACATATGTATACATGTGCCATGTTGGTGTGCTGCACCCATTAACTTGTCATTTAACATTAGGTATATCTCCTAATGCTATCCCTCCCCGCTATCCCCACCCCACAACAGTCCCCAGAGTGTGATGCTCCCCTTCCTGTGTCCATGTGTTCTCATTGTTCAATTCCCACCTATGAGTGAGAACATGCAGTGTTTAGTTTTTTGTCCTTGTGATAGTTTGCTGAGAATGATGGTTTCCAGCTTCATCCATGTCCCTACAAAGGACACGAACTCATCCTTCTTTATGGCTGCATAGTATTCCATGGTGTATATGTGCCACATTTTCTTAATCCAGTCTATCATTGTGGGACATTTGGCTTGGTTCCAAGTCTTTGCTATTGTGAATAGTGCCGCAATAAACATACGTGTGCATGTGTCTTTATAGCAGCATGATATATAATCCTTTGGGTATATACCCAGTAACAGGATTGCTGGGTCAAATGGTATTTCTAGTTCTAGATCCTGAGGAATCGCCACACTGACTTCCACAACGGTTGAACTAGTTTACAGTCCCACCAACAGTGTAAAAGTGTTCCTATTTCTCCACATCCTCTCCAGCACCTGTTGTTTCCTGACAAAAGGTCAATTTCACTGCCAAAACACACTAGTTGTTAGGAAGTTCTTCATTATATCAAGAAAAAAATTCTGCTTTCTTTTAACTCTACCCATTGTTTGCAGCTCTGGCCTTTCAAGCAACTAAGAAAAAATCCACTCTCTCCCCTCTTCAAGGCAATCCTTCCACAACTATCGGTTTAGGAGAGGGAATATACAAAAATGAAAACAAAGGGAAATGCTATGTGGTTGTCATGAATAACCACATTTCCTGGAGGATTTGGACATGTTTTATTGTCTGATATCCTTTTTTTCCCCTTGTTTTTTTCTGGCCACTGTGTATTTTGTCCGGGTTCTATAATCTCAGTGGGGGGTCCTGCCACACTCAAGCTACATAAAGATGCCCACTAAACATGTAAGCTCTAGGCCCACAAGAAACCCAGCCTAGAGGATATCAAACCTCTCTGAGTTCTGTGGTGTCTGACTTGCCTGCTTAGTAAAGTAGCAGAACTTCAAGAAATGCAGTCATGTCAGATGATGAGAAAGATGATAAGTGGCCTAAATCCTGCGTTTTTGGGAAGAAGAAGCCGCTGGCTTATCCTTTTCAATCTTCCATATGAGAGAAAAAAAGTCAAAAGGAAGGCTGATAATAAGCCCAGGAAATGTTGACCACAAACTCCATAGAAATTCATCAGGGAGAGATGAAACAGATGTTTTACAAGTGAAGTGTGAAACTGGACCTCAGCCCTCCCTCCTTAACTACCTGCTCCCAATGCAGGTTCACCAGGAGTGGTGGATGTGGGGTGCTCTCCTCCAGCTGGTCTGATTGTTTGTCCTCCATCCACTGCTCTTCCCTCAGAGAGAGCTGCCCTCTAGGGCCTTCTTCTCAGCTCCTCCCATGAACTCTGCCCACCGCCCTCCCACCTCATTCCTCGGCCTGACGCATCACCTTCTTCTCACCACATTGAGTTCCATCTGCAGCAGCGTCCAGCTTAGAGCGACAAAAGCCCTTCACGGAGCACCACAGTGTCTGGCAGATATTCTAGAAAACAAATTGCACTTCTTTTGTATTTTCAAAACCTGCCACAAAGCATTTCTATAGTTACAGTAAAATATGCACACTTATCCACACACTCACAATAAATGCCACTGTTGTTAGTGACTAAGAGTGACAGAAAGTAATCATTAGAGTTTTCAGTTCAAGCTTAACTTGGACTTTGTCATCATTCATAAACAATGGTCTATAGATCATACTAGGTAATATGGAAATGAGGGATAAAACCTATTTTCTAAGGGTTGAGGTGGTCATTTCTATATGTTTGGCACAATATCCAGCACTCATTGCTCTTGGGAAGGGTAACTGGTGATCATCTACAAAAGGTACACCTAAAATGTGGCTGGAAGGCAACCTGATTACTAACAGTTGGGGGTGGTTATAACTTGAGCCTGCTCAGTGAAGAAAATGGAAACTCTTCCATCTAGAAAGCCTCAGCTTGTTCACTTATTACCTTAAGTAGTCAGCTGGTATCAGTTTCCAGGAAGAGAGCTGCATATTCCTTCTTATTTCTACCCCTATGGGGACAAAGGAAGGTTGGCAGAATTCTCAGATGCCATCTGAAATAGCTTAGCTGCTTCCATCTATATATTAGTATTTTTTTCTGTCTATTCATCTACCATAGTTCTATCCACTTATTGTGTTCTACACTGCATGTGTTTTGTCATTATATGACTTCATATTTTAAGCCATTTTAGAAAATTATCAATATTTCTGTCTCTAAATTTTGCCTCTTCTTTCTCTCCTTTTGGAACCTGTAATTGTTGTTGATGGACCTTCTTATTCTGTGCTTTGTGTTTCAACTTCACTTTCATATTCCTCAGCTCTCAATCTTTTTGTATATAAAAACTGAAGAAACTTTCTCCTCCATCATACACCCCTAAGAAGCACCCAAGTGGGATGGGAAGTAATTTTCTCAGCTCTAAATTCCATTTGATTGATTTTCTTTCCAATTGTGTCAAGTCTGCTGTTTAATCCATCCACTGAATTTTTAAGTCAATAACCACACTTTCCATTTCCAGAAGCTGTATTTATTCTTCCTCATATCTGCCTTACATATATCTTATGGCTCTTTTTTCTCAAGTACAATTCATTCTTATACATTTATTTTATTATCCCTATATAAAAATTCAATTTTTGAAAGTTCTTAAGGGCTTATTGCTCTTCTCATTTAGCTGAAGATGGACTACATTAGATTTTTGAATTAGAGGCTGAATTATGAACTCATCTGAAGGATGGCTTTTTTTTTTTTTTTTTTTAGACAGAGTCTCACTCTATCATCCAGGCTGGAGTGCAGTGGTGCCATCTCGGCTCACTGCAAGCTCTGCCTCCTGGGTTCATGCCATTCTCCTGCCTCAGCCTACCGAGTAGCTGAGACTGCAGACACCCGCCACCACGCCTGGCTAACTTTTTGCATTTGTAGTAGAGACGGGGTTTCACGGTGTTAGCCAGGATGGTCTCGATCTCCTGATCTCATGATCTGCCCACCCTGGCCCCCCAAAGTGCTGGGATTACAGGTGTGAGCCCCCGTACCCGGCCTAGGGTGGCTTTATCTATTGGAGTTTCATGCCACCTTGGTTGAGTGTTGGTTCCTCTGGGCCAGTTTCACCTTTATTTCCAGGCATCCATGGTATCTCCAGGCCAAATGTTTTATTTATTATTATTATTATTATTATTGCAATGAAGCTACTCAAGCTATACAGGGTACAAATTTAAACTCTAGATTAGCATGAGCATGGCCTCTAGTAAAGAATTTCCAAGTGAGAAAGTTATTCACCAGTATTTCCACACACCCCGGCCACTTCCCCACTAGAAACCAGGCTGAGATAAAAGTTGCTTCTCTGTCATCTCTCTTTCGTTTTGGTTTATTTCTTCTAGCTCATCCTTTCATTGAAGCATAACTCTTTGAGAATCGCAGCTTCATGCAAAGGTCTCAGTTCTAAATCCTGGCCCTGGTCAAGGAGAATACATCACTGTCTCTTCCAATGTAGGTGCGAAAACCCACATAACCCTTTTGTTATCTCCACTTCAGCCTCAATATCTATTCATGCTTATCGCTCCCCCTTTTATTTTTTTTCCTTCTTTCTGAGGATTTCTTTTACTTTGAGTTCACTGAGCATTTAGAAAGGATGATGTGCTAGGCGAATGATACACAGAAATTTTGTACTATTTTTTTTTCAATTTTTTGGAGTTTATTTCAAAATAAAAAGTTATAACATGGATAATGCTACATTTTCTGGTGTTTTAGGGTGTTGTTAACATGGAAATGATGAGGTTATCTTGGCTGCCATATAAAGGGATCTGAAGTCTTCATTCACTTATCTATTGAGTGCCTACTATGTGCTAGGCATTGCTGAGTGTCAGGGATAAAAATTTCCTCAGAGAGCTCACGTGGTAGGAAAGGAGATAGTCTAGTAAACAAAAACCTAAACCTTTATTGTCTAATAAAGCTTTGACATAGGAAATTCAGGATAGGATATAAAAGAATATGTAAGCTGAGACTCAAATGATGAGCAGAAGGGATGGTTCCGAGGAACCAGTGTGCAGGGTTCTAGAGGTTGTGGAGAACCCAGCACTTTCAGAGAATGGAGGCTGTTCATGGCAGATAAACATGGATTGCAGAAGAGAAGCTGACCAGAGATAACTTGGGTGTCCTGTTTCTAGTAAACAACAGGATACCCTGGAAAATGCTTATCTTTATAAATCTTCTAAAATCATGCATAATATATTTTAAATATTTTAAGTGCATCCTTGAGTCACCAAGAAAGTAAGGAAACCCCCAATGGCTAAAAAGGTAGCAGAAATGTTAATCTGGAGATTAACCTAGTTGCTTAGATCTTCGATTTATTAGTCATTTAGATACTGGAGACAATGCCTAGGGCCTATGTAAGGTAGGAAGTTGGAGACCTTCATATAAGGCCTTGAGTGAAAGGGTGACCTGAAATCTAGGTACACAGAAAACTTGTCTCTTTTGACTTTAACCCTAGAAGGAGTGGTCAAGTGTTACTCCTGAGAGTTGGTATCCACACTCACCCCCATGCTGCTCATGAAGTCAACACAATATCAAATCAATAACATTTTAAATTGACCCAGAGATAGAAGTGAAAATTTTCTCTGAAAGAATGTGCCAGCCATCTGAGCCCTAAAGGAAAACCTGACATAAAGTTTTATAACTAAAGGCTCACAATAAAAGCAAAAATCACAAAAGGAAATAACACATAATATGTGGAGAAACCCCAAATAGGAGAAACAGATGCACATAGACTCTGAACGCTGAAATTACTCAGTATAAATTGCAAAATAAATATGTCACATGTTATTAAAGAAATAAAAGATCACATCGAAAGTTTAAAATTAGGAACAAAATACCATGAAAGTGAGAGAAAATTCAGAAAAATAACCAAATAGACTTTTATAAATAAAAATATGATAAATGAGATTAAAAAGTCAATAGACAGGTTAAATATAATGCATAATTGGAGAAATCTGAAGAGAGGACTAGTGAACTAGAAGATAAAGATAAATGATATAAAATACAGAGATACAAAGAGATGAAAATATGGAGAGGTTTCCCAGATAGGAAAGATTAGTGATAAAATTCCATATACATATAATCAGTAGCAGATTAGAGAGTGAAGGGCTAAAACAATATTCTAAAACATAAGGTCAGAGAGCAAGAGGAGAGCGAATTCTGAAGCCTCTTCTTAAGCCATTTTAGGAAATTTGTACTTTATTGCAAGAAAATAGGAAGGCTATGAGATATTCTACTCACAGGGGAGTATTTATCAATCCATTTATAAATGGATTTTCATTTATAAAGGTTACTTAGGCTGCATTTTGGAAAATGAATCAGAGTTAAGGGGAAGTGTTCAGACTCTACCAATCAGGGAACTGCTATAGTCATCTAGGAACAGGTGGAATTTAGAAATATTTAGGCCGGGCACAGTGGTTCATTCCTGTAATCCCAGCACTTTGGGAGGCCAAGGAGGGTGGATCACCTGAGGTCAGGAGTTCGAGACCAGCCTGACCAATATGGTGAAACCCCGTCTCTACTGAAAACACAAAAATTAGCCGGGCCTGTTGGCGCATACCCGTAATCCCAGCTACTTGGGAGGCTGAGGAATGAGAATTGCTTGAACTGGGAAGGCGGAGGTTGCAGTGAGCCAAGATCATGCCACTGCACTCCAGCCTGGGCGACAGAGAAAGACTCTGTCTTAAAAAAAAAAAAAAAAAATTTAGGAGGCAGAATTGGCATAACTTGGTAGCCAGTTAGAAGTGAGGGATGAGGTTTTTTGTATCAACTTTACCTTCTTTGTTAAGTT
Organism: Symphalangus syndactylus; assembly: GCF_028878055.3. Taxonomy (NCBI): domain Eukaryota; kingdom Metazoa; phylum Chordata; class Mammalia; order Primates; family Hylobatidae; genus Symphalangus; species Symphalangus syndactylus. The sequence continues at coordinate 70,717,243 of NC_072438.2, read as the reverse complement.
TGCTTGTTCTAAGCACAGTTATTTACTTTCCCCTTTAAGTTTTTTATATGTTTTGTTTTGAATTGATCTCACTGTATTAAAATTTTTATGCCTGCCTCCTCCACCATGAGCTCCTCAAGGGCAGAGACTTTGTCTTATTAATTTTTGAGTGTTTATATTTTCTTCTTATTCAGTACATAGCACAGAATCTGGCAGGGATTCAGCGAGACTTGCCTCGTCAGTATGTATGTGTTAACACAGATACTTTTGCATTATAAGGGATGAGTTCAGAGAATAGACAGTTTCCAAATCACGAACGACTGCCTCAAAAGGAGCTGGGACTTTATCCTGTGGTCAGCGGGGACCCTAACAGCAGAGCAGACCATGGTTAGATTGTGTTTTTAAAAAATAACTTGAGCAACAATTTGAATAGGAGGGAGACGAGGTAGGAGATAATTACGATAGCAAGGAAAGATGATGAGAGACTGAATTGAGGCAGTGACAGTGGTAATGAAGAAGATAGAACAGAGCTACAGATTCTTCAGAAGGTACGGTGTCAAATCCTGAATTATTATTTGGACGTTGAAAATAAACAAGAAGAATGAACTGGTGAATAAATCCTACTTCTACCTTGGGAGCTGCTGGCACTCTTCAGCCAGATGTGAAATTCAAGAAAGGGAGCAATTTTAGGGATTAAGTTGGTTGCTATGGAGTCTGCAGGTGTGAATCACTGTGAACCCTGAAAATCACTATGGAACTGTCTCAACCACCACCCAGTTGCAACGGAATGTAGGCTTCGTAGAATACCAGGGTGGCAATGTCAAGGAATACGACTCCAGCTTAATTGTTTTGCCTTACAGACACACCTTGCCTTAAATATAAAGCTTCTATTCTGTGTCTGGATGCTCAGATTTCCAAATATTGCCCTGGCTCTTCCTTCAGCATGCTGGAGATCTGAAGCCCTGCATATACCCACCAAGAGGTACTAAGATAGCCAACACTTACTTCTACTTCTTGACAGAAGGTAGCATTGGGTCCATATTGTAGCTGGCACTGGTGGTGAACATCATAGATCACTCCGGGGGCAATGACCTTGGACTTCAAGCCTTTCTTTTTAGGTATGTCATCAAGACAGAACCCCCAGCCTCGGCTGAAAACAAGTTAACAGAAATGAGAGGAGTTGTTTAGGATTCCCTTCACCTTCAGCCTTTCATTCAACAGAAACTTCCCTCTGGTTTACTCTTTGTCCTTTAAGACAACTTTATTTTTTACAAGGCAGAGAACCCTCTAGGCCCATCGGGGGGAGTTATTAAAGAAAATGAAATCATATCCCACAACATAAGCTTAGTTTATCTAGAAAATACAAGCCATGGTAAAATTAGAAAATCATTATCCTATTCTCAATGAGGTTTGAGTGACCACTCTGATCTCTGTTGGGTGTTCCTGACAGTTCCCAAGGACTCAATTCATAATTGGCTCATAAAAAGCTATTTTGGGGCAGGAGCAATCTCGGATGGGACAGGATACTCACCTGCCTGTGGCCAGAGGGCAGAGCCCATCTAGACCTCAGGATCAGAATGCAGAAGTGAAATCCGCCCCTTCTGCTGCCACCCTGACACGGTGGCCTGTGGGATGGAACCCAGCCTTTTCCAGGCATCAGCTTCTCTGTGTAAAACTTAATGCAGCTTCTGATTTAAAAAGACCCAGGTGAGGGCATCACAAGACACTGTCACTTACTCCAAGAAGCGGGTGATGTACTCCTCGCTGCACTTGGACCATGTCAGCGGAGTGGGATCGTACTGGAGCTGGCGGGACATGATGTACGGGTGTCTGCCCACAGGCTCACAGTCATTTTCTTTCCCATCATGCTGGATGCCAAAGCTGGCAGGGAGGAACCAAGCACAAGAAGAGCCAGCAGGCAGGCATTAAACAGGAAGAAAAATCATAGTTTCCCTAAGAGCATAATAACTCACAGAGAGCCACATTTGTACAGAAGGCAACTGTTTGCAAAGTGAGACTTTGAAGTTGGAGGGGCATAGCTAATTTTCAAACGAAAAAGTACGGGGAGCATTGTAGGCATGCTTTACCTCAAATATGCATCCATGGGAGTCACGCAGCTAATTCAGAAACTTCTGCTTGGCAGAAGGCTAAGAGGTCTGTCTGGCTTTCTTTCTATGAATCAGGAGTCAGGAAGGCAAATCCTGCCCCCAGCTATTTGCTTTCTCCTGCTGCAGCAACCACAGTGCACAGCACAAAAGAACAAAACCTTTCTTCTCGCTTTTTGTCATAATTTAAGAGGCAGCATGAAAGGAGAAGCCTCTGGGAGACTTTGTCAAAGTCTACAAGCTTTGAGGGATTGATGTCTTTCTACTATTGCTACAGGAGTCCTCCTAATTCAGTGGTAAAAGCAGGATTTTTAAGACAGATGATCTGTATTTGAACTCCAGCCTTGCCACTTAAATGACCTGTAAATTATTAAAACTTGCCTCATTTTCCTCTCCTAGAAGATGGGGTAGTCATCCTAGTGCTACAATGAGATCTGAATAGAACAAAGTTTGAAAACCACTTAACAGGGTACCTGGCAGATAATAAGGGCTTCACAAATGATAGAATATATTTTTAAAAATTCTTGTTTTCTTTTTATCATGATCTAGCTTATTTTCCTTTTCCATATGAAGAAGTTTAGACTTTGAGATTTGTCAACAGTCATATAGCTTGTTAGTGGTAAAACTAGGTTTCAGACACAGATCTTTGTGCTCCTAACACAGTGCTCTTGTCCGTGTGTCACTTGGTCTGTTCCCTGACCTTCCGCTGCCAGGGCTGACCCAGTGAAGCAGCCTTCAAGGGCCTTGAAGAGCTTAGCCATCCACCATGGCACGGTGGTGCCTGGGGAAGAAGACAACTCAGATGCCTTTGTTTATAAGCCATGTTCTCAAGATCACCCAAAGATGCTTTCTGAGATTCCCAGAACTCTCTCCACTGGGGTGGACTTTGAGACACTAGACATTTAAACCTGGAGACATTGGCTCACATTTCTAAACCTGTATGACCTTTTACTCTTTGTAGTGAAATTCAACTCCTCTGACCGGGAGGCTCATATCCAACTTTAATGAAACCTTCTGATGATAATTAGCAACTCTTGCTGAGAAGAGTCTTTGGGGGATTTGGAGATTTTCTTGTATTTTCACGCATTATGGTATTATCAATGTACTTAACAAACTCTAATCACATTCCACACGAATATAAAACTCACAAAGGAGTCAGAGAACTAATGTACAAAGCTCTTACCATACACCCACAAAGAATGCGGTTCAATGAAAGCTTCCTTCTGAGCAGCCTTTCCCTAGCCTGTTACAAATCCAGCCCCACCCAGATCATGAAGTACTCTACAAGTCTGACTGTTCAGTAGTTAAAATCCTAAACTGCAAGCAAGGCTTTAAAAACCTACATGAATAATGATCTTCTTAGCTGTGGATATGTCGATACACCAAGACATATAATCTAGGGACCTCACAAATGGATTTTTAAGTTTTCTCTCAAAATAAAAGTAAAATTATTCACTTGGGTGACAGCACAAGTTACTTTCTCTTTTGCATTATACACAATCAGTGATGAAACAAAGTGTGCAAAAAACAAAGGGATATCTTTGTTATTAAACTATGATGGGTGTCTTCTTGGGATATTGTTTTATTATATTTTTCTCCTTATGGTCTGTCCCAGGCCATTTCATTGATCTTTCCAATGTTTCTCAGTTTGGTCCACAGCTAATTAGAATTATATAGCTAAAAAAGAAATACCTGAGAGGCACTTAACAGTTTTTTTCTATTTATTTTTATAGGTTTGGGGGGTACATGTGCAGGTTTTTTACATAGCTATATTGCATAACACTGAGGTTTGGGCTTCTAGTGTACCCATCACCCAAATGGTGAACGTTGTACCCAGTAGGTAACTTTTCAACTCATTCTCCTCCCACTCTCCCCAGCTTTTGGAGTCCCCAGGGTCTATAATTTCCCTCTGTATGTCTGTACATACTCATTGTTTAGCTCCCACTTGTAAGTGAGAATATGAGGTATTTGATTTTCTAAGTTATTTCACTTAGGATAATGGTCTTCAACTCCATTTATGTTGCTGCGCAAGACATGATTTTGTTCTTTTTTATGGCTGTGTAGTATTCCATGGTCTATATATACCACAGTTTCATTATCCAATCATCTGTTGGTTGATTCCTTGACTTTACTATTGTGAATAGTGCTGCAATAAACATATGAGTGCAGGTATCTTTTTTACACAATAATTTCTCTTCCTTTGGGTACCTAACCAGTAGTGGGATTGCTGGGTCAAATGATAGCTCTGGTTTTAGCTCTTGAGAAACCTCCATACTGTTTCCCATAGAGTTTGTGCTAATTTATATTTCCAACCACAATGGTGTATAAGCATTCTCTTTTCTCCACATCCTTGCCAATAGCTGTCAATTTTTGATTTTGTAATAATACTCATTCTGATTGGTGTGAGATAAGTACCTCACTGTGGTTTTAATTTGCATTTCTGATAATTAGTGATGTTGAGGATTTTTTATATGTTTATTGGCCATTTTTGTGTCTTCTTTTGAAAAATGTCTGTTCTTATCCTATTCCTATTTTTTAATGGAGTTTTTTCTCTTGTTTAGTTGTTTGAATTCCTAATAGATTCTGGATATTAGTCCTTTGTCAGATGTATAGTTTACATATATTTTCTCCACTCTGTAGGTTGTCTGTTTACTCCATTGATTATTTCTTTTGCTGTGTAGAAGCTTTTTTGTTTAATTAAATCCCATTTGGCTATTTTTTGTTTTGTTGCATTTGCTTTTGAGGTCTTAGCCATAAATTCTTTGCCTGGACCAAAACTCCAAAAGAGTTTCTCCTAGGTTTTCTTCTAGGATTTTTGTAGTTTCAGGACTTACATTTAAGTCTTTGATCAATCTCGAGTTAATTTTTGTATGTAGTGAGAGAGAGTGGTCCAGTTTCTTTCTTCTGCGTGTGGCTATCCAATTTTGCCAGCACCATTTATTAAACATGGTGTCCTTTCCCCATTGTATATTTCTGTCAACTTAGTCAAAGATCAGTTCTCTCATTGCATATGGGGTCCCCCACTTATACAATGATGTTACTTGTAAATAGGGATAGTTTTGTTTCTTTCTTTCCCATATGTATGCTTTTTATTTCCTTTCCTTATCTTACTGTACTGGCTGCAACTGTTAGTACTATGTTGAATAAGAAGTGGTGAGAATGGACATCCTTGTCTTGTTGTTGATCTTAGGGGAAACATATTCAGTGATTCAGCATTAAGCATAATATTAGGTTTAAATTTTTGTAGATGTTCTTTATCAAGTTGAGGAAATTTCAATTTCTGAGTGTTTTTTATGATGAATGGATATCAAATTTTGTCAAATGTTTTATCTACTAAAATTAATATTAATATAATCGTGTGGTTTCTCTTGTTTAGCCTGTTACAATGGTGGATTATGCTGATTTTCAAATATTGAGCCAGCCTTGTATCCCTGAAATAAATTCCACTTGGTCATTGTATCTAATTCTTTTTTTCTTATATTGCTGAATTCTACTTGCTAATATTTTGTTAATTTTTTTACATCTATATTCATGAAGGATATTGTTCTTTAGTTTTCTCTTTTGCATTGTCTTTGTCTGAAATTGGTGCCAGGGTAATACCAGCTTCATAAAATGAATTAGAAAGTTTTCCCTTCTCATCCACTTTATTTGGTTTATGATTCTCGGTTGTTGACAGGTCTTTTCTTTTAATATTGAAAAATATTGCACCACTTCTTTGGGCTTCTGTTGTTTCTGATGAGAAATCCACTGTCACTCAAATAGTTTCCCTCCTATAGATGGGGTATCATTTCTCTCTTGCTGCTTTCAAGATTTTCCTTTCTCTTTAGATTTCAGAAGTTTAATTATGATAGGCCTGGGCATGGATTTTCTTTGGGTTTAACCTGGTTGAGTTTCTCTCAGCTTCTTAAATATGTAGGTTTATGTCTCATCCAATCTGCAGAATTTTCAGCCATTTGTTCTTTGAGCACTTTTTCAATGCCATTGTCTTTTTCCTCTCTTTCTGAGGCTCCAATGACATGAATATAAGATCTTTTGTTGCATTCTCACGGGTCTCTGAAGCTCTGTTCAATTTCTTTTAGTCTCTTTCTCTTTTGTTTACACAGATTACATAATTTCTATTGTTCTATTTTCTAGGTCATTAATTCTTTCCTCTGTCTCATCCATTCTACTGTTGAGCCCTAGTGTTCACTGAGCTTTTTATTTACATTCTTGCATTTTTCAGTTCTACATGTTTGACTCTTCTTCATGTCTTTCATTTCTTAGCTGACACATTATTTTTTCATTTGTTTAAAGGTTGTTGGTAATTGCTTATTTAAGCTTTTTTCACCACGGCTGCTTTGAAATATTTATCAGCTAATTCTAAAATCTGTCATCTCTTGACATTCTTTTTTTTCATTCAGTTTGAGATATTCCGGTTCTTGGTATAACGAGTGATTTACATTGAAACCTGGAGGTTTTTATATTATGTTATGGATATTATTTAAATCTTCGCTTTTAGCTTGCTTTTCTGACACTACTCTGGAGGGGAAGGGAGTGGGGCCACTGTTTCATTACTGCCAAGCCTCTATAGATACCTGAGTTGTCAAAGGGATGGCTCCTTGTTACTGTTTAGGGGTGGATGAAATTTCTGGCTCCCCATGTAATCTGTCCTGACACCACAGGGGTGGGGCTAGGGGAGCCCTCATTACTGGCCTGTAGGGATCAAAGTCTTAGTCCCTAACTGGTCTTTTTGACACTACCCAAGTAGTGGTGTTTGATGCTTTGTTATAGCTTCACACAGATGCAAGTCTAGGCTTCCCACCCAAGACTTTGCTAGCATAGAGCCACAGTTTTACAGTTTTTTCTTTCCTTTGCTGTTCACCTGGAGTAGAAGAGTTACTGTCTAAAATTTTCTGTCTTGTTAGACTGTCCCTTTCCTACTCCTTTGGATAGAGAGAACAGGCGTAAGTGGGTGATTTTGTGTGTGTGTATTTCCAGGTTGTTGCCATCATCAGTTCCAAGTCTGGCATATAAGAGAGGAAAGAAAAGCCAGGGAATTCACCACCATGTCACTCTTCAGGTTCTGTGGTCCTCAGCCTGTCTTCCTTCTCTCCATCTTTCAGTCTTCCTATGTTTGTTTTCGATATAGTGTTCAGTGTTTTTCATCATACTTAGTAGAAGGCATATGGAAAAGTATGTATATTCTATCTTCCATGACTTATAACTTTTTAAGGGGCAGCATTTAATGCCCCTGAGTAAGCTATTGGTAACAGATGCTACTGGTACCTGTTCATAGACTCACCACTAGCTGCCTTCCAGCTGCTAGTATATGCATCTCTTTACCTGGGATTTCTCCAGAGCCAAATTAGACTGCTCTGCTGAAAGTATCAAGGAATTATTAATAACAACCTCTGGGAACAGCCTCTAACCAACAACTTAAGGGTGTTGGTATATAAAACAGCCCAGTTCTTCTCACCTTGGGTAGGGTAACTCTGAAATGTGTGTTGTATATCGTTCTCAGAGTTTGTCCATGGGATTAAGGTTCAACCGCTCAGAGTGGAAGCTGAGATAATGAACTGTTTATTGTCTACCTTCCCTGTTCTGTTTTACACCCTACTTCCCTACTGGTATTTCCTTTACCTTCCACATAAATTAATTGCTCTCAAATCCTTGTCTCGGGGTTGACTTTTTTTTTTAAGTTTTATTTATTTATTTTTATTTTATTTTATTTTATTTTACTTTAAGTTCTGGGATACATGTGCAGAATGTGTAGGTTTGTTACATAGGTATACATGTGCCATGGTGGTTTGCTGCACCCATCAACTCATCATCTAGGTTTTAAGCCTAGATTATGCATTAGGTATGCCCCGAATGCTATCCCTTCTCTTTCCCCTGAACCGCGAAAGGCCCCAGTGTGTGATGTTCCCCTCCCTGTGTTCATGTGTTCTCACTGTTCGACTCCCACTTATGAGTGGGAATATGAGGTATTTGGTTTTCTGCTCCTGTGTTAGTTTGCTGAGAATAATGGCTTTCTGAATAAACTCAAGGACGGTTCTCTAGTTCTGCCTTCAATGTTCTTTAATTCTTTTACTTAGAAACTTGATATTTAGTTAAACAGGTTTTTTTTAGGAGCTAGATCCTCACTTTTTTCCTGCATAATTTGAAATAGAACAATAATAACAACAAAAGTAGAGGATAAAGAAACCTTATAGTAGTTTTATTTCCACAATGCATCAGATAGTTCTGAATGAGTGTTCGGTTTAACCTTACTACAATATCAAAGTGATTCAGGTAGTGACTCAGTTCTAGTCTGTTAAATAATCCACCACTCCCAATAACTACTAAACATCTACCACTATTTGTTTTTAAGTGTTCAGGGAAATTGTGCCCAAGTAATGTTACCATGAGGTTCTTAACTTTATTAGAGAAAATTTGAAATCTGAAAGGAGGATCATACTTGCCCTTAGCTTTGTTTACTTAGGTGGCCTTCCTTACAGAGGTCATGTGTCCATGCCCAGGAAGTTAAGTCAATGATTGCCTCAAAAATTGGGCAACATTGCTTTTGAAGGACATATTTAACATATTTATTGTTACAAGATCATGTCGAAATTGAGGATAGAAAGAACCCATCCTTGGAACACAAAAAGTGAGGATTCGAGAATGTTTTTATCAAGCAAAGTCTTTTCCACTCCTCTTTGGTTTGAGTATACCATTGTTGGGATGGCTTGAGTGATAACTTCTCAGTTTGACCAAGTTACAGTCACCTAGCATTGTTTGGCCAGCAGGTACTGTTGACAACAATGTCTTGACTGAAGGCCACAGGGGCCATGTCCTTCCACATATCAGAACTGGGGACTCCTGTCTGTTTGCGCGTAACAATAACTTAACATTTTGCCAGGTTTTATTATCGACATGCCAACAACTACGGCCTAGCCTTATCAAGATGGCCAGCTCCCCTGTATCCCTAATTATTATTTAATGAAAGCAAGTCACTTAGCTTCTCTATCTCTGAATTTTTGACAACTAAGGATACGGGAATATATCACATTTATAACCAAGGCTTTTTTGGTGAGAATCCAATAAATCACCTTAGATATTGCTTAGTTCAACCTACTCATTTTATAGATGAGGAAACAGGTATAGAGTGGTGAAGGGAATTATCTAAGGTCATAATATTGGTCAATAGAAAAGTCAGAACAACAATTCTCTTTCTCCAGTTCTCAAGGCAATGCTCTGGCTTTATAATGTAGGTAAAATTGTTTTAGAAAGTCCAAATGTTATATTGGAAAAATGGTGAGCAAGCCGAAACTGGAGAGGCCAGGCCTGGAATAATTCAGTCTCCGGTGTTTTTTCCAATCTTGCCTCTTTTCTAGTTGTGCACTAAGAATATTCCCCAGCATTTTTCCTTCTTCAAAGGGAGGAGATCCAGGCTGATGAATACATGACAGGCAGGGGATATAACTCAGCTGTTCATGTGCCTCCCCACACAGTTTCCTATTAGTATGATGCTCTCTTATTTGTGGTTAGCAAATATAACAGCAAATAAAGTTACAAATAAGCTAAGATCTTTCCTCCATGGAAACCTCTGATATCTGGTGAATTCAGAATCTCATTATATCTTCACTCAAGCCTTCTGAAACCTGCCTTCAAGGAATTCACCTAATGAAATTCAAACAATTTTGTGAACAACTTAGACATCCAGTTAACTGGTGTTCATGTTATAGTCTTTCCAAATTTACAGCAGTTTTCCATTTTTTATTTATTCCATGTCCTCCTTTAATAAACATAAGTAAAATGGGACTAACAGTACTATCTATTTCAAAAGGTTGTTAAGCAGGTCCAATGATGCAATAAAAAGCACAATGGCACAAAGTAAGGTGCAAAAATGTTAGGTTTTGTGGCTTTTTAGTGATATTAACATTATCATTTCATAAGAACTAACCAAGGGTTATTCCTCAATTAAACAACTGAGTTCAAGCTTATCTCTGTCCTTCCTCCATTCTAATCCAGAGAACTGGAGTGGCCTATTTGGTTCTGTGATGTGTGTGAGTATACATGGTCTGGGCAGTGGAGACATTGGAGCCTATGAGGTGTGTTACTATCCCCACTTTACAGATGAAAGCAGAGGTTGAGGAGGGTGAGTCACAAGCCACAGTATAATCTGAGTTTCCTGACCCCCAATTTGAGGTGTGTTCCATTCTGTCTGCTGATATTGACACACGAATATGGTGAGCAGACCTCCCTATCATTGGCCATTTACCTGTGTCCTAGCTCATGGGCAATTGTGAAAGCCAGAGGGAGTCCCGAATCTTCATTGATGTTACAACTGCGGTGAGGCTGACACATTCCTGAAAGGTGAGACAGGCCCAGGGTCTCACAGGGGCGATTGAAACCAGCACAGATGTCCTTTCTGAAAGCAGAGAATAGAGAAGCTCAGGCGCCCAAAGGAACATCTGGAAAAACCTCCTGGAAAAAAATCTGGGTATAAACTCACATTCCGTATGGTCTGTAAAGTATGCTTGGCATTTTTTAAAAAGTCTACATGAATGTAGGCAGCAATTTTGAATTCATTGAGATGATTCTGATTTTACCTTTTGATTACTGAATTTCACCAACACAGAATGTGGGAAAATGTAGCAAATGTGTTATTTTGAGTTTATTTTGCTCTGGGTCTCGGGAGGTCAAATTACATGATTTGGCCAACAAAAGACTTTATTGAAAACTCAAGTTAATTTGAACTTTTAAATAGGGAAGGAACAATCAGCAGGGACTGGAGTTTTTCAAATATGAAAATCCTTTTTAGTCTTTCTGAGGTCTGTGTTCGAAACTCATCTAAGAACTTCCTTTTCCCATTCATGAAAAAGATAGTTGGTCCCATCAACCTATCCAGAGATCTAATACTTGTCTATCCAGCCCCATTCCACTAACAATATTGCATATATGAGAGAATGCATGCCTGCGTGTGCATGTACACCTAGAATCTCAGAAAATACTAATTATGGCTTTTAAATAGAAAAAACATGCTCCCATAAACTGGTAGAGATTATTTCAATCACGGACAAGAGTTTTCAAAGAGTCATTAATTAGTCACTAGGTTTTCTTTAGCACAACAGGAGATCTTTGCCAAGAGTGACTAGCAGCAATGGCCACCATGTTGTGAGCTCTAGTTAATTGAACACCAGCAGCTAACGGGGTTTGTGTGGGCACCATTTCTAGCAACAAATGGTCTCCTGCTTTTTGCATCCGTTGGGCCACCGAAAAGATCCAGACTTTGAGAACCCATGTGAAGCTTCATTCTCCAGGTGGCAATGGCTGGGGTAATAGGACAGGAGAGAGCAGGCCCAGTCTCAGCACATGCACCACAAACTCAAATCCGCACTCTCACTAGCAGCAGCAGTTACTGGGGGTTCAGTACTGGAGAGCGAGATTATACAGCCCAGTCATTTACGTAACTTCTAGGTCTGTAAGAGAACTAAGCACTTTTCTACCCCTGCTGCAGAATGCACTTGTTATTACTTCATTCAAAAAGTCCAGGTCTGCGTGAAGCTGCTGGAAAAAGATGAATGGTGCTCATTGCTGATCCCCTGACTTTCTCATTTTGATATGGCAGGAGGTCAGGCACATTAAATACTAATTATAAGTGCCTCTGAAGTGTCCAGCACTAAAGAAAAAAGCGGCTAACAAAAGAATTATAGGAATATCGTTCTTACAGGCAAGCAGCTTAAGCTCTACTTCTACCATGCACTGGGGCCACTATGTAACAGAAAATATGTCTTGGCTTGCAGCAGCCACTAGCTGCACATGTGGAACCCACATTGGGTGTGTTCCAGGCCAAATCCTCCGTCTACTGAATACTGTTCTGTAGAGAACTCTGTTAATGTGGATCTCAGCATAGTCTCTCAGAGGCAAAGCTCAGTCTCATACCTCCCTCCCTTCGTGATCCTACCTATCTTTTCAGGCAAGTGGTTTCCAATGAGGGTGGGTGATTTTGCTCTTCACCCCCTCCTAAGGGACATTTGGCAATGTCTGGAGACAGTTTCAGCTGTCAGAGCTCGGAGGAGAGTGCTACTGACATCTCATGGGTAGAGGCCCGATATGCTGCTAAATGCCTTACAATGCACAAGATAGGCCCAACAACAAAGAATCATCAGCCCCAAATGTCAATAGTGCTGAGGGTGGGAAATACTGCTATAGAACTTGAAATGCTCTCCACTGTCTAGGAGCTGTTGAGGTTCAACACACTTTTATGCAAACAGACCCCTGTCCTAAGGAAGGAAAGTGACTATAAGAAAAAAAGGAGAGCAGATCCTTCGTATTCATATTGGGTAACAGCCAAGGGTATGGCTGTTGGGGTCAAACTACCTGGACTTAAGTCCCAATTGTACCCTTTAACAGCAATGAGATTTTGGGCAAGAGTCATAACCAAGGCTCAGTTTCCCTACATGTAAAATATGAATGATTAATAGTAGCCAACTACCAGTGTCCTTGTGGGAAGTAAATGGAACAATGGCTGTTCTAATAGACATAGCACAGTGCCTGGCCCATATCAAACATTTCACACATGTAAGCTATCATCAACTCACTCATTTCTTCAGGTGAGAATGACAGGAGCATCTGATTCTGCTCTCAGGGGAAGGAAAGACTTTCTGAGACACAATTTAGTGGGCAATGTCATTCCCTGACTCTGGGGTTCTTCCCTACAGAAGTTTCTGTCTGAGCGAAGCCTTCACCTGGCCTCTTGACAAGGTCCTTGGTGTCCCCAGGCTGTCTGCTAGCTCCCCAGAGTCCCCGTGCTTACATTCCACACCCAAGCTATTTCCCAGGGGAGCTACTGATCAACCCAAGGTGTCTTAGAACCGAATGAACCTACTGTTACAGGCTTATGTCAAAAACTTCCTGTGGGATACATTCACATTTAACCAGCGTTTTAATACCTTCACTCAAAAGAGTGATTCTGATGACTGGAGTTTTGGATCAGGGCAAGGTAGACATTTGGATAGGGTGGGGGCTGATTATCCTTCCTTGTAGGGATTCTATGCATTGAGATGATCTTATCACAGGGACAGATCACAGGGCCAAAATGTTCATGGGCAGCCTATCGTCCAAAGGGACAGTGCACACCAAGGGCCTTTCAGTGCTTGAGGTTCTCTGTGGTTGAAGGGCAGGGCCAAGAGGCCTCCTTTACTATACATCCCTGGACTTCTGGACAAATAGGCGTAGGGAGCCCAAGAAGAATTTACTTTACCCCATTCTAATATAAGCCCTTCTTTCATCTAGATTAAAATAGTGCCTAGTATATAGTAGGTGCTCAATAAATATTTATTGAATCAATGAGCAAACATAGCCTTCAAAGAGCAAGAGTTGATCAAGAAAGTTCATTGGATTTTTACAGCTATGAATCCTGGAAGGTTTGGTGGTTCTTATTAGCACTATAGGCTCTATTTGTGATTAGAACAAAATGATATTTTCATGGGAGTAGAAGGGAGAAAGGTGTAACCAAACCAGTCTGCCTACTCAGTGGGGTCCTGCTCCCCATATCCTATCCTCAACATCAAACAGTTAAAAGGTGTACAGATTTCTGTAAAGATATTTCATGTTTCTACATTGGAGAAAAATAAAATAGCAAAGGATTGGAAATCCCACTGGTTAAAAGTAACAAGAATCTTTAATGAGGCTCTGCAAACAAGCTTCCTGCTTGTTTATAGAGTTACATGAAGAAACCAGTTTTAAAAATGAAATCATCAGTGGGATAGGAAAGAGGTATGCATTTTGCCAGCAGATGCAGTTTATTAACAAGGAGAGCTTTATTGTATTAGCAAGTTTGTTAAGCTGTTTCCTCTACTGATAGGGAAGTCAGGAGTTGACTAGATCAAAGACACTGTCTTTACAAGAGCAGCAAAGAATAGTGAGAATGTCATGGGTTTGAATACCTGGTAAGCCTTTCACCTGCCAGCCCTCCCTGCTTTACTGCCCCTGGGTTCCATGTAGTCTCTGGTGTACCTGGTGAGAAGGACAGCCACGTCATGATGAACAGGATTGAGGTCACTCTTGGGATTGATACTCTTCTGCCACTTGCAGAAGCTAGACAGTGTCTTCTCTGCATGATGAACTATTTTCAGTCCTTGCTGGAGAAGGAAGAAGAAGAGATTAGCATGAGTGAGCTCACTGTGGTCAGGGACCATTGCATTAGGCATTCGTCTCCAGAGGCGTCCAAGTGAGATGAATTCAGGGTGAGGGCATCAGACATTTGGCAGTCATGTGGCAGAGGCCAACTGACTCCTCTTGACTAATCTTCTGCCTTAAACACTCCCACTCTAATGACCTCCACTAGAAGAACCTGAAGGGAAAACTCCAAGACAGAAATTACGACTGGGACAAGCAGCCCTTGAAGAAAATTTTAAAATATGTTAGCAATAACCAAAAGCTATTTGAAGGTCTATTTCTGTGTCTCTCTGCATCCTAAGCCAATGCAATATCGAAGAGGCATTTTTATTTCTAATGCAAAATAAGAAGATTTTCAACAAACGTTTTTTCTTCTCATGAGACATCCTGCAGGGCTAGGGTTGCGCTGGATGTTTTCTAACACTTGAATTTTATCTTGGTTTGACACCCATGGGTGAAGGACAGTGGATGACATAATCTCTCCAGGCTGCTGACCAGTTAGGAGAATTGGTCACCTGACAGCAAGTAGGATGCTGTAGCAGATGCCCCCAGCTTGCAGCTTCAAGGGCTTCTGAGGCCTATGCCAGCCCTGTGGCATCCGCTTGACTGGTAGCTACTACTGGGGCTAGGAGGGGAGGGATTACTCCAAATTACCTGGATGAACACTTGTTGAATGGGGAGAAGAAGAAAGACATAATCAGCTCTTTAAGGGCTCTGTTTTAAGTTGAATTTCCAAAGGGGAAATTACTTTCCCTTGCCTCATTTCTTTGGGGCCTCCACATAGAGCCATCCCTGGTACAGGATGGATTCCACCAGGAGGATGACTAACCTCCACTGGCTCACTCTCATCTGAGCCTTGCTCTGGGCTCAGTCCAAGAACTTCAGGACAGTCTCTGCATCAAATTATGAGCTTGCTTCTCTACCATTCTGTATTTTGCTGAGGCCCACACCCAAATCATAAAAAGCCTAAGGGGCTTCAGTTATGTGTTAGAGGCATTTTTAGGTATCCTCATCATAAGTAACTATTAAAGACCAGTCTCCTTTTGTGAAAACACCGAAAGGTGGCTCATCATGTGTTAAAAGTCACTGAGCTGCTCAGCATAAAGAATTTAGATGGAATAAACCGACTTCATTATTTAATAATCTTCATTGTTACATCATCCAGCAGAATGACATATGGTAGAGGAATTCTGGCGGACAAACTGGGAATGAGGGAGTCAGCCTCCAATTCAACCAGCCAAGCTGCTGCTAGATTAACAGCCCTCCCTAGATGGGAGCAAACGTGCCCATCCATGACAAAAAAACTGGTCAGGTGGCATGAATCAGGAATAAACGGAAGGGAAAAGAGAAAAGGAAAGAAAAAAAGGAGGGAGGAAGGAAAGGGTGGAGAGAAAGGAAGGAAACATTTCTTGATCATTTACTATGTGCCAGATGCTTTTACATATGCTGTGTCTTTTAATTGCGTCTACTCAGTATTATTTGTAAAGAAGGCATTATCATTTTTATTTTATAATAAGGGAAATTAAATCTCAGAGAAGTGAAGAACTAGATCAAGTTCACTTAGCTCAGATATTGAGTCAAAGAATATAAGAGGCCGCGCACAGTGGCTCAAGCCTGTAATCCCAGCACTTTGGGAGGCCGAGGCGGGTGGATCACAAGGTCAGGAGATCGAGACCATCCTGGCTAACACGGTGAAACCCCGTCTCTACTAAAAATACAAAAAATTAGCTGGGCGTGGTGGCGGGTGCCTGTAATCCCAGCTACTCGGGAGGCTGAGGCAGGAGAATGGCGTGAACCCGGGAGGCGGAGCTTGCAGTGAGCCAAGATTGTGCCACTGCACTCCAGCCTGGGGGACAGAGAAAGACTCCGTCTCAAAAAAAAAAAAAAAAAAAAAAAAAAGAATATAAGAAAGGTTTCTAGATAAAACTTGGAGTTGCAGTTGGTCACCAACCTCACTGGGAAGGTGCCTCAGTTCCAGCTCCTTCAGACAGGAAGGCATGTTATCACATAAAACATCAACTATGATCAGATATTTTTCTGGTCTGTTTTTAACCCTACATTTCTTTGTTATGTTTTGGGAGAGGTCTCTTAGAGAACACTCATTAATTTAACATTACCATTTACAATTACCAATAGTATTACCACTTATAATTGTTATAAAAAGTGAAATACTTAGGTATAAATTAACAAAACATATACAGGATCTGTATCCTGAAAATTATAAAATCCTGCTTAAAGAAGTCTAAGACCTAAGTCAATACAGAAACATACTGTGTTAATGGATTTGAAGATTCAACATAGTAAAGACATGATCTATTCTCCCAAGCTATGAATGTATAGCTTTAGTGCAATTCCTATCAAAATCTCAGCAACTCTGTTGTAGACACACACAAGCTAATTCTAAAATTTATATCAAATTTATTAAAAAAGTTCCAGGCCTTGGATTAGCTAAAGCAATTCTGAAAAAAGAAAAATAAAGTGGAATGTATCACTTTACCTCATATTAAGGCTTACTATATAGCTATAATAGTCAAGACAGTGTGCTATAGGTGCAGGGATAGTCACATAGATCAATGAAACAGACAGGGAACCCCAAAAGTGACCCACCTAGATATGCCCAACTGATTTTTGACAAAGATAAAAAAGCAATTCACTGAAGGAAAGATAGCCTTTTCAACAAATTATGCTGGATAGCAAGAAAACAAATAATCCAATTGAAAAATGGGCAAAGGACCCGAATAGGTATTTCTCAATGGAAGACATACAAATGGCCAACAGATATACATATAAAAAGTCAACATCACTTATCATCAAGGAAATGCAAATTAAAACTATAATATGATACCATCTCATACCTGTTAAAATGGCTACTATCAAAAAGATCAAAGATAAGATTTGGAGAGGTTGTGGAGGAAAGGAAACCATTGTACACTGTTGGAAGAAATGTAAATTAGTAGCCATTATGGAAAACAGCATGGAGGTTTCTCAAAAAATTAAAAAAAGAACTACTGTATGATCCCAGAATCCCACGGGGTATATATCCTAAGGATATACAATCAGTAAGTCAAAGAGATACCTGCCATGTTCACTGCAGAATTATTCACAATAGCAAGATATGGAATCAACCTAAGTGCCCATAGACTGATGAATGGATAAAGAAACTGTAAGATATACATATCATATACATTCCATTATTTATATGGAACAAATGTGCCCACTCAACATAAAAAACTGGCCAGGTGGCATGAATCAGAAATAAAGGGAAGGGAAAAGACAAGGGAAGTATATATATATAAAATGGAATACTATTCAGCCTTAAAAGACAAGGAAATACTGCCATTTGTGACAACGTGGATGAACTTTGAAGACATAAGTGAAATAAGCCAGGCACAGGAAGACAAATACCACATGATCTCACTTATGTGGAATCTAAAAAAAGTAAAACTCAGAAGCAGAGATCAGGGGCTGGGGGAAGAGCTGGAAGAGGTTTGTCAAAGGATTCAAAATTTCAGTTTAGATAGGAGGAATAAGTTCAAGAGATCTATTGTACAACATGCTGACTGTCGTTAATAATGATGTACTGTACTGTATACTTGAAAATTGCTAACAGAGTAGATTTTTAAGTAGTCTCATCACAAAAAAGTAAGCATACAAGGTAATGTATGTGTTAATTAGCCTGATTTAGCCATTCCACCATGTACACATATTTCAAAACATGTTGTACACCAAAAATAAATACAATTTTTGTCAATTAAAAATAAATTTAAAATGTATAAGAGAGAAAGAGAGAGATCAAGAAGAGGGGCCTAAACCAAAGCCAAAGCCATGAGCAACGGCCAAGAATTACACAAAATGTGAGAGAAAGACTTCAGGTGGAAACCACAGATGTTGTGCCGAACCTCTATTAACCTCATCAGGTTCAAGAGGCTGAAGAAGAGACCCGAGGCCAGCAAATGAGATACAGGGTTTTATTAGGGGCTTATGTGATGGGGAGAGGGTCCAGTGGTGGGCTGGACAATATATCTGCCTTCCCACCATCGATCCCTCTGCCTCCCATAAAGATTTATGGGGATCACATCTCTCAGGGGGTAGATGAGGCAGGAAAATAGGGTCTAGAGGCAGGTAAAACATTCACACTTCGGCTACAACAGGAAATGTCCTCTCCATAGGGCATATGCCATAAATGACTTTGTAACTTTACTTCATCCTCTCCATTTACATAGGGCGTACCCCAAGTAACCAATGGAATCCTCTAAGGGGAATTTAAACTCCCCAGAATTCTGTAACAGGGCCTTTGAACCTCTAAGCTCAGTCCTGCTCCCACACTGTGGAGTGTACTTTCATTTTCAGTAACACCCTTCATTCCTTCCTTGCTTTGTTTGTGTGTTTTGTCCAATTCTTTAAGATGCCAAGAACCTGGACACCCTCCACCGTTAACATACACAGTCCAGTGGTGCAGGGCTGGCCAGAAAAACTACAACCACCTGACGACATCATGTGGTCTATATAGTATTTTCACTTAATAACCTCCTGCTAATAACCTCCACCTGGCAACCTTCATTTACTCCAAAACTCAGGGCCTCAATCCCCTGTATAGCCTGTGTTCCATAGGATAGGGGAGAGGCTCAGGTGTTTATCATAGATAAGGCACAAATCTCTAGCTTGTAACACACATTCAGGTGTATCTTCCATACAGGGTCTTTTTTTTTCTATTGAGACGGATTCTTTGTTGCCAGGCTAGAGTACAGTAGCACAAACTCAATTCACTGCAACCTCCACCTCCCAGGTTCAAGGGTTTCTCCTGCCTCAGCCTCCCGAGTAGCTGAGACTACAGGCGCGTGCCACCATGCCCACCTAGTTTTTGTATACTTAGTAGACACAGGGTTTCACCATGTTGGCCAGGATGGTCTTGATCTCTTGACCTCATGATCTGCCTGCCTTGGCCTCCCAAAGTGCTGGGATTATAGGCGTGAGCCACCACGCCTGGCCACCATACAGGGTCTTTTTAAGGATATGCTTAAATTATTGCTATTAGGTGTGTTTACTCTATACCAGATTAATCAGCTTTTTATATATGTGAGTCCCAGTGAGGTTCTACATAATAATAAATCCACATTTCATGCTTAGCACGTTATGGCTTATCAATTACTTCCACATACTTCATCTTATTTGATTTTGTGAACAACTATGTGAAGTATTACTAGTTAGGAGAGTGATGATTAACCCCTGTCTACTGATAAGAAGAAAGTTTACTTTAGTAATTAGAATTGATCACTAATGGTTTTCAAGTGGTAAAGCCACAAATAGTACATAAAACTTAAAGAGTTTTCACTTACTGAAGCCCCGTCTTTACTAAAAATACAAAAATTAGCTGGGTGTGGTGGTGCATACCTGTAATCTCCAGCTACTTGGGAGGCTGAGGCAGGATAATTGCTGGAACTCAAGAGGCGGAGGTTGCAGTGAGCCAAGATCACGTCACTGCACTTCAGCCTGGGCAACAGCGAGACTGTCTCAAAAAAAAAAAAAAAAAAAAAAAAGATTTCTCGCTTACCGAGACTCATACTTGAAAGAGTGAATATACAACCTCAATAATAGGAATAATTCTGTATGGTTGCAACTGGTTACACTATTGGTTGTATCTGTAGCATTTTTGGCATATTTGCATTTTCCATAGGTCCTCCATTATTTTATATGCACCTCAAAGACTATATTTTCTCTATAACTCTCTACTTTGCTCTGGTGGATGGGAGGATATTGAAGTCCTGCTGATGATTAAATAATCTGAAAACGAACTCTGTTTAGAGCCCCAATAGTGCCTAGCATGATTCTAAAACACCTTATGAATGACAGCACTCATTAAACCAAACACTTCTAAAGATAGGTAGATCATTAAATATCTATGTATCTTCTATCTTCTAAAAATAATTAGATAACTAAGGATCTCCTCAGTTCTCAGCCACATTCTCCTGACAGCTGTCATTTGAACTGGAATGGAACTTGGTACCAGTTAAAAAGTCATTCTGTATTAATTAGGCTACCAGACGCAAGATAGGGAAGCTCAAAGGCAACAGTTTTGGAAATCATTAAGATTCCAGAGCACCTTTGAAAGACTTTTCTCAATTAACTTCACCATACTACTGCACCTGCTTCCAATATCTTTCTATCCTAGCATTTGTTTTAATGTGCACAAGATACTAGGAAACAAACCTGACAAATCCTCACCTCAAGCAACAAGAAGTAAATGACACAGATACTCCTTGAGTTACAACAGGGTTATGTCCTGATAAACTTGTCATCAATTCAAAATATCGTAAGTCAAAAATGCAACGAATACTCCTAACCTACCAAATATTGTAACTTAGCACAGCCTACATTAAATGTGCTCAGAACACTTACATTAGCCTACAATTGGAAAAAAATCATCTCATACAAAGCCTATTTTATAATAAAGTGTTGAATATCTCATGTAATTTACTGAATACTGTACTAAAAGTGAAAAGATTATATGGGCACTCGAAGTATGATTTCTGCTGAATGCATATAATTTTCTCAAGTCAAAAAATCATAAAGGGAAACATTGTAAGGGGACACCTGTATTTGTGTTCTGATATTTAGTAGTCCTGGCATCTATTTTCACCTAGGGATCTGTTCCTTGATGATTGATCTACTGATTTACATTACAGTTAAATCTGCTTTGGAGGAATTTTTTTTTTCTTTATGAGGCAGGGTCTCACTCTGTCGCCCACGCTGGAGTGCAGTAGTGCAATCCTCCAGGGTTTAAGTGATTCTTGTGCCTCAGCTTCCTGAGTAGCTGGGACTATAGGCCTGCAACACCACATCCAGCTACTTTTTCTATTTTTCGGTAGAGACAGGGTTTCACCATGTTGGCCAGGCTGATCTCAAACTCCTGACCTCAAGTGATCCACCTGCCTTGGCCTCCCAAAGGGCTGGGATTACAGGCATGAGACACCACACCCGGCCTCTGGAGGATTCTAATCAGATACTTAGCTGATTTTTTCCTCCCTCTTACCTTGCAAGTCAGTCACCATTTATCAGACTTGTAACTTTCCCACTGATGACACAATCAAGTTCAGGACAAATATCTCGATTCAATAGCAACTAAAGTTCTCAATTTCTTTGTTTTTTTGGGGGAAATTGCAGACAGCAAGCAAAGTCAGCCCAAAATAAAAGGTGTTCAGACTAAAACAATAATGAAACATGCATTTTAATAAAGACATGTAAAGTAAGCCAAAAATAGGGATTTGCATTCATTTGAAAATAGAAAAACAGTGGTCTGAAAGTAATCAATACAATTAGTTAGCAGACATAAACTTTCGAACAAATAAAATTGAACATGTCTATGTTCAGCAAATCATAATTCTTTACAGTCCTTCCTGAATTATTATGGTTATTTCTAAAGCTATTTTCCATAATAGCGAATACTCTTTCTCCAGTCTTTCTCCTGTTTTCTACCACAGTCTTTTCTTTTGTTTGTTGCAATGATACCATCCAGTTCCCTAAAACTTTTGACAATGTTTCACGTTGCCCATGAGGATGTTGCCCATGGGGATGGGGAAGCTCTTACCCAAACCATATTCAATCTGTGAAACGCTCCACAATAATCCTGTACCCATAGGTAAAGTCCAAGCATCACGTAAAGTCCAAGCATCACGTAAAGTCCAAGCATCACGTAAAGTCCAAGCATCACGTAGGATATGTCATTAGTTCTACTGTGTGTGTTTATTGTGTGAATATCATGACCTGGGAATGAATTCCATTTGTTTTTGGAATACATCACTATATTTGCACTCTATAATGTAGTAGATCTGTTAAACTTTTACTTAAATTAATATTACACTTATTCTGCACTTCTTGAATATACGAGTTGAAGGCCAGAAGGTGTAGTATTAAAAAAAAAGGCAAAAGTCTTAGATTAAGAAATTCGTAGTGAAAAATTCAAATCCAGATAATAAAGCATTATTTGCATTTGGGAAAATAAATATACAGTGCTGGAGCAACTAGATATCCACAGACCAAAAACAAATAAATAGAGAGAAAGAAGAATTTCAATCTAAACCTCATAGCTGGTACAAAAATTAATTCAAAATGGATCATAGACTTAAATATAAAATGTGAAACTATGAAACTTCTAGAAAAAAAAAAGCATAGAAAATCTTAGGAACCTAGGGATAGGCAAAGAATTTATAGACTTGGCACTAATAACACAATTAAGAAAAGGAAAAATTGATAAATTGGATCACATCAAAATTAAACACTTTTGCTTTGAGAGAAACCTTATGAAGAGGATAAAAAGAGCTACAGTGTGGGATAAAATACTTGTAAACCACATATTTGACGAAGGACTTATATTTAAAATACGTAAAGAGCTCTCAAAACTCAACAATAAAAAAACAAACAATAAGAAAATAGGCAAATATCGTAAAGAGACATGTCACCAAGGAGGATATACAGATAGCAAATAAGCACATAAAAAGATACTCAACATGACTAGCTATCAGGGAATTGCAAGTTAAAACCACAATGATATATTACTACACATTTACCAGAATGGGTAAAATAGAAAATCATGACAACACCCAAATGCTGGTGAGGATGTGGTAAAACTGAATCATTCACTGCTGGTCAGAGTGGAAAATGGTGTAGTCATTATGGAAAAAGTTTGGTAGTTTCTTAAAAAAAAAACCACCTATGGGTGGTCGGGCGTGGTGTCTCACACCTGTAATCCCAGCACTTTGGGAGGCTGAGATGGGTGGATCACCTGAGGTCAGGAGTTTGAGACCAGCCTGGCCAACATGGTGAAACCCCATCCCTACCAAAAGTACAAAAATTAGCCTGGTATGGTGGCGGGTGTCTGTAATCCCAGCTACTCAGGAGGTTGAGGCAGGAGAATTGCTTGAATCCAGGAGTCGGAGGTTGCAGTGAGCCAAGATCGTGCCACTGCACTCCAGCCTGAATGGCAAAAGTGAGACTCTATCTCAAAAAACAAACAAACAAACAAACAAAACCCTACATAGGCAATGACCATATAACTTAGCAGTTACATTCCTGTGCCTTTATTCCAGAGAAGCGAGGACTTATGTTCACACAAAAACCTGTAGTTGAACGTCTATAGTAGTTTTATTCATAATAGCTAAAAACTGGAAACAACCCAAATGTCCCTCGGTGGGTGAATAGTTAAACAAATAGGTACATATAACACCACTCAGCAAAAAGGGGACAAACTCTTGATACACACAATTTGAATGGATCTCAAGAGAATTATGCTGAATGAAAAAAATCCAGTCTCAAAAGTTATATCTGGTATTATTCCATTTATATGACATTCTTGAAATGACAAAAATCATACAGATGCATTATCACAGAGCAGATTAGTGCTTATCAGGGATCAGGTAGGTAGGTGGAAGGGAAGTATAAAAGGTATGAAAGGGTAGCACAAGAGATGCTTGTGAGGGAACTGTTCTAATGTTAATTGTGGTGATGGTCACACAAACCTATATGTGTGACAAAAATTGCATAGAACTAAATGTATACACACATGATCATGCACATGCACACACCACTGTGTGCATCTGAAGGTAGGTGGAATTGTTGGACTATCACATTCTGAGTTGTCATATTGTACTAAGATTACACAAGATGTTACCATTAGGAGAAAATGAATGAAGGGTAATAGGAATTTCTCTGTACTATTTCTTACAACTGCATGTGAATGTACAATGAACTCAAAACAAACAGAAAAATACAAAAACACCTTAAAAATAACTGGTCAGGACCAAGGCTGGAGGGTTGCAATAGAAGATCTTATAATACTTTCTGGTACAATCCTATGCAGATTACTCACTGATTATATGTAAGAACTCATACCTTTGAATCAAAGGGAACCTGCAGTCTTTCAGACGAGTTACAGTGGGTAGGAAGAGCCCATGCACTCACACAACCGCACAACCACATACTCACATACCCATACACACCCACGTACTCACAAACACACACACATCCACCTACATACACACACACCCATATACATACCCACACACATCCACACACTCACATACCCACACACCCACATACTCACACACACACCCACATACATACACACACACCCACATACTCACATACACACACACCCACATACTCACATACACACACACCCACATACTCACATACACACACACATCCACATACATACACACACACCCACATACTCACATACACACACACATCCACATACATACACACACCCCACATACTCACATACACACACACATCCACATACATACACACACACCCACATACTCACATACACACACTCACATATATACAAACCCACATACATACACACACATCCACACTCATACACACACATATACACACCCCCACATACATACACACACATCCACACTCATACACACACATATACACACCCCCACATACATACACACACATCCACATACATACACACATACACACAGATCCACATACTCATATACACATACACCCACACACTCACATACACACACACACCCACATACATACACACAGATTCACATACTCACACACACCCACATACTCACATACACACCCCCACATACACACACCAACACATACTCATATACACACGGACCCACATACACACACATACATACCCACACATCCACATACATATACACACACACACATCCACACTATTCCACATCCACGCACTCACACATGGATACACTCTGCTAAAGTTCATTAAGATCCCTAATTAAATAGCCGTGAATATAAAAGCTTATTAGAGTTGAAGCAGCTACACAGGCAGAAATAGAGCTCTTGTTCTCCCTTAGCTCACAGAGTCCCTGGCAAGGGCACACTGTTGAAAGGGGGATTTTATTGGATCTGAAAAGCTCTACCTTTCAACATTGTCCTCTTATACATTGGCTTGAATCACCAGTTTGAAAATCTTACATTCCAATCTACGTGTGTCTGTTTAGAAAACGCGAATGTTTACAAAGGTCCAGTCTCCCACATTCCTGAACCAAATTCAGTGTCAGCAAGGACCCACCTTCATCGTTGTGGAGAAAGCAGAGTCATCTTCCAGATGTTGCATTCCAAATGCTGCCTCCAATGTTTTCATCATAATGAAGAGCCCATTTCCCTGAAGGGCCTCGGGAATTATGCATTTAATACTCTCATTTAAACAGTGAGGGACAGTATCTTAGCCAAGTCACAAAGCAGGCACTGGCAGAGCAGGGCTTGGAACACAGGTTTGCAGCTATGAGTTTAGGACTAGTGGTTTCCAAACTATTGAGGACTTCTCTAAACTCTGCTTTGAATAATTGGAAAGACTTAGTAATTAACCAATGAATGATTATGGCTTATTTCTACTCCTCAACCTCACAATCCCACCCTCAGTGAGGAGACAAACAGAAAAGCAGATAACCTCTTCTTTCGAGATTCTTACCTCTGTCCTCTTCTTACTCTTTGTCCACTTCCTGGGCTCCTCTGTGAGCCCTTCTTCTTCTGCCCTTCCTTTGGTCCATTGCTTAGTTCACTCTCAATCAGTCATATTTTTGGAAATCACTCCAAAATATGATAGTTGGCTCCCACATCTGTATCTCATTCCAAATCTCTCCGAGTTCAAATTTATGAACCTAAATCTCCTGATGGTCACCTCCACAGGTACTTTCAACTCAGCATCCCCAAAATCCTTTCCTCCCACTTTAACCTGCAATTCCTTCTGTGCCTTCTGTGGTTGCAGGAACCACTATCAACTCAGTTGCCCAATCTAGAAATGCCAGTGTCTTGTTAGCCCCCTCTCCTCCCATATCCTGCATCCCAATCTGTCATCATGTGCTGCTAATTTTACCTCCTCTACATCTTTTTTGTTGTTGTTGTTGAACGGAGTCTGGCTCTGTCACCCAGGCTGGAGTGCAGTGGCACAATCTCAGCTCACTGCAAGCTCCGCCTCCCGGGTTCATGCCATTCTCCTGCCTCAGCCTCCTGAGTAGCTGGGACTACAGGTGCCCGCCACCACGTCTGGCTAATTTTTTGTATTTTTAGTAGAGACAGGGTTTCACCATGTTACCCAGGATGGTCTCGATCTCCTGACCTCGTGATCCACCCACCTCGGCCTCCCAAAGTGCTGGGGTTACAGGCGTGAGCCACCGCGCCCGGCCACCTCCTCTACGTCTTTGCTACCTACTATCCTTAGCCCGAACCTTCATTTTATGCTTGGTTTACAATATCCAGGCCCTCTTCAAATCCATCCTCCTCACTGTTGGCAGGTGGATGAAAACAAAAGTCTGTCCATATCATGACCCATGGCTCAAGATCCTTCAAAGTCTAGCCTCCAGGAAGCTCTCCTTTCATTTGCAATCTCACAGTTTATGCTTTAGCAACAACTGCTTGTATTAGCACTCCCTCAGATCCCCCTCACATACTCCCACACACCTTCCTTTCTTCAAGATGTTCCCTCTTCCTAGATTGCCTTTTTCTCTTACCCCCTTTAACCCATTCAACCTCTATTCATTCTTTAAGATTTAATTTGGGAATTTCTAGGAAGCTTTCCCTGCCCGCTAGTCTGGTTTAGCTTCCTGTCAATATACCTTCTTCATACTTGGTTCACAGCCCTTGCTGTGCAAGGTTGTAATAATCAAATTGTATGCCTGCCTTCCTCTTAGCTCCTCCAGAACAAGAATTGAGGTTTATTCTTCTCCTTGTCTCAGGCACTGAATATATCCTCGTTTACAGCAGGTATACTGACTGACAAAACTGAGGATGCACACCACCCATGAAGGAAAGGAGAAAAGGGAGAGAATATATCCATTAGGCCAGAAAAAGTGAAGACTAGGTGAATGGGAGGTTTTGTGGTAAGTTAACAAATAGGCAAGTTCTCCTGTGGATTAGGGAAGGGGCAGTAAAGAGACCAGAAGTTTGAGAAATCAGTAGAAAATCTGCAATAATAATTCCAGTGCCTGTAACAGGAACTGCTAGTAGAAGATTCTACATGGGTGTCTCATGTTTCTGCACATCATCTGAGCAAAGATATAGGTTTTGTTCCAGAGTATCCTTTGAAGGATGTTGTAAAGGAAACAGCCTTAGAAGATAGTCTTTTTCCAGGGAAAAGGAACCATTTACTTTATGTCCATAATAATAAAGGTGATGGCTTCCTCTGGGGCAAAAGTTGGACATGTTTGCTTACAATCTGTTTTAAAGGATTGGGGCTTTCTAATTTTGGGGGTCCTAAGCTGGGATAAAACCCACTGTATGCATAGCATACACTTGGGCTGCCTGCAACACCCCGGTGCAAATTATGGGACAAGAGGGACAGGTACAAACAGATGCTCGTGTCCCATTATGCTGTGAGCAATAAAGTCCTTTGTCTGTGACTCAGGATTTTCATGTCTTCTGCCAGCATTGCATTCATAAAAGCATGGCAGACTAACTTGTTAGCTTGCAAGCAGGGTAAAATCTCAGATTGCTATGGCTTGAATCTCCCCTCAAAAACTCACGTTGAAATTTGTTTGCCAATGTAAAGATATTGAGAGGTAGGACCTTTAAGAGGTGATTAAGAGCCCTCGTAAATAGATTAATGTTGTTATCATGGGAGTGAGTTTGTTATTGCAGGGGTGAAAAGGACGAGTTCAGCCTTATTTTCTCTCTCTATCTTGGATGCTTGCTTGCCATGTGATGCCTTCCACCATGGAATGACACTCACCAGATGCTGGTGCCATGATCTTGGACTTCCCAGTCTCCAGAACTACGGGCCAAATAAACTTCTGTTCTTTATAAATGACCTAGTCTGCGATATTCTGTTATAGAGAATGGAGCAGCACATGATGGACTAAAACACAGACCCTGCCTAGTTCTTGACAGGAATAAGGAGGATAACAGAGAAAAAGTGATCAAGCAGTAGTGAGAACCACGTTAAGGTTGGACCATCTAAATATATGGGCAGGTCTGCATGGTTGTTGAGATTTTCTAGCAGCAGGGCTGTTGAGGAAGGAGTAAAGGAGAGGGAAAGAAGCTGAATAGTAAAATAAAATCTCAACATAGGAGATTCTTCTTACATTCCAGTTTTGCTATAAGAGTAATTCTGGAATAACCTGAGAGATAGTCATTGATGAGGGGAAAAAATGCTAGGGCTTTAAGTCTACTTTCAAAATCTTTCTTGCTTTCTTCCCATTCCTATTTAAAGTTCCTCGTGCAGACAAAGCAAGTGCACAATTAATTGAGTTGATGATTACCTACAGCTTGATACTTTGCCCAGTGTAGAACTTTCATCTGCAATGTGTGACATTTAACACAAATTCAGTGACAGTGTCTTTTCTATTAAATGTCACAGCTCTTCCAGAAAGCTGTAATTGAGCACATTTTTTTCAACTCTTCAGCTTCTTAATCTCCAAGTCTCAGAAGGGGTTAAGTCCAAGCAACACTCATTTAATTTATTGTATGCTCTTGATCACAGGAGCCTTGAGAATAGTAATTAGTTACGGATTAAAATGAGGCAGCCCTAAGCACACAAAAAAATGCAACAGGACTTTAGAGAGACTATGATGGCTCACAATAAATGCGAGGGAACTTGCACTAAACATTTTCCACAAAGCATCCTGGAAACTATTTGAGCATGTCAAAACAAACTCCCATTCACACTATTTTTTCCTTATTTCCTTTGCAAACAAAAATAGATTTCTCTTTTTGTTTATTTTTTTCACTTCATCTTCTCAAGCTAATCCAATTCACTTTCCATTTCCCCTTTTCTATACATTTGTGTATGTGAATTAACGGGACAGGAAGCTGACCTAGAGGAAATCATAAAAAGCTCATAAAATAGCTCCACATGGGAAACAATTTTGCAAGAACATGGCTTTTGTTAAAAATTGTTGTCTCTTTGTAATCTCTCTATAATGAGGCAATCTTGTATTGATTTCTCTTGGAATTTGTGATAGCAGTTTTTGACTCAATGCACAATCTGACCATGCTCTGGTAGTCAGGCTTACGCTACTGAAAGAAAGAGGATGAGCAGAGAAGAGACAAGCTGTAAAAGGTTTAATCTGAAACTTCTCATGTGTCTAAAGGACAATTCATCTGATTACCAGAGGAAAGGATACTTTTTTTTTAAGGTTCAAGAGCAGCTTGGGCAATGTAGTGAGACCCCATCTTTAAAAAAAAAATAGCTAGGCATTGCTGCAAGTGCCTGTATTCCTAGCTACTTGGAAGGCTGAGGTGGGAGGATGGCTTGACCCCAGTAATTCAAAGATACAGTGAACTATGTGCCACTGCACTCCAGCCTGCTTGACAGAGTGAGACTCTATCTTACACACACACACACACACACACACACACACACACACAGAGAGAGAGAGAGAGAGAGAGAGAATAAGTCTAAAAATTCTTTGCCAGTATTTTTGACATTTACCCTGAAAGAACAATACAGACCCACACATCAGCTGGGGGAGGGGTAAACCACCAGCCTGAATTTTTAAAATCAACAGGCTTTTAACTCTAGAGTTTCCAAAAAAGAGTAGACTCAACACTAAAACACTTTCAGTACAAGAAGAATTTCTTTGTGAAAGCAGTTGTCTCCTTCCTGCTGCTGTCAGCCCTACTGCTGTACCTTCAAGCCCCCCCAATGCCATTAGGCTCCTCCACTGGATGGCATAGTCACCTAGGATGGGATTCACTTGGCTTCATCCAACTCACTCTCATTCCAGTTTTGTCTCTATCTTGTTCTTAAAAGAAGTCTCCAACATCGTATGACCCTGATTTTTTCCTTTAGGTCTTTTATTTTCCTCCAAGGATTTTGAAGTCCTTGTGAAATGAGCATAGTATTAATAAGCTTACAGAGTTTTTGTGGGAGCTAAATGATGATGATGACGATAAAAATAATAAGACTGATACTAACAAGTAACATTTATTGAGCAGTTTCTACAAGCCAGAGACTATGCTAAGTATTACATGAATGAAGACATTTGATTCTCATGACAATGCTATGAAATACATATAAATACTATTTTACAAAATGAGGAAATGGAGACACAGAGAAGTTAAGCAACCTACCAAAATTATATGGCTAGCAAGCAGTGGGACTAATCATAAATCTGGTACTCTCCGTGATGTCAAGCTGCTCACAAGAATTGGAGGGAAGAGTCTAATCCCATCCCGAACCCTGGGCCCAAGAGGGGAACTGGGGTGGGGGGGCATCAAATAAATTGGTCTAAAACAGAAAGGGCTTAGAGGTCAAGTTTGTGTCCAAGTCCTAGGAGAAAATTAAAAGGATAGAATTTGGGCCATAAAATGAAAATCAGAGCTCAATTCAGTGATAGACAGGGACATGATAGGAGTGAGTGCAAGCTGGCTCCTATCTGAACCCACCGTCTGTTTTCTTGGCCCATGGTTTCTTAATATATTTGACACTCTTTTCAGAACATGGTTTTGTGTACCTCAGTTACCTCAATTTCCACTGCTTTGAAATATGACTATCTAGCCTATGAGAAAGCCTCCAAATTGTTCCAAAGTGAGTTTTACACCCAATACTCCAATTTATTCTCAAAATGTGATGAAACCCCATAGTGGTCTTTAGATGGTGGTAACTGACAAACATGCATTTTATGTATATAGCCTAACCTCAAGGTCTGTTGA
The DNA here is from genome assembly GCF_028878055.3 of Symphalangus syndactylus. Classification (NCBI taxonomy): domain Eukaryota; kingdom Metazoa; phylum Chordata; class Mammalia; order Primates; family Hylobatidae; genus Symphalangus; species Symphalangus syndactylus. The sequence goes on along the minus strand of NC_072438.2, from coordinate 70,686,374 downwards.
AACCACCGCAGAAAAATAAAGCCCCAAATGGTGTTACCCATGAAATGTATTTAGAATAAGAAAGACAAGAGTGATAGAAAGTCACTGATAAAAGGAATCTATCTCAGAGACCCAATCTCGGGATTCCCCACCTCACACACTTTCCACAGAGCCTGAGTGATCTCTCTAATTCCATTTGTTGGTTTGGAATAATCTAGAGTATCCCACAGGATTAGATCCAAAGTCCTTATGCGGCCACAAGGCCCACAGCAACTTGGCTGCCGTTGGCCCTGGTTCACTGACAGACTGCTGGCCTCATTCGCACACTTTCTCCTATTCAGTATTTGAACAAATATTTATTGAGGGTCTATTATATACCAGTGAGCAACACCAAACTCAGCCTCTGCTCTTAAGTCTTACATACTAATTGAGGAAACTGTATCGATCAAACAGATCTAAGATTACAAGTGTGAAACATAGTGTGGAGGAGAAATGTAGTTTTATGGGAGTCAATAACAGAATCTTACTAGGAAAGGGGGTCAGGAAAGGCTTACCCAAGGAAGTGACACTGGAGCTGTGATCTGAGAGATCAGGCTGTTAACTAAGCGAAGACAAGGAGACAGTCCAGGCAACAACAAGACCAGAGGCAGGCCTTGAAAGCCTGATGAATAAGACTATTGCTACCTCTCAAGAGCAAAGGCAGGAATATCGAGAGATGAGAAAGGGAATCAGAAAACCACTGGACTAAACTAAGCCAGGTGTGGGAGTTGGAGAAAGGGTGGCAGGAGGGTGGATATGATCAGATTACCATTTTCAGATTATCCTGACTACACTGAGGAAACAAGATGAAAAGAAATCCAACTGGTTTTGAGTAGACCAGAAAGTATATACCACTATAGTCCAGAAAAGAGATAACTGTAGCTTGAATTGAAGTGATATTAATGGAGATGGTCAGATAAATGGTCAGTACCTGATAATAGACTTGACATAGGAGGGAGAGAAGGAGGTATCATCAGTGCATCCAGATTTCTGGCCTCTGCAACTGAAAGGATGATAATGTCATGTGCAGACATGAGCAACACGGGACAAACCGAAGTGCGAGTGGAGGTGGGCAGGTTTTGATTGGCTGCTTTCTCTCCTGTCTCCAGCACAATCACTTTGTTTCATTTGTATCACAGCAAGACTTCTCAACCTCCCATTGTGTGGTCCAACATCAGTGATATGTTCACTGCCTCTCATATGCATATTGTTGGTTTAAGAATAAAGCCATTGCCCATGTAGGTCCCTCCACCTGGAATTTCCTTCCTGTGTTAGTCCATTTTCACATTGCTACAAAGAACTGCCCGAGACTGGGTAATTTATAAGGGAAAGAGGTTTAATTGGCTCACAGTTCAGCATGGCTGGGGAGGCCTCAGGAAACTTACAATCATGGTGGAAGGTGAAGGGGAAGCAAGGCACCTTCTTCACAAGGTGGAAGGAAGGAGAAGTGCCGAGCAGAGGGGGAAGAGCCCCTTATTAAACCATCAGATCTCATAAGAACTCACTCACTGTCACAAGAACAACATGGGGGAAACCACCCCCATGTTTCAATTAGCCCAACCATATCACTTCCTCACTAGTTAATTCCTTTTTATTTTCTAAAATCCCAGCTTAGACATCCAAGTACCCTTTCCTATCCCAGTACTTTTATACTCATGCCAATCTCAACTTGAAATTTTCTATTTTTGTGCTTTTGTGCATTAGACTCAAAGTTCCTCAGAATCAGGAAGTGGGATTTGTGTTCACATTTGCATCCCTGATGCTACCACAAGGTGTGACATATGCCTGATGTTCCACAACTCTCTTCTCATTATAGATTAAGAATAATGGACATGGAGCAATGATGTAACTTCCTTAGAGTTGCTGAACTCAGGTCAACTTGCTCAAAGGAGTCACAGCACTGAACCTCACACTGCTTCCTGTGCCTTCCATCTTGACATTAGTTAAGGGCTGGAATCATTGCTGTCTGTTGTTGAGCTGCTTATTAGTCACAGATGTGAAGAATGGCTTGAGCCATTTCCTGGGAATTAGGAAAATGAGAATTGTGGACTGCAATTCTGCTGTTAACTTGTGAACTCTGTACCAGTTAGAGATTCCGTAAAAGCTTGAACGACGATAATATTTGGCAAGTGGGAGGTAGAGACCATGGCTTCCTGAAGCAAGTCATGTGTGTCTCTTTACACTTGCAAAACCAGGTTGGTAGAGAAGAGGAGAAACAATGTGATCGTGATGGAGTCAGGGGGCAGTGGCCAATCAAGCTCCTTCAAACAACTTCACTGGCATCAACATGCCATGGAGATGCCCTGGTGACATTATTTCTCGGGAATGAAGAGATGCGACGTTTAAAGGGGCCTGATCCATGGAAGCCACATTATGAAATCCTAACAGTGGTGCTGCTGGGATTACAGAGGGTCAAGATTTTTCCTTCTGTTTTATATGACAGCAGTTCAAACCCAAGGATTTTTCCTTCTTACTCCCAGAAGCAGCTTTCTTCTTCTTTTTCTTTTTTTTTTTTTTTTGGTCTGAAAATGTTAAGTGTTTCTTCACATTTGTATCTAGGAATGCCTATGTGCTCAACCAGTATGAAAAAGTAAATTTTTTTCTCCAAGATATCAAAGCATGCTTTTCAAAATTCGAAAACACATTTCTCATACAAATATATAATGAGCACATGTTCAAGATGTATTTAACTCATTAGCAAGGAGACAGGCAGGATAATTTGGCTCCTTAATGAGGGTATAGGCAAGATGGCAAAGCTAGTTCAAAGGCAGATGCAAAAAACTGATGCAGCTATAGCCAGTGTGGGAGAGCTGCTGAATGAGATTGCTAAGTTAGATACAAAATTAGATACCAATTTTTATTGGTCTGGTTCTGCCAACCAATAAAACCATCTTCAGAATTATCTTCTCTGCTGGACACAAATCATTTTCACCTCTACTAGGCAAAAACCACTTGTACCCTATCATTTTCTACATGTCAACATCTAACTTTACCACATCTGTGCCCCAGTCAATGGTAAACAACCAGGTTATATTTTCATAGAGTCAGATAGGTATCTTTAAACATCGAAAGGATATATAGTTTCATGTTGCCTGTTTTCCAAGTTTTGGATACATTTTCTTAATAAAAAGACCACATGAAGAGAAATGACATACCCATTGGTATTCCAAGATACCCAAAGTAGGTTTCAGGTGACAAAGGGAGATAGGGTTATAGGGGAAAGAAGAAAAAATGGATCCCCACTCCACAGATTGTTTTAAAAATAATCTAACACACATCATCGTGGAGACTTTTCCTGTCAAGAAAACAATAAGCCCTCCCTTGGCATTTTGACTGCAGGTCTCTTGCTGATGGGAAGCTGAATGATGCCGTTCTTTACATGTCCTAGCTGCTGGTTAAGCTCTATAGATTGCAAGGGCATTTCATCAGTTGGCTTGTCCTACCATTCACTACATTTCACTTCATTCATTCGTGTCCCAGGCACTGTTTTAAGTGTTGGGGATCTAACAGAATAAAGACACATGGCTTCCGCCCTCATGGAATTCACATTCTGGTAGAGGCTGTGATAAGCAAAAAAAAGAGTAAACAAATACACAGAATCATGATGAACTGTGAGACTGCCATCATTCTGTGATGAAAAGCAATAAGAGGGGTCTACTTTGAATAAATTGGTCACTGAGACCTCTCTGAAGAGGCAGCATTTACACAGGGCATAAGGCATGAGAAGGTGCCAGTCATGTGCAGAACCAGGAGAGGGATGTTTCAGGCATTGGGAACCACAAGTGCATAGACAGTGAGTATGAGAGTAGGAAACAAGGAAGAGAGTAACATAAGCAAAGACCAGAAAGGTGGATGGAGGCAAGATCATGAAAGTCTCCACAGGTCACAGCAAGAAATTTTGAATTTGTTCTAAAAAAAAAAAAACAGAAAGACATTAAAGGGTTTTGTGCAGTGCAGCACCTCAGTTTGTATTTAAAATGATCAATCATGGCTGCATTTAAAATGATCATCCATGGAGAATGAATTCTGATGGCAAGGATGAAAATAGGAAACAACCATTTGGGAGTTCCCTGCAGTAGCCTATGCAAGATATGAAAAGGCCAAACCAATGTGATGACTGCAGAGATGATACATATTTTGGAAGACCACAGCGGTCCTTGCTATTGGATGTGGAAGATATGAGAAAAGGAATCAAGAATATCTCCTGGGCTTATGTAACCAATGCATAACAGTACTATTGGGTAAGGTGGTGATTTGGGGAATGGAGGTGGCAGAATTGAGATTATTTAGGCAGGAAGTAAGGTTCCATTCTGGATTTATTAAGTTTTCAAGATTGAATGGACTTTGACATTCAATCTTGTATTGAATGGATACGAGCCTAAAGCTCACGGGTGGAGATTTCAAGTAATTGGATACGAGCCTAAAGCTCACAGAAGAGGTCTAGGCTGGAGGTATCAATTGAGAGTCTCAGGACATAGATAACATATAAGTCTCTTACATTTATATAAGACTTACATTTATATAATGTAAGTCTCTGAGAATAGATGAAATCCCCAAAGGTAAACGTGCAGATAGACAAGAGGTCTCAAATCTGAGAGACTTGTGTTAAATACACAAGAAGTAAATTAATAGTATCAAAGGTTTAACATTTCCATGTCTTTCTTACCTTTTACTGAAACCATCCAACCATGTCATGATTTAGTCTATTTCTTTTGCGGAACATCTTTAGTGACTGCGGTGAGTCTCATGTGTATGTTATTAGATACAATGACTGTCAAGAGATTTCAACTATATGTATATTTTGGAAATGTTATCCATATCTCGCTCAGTATCACTGAATTCCCAAGGGAATAACACAGAAATAATATTTTCCTTCTCAATGGGCTTCCAAACACTTTCTGGTACCCTCTTTCTTGTCTACCAAGAACTCCCCTGAAAAAAAGGAGGTAGGAAGTGCGAGGATATATGGCAGAAGAGTGAAGGGAAAATGTTACCTCTTCTTCTTCAAGCAGAATGAGCCGAACCACAATAATGTGAATTGCATTGCCAATGCTTGGGTTATGGAACAACCCAGTGACCTACGGTCAGAAATAGAAAACCATTAGCTCCACATGAAGAGATAATAAATAAACACCAGAGAAGAAAATAACATTGTAATGCACATAAAATAAAGGTTTTCTTATAGGTCAGAAATGTTTGGTGGTGTGCTAAGAAGAGTGAAATATGCCCACGGCTCATTCCACATTACAATATTTAAACACAATCTTTCAGGGTGATTGCTTGGCTGTGTGTTTGAGGGATTAATATTTTTCTTTTCTTAACCCAGCCCACAGTATTCTCCTCTTTTATTATCAGTTACTCAGGCAAATACCTTTTCCCATCTCAATAGGACTAACATCCTCTTGAAGGCAGAAAACATCAATAACGCAAAGAGAAAGCTTGAAATTAGGAGTCATTAACTTTATTCCAATTCTATTTCTAACTACTTTGAAGAAATTATGTTCTAGTTCTTTGCCTCAGTTTACTCCTTTGGTTTACTGACATAAACTGATGAGACAAAGCCACACGAAAAGGATTGAGTCACGGCCGGGCGCGGTGGCTCACGCTTGTAATCCCAGCACTTTGGGAGGCCGAGGCGGGCGGATCACGAGGTCAGGAGATCGAGACCATGGTGAAACCCCGTCTCTACTAAAAAATACAAAAAATTAGCCGGGCGTGGTCGCGGGCGCCTGTAGTCCCAGCTACTCGGAGAGGCTGAGGCAGGAGAATGGCATGAACCCGGGAGGCGGAGCTTGCAGTGAGCCGAGATTGTGCCACTGCACTCCAGCCTGGGTGACAGAGCGAGACTCCGTCTCAAAAAAAAAAAAAAAAAAAAAAAAAAAAAAGAAAAGGATTGAGTCACTTGGTAAATACCTACCAGATATATGTAACTAATAAATTATAAAATGTTCCCAGGATACACATTTTTAAGGGAAAGACTAATTTATCCTGAATTTTCATCTATATTCATCCTTAGGCAGGTACTAGATTCACATATATATTTACAAAAATAAGTTAAAAGGACCCCAAAAAGGCCTTTCTCATTTATTTATGTAAGCATTTCTAATGACATCTATTCACCAGCTGCCCCAGCCCTCATGTAGTCCACTATACCATGTTCATGATGGTGAGGATATAGGACTCCACATTCTCACTCCCGTGGTATTCAATCATCTTTGTGTCAGCCACCACCAGTGTCTCCACCCATCTCTCCTTGCTGATGGAACGCCGAGAGAGGCTTCTGCCTGGCAAGTTGTGCCTCTCCCACTTCTCCCGCCATAGCTCTTGCTTCTGGGAGATGTTAACACTGTCTAAACAGTAAACAGAAGACAATGGTCTAACACTGTATATGTCTCATATATTATTTATTTATGTTAGTAAAGATGCAAGGCCATAAGTTTAATTTACATTTAATAATATAAACGCAAGTTTTTACATACATGACTGAAATAGACCACTTTAAATGAATATGACCAAGAGAAATTTGAATCTTACAGAGAGGTTCAAAAAGTACTTTATAAAAATGTTTCTTACCTATTACATTAAATTATGTCTTCCACTATTGAAAAGATGTAACCAACAATGGGAACTTTCTCTTTCTTCTCCTCCTCTAAATTATTTAGTGCTTACTGTGTGCAAGGCAATATACCTGGCTTTCAAATGACACATTGTTTATCCTCATGAATGACAGAAGTACATATTCTTCTCTCCATTTTGCAAATGTGGAAATTGATGCTCAAAGTGGCTGGTTAAATAACTTTCCCAGAGTTGTGCAGCCCATCAGTCAGTAAAAGATCCAGTATTTTCTATGCCCCCAAATCATGCATTTTTAAAAATATACATCACACTGTTTCCTACAGAGTAAACATGTATAAAACTGTAGTATATATGAGCTGAAAACCTGCCAAAGGTTCCAGGCATTCCACTTGAAGAAGGCACAAAAAGAGGTGGAAAAGATCCAAAGAAGGACAGCAAAGCTATCAAGGTGACTAACAGGTTTTAGTATGAAAAGGATTTGACACATGAGGGTCATGGTTTGGAAGACGAAATCTAGGAGAGGCTATAGAACGATAAAGAAAGTCAGACAGTAGCTGCACGGAATCATTCTCAAAATCCCAGAATACTGTAAGTAGGGAGCATGTTCTAACTTGAAAGAGGTCTGTTTAAAACCAAAACGAATAAAAGGCTACTTCACACATCAGGAAGCAAGTACTTAACCCAAGTGGAAGTCAAGTGTAAAAAGTTCCAGTGGGCTCAGAATGGCTTAGGGAGCCGAGGAAAGACAGGTTGACCAGAAGAGAGTAAAGAAAGAAGCCTGGGCTGATACAGGGCAGCGCCTGGGTCTTTGAAGATTCCTATCAGGATCACAGCCACAAACACTTCCTGCCTCTCCCCCTCATCTACACCCTGGGCCCCTGGCAGGGGCAGAACATCGAAGCAGAGTGGCTAACCTCATGTCCCCTTCCTAATCTCTGGTAATGGCCATCCAGTCTGAACTTGAATACTTCCAGCAGGAGGAGGGGACACTCAACAACTCACAGGCCATCTTGTTCTATTGGGAAATTCTCGACTGCATTGAGCTGAAACCTGCTCTCTGTCATTCCTCCTCGTTAGCTCTGGTCCTGTTCTCTGAAGCATCTAGAACTACACCTCCTCCTGAGGCCCTGCCTCAGACCCTGAGTTGGGACAACTAACACCATGTCCTGCCCTCTCCCCCTGGTGCTCTCTAGGCTGTGGAGTTGCTTACATTGATTTGTGTATAACCCTTCCTGGTTCCTCAGTTTCTCTGTCCATATGAAGTTAGAACATGTTTGGCGATATTGACAAAAGAAATGAAACATCATCATAGGTCTAAATAAATTCAAACTCTAGCGTTGTGAGTTTTACTTCAAAATAATAATGCTGTACTTTCATGTAACACTTCTGAGAAATAATCCGGGATTATGTAAACTTTGGAGGGAAGTCCTGTGAAGATTTAAAAATGGGGAGATGGTTAACCCCTCATTTGTGCTGGAACCATTTTCTAGTTTCCTTCTCCACTCACTTTGCACGGGGAAGCATGAATTCCCTAAGAAATGTCAAGATTTTATCAATGGTTTCTAACTTTCTGAAACCCCCTCCCTCATTCCCCCATCAGCTTTTTTTCCGTTTTGAATCTCACATGAATGTTTCAAACCGCTATCTGCTTTCAAATGTCTCTGTGTAAGCCAAGCAGCCAGCCCCCTTTGAGCCCATGTGGGCTGGTGTTTTCTGAAATGGCTGTTACAGGTTGGGCTGAGTACAGGAATCCCGTCAACATGGATTCGGTCTCATCTTTCTCTCAGGCCCCTCCTATTTTGCTGGGTGGGTACAGGTCTGTTCTAACCAGGAGGCTGCTCCATGCCACCCTGACCTTGTGTGTGAGGGTGACTGGCAGACAGTTTTCTCACCCAGTGCCCTCACAAAGCCCTTGGGGCCTTAGCCCTTCTTCTCCCTTAGCCCCCGCAGGCTCAGCATCCCTCCCCTGGGTGCCAGTCCCCTCACAGAGGCTTCAGCTCACCTCAGCAGGCAAAGACTGTGCCGTGCACAGCCCCTCATTAAAGCAGAACCCTGTGCTCCTGGCTGCAGCCTCGGTCCCCATCCTCAGATAACTACTGTTAGGTGCTAACAGGAAGCTGTCATGGGTGAGAAGCGTGTAGAAAAAAGTAGTTTCTCTGCTTCCTTTGGTCCTGTCTTTCTTTACTTACTTCTTCTTTACTCTCCCCTTTTTCTACCTTTTATCCCTCAGTGTTGAAAAACGGAGTTGCTAGGCACTGAATGTTTGCATCCTGCCGAGACGCAGATAATGAAGCCCTAATCCCCAAGGTAATGGTATTTGGAGGTGGGGCCTTTAGTTGGCAGTTAGGTCGACATGAGCTTGTGACAGTGGAGCCCCCATCATGGGATTTGTGTCCTTATAAGGAAAGGAAGAGACATCAGAGCCCTCTCTTTCTCTCAGAGAGAGGAGACATGAAGACACAGCAGGAAGATATATATACATCTGTTTCTCTCTCTCTCTCTCTCTCTATATATATATATATTCAGTGCCTATATATATATATATAGAGAGAGAGAGAGGGACAGAGATGTATATATCTTCCTGCTGTGTCCTCATCTGTCTCCTCTCTCTCTTTCTCTCTCTCTCTCTATATATATATAGGCACTGAATATATATATATACATATTCTCTCTCTATAGGCACTGAATATATATATATATATATATAGAGAGAGAGAGAGAGAGAGAGATCTTTGACTTGATCTTGGATTTCAAGTCTCTAGAATTGTGAGAAATAAATTTCTGCTGTTTAGGACACCCAGTCTATAGCATTTTGTTATAGCAGCCTGAGTTAACTAAGACACGAGTTTTTTTTTTTTTTTTAAGACATCTTTAAAGTTACTTTCATTTTTCCAGCAAATAGGTAGTTATTCAGTAGTAAACAGTCATATAGGAGGAAATGTGGAAATGAGAGATGGGATCTGCTAAAGGCATATATCTATTTAAAAATTTTCAACAAAACCTACATTAAGCACTTATTAAAGTTCAGGTCCTATACTAAGCTCATAGCACCATACCTCATTTAACTGTGCCAACAAATCTATGAGATAAGCCCTCTTACGATCACCTTCTTATAGATGAAGAACTTGAGGCTCAAAAAGATTAGGTAATTTTCCTAAAGTCACATAGTAAATGACAGATTCAGCCATCTGTGTGATTCCACTACAGCAACAACAAATATTTATACAACAGATTTTCTGGGCAAGGCCCGAGTTACTCTCCTGAATAGAGACAAAGAAGTATGTGATGTGATCCTTGACTTTACACAACAACCAATCTACTTGTGGGTAATAAGACATGAACATAAGAAAAATTGTCATCACTGGGGTTCAAGTAATTCCCAAAGAGAAGTATCAGTTATATTATAGATAGTGCCAGAAGCTTTGCGGAAGTGGTAGGATCTGAACTGAGCCTTAACAAGACTGAGCTGGGGAAGAGGACTGTATATATGTGCGCTGACTCTGTCGAGTTCTAGTGAAATCTCAGATTTGATGGAAGAAATGTTTCTACTAAGCAATTTCAGAAAGTACGAGAAACCAGCCCTATACATTTATCTCCAAAGCTGATGACAAAGACAGCCAGTTCTTTGGGTCAGGTGAGGGGCTGATGATTCTGGGAAGCTCCCCTCACTATTTTCCATCATACACACCACTCTGTTTAGAGACCCCTCTTCTCAGCTGGCATAGCTTCTGGCCACACCTCAATCCGAGTACTTTTTATATTGCTATAATTTCCTGTTATTTAAGGGGCTCTCTAATTAGGCTTTAAGCAACTAAAGGGTTAGAAAAACATCTTCTTTGGCCTTTGCCCCAATCCCAACACCATAACAGGCAAAAGTGGCACCCAGTAAATACCAAATGCACAAGCAAAGAACTGAAGATGAATCAGAACCAATGTATGAACCACACGCAAAGAAGAATTGCCAGGTTTGTCAATTTTTTCCATTTGATGACTTTTTTCATTTAAGGAATTCTCCCCACGGAGACCATGACATGTTTGTTTCAAGCAGAGAAATCCAGCCAAATGGGCAGCTTAAGTAAGGAAAATTTCCAGTGCTGAGAGAGAACAGAGCACTGATTTTCCTAAATGGAAGCTAACAGAGTGCAGATGTCTGTCCAGCGTTGTCTGAGGTGGTCAGGATACCTGAGCACTAACAGAGCAGAAGTCCTAGAAGATCCCTGGAAAATGCAATTTACTGAGTACTTTTTCCTTCCCCAAATACTGCAGGCAGCTCTTCACAAAGCTCTATTTAGGGATTTTGCAGGTGGCAGAGCCCTCACCTACTGCTGATCTCTGAGTCAGTGTACACTGCAGCCAGGCATGGATCATGCCTTGACGAAGCCACACGGAGAACCTGGAGTAGTGCTAGGGAGCAAAGGAATTGAACATAGATGGCGGAAGACTCTGGAAATTACAAAGCTTCCAGTACATTCAGGGGTGCTTTTTAACGTGCCAGTAGTTTCCAGTGTGAGCAATGAGGCTGCCTATTCTACTTAGAAAATTGCTCAAGGCTCTGCCTCCAGCCCAACCCTTCCCTCATCTGGATTCTCTTCTACACCCTTATATCAGATTTCCAACAGAGAAGGATTTCTGCCCAGCCCACGTTGACCACTAACTGGAAATTGGCCACTAATTACTACTGCCTTGTTTGAGATCCAGCTTCCCCCAAGATGACCTTCTCAAGTTGATCTTCTCCAGCCCACACTGCACCTTCTAGACAAATGAGACCCAGTACCCTAACTGTCCCACCTTTCTGTCACCACCTCTGCAAGGTTTCTGAAACATGACACCTGGGCAACAACACAGCAACACAGACACTAACAGCCATCTAGGATCTAGTGCCTATCAAGAGCCCAACTGGTGCTAAACAGTCTTGGATTTGATCATTTATCTTAATTCTCACATTAAAACATGTAGTAAATCTTATTGCCATTTTAAAATGAGAAAGCTAAGACACAGAGAGATTATAGAGTTTATTCAAAGTCTCATAGCCAGTAAGCAGCAGGACCAGCATTTTAGCTGGGTTAGTGTGAATCTTATTTAACTTAGTGGCATGGAGATGGGGATGGGGTTTCTGGGATCACCTGTCTAGAAATTTTCAGCATGAGGAATGGAAAGGATCAGCTCAAAAAAAAAATCATCTGTTGAAGAAGTTGGACCCAAAACCAGCTGAGCCCTAGTCCTCCAGGTCACCAACAGTCTTCAGCAACACATGAAGGACATTTGTCTATGAGTGCAGTAGGAGGTAGGTGACCTTTTGATACTAGATTTCTGGAGACAATATCCTGCTTCTTTATATAACTCACACAAGTGCTACTCAGGGAAGATGTTCTGGACCCAGTGTTCAGGGCTGGAGAGATGGTCCTATCCAGGCCCACTATTGATAGCTGCTCACTCCCCATGCCTACTGGCCTGGCCCAAACCACCTGTGACCTTGGACAAATATTACTGTCTCTTCCCCTGTCTAATGAAGGCACTGAATTGAATTCCTATTTTTTAAGAGTCATGGAACCTTTCCTTCATACAAAGATTATGCAAAAAGTAAAGAAAAGAATGAACCCTAAAGTTGCTGGGGTCATGGGGTGTGTTGGGTGGCCCCAAAGGGGATACCATATGGCGCATCTTTAAACCACCACCTGACACCATCTCTGGGGTTCTTCCAGTTCTAGTGTTCTCTGAGTTGGGCAAACACACCTTCCCACTGCCAAGGCATAATTGTGAGCTATCTGCCACTACCACACACTTGCACCCAGATTCTCTTCTTGGCAGGTCATCGTGGCCTTCCCCAGCAGAGTCGAACACCAGTGCAGGTGTGTGCATCCATTAGCAACAAGGGCTGAGTAGCCAGAGGGGCCCATCTCTCCGGGCCAGCTTTGGGTAGATTTGAAGGGTCTCCGTAGGAAGCTCATGTTTACTCCACAAAAAGTTTACCTCATTAACTGAGAACAAAAAATATTTTTTTACATTTGAGTAACAGACTATCCATTTCTCAAAACTGGCCACTGTTGAAGTACAAACAGCTGCCTTTAAAGAAAGAAATGAAGCAACCTGAGTCTAAGTTGTTAGAAACTGCTAGATCCCCAAAACAAGTACATCCCAGCTTAAGGGTACGGACAAAAAGTATAAGCACCTGAAAAAAAAAAAAAGAAGGAAAGAGATGTATTCTCAAAGGCTGGATGGTCCTGCCTGACACTGCACTCACTTCATTCAGAATATGTCAAAAAGGAAGATGGAAATGATAGATCATTTGGGACACGTGACTCTTCCCAAAATACCAACATAATTACATTAAATGTAAATAAAAAGGATGTTTGAAGATCCTTCCAGAGAGTCAATAATCTGAACGAGTCGAGAATTTATAATGAATTTATATTAAATCCATTGTTATTTATATGTTTATATTAAATATAATAATGGATTTATGTTAAATCCATTATTATTTTGTTAATTATTTAACACTTGGAACGCAAAGTAATTCCACTGATTTGAGGTCTGACCCCACACTTTTTTCCGTTCTACACTCTGATAGAAATGTGCTGATGCATTTCTCACAATGAAGACCAGATGTGGAGGAGGCTGCTGGGGGCAGAAGTAAAATAACAAAAAATGAAGTAATCGACCAAGTGGATAACGAGTCCCAGTATGCTTAGACATCAATAGAACTCTGCTGACACACTTCCCTTAGCTTAGTGACTGAGGATTGGGGAATAACTCATGGACTTTCACGCTTCATCCAAGCCTCCACAAAACATTTCTTACAGTTTCTCTGTCCTCAATGGTGAGCTGGCCATTGCTGTAAGTGTTCAAAAAGAGTTTACTCCTGCACAGTTACATTTCATGTAGGGTATAAAGTTTCTACCAGCCTATAAAACAAAGACTACCTATATTGCGACTCTCCTACTGGGACATTTAGTACATGTTTACAAAGCTCTCTAGACAATGAGTCCTAGTTTGTTTTCAGAGCTCCCATTAATACCTAGTGTTCTGAGGAACATCACTGGAAAAAATACAACTTTTAGGGAATACTAGCTCAGGAAGGAAGTGAGATTCAATGAATACTAAAGTCTTTTCATATCATAAGCCTGTCATTCTATGATGATCTATATAGAAATGAAAGGGAGCAAAGTCTTATCCAGGAACCATACAGTGGGAACGGAATGCTTTCTTCTTAGGGTTCTCCCTGGTCTTAAGGACAGTTTCCATCTTGTCGGACCAGAAATACTGTTAGTTAAATAGAGCCACTAGGGAAGCAGGCGAGACATGGAAGAGAGGTCTCTTGGAAAACGGAGTCACCTTTTATCTTTGGAAAGATAGGTGATGGACCACCAGGGAGTCATGCTGGCATTTACTTAGGGCTGGTCCTGAGCTTCAGCAGGACCTTCCAAAGACAAGACCATGCTGGAACTCCGTGTCTACCTCCTTACACATCCTGGCAGCACTTTTAGAGATTACTCACTAAGACCTACAAGCATAGTATGTGCTCAATAAATACAATGCAAACTGCTTGAGAGGCTTTTCTTAATGTTCACACCAACCTAAGGCTAACTATTGACCTAAGAAGAAAAAATGATCAATAGTGCTGTCTAAATAGATCAATAGTGCTGTCTAAATAGATCTGGGCTATCCTAAGGTGAGCCCCCTCTCAGTGTCCCTACCCCACTGGCCCCAGCCCTTCTCTGTTGTTTGTATAAGTCCTTAAAACTTACCAGGTCAAATACTGAACATGCCTGAGGCAATTTGTGCATTCCTTTATGATGACTGTGTTAGACTGCCAATTGTCCTCAATATTTGTTCTTCCCCTTTTCCTCCTTGATTTTTTTCTGGGTGCATGGCTTCCTAGAATATAGACTAAATTTCCCAGCCTCTCTTGCAGCTAAATTCTGACCAATAAGACACAAGGGGAAGGGCTACATGTAACTTTCAGAACTTAAAAGGAAGGCAGAGCCCCTTCTCTTCCTTTTCCTCCTTCCTGGCCTGAATGTGGACGGTTTCAACAAAGTGGATGCCAGATGTTGAAGAAGATGGAATAATATAGAAGATAGACAATAGAGGGAGCCTGGGTTCCTGACTGTGGAGATAAAACCTGGGATGTTTTATTTCCAAATTCCATTTATATGTGAGAAAAATAAAAGTATTTTTCAACTTGAATAGAAGAGGGCTGTTTTGTCTGTTTTGTTCACTCCTTTTACCCCCAGCACTTAGAATATTTCCTTCTACTCAGTAACAATATTTTAAATATTGTTACTGAGTAGAACAATCTTATGTGGGATTTTCTGTCACCCAAAACCCATATTATCCTAAGCAAGTGACATGATGACTTAACTCTCTCCTTCATGTTTGGAGGCACTATCTCTTCTCAGAGTCCGTAATCCTAGGCGTGGGTTGCTTTCATCTCCAAGTGACAGCATTCAATCTGTCCCCTCAGATCAGCAAGTTGATAAGGTATAAATAAACAGTGAGTGCTCTTTTACTACCTTCAGTCTGTTAACATAGGAATAAGACTGATTTCCCACAATGGCTTCCAAAAAATAGTATTTTCAGAGAAATCATATATTTACTCTTGTTCTGGAGAAAATAATCCCATGAGTCCTATGTGTATCTTCTTAAGAGAACTGAAGGTACCAAGGTTTACTTGAGAGGGAAAGTAGACACTATTTATGCTTGGAAACTTCATATGTACTTTTAAATGAAGCAAGAAAATTCTGGGTGATTCCCACTGGACTGCTTATTTAGTAACACTCTCTCCACTGTCATCAAAAGGTCAGCAAGTCTGTTAGTCGGAAGCCTGCAATTCAGCTATCTCTGTAGCTGCTACACCCAGCTGACACATAACTGCTTGATATTTCATTTCATGAATTTGACTGCAGGGCATAAATACATTTATGTTCTTCCCATACTCCCAGATTGACAAATGTTAACTTGGTGAGTCAGCAATAATCAAGCTCAAAGTCAAGAGTAAAAATTCTCTATAATTAGAGAATATATCATAGAGACCTTGAGAAACCATCTGCTCTTTCAACAGAGAGCAACAAAGTAATTCCATGCTGATGAGACTTCATTTTTAAAGAACATGAAAGAGATCATATTTACATATGGTTATATTTACATATATATGGGCTTATTACATGCCTGTGTACACGTAAGCATATTTACAGTTCATTCTAATTATCTAATTTCATAAAAATAAAATGTCCTACATGCCAACTTATTATAAAAATAGTATGTATGTTCATTCAGCTTTTGAAATGTTCTGTTTGAACTAAAAACAAAACACACATGATCAACTCCACAGATGCAGAGAACGCTTTTGATAAAATGCAACATCCCTCCATGATAAAAATCCTCAACAGACTAGGCATTGAAGGAACATACCTCACAATATAAAGAGCCACCTATGATATATCCACAGCTAACATCATATCAAATGACCAAAAGCTAGAAGCATTCCCCTTGAGAACCAGAAGAAGATAAGGATGCTCACTCCCACCAATTCTACTTAACATAGTACTAGGAGTCTTAGCCAAAGCAATCAGGCAAGAAAAGAAAATAAAAGGTATCCAAATAAGAAGAGAGGAAGTCAAACTCTATCTCTGTTTGCAGAGGATATGATTCTATACCTAGAAAACCCCACTGTCTCCTAGATCTGATCAATGACTTTAGCAAAGTCTCAGGATATAAAATCAATGTACAAAGTTCAGCATTTCTATATACCAACAACATCCAAGCTGAGAGTCAAATTAAGAATGTAATTCCATTCACAATAGCCACAAAAAGGATAAAATACCTAGGAATACAGCTGACCATGCAGGTGAAAGATCTCTACAAGAATTACAAAATACTGCTCAAAGAAATCAAAGATGACACAAACAAATGAAAAAACATTCCATGTTCATGGATAGGAAGAATCAATATTCTTAAAATGGTCATCCTGCCCAAAGCAATTTTTTTTTTATTATACTTTAGGTTTTAGGGTACATGTGCACAATGTGCAGGTTTGTTACATATGTATCCATGTGCCATGTTGGTTTGCTGCACCCATTAACTTGTCATTTAGCATTAGGTATATCTCCTAATGCTGTCCCTCCCCCCTGCCCCCACCCCACAACAGTCCCTGGAGTGTGATGTTAAAAATTCAAATTTCTTCTCCAATTCTTTTATTAATGTCTGACTTTATAACAGAAAAACTAAGGGCTATTCTCCCAACCATCGAAATTGCTCCTCTAGCAAAAGCAATCACATAGTAACCTATATAATTACTTAGAAATATAAACCTATGCAATTTGAGTTTTCATTGATTTCTTGGTTGTTTAAAAGGCAGAAAAGTAGACCTAGGGAAACATGCAAAATCAAGGAGAGAAAAATTACCCTTTTGGTAATAAGCCAGCCATTCTTCTATGATGGTACTTGACTGGTAAAAAGGTTCGAAAATAAGAGCCAGCATTTCTATTAAGGAACTACTGACACATAAAGTATAAAGGGAAAGACTCAACACAGAGAGCCACATGAACGCACTTTCTGGTGAAGGAAAGAACACTTTGGTCTAGAGAAGTCCAGGCCAATATGGTGGCTGCCAGCTACATGCAGCGATGGAAGCTTGAAATGCGCTGTATACAAAATGAGATGTGCTGGCTAGATTTCAAAGACTTGATATGATAAAAAAGAATGTGAACTATCACACTAATAAGGTACATTGATTACATGTTGAAATAATAATATTCTGGATTATCTTGAGCTAAGAAAAATATTAACATTAATTTCACCTGTTTTTTCCTTTTCTTCACTTGGCTACTAGAAAGTTGAAAATTACCTATGTGACTTCATTGTGACTCACATATTTGTATTGTAGAGCACTGGTTTAGAGCTCAAGACACTTGGATATCCATCTAGGGTCTCCTAGTTATTTGCTATTTTATCTAAAGTCAGACTCACATAATTGCTGTAAGAAAGGAGTCAAGCACCGTACTTGCCACATAGTAAAGTCACAGTATGTATTATTCTGTTTTCTTCAATCCTATTTGCAACTAAAGAGATGAGGTCCATAATAGATCAAAACTCTAATTCCTCTTGTTTTCAGTTAAGGTTTATGTAATTCTGATTAGGGAGAGCCTTGTCTTTAATCAGCCTGGCTGTTTTATCCTCACCCTCACCTTGTGAAATGGCTGCCTAGTGCCTCACCCACTAGAACAAAGTGACAAGAAAGCATAATTCAGTTAAGAAATTTTTATCAAGTATTTTTTCATTCTCTTTTTCAAAGAGAGAGGGGAAGAAATAGAGACAGAGGGAGAGATCAGTAAATCGTGACACAGCGATTTATTTTAAAGAGTAACTTCCTGTCCATAAACGAATAAATAAAATGTCGTATATACAACGAAATATTGTTCAGCCTTATAAACAAAGGAAATTTGGACACATACTGCAACATGGATGAATCTTGAGGATGTTATACTAAGTGAAACAAGCCAGTCACAAAAGGACAAATACTGTATGATTCCATTTACATGAGGTACCTTGTGTAGTACAGTTCACAGAGGCAGAAAGTAGAATGCTGGTTGCCTGAGGGTGGGAGTTGGGGAGGAAAAGGGAAATGGGAAAAATTGTTTAATTTGTACACAGTTTCGGTTTGGGGAGATGGGAAAACTTCCGGAGAGGGATGGATGGTGATGATGGTTGCCTAACACCAGAATATACCTAAAGCCACTGAACTGTACATTTAAAAATGGTTCAAAAGGTAAATTTTCTGTTATGTATATGTCACCAAAAACTTTTAAATCAACTTTCTAAAAAAGTAACCTCCATGGTAGATGGTGGATGTCAATTTGGATACAGATTCACCCAATGTCCTGCACTTCAGTCGTTGCATTGACAAGTCCCATAGTGTCCCTAAAGAGACTCAATCCTTAATCACTGATTCACAATCACTAACACGTGCTTATTAAGGTGTTAATGTTTCAGTACTTGTAATTGGAGTTATTAAAATCAGGATTTTCTGACTAATCATCAATTAACAAATTATAGCCGGGCACGGTGGCTGTAATCCCAGCACTTTGGGAGGCCAAGGCAGGCAGATCACGAGGTCAGGAGATTGAGACCATCCTGGCTAACACAGTGAAACCCCATCTCTACTAAAAACACAAAAAGTTAGCCGGGCATGGTGGCTGGCGCCTGTAGTCCCAGCTACTCGGGAGGCTGAGGCAGGTGAATGGCAGGAACCCAGGAGGCGGAGCTTGCAGTGAGCCGAGATCGCGCCACTGCACTCCAGCCTGGGTGACAGAGCAAGACTCCGTCTCAAAAAAAAAAAAAAAAAAAAAAAAAAAAAAAAAAAAAATTATAATTAGCCAGAAATTCCATTGTCCAAAACCTTTCAGTTGTCCAAAGCATTCCAGTTAAATGAGGTTTGACAATAACAGAAATTGAAAATTCTTTTCTGGGACCCTAACTGGATCCTTGATGGCAGCCTGGTTGGTTTTTCCCTCATCTAATTAGAGATAGAGGTCAGGGATAGTGTCACAGCTGGTGAGGGCAGCGAGAGTCTCCTGACATCATGCAGCTGGCTTTCCAGGAAAAGCAAAGGAAGAGAAGTAAGTCTGCACTGGGAGGCTGCTTCCAAGATTAGAAAAACTATGTAAAGGCTCAAGTTTGAGTTAATTTTTTCAATAGAGATATTTACTAAAGCTTCATAACCTCTGTGATGTTATCAATACTGACAAACCAGTCTTGGCTTCACCTATGGGCCTCTGCCCACTTCTGCCCTCTTGAAGCTATTATAGTCTCCTAGGCAGTTCTTTTTGGCTTAATATGGTCAATGTGAAATGCTGTTCTCCATAGTTCAGCTTGCTTTTTTGGACTATACATTTTAAGCATCTAAATTTTGTTGTCTAATTCTTTCACTCCACTAATTCATTGTTAGCCCAAGAAAAAAGCTTTTTATTACATATCTCCCTCTCTAACTCCTCTCTAACATGTAGTTTAAAGCCTCCAATCTTTAAAAATAGGAGTTCTGGAATGTCCTCTTCTCAAAAATGGGATAATGAATTAAATATACTTAAACTGTGATATTTAATTAGGCATAAGGTGTTGTGTATGTATTCAGAAACTGCCGGGCTCTCTAGGGAAAGATAAGGTACAAATAATGCCTTTTAATCTCAAGATGTTCTCTTATTTATTGGAGAAGACAAAAACCATCCATAAGAAACAGAATCACACAAATGGTAAGTGACTAAATGTCACTAAGAGTGATGAGAGGCATTTAAAGGGAAAAAGAGATCAAGGGAAACTGAATTCAGTGAGCACCTGTTTGTTTCCCATTGCCATGCCAGGCCCAGAAATTACAGAGATGAGTCAAAGCAACTTTATTGCCATTAAGGGACTCACTATCTAGAGAAACAGATTGTGGGATATGATGAGGTTTCTCTTCAAATAACCCGATCAATCTTTTATTCTTTAATTCACAGTACCCCACTCCTTTTTCCCTTTTTCTCCTTTTTTTTCCTTTTAGCCTTTGTTAGATGCCCAGACACAATACCACAATACCAGGCATTATCAGTACCAGCTCACATTCCTTTCCTTATTTAGAAAGAGGACTTTCTAGCTTATTACAGACACCCCTTCCCCTTTCCTCTCTGCTTTCTTTTACGTGCCCACCTTATCTAAAAAAAATCAAATGTTTAGCCAACCGGGATTAGTTTAGATTATACAGCCTGACCCTGGCCAATGGAGAAAGGGTACAGGGGCAGGACTTGCTTCAGGAATAAAGGCTCTCATGCCCCTTTGTTCAGGTGTGCTCTCACAGCAACTGGCCAAGGAGGCACCCCTCCACGCAGAAGTAAAATTGCTTTGCTAAGAATCCTTTGAGTGTTGAATTTCCTTAGGATTTTGAGCGTTATTCCTAACAAGATGGAACAGCCTTACTTCTCAGGGTGGTAAGCAGGTCTTTGGGGGTGTGCAGAATGCAACTAGGCAGAGGAAAGGGGAGAGCCAACTGAGTAAGCAGGATGAACAAAGGTGTGGAGAGAAGAATGAACGTCTGGCTTTTTGAGAATTCAGAATAGCCTGGATAATTCCAAACTGCCCAATTCTAAGTTACTTCCATTTGCCAAGTGACCAGGGGATATCAGCTCTCCTTTATAATGATGTTACATTTTGCTTATTAAAATCATCTTATCTTTCTGAACCTACACAAGCTGGGAGGAATCCAGCAAGCCTGCAAAAGATCTGCAGATAGAAGCTGGGCAGGAATCCTAACTTTGCTGCAAAGTTTCCATACAGTGGACCATTCTCATGTCCCTAACTGAGCAGTAACTCACAAATCATGGTTCCCAGAATACAAATATAAAAATTGGAGAATGCCAACCAGATAAGCTGAAAAAATGTAAAAGGGGAATGAGTGACATCTCTATATTCTTCTCAATAGTAATATATTACATTCAGATGTTGCTTTAAAGCTCACAGAGCTAGTGCCTTTAACACAGTAGTTGCTTCTTCTAACAACCTAGGGGTAAGAGAGCAGATATCACTAGCCCCATTTCCCCAATAGGTCTATTACATTTTAAAAAGCTTAAGTTAAGCTCAGGCACAGTGGCTCGTGCCTTTAATCTCAGCACTTTGGGAGACCCAGGCAGGCAGATCACCTGAGGTCAGGAGTTTGAGACCAGCCTGGCCAACATGAAGAAACCCCGTCTCTACTAAAAATACAAAAATGAGCCAGGTGTGGTGGTGCATACTGCTAACTCTCTTTTGGAAATAAACTCACTTACTTGTTTTAACTAAGTTTTTAAAAATATCTGGCTGGGCGTGGTGGCTTACGCCTGTAATCCCAGCACTTTGGGAGGCCAAGGTGGGTGGATCACCTGAGGTCAGGAGTTCGAGACAAGCCTGGCCAACATGGCGAAACCCCGTCTCTACTAAAACTACAAAAATTAGCCTGGTGTGGTGGTGGGCACCTGTAATCCCAGCTACTTGGGAGGCTGAGGCAGGAGAATCGCTTGAATCCGGGAGGCGGAGGTTGCAGTAAACTGAGATCACACCATTGTACTCCAGCCTGGGCAACAAAAGCGAAACTCCATCTCAAACAATAAAAAATAAAAATAAATAAAAATAAAAAGCTTAAGTTAGGAGGCATAGACATATAGATTAATGGAACAGAACAGAGAACTCAGAAATAGACCCACACAAAGATGCCTAACAGATTACTGACAAACGTGCAAAGTAATTCAAAGGAGAAAGGATGGTCTTCTCAACTAAGATGTTATAGTAATTGGGAATTAACAGGGAAAAAATTTAAAAAAAACCTTGACCTAATCTTTACTTCTTATATAAAAATTAACTCAAAATGGATTATGGACTTAACCATAAAATGTAAAATTATAAAAATTTTTAGAATAAAATATAGGAGAAAATGTTTGGGATGAAGGACTAGGCCACGAATTCTAAGACAGTCTATAAAAGAAAAAATAATACATTTGACCTCATCAAAATTAAAATTATTTTCTCTGCCCATGTGAAATCTGGAGTTTCATTTTTGGATTGATATAAAGCTCTAAAATTGATTTTGGTGGTGGTCATACCACTCTGTGCATATGCTAAAAACCACCAGATTGTTGTACACATTAAAATAGTGAATTGTATGCAAATTATATCTCAAGAAAGCTTCTACTAAAAAGAAAAAGCCCATCTGAGGAGAATGAAAAGACAAGCTACCTACCAGGAGAAAATATTTTCAAACTATGTATTTAACAAAGGACTAGTATCAAGAATATAAAAAGAATTTCCAAACTTAAGAGTAACAATACAAAAACAAGCAAAATACACAAAAAGAACTGAAGAGGATATCCAGATGTCAAAAAAGCACATGAAAAATTAGTCAACATCATTAGCTATCAGGGAAATGCAAATTAAAGCCACAATGAGATATTGCTATATATCTATTAGAATGGCTAAAAGAAAAAAAGTAGTGACAACACCAAACGTTGTCGAGGATGTGGAGAAACTAGATCACTCATATACTACTGGTGGAAATATAAAATAGTCTACCCACTCTGTTTTAACAAACAGTTTGGCAGTATCTTATAAAACTACACATGCAATTAGCATTCAACTCAATAATTTTACTCTTAGGCATTTATCCCAGAGAAAATGGAGACTTATGTCCACATAAAAATCTGTAGCAGCTTTATGCATAATAGCCAAAACCTAGAAACAACCCAAATGTGCCTCAACCAGTGAAGGATACATTCGTACTGTGGAAGATTACTTGATAATATAAAGTAGAACAAACTCTTGATGGACACAACAACTTGGATGACTCTCCAGGAAATTATTATGAGTGAAACGAGTCAATCCCAAAGGGTTAAACACTTTATGATTCCATTGATATAACTTTTTTTTTTATTATACTTTAGGTTTTAGGGTACATGTGCACAATGTGCAGGTTTGTTACATATGTATACATGTGCCATGTTGATTTCCTGCACCCATTAACTCGTCATTTAGCATTAGGTATATCTCCTAATGCTGTCCCTCCCCCCTCCCCCAACCCCACAACAGTCCCCAGAGTGTGATGTTCCACTTCCTGTGTCCATGAGTTCTCATTGTTCAATTCCCACCTATGAGTGAGAACATGCGGTGTTTGGTTTTTTGTCCTTGCGATAGTTTACTGAGAATGATGTTTTCCAGTTTCATCCATGTCCCTACAAAGGACATGAACTCATCATTTTTTATGGCTGCATAGTATTCCATGGTGTATATGTGCCACATTTTCTTAATCCAGTCTATCGTTGTTGGACATTTGGGTTGGTTCCAACTCTTTGCTATTGTGAATAGTGCCGCAATAAACATACGTGTGCCTGTGTCTTTATAGCAGCATGATTTATAGTCCTTTGGGTATATACCCAGTAATGGGATGGCTGGGTCAAATGGTATTTCTAGTTCTAGATCCCTGAGGAATTGCCACACTGACTTCCACAATGGTTGAACTACTTTACAGTCCCACCAACAGTGTAAAAGTGTTCCTATTTCTCCACATCCTCTCCAGCACCTGTTGTTTCCTGATTTTTTAATGATGGCCATTCTCACTGGTGTGAGATGGTATCTCACTGTGGTTTTGATTTGCATTTCTCTGATGGCCAGTGATGATGAGCATTTCTTCATGTGTTTTTTGGCTGCATAAATGTCTTCTTTTGAGAAGTGTCTGTTCATATCCTTTGCCCACTTTTTGATGGGGTTGTTTGTTTTTTTCTTGTAAATTTGTTTGAGTTCATTGTAGATTCTGGATATTAGCCCTTTGTCAGATGAGTAGGTTGCAAAAATTTTCTCCCATTGTGTAGGTTGCCTGTTCACTCTTATGCAATTAATAAAAACAACCTCTTTACAGTTTTCTACACATGATAATATAGGATGTGCTACTTTTAAAATAATTTATATATCATAGTTTCTAGTTTTTACAAAAGTTGTTATGGGAAGTTTTAATAAGCTGATGGTATTCTCTTGATTCATATGAAAGTTGATTGCCTTTTTTGTTCTCTCTATTTAGTGTATGGTGTGTATTTTTCTTATTTGCCGTGGGTACCATTTTCCATTTTTCAAATTGAATGATAATTTTCTGAAAATTGGTTTTATGTTTTGGTAAACAGTACTTATTGTTGTTTCAAACTGAAGTTTACTAAGAGATCTACCATATTGAGTTTCCTATTGATAATTTAAAATGTTGGCCACTCATATCAGATTTTATGTCATTTTTGTTGAACCTCTACTTGAACTTATATTTTTTCCATATTTTTTTATGTGAGGGTGATCATTCTTGCTTTTTATTTGATGTGAAATAGTCTCGTTATTTTATTTTGAAAATTCAGAGAAGCTTAATTTGATATCAAATAAAGTTTGTATTTTACACAGGAAAAAGCAAAAAAAAAAAAATAAAACAATTATTGTCTGAAAAAATGTAGTAGAGTAAGCAATCCATGCAAACCAAGTGTACCAGATTCTAATTCCAGCTATTCGTTAATGGTTAAAATCACTTAAACTCTTTGAAGCCAATTCCTTATCTTCAAAATAGGTTTAAAATTGTGTGTCTTTGTCCCTTCCCAGGACTGTTATGGTGACCCAAAGATATGCTAGGTATGACCATTCCACAAAAAGTATTGTGTATATGGGAGGAATTAGTAACTTATATTATTTCAGAACTATTTTTAGAGTTTTAAATTTGGAAAATAAAAATTCCTGAAGGCTCAAGCAGCTTGCTAGTGTTTTCCAAGGCACTAATCAGATAAAACTTCTGCTTCTTCACTCAGGTCTACCCTCCAACCATTGCCATATAAGAGAGCCTGAGAATCTGCATGTAAAAATTATCCTGAATCCAGTTTCTGCCACTGGAGCATGGTGTCAAGGAGGCCAAGGTTGCAGGCTGCAACTCATCATAACACATTTTAGAGGTTCACCATGTCTCCATTTTCTGATCCCAAATTGTCAAGTCTTCTTGCCACTCTCTCCCTTTGAAACAAATATTTATTATGCATCTGTTATGACCTAGTCATTGTACTAGAAATTGAGAAGATAGTGAGCAATAATGACATGGCTCCTGGCCTCGTGGAGCTTGGAATTTGATGGTGAAGACCTGCAACGAACAAGTAAGACAATCACACTTCTCAAAAGTTAGAGGTTGTCCTTTGCACTATGAAGACAGGAACAGACTGCTTAAACAACAGTGTAGGGAAGAATGCATTTTAGATAGCATGATCTGGAAGCATCACTTTGAGGGTGTGCCATTTAAGCTGAGACCTCAATGACGAAAAGCCTATGTGCAGACACACAGAAATAATATTTCAAACATAGAAAAGAGAAAGCATGGAACTTCTGTAGCAGGAAAAATCTTAATGAGTACTAAAAATTTTCAGAAAGAGGATCGGTTGAGACATAGTGAATGTGGGGCAAGCGGTCTAAGAGACTCCCCTGCACAGATAGGCAGGGCCAAATGATATACCGTCTTGAGGGATGGCAAAAATAAGAATGGAAATTATGTGGTTATTTCTTCCTCTTCTGTCTTGCAGTGAAGATTCCAATAACAACTTTCAGCACCACCATTTTCAAACACCATGTCCTACCTCTGGACCAGCTTTATCACCAGCTCGGGACCTAAACAATGCCTTTTACACAGAAATCACAACCCAGAGAGTGACTGACTAACCCCACTCAACTTACTCCCAGAACCCTGAATCTCCTCTCCTCTTCCAGCCACATCCCCACCTCCCCATCCAAATTAACATGGTGCTTTCCAAGGCTCTGTTACTGATTTCTCTCAGGGGTGTCAACCCTTGGTGACCCAGCCCAGTTGCTAGATACCATACAATTTTTACAGCTGACTGGCTGTTTTTACTTCCTTTTCAATTATTATTTTGAAACACATAAGAAATATTTTGGAACCACAAGTGGCTCAGGAAATTCTAAATTAAAGGCCTTGTAGGGCTGCAGCTGGCCCTGTCAGGTCTCACACCCCAAGGGATACACAGCACAAACAGATTTTGGTGTCCTTCCAAACTCACTGCATGATGCTCCAGGCACCACTCCCTACTGTTACTCTCTTAAACGACAGAACTGTGTAAACAAACACACAAGCAACATCCTCCCAAAGAAGAAATATGTACAATCAATGTTAATAAGTGAGTATGATCATTGCTTCCCTCATTGCTCTTCCAATATTCTCTCTGAAAATGTCTAGAGTTAGAATTGTCAAATTTATTGTCTTTCAAACTCAGAGATACAATTACTACTTAAACACAGGGAATATAATGGATCCTGGAGAGAAGGAGTGACCCTAAGGATATGTGCAGAAAGCAGATCACTAATCACTTAATATTAGTTGTACTTGGAATCTTCAAATATCTGCTCAGCCTCTTACACTTGAGCTTGTAATTTTTAAGAGTAGTATTTCCATATCTTCTGAGGATGCAATAGGTTACCAGTGAAGGCAGGATAGAATGATGTTTGGGCACAGTTTCAAAGCCAAATTAGTACTATCTCTTAGTAACTTCTAAGTGACTTTGTATAACTTACTTGGCTTTGCTCTGCCTCAGTTTCCTCATCTGTAAAATGGAGACATATTGGAATGTATCTAATGAAATTCTGATGAGGATTAAATGAGTTGATGCATAAACCACATATAACAGTAGCAGGCACACTGTAAATACTTACTAAATGTTAAATATTCTATTAATAATTGATCTAACAAATAAAAACTGGCTGGAAAACATAAAAAACCTCACTGTCAATTAACAGCCAAGGCAGCATCAGAACTTTGAATGATGGCAGAAGGTCTCAACACATCCCCCAAAAGCACATACTACCCCCAAGAGGTAAAATGCTTTCAATGCTCTTTGGAGGTAGGTTTCAAATATAGACAAGTAATGAAGCTTGGACAGGGAGAAGAACTGCATAGATAGGAAGAGCAGCAAGTTGTGAGAAGGAAGTCATAAAACCCTCATCTTTGCAGTAGATTTGTCTCTTGCAGGGGTGGATATATTTGCAACACTAAGCCACAGTGATTCAGTTGAAGGTACTGAGTGAAGTAGTTACTACAGGTTTTAGGAATGACAGAGGTGGGGAAAATAGTTGGTGAGGTTTGACAAGGTAAAGGATAGAGACAAGGCTAAGTGCAAGATCACTGACGTAGGTGAGAAGCTGTGATGATCTACATAATAAACTGGCAAAGATGAACTAGTTTGGCCTCTTCACCCAAACCTCACACCTCTTCAGCCTCAAGTACTTCTTGTACAAAGAGGTGAAGCTGGTTGAGATGGGTTAGTACAATGCTGTCCTCCTGAACACTGGGACTTTGGTTTCCTTGATTCAACATCTGGCTTTGGGGCTGCAAAGTTGCCTGTAAAAAAATCAATGGGGTCATGGCCTAGATCCAATAGCAATCATCTAGTGGCAGAATATGGGATTTGGCTAGACTCTGTATAGCTTGGCCACATTTTAAAATAAATTCAGGACTTGTTAGGGATTTGCATCTTGATTTTAAACACATAGTGGGCAAACTCCACACTGGAGATGTAACTGTGTAAGGCCAGTAATCTGAGGCCTCAAGCCTCTGAATGGATGTTTCTGAAAAGATGTTTCCCAATCAGTTCTTAGAGTTTGGTTCATAATGTGAAATGCAACAAAGGGAACAATCAGTATTATTATTAAAAGGGCCAATCAGGGAGCTATATTACACTCCTCAGCACACATTATTTTATCAAGATTTTTTGTATGTAGATATGCCCAGTCAGCAATAGCAAGAGTGCTATTAGCTCACTGCTGAGGAAATCAAGTTCTAGGGAGCCAAAACAGAACCAAGTAAACAGAAACCACCAACATACAAAGTAACGTCCTCATTAGTTCTCAGAAGTTTTAACAAGAGCTTTTAAAAATACATATTTAAAAGCTAGAACAACCTTTTATTGCTGGTTTTAAAGCATTTTTAATCCTCAAAACCATAAGATACCACAGAGAGAAATTTGGAAATGGACCCAGTATGGGCATTTGATTTATATATAGCCTGCTTTATTTCACAAAACAACTAATGTGGGTTCCAAATAAAGACAGGATGGCCAGATGACTTAAATCAGGAGATGACAAGAAAAAAAAAAGAAAATTGATGAGGAGAAGATAAACTCAAAATAATGAAACTAATGAAAAAAACTGGTCACCATATTCTGTCGATTCACTTGTTTGGTTAGTCCACCAAGTTGGCTCCAGTTCTTGCCACTACTGAGTAAAAGGCAAATGTGATTAATTCTCAAGTCAGACTGATTATATAACAAGAATCTACTGTCAAAATAAATGAATCTATTTTGGGAACATTAAAAAACCCAGTAAGAACCAGTTATTCTGGTCATTATCATTCAGAGTAAGAGTCTCAAAGATCTCGTTTCTGACACCAATCTTCTTTTACAGATGAGAGCATAGTAGTCTTGGTTGGACCCCTGTCCTCCAGGAAGAACCTGAAATCTTCATGTGGGCTTGTGATACTACTTGTTTTTATTTGAAAGTCTGGACAATTCAACAACTAGAGTCTTTCAGGAGTTGGTGTTTCTTTTAGAGAGTTTTACAAATTGGGGAACCATAAATAGGAGATAAAGTAATAGCCTACAGCTGCCTACATGTTACAGCTGAAGAAGGGGGAAAGCCCCTTTAAACAAATTTAGGATGAGTCAATGGGATATCATCTCACCCCAGTTAGGACAGCTATTGTCAAACACACAGCCACTATGGAAAACAGTATAAGGGTTTCTCAAAAAACTAAAAAGAGAACTACCATTTGATTCAGCAACCCCACTACTATCTTTTTATCCAAAGGAAAGGAAATCAGTATGTCAAAGGGATGCCTGCACCCCATGTCTATTTCAGCACTATTCATAAGAGCCAAGATATGGAATCAACCTAAGTGTCCATCAACAGATGAATAGATAAAGAAAATGTGGGATATATACATGATGGAATACTATTCAGCCATAAAAAAGAATGAAATACTGTAATTTGCAGCAACATGGATGGAACTGGAGGTCATTATGTTAAGTGAAATAATCCAGGCACAGACAGACAAAAATTACATGTTCTCACTCATGTGGAAGCTAAAAAAGTTGATCTCACAGAGGTAAACAGTAAAATGGTAGTTATCAGGAGTTGAAAGGAGTAGAGGGAAGGCAGGGTATGAAGAGAAGTTAGTTAATGGGTACAGACATACAGTTACATAGAAGGATTAAGTTCTAGAGTTTGATAGCGTAGCAGGGTGACTGCAGTTAAAAATAATTTATTGTATACTTCAAAATAACTAAATGAAAAGTTTTGAAATGTTCCCAAAATAAAGAAATGATAAATCTTTGAGGTATTTGATATTCGGAATACCCTGATTTGATCACTGTACATTGTATGCATATATAAAAATATCATATGTACCTCATAAATATATACAATTATTATGTAACAATAAATAAATTTAGAATGAGTGATGATCCATTTTCAGGGCCTGTTGACTTGAAGAGCCTTTTTTTTTAATTCCAGGCATGAACGTCTTAATTGAGTTAAATTTCATTTCATCCAATAGGACAAACCTACAATTATGGAACAAGGGTTGAGCTTCGTATGTGGAACTAATATTTACAAAACCATACTGGGAAATAAGTATGTGTCTATTCTGTGACTTATAGGAAGTAAAGAGGAAGTTTGAAGACATCCTGACAGTCTTCAGATGTTAGCAAGTTTGGGGGGACCCTAAGGAGAGAATTCATATGCAGTTGTGGGCATTGTTGGTGAACTCTGGATGGAAATAATTTTTTTCTTAATTTTGTTTCTCTAGCATTAGAAAAAATAAGCATATATGAGTGATTAAAACAAAGAAGTAAAAAAAATCTTTGGCTAGGGGAATCTCTGGAATGATAAAGGTTATTGAGATGCAATCCTAGATTCTTTACAAACTCTTCAGACTGAGCTAATGCTTTGGCTTTTGTAGTTGCTCAGCTTCTCGTGGCTGCAGATTTACTGACTCTACAACAGGAGGGTGGTATGTGTTCTGTATGCTTCTCCTCTGTAAATGAATCCCGGAAAGAACACAAAACCCAATGAAACCAGCCTTTTTTGTGATAAAGAATAATCCTAGGAGACTTTATAATTGCACAAGGAACTATTTTTAAAAATTAACCAAAACATGGGAGAAAGGCAAAAAGATGACTGTGTAACCTTTGTTGTCAGGCCAGGGAGTTGTCTAGCCAACCCCACCCAAGTTTCTTCTGACTCTCTCTAGGCTGGGGACTTTAACTTTGTTTGACTCACAATTTACTGTTAATAAGGGCCCAGGCATTTTACAGCTCTGTAAAGATAGATGTTAACTTTTAGAAACATTATATACTACAAATAATTTTTGTCCAGCAGATAAGATGCTATGATTTGAATTTTTGTGTCCTCACAAAACTCATTTGTTGAAACTGAATCCCCAGCGCAGAGGTATTGAAAGGTGACTAGGTCAGGAATGTGGGGCCCTCATAAATGGGATTAGTGCCCTTATGAAAGAGGCCTGAGAGAGCTTGTTTGTGCCTTCTACCATGTGGAGACACAGAGAAATGGTACCATCTTTTAAGCACAGAGCCATCCCTCACCAGACATTGAATCTACCTTCACCATTATCTTGGACTTCTTGGTTTCCTGAACTGTTAGAAATAAATTTCTGTTATTTATAAATTAACCAGTCTAAGATTGTTTTCTCACATCAACCCAAATGAACTAAAGACATAAAATAACCCCAAAACTTATGGTTTCATTGTCTTGTAGAAAATCAACCAATTGTGTATCTATCTAGCTCAGCAATCTTACTGCAGTTTCTTTTTTATTGCAGTGCTTATTTTGGTTTTTCCCTCACTCATTATATACACATTAGTTTCTCCTGTGCTCCTATGAATCAGCCTTGTCATCCTGCTGTTTCTCTCACTGAAGTAATTAAAACCTGACACATATTTAATATGATTTTTATCAGAATTGTTTTTTATTTATTGAAAATTAAATTTCAACATGACCAAAGGAACATAGTTCAGCCACAAACAAAATACATTTTGAAAAAACTTGAGTAGTTTTCTTGCAATGATGGATCATCATGATAAAGATCATTTTCTTAAACTCACAAGATTCTTCCAAAATCCCCTGAAGAGCCTCTTTCCCCAGCCGAGGCCCAAAGGCTTCAGATTCTTCTCCACTTTCACTTTTCTCCTAATTCTACAGTATCAAATAAAGTACGAGAGAACTTGTCTAATAGGACTAAATCCTACTCAGAGGACAGCGGGAGAGGCATTGAGCTTTCCAAAGCAGAATACTTATTTTATTGGTTTGCAAAGGGGAAAAACTAGGAACATGCATACAATAATAATTTTGATCCTACCCCATAGAGTTATGACTCTATCAGTTTGGAAGCTGGAAAATTGGTGTAAGTAGAGATTGAGAAAGAAATTGCATTTTTTTTTTTAAGCTCTTTTCATCCTTGTCACAGGAGAGAGGTGTGGGGCATGGCAGGGAAGGCTGTCCCATGTCCTGGCATCTTGACGGATTTCCATGACTTATCTTTCCTCACTGAAGTCTTCCCAGATGGGCCATAAGGAGGAAGAAAGAGGCCCCATTTTGTGCTATTCACTGTGTCCATCAGATACGTGAAAGACAGGCTCTTGTGGTTAATATTTTGAAATAGATAAGACAAATTTTGCACCCATTCCTTGCCACTTTCTTTCAGCACCACGTTGCCTATTTTGCCAGGCAGAAAAGCTCAGTCCTTACAAGTAAACCAGCCCTCTCTGCATCCAAATTTCATCTGGTCTTCTAAGGGGAACTCAGAGTTGACTTTCCAGCCTCTTTTTCAATGGAATAGTTAAGTGAAAAGTATTCCAGAAGCAATAAACATATAATGATGGCCCAGTGCCAGATCCTATCAGAAGTGCTTTGCATATATTAATTCATTTAATCCACATAATAACCCTGTAAGATAAGTACTATTACCCTCATTTTACAGATGAGGGAAGTTAGTTTCTGGATAACACACAGATAGTAAGTGGCAGAGCAGGGACTGAAACAGCCAATTTGGCTCTTTACCACGGCACTATATGTCTCTTTCAAATACTCTCCTTCCCCACCAAGCACTCTGCACCAAGTAAAAGGCCTTGATCACTGTGAATAACTTAGTGACTCTAGTCTTGATATCTTTATTATTTCTACATGCCTTCCTCAACTTACACAATTGTGTATTCCAGAAGTTACTATGAAATTAAAACTATGATAAGCCCAAGCCCATAAATGATGAACAGTAACTGATGAATATATTTTTCTATTTATTTTTGTCTACACTGGATTGAAATAAAACAAGTCAATGTGAAGAATTTGCAATAGGAAGAAAAGATAATGACACTGGAAGTGAAAGTCATTTTGCCATAGCTGTGACCCATGCTACTCCCTAATTTCCCATACTTACATCCACAACAAAGTACTGTGTATTCTGTGTGTTCCCATTTGTGAGGCAAAAGTTTTACACAATCCTAACATTTTAAATTGTGCTTCTTATGTAGCAGGTTGAATTTGCCTAGGCTGAATACTGTGCTATCTGAGCTTCAGCTGTAATAATATTGGCAAATAATATTTAAAAGTATAATACAGTCTAACATGGACCACAGAATCACAGATTGCGATAAATAGGGCACTAAAGATCATCTATCTCCATATGTATGATTATATTAGATTTTGTATGAGAACATAGTAAGCAAATGTCCTTTGTCCAGATAACACGGCTTCTGAGAAAGGATTTAGAAAATTGCTGTAAAGCAGGGGCCCCACCTCCAGGCCATGGACCAGAATGGTCCATGGTTTGTTAAGAACCAGGCCGCACAGCAGGAGGTGAAGTGGCAGGTGAGCAAGCATTACCATCTAAGCTCCGCCTCCTATCAGATCAGCAGCAGTATTAGATTCTCATAGGAATGCGAACCCTGTTCTGAACATATACAGTGAGGGATCTAGGTTGTGTGCTCCTCATGAGAATCTAATGCCTGATGATCTGAGGTGGAACAGTTTCATCCCAAAACTATCTCACCCCCTCCGAGTCTGTGGAAAAATTGTCTTCCATGAAATCAGTCCTTGATGCCAAAAAGGTTGGGAACTGCTGCTGTAAAGAATAGATGGTACTTAATGCTAGAACTAGAAGAATGCCCACATGTGATGACTGCTTTTCTGGTAAATGAGGCCCCTTTCTGGAGGCTGTAAATTGGTCACCATACTTGATTCAGGATCCTTTACGTGTCATAAAATAATGAGGAAAGAGCCATTTAGTGCAGTACAGCAGTGCACTTTCTAATGAAGGGCACCTGAAAATATCACATGCACTTGCCTAGGCACTTGGTTTATGATTGGCTTGAACACCAGAGATCAAGTCAGTCAGCAAAACGCTTCTTTTACACTGTGTTGTGTTAAATGCCATGGAAGCATCAGGAGTGGCAAAAGTAAGAAAGTCTCTGTTCAGGTTTCTGTGCCTCTGTGTCTATTACATGCCAGCCAACATGCTGAGGATTTTACATGCCTTGTGGTGTTTAATCTTCCTCACAGCCCTGTGAGATGGGTGTGATTGTGCTCATTTTGTCACTAAGGAAATTGAAGTTCTCAGAACTTAACGATCCACTTGGGATTTAATTCTTAGGTAGGAAGATAGATGGACTGGGCGAATGGAAGAGGAATAGATAAAGATATTTGCTGCAAAATATGCACAATATATGCCACAGAGAAGAAAATGATAGAGGCTAAGAAAATACAGAGTGCAGTCATGAAGAGAGCGCTCTGGAGGGAAACTAAGAGGACTTTGTTTCTCACAAGAGGTTTTAGAAGAAGGAATAAGAAGAGCAGGCACCCTCATACACTCTGGGTTGGGTGAAAAGTGATACGACCATTTTTGGACCTCAGTTTGGCAATGTCTGCAAAATACTTACACTTAATTACTCTTTGACCTAGCAATTCCATTTCTAGAAATTTAGTTAAGAAATACTTGTACACATGATTAATCAGATCTTCTGACCAGAGGGCAACAAGATGGTTGAGTGGCTTAGCTGTCTAATGAGTGTCTATTGAGTGATTTCACAGCACCATCAGCATCTAAGAATCTTAAGGGGGTTCATCCTGCCAAGTGGCATTTAAACCCCCTAAGCCTAATGTTTTACCCATAGAACAACTCAACTGCTAGCCACTGAGTTTTGTCATTTTCATTTGGTGGAACTTAAGTCTATTTATGAGCTTTAAGGAAGCATGGAAAGCAGCAACCTTATTAGTTCTCTTAAAAGCGAAGTTACTATAACAGATGAATGCCAAATACTTTTTAAAGGCCTTTCTGCCCATAGCCTAATACAAAGAAAAAATTGTTTTAAAAATTATTGAAAAATGGAAACCAAAGGGAAATACTCGGTGGGGGTTGCTAGGGGAGGGATTCAAAGCACTCATGTGTATCTACTTTAAATATCTAAATGTTATTTGTTGGCTGATTTGTATGGTGACCTTATACATCTGTATCCACAATCGCAAACCCAATATCTTTATTATAGACATTTGCCAAACATTCCACACAAAAAAATGCTCCTTATAAAAACATCTAAACAGACATCCATGATCGAAGCTATCCAGAGACTCAAAATTGTGACCAATTCTCATTCCATTGGACAATGGGGTTAAGAGAAATTTATTGATAAGGATGAAAGGGATTTTTGGCATCAATGTATTAAGTTTTTTGAATAAAATGTTAATCGTTTCCATTCACCCCTCACACACACACACGATTGCCAATTTCAAAAAGTGGTTTCATTTTCCAACTCAATTAAGTATTTTTTTCTGGATTCAAGAATAAGCATTCCAAGTTCATTTCAAGTTCAACCATAAATAGGTCATGGAAATTCAATTATTTGATGGTAACCATCAACAATAAACGCTGAATAGAAAAACCAGAACCAAGAATTTCACCTTTGTTTATATCAATAAAGATTTGCTGGCTCAAGGAAGAAAGATGAGATAAATCTTGCCAGACGGAGAGCAGCTGAGGTGAGCAGCAACAGTATTGGTTCTGCTTTGAAAATAACATTGTCACCTCTTTAAGTGGGATTACATATTCCATTATGTGTGCTTATTCCATGTGCAATTTGTCATCCTGGTCCTAGAATCAAGCGAGGCAAAATTGAATGGAGACCAACTGAAACCCTTATACACTGCTGGTGAGAGGGTAAATTGGTATAACCATTTTGCAAAACTAACAGTTTCAACTAAAGCTTAACGTACGCATACTATATGTCCCTGCAATTCCACTCTTAGGGATGTGTGTGTGTGTGTGTGTGTATTCTCAAAAGCATGTACACATTTTTACCAAAAGACATGTACTAGAACATTGATAGCAACACTAGTCTTATAGCCCAAATGAAAAATATCCAATGCCCAACAACAGTAGAATGGAGAAATAAACTGTGAAACAGTTACACAATGGAATTCTGTACAGCAAAGAATGATATGCAACCACATTTAATAGTATGGATGCACTCGCCAATGTAATGTGATAGAAAAAAGCCAGACACGAGAGAGAGTGTATTATTTCACCCACATGAAACATCAAAAAGGCCAAACAAATCTATTCTGCTAGAAGTCAAGGTAGTAGTTAGCTCTGGGGAGAGGGATGACTAGAATAAAGAGGCCCCGGATGGTCTTCTGGGAGCTGGTCATGTTCTGCTTCTTGGTGCGGGTGTTAGTTACATGGATGTGTTCTGTTTGTGAAAGTCTACAAACTATGCACTTATGACTTAGTAACTTTTTCAGTTGAATAATGAAAAGCACACATGAGAAAACCCCCTCCGAATCCAGTCAAACAACTGGAATAGGTGCTTGGATCAGGAGACAGAACCAATCATGAGAGGGATCGTTGCCTTTTCCCCTCTCTATAGCTCCAACATGACTGGAGAAAAGGTCTCCATAGTCTCTCAGTATGGGAGGGTCCTTTTTCCTCAATCTGGATTACCACCTGCAAAATTATAAAAGTTGATATTTTAAGGGCCGCAAGCCTGCTAGTGCATACAAAATGGCCAGAAGATATTGCTGAGCTGGCAGAGCAAACGCTTGCCCCGAGCCTTTCCTGCCAATGCCAGAGTAAATATTTTAATCCTGCATCCTGAGTTGGAGTCGGATTTAACTCAGCTTTCCTGAGTCTATTCCACAGCCTCTCCCTTCACCACCTGCTTCTTCCTTTATTTGTTTTCAGGATAAGTTTTTGCTGAGAGTGACACTCGGCAGCTCAGCCTGCCATCTCACATGGACTGGACTGGCCTTCTTTCAATAGTCCTCAGAGCCTCTGAAGGGCTAAAACCAAATGCCATGGTCTTTGTTCACAGTGATCTGAGCCTGAGAGTTCTTTATATAAATAAGCAGCAGGATCGGTATGTGAGGACGTTTCCTTTCATTCTGATGGCAATTTGACAAGGCTTCTTCCTTATTCTGGCTTCAGTCAACTTTCCTTTATAACTTGACATAAAAGCACTCCTCTGGCCACAATGTTTCTCTTGGTAAGAATATCAAACTGCAATGTGACTAACACTGCAACCACATTTCCGTCCAACTCAGATCATACATTTTTATATTTGGACCTAAAGAAATGCTATTATAACCAAAAGAGAAATATAGTCCACCAGTAACTGTTTGTTATCAGAATAAAGCAACACAGTGATATAGATCTTTCCAATGGACAAATAGTAAAGCCTTTACTACTATTGACCCTGTGTTGTGTTATTTGTGTATTTAATATCAATAATGATGATGGTAAACAGTTATATTAGTGTTAGTATTGTTCTAACTGTTTTTACATTATTCATTTTAATGCTCAGAATCACCCTATAAGGTAGACACTATTATATGCCAATTTTACAGATGAATGTTAGGCACAGAGACATTAGGTGATCTAAAATCTCAGAGTTGGTTAGAGGTGAGGCTGAAATGTGAACCCAAGCAGCCCTAATGACTGTCCTAAGAATGATCTTCCTAATATTTTCTTAGACCAAATAACAAAATGAGCTTGTTTCCTTTAAGCACAGTTTGGCTATGCAGAAACGAACACCATCTTTAGCTGGAAGGGTAAAAAGACTACACAGGGAACATCTACTCTACCAACAAACCAAGGGAACAGAGGGGAATGGACCAAGAGTAATTCTCACAGCCGGTGAGTCAACGGCACGTAATTGAGGGCTCACTAGCAAGGTGATGGTTATGTCATGACCCAAAGTCAGGAAGCTGGTCCAGGCAGTGACCACTGTAGTCTAACTAAATTGGGGCAGCAAACTGGCCTACAGTGAGGCAGGAGAGGGCTATGAGCAGAGAGGAAGTGCCTGACATACAGCTGCAGAAGCCAGGAGGGAAGGAGAACAGACCCTGGAAGCCCAAGAAAAGCGGAGAGAGTGGGTACGAGGATGGGGAAGGTGACAGAGGCAGTGCAGGATCAGGGGTCAAGGCAGGACAGTGCTGTGGCCCTGATGGATGGCTTCAAAAGTTCAGCCTCTCTTGTCATGCATACCTGGACCCTCTAAATGCCTTGCTCTCCTCCTATGCCCTCAGCCTGGGCGGATGCCTCCCCTCCCCATTTTACTGTCATTTGTTATTCTAATCTCAGGTCTTGTGTAAAGGTTTTGGGAAGCGAACTCCATTTTTCCTTATATTTGCTGTATATAAACTACTCTCTTATTCTCCCTTTTGTGTAAGAGGAAGAGAAATAATCCCATCTTTTTGCTAACATTGTAATCCTATGTATCTCTCTAAAACCTCAGTCATCCTTTTGACCCCAAACACCTCTGTTTCTTCTTGTCCTTCTGTTCTTGCCCCTCTGTCTCCAAATGTGCATAGATCTCTCCCATCCCATAATAACCGAGCTTGGCCTCATGGTTCTCCACATTGTTCTTTCTTTAACAGGGTAGGGGAGAAACACAAGCACTAATCTTAAACCAAAAGAGCTGGGTACAAGCATTGGCCACATCAGTTACAACCTGGGTGGGATAGGCTAAGTCACTTATCTTCTCTGCTCTCATTTCCTCCTCCAGAAACTGAAAAATAAAAGTAGTACAACATGGAGTGGTGTGTGCAACCCCAGCCCTGGGCAAGCAGAGATACTGGGTACTTCCCAAACGTTTCATGTACTCCCCTCCATTTCTCAGCACACCCTGTTGTCAGCTTGGGGCCAATGGCCTGTGCATGGATGTGCCATGTGTTTTTCAAGCTGAGGCAGTTCACAGCTGGTGCCCTCTTCCCTCCCACTCTATCACCATAGTACTTTGGAGAACACATGTTTCAGGTGGTAAGGATGGAAGATGTAGGAAGCTGCCTGGCCCCTTCAGATGCAATGCAACGGAGAAAGACATCTTTACTGGGCAAAACTCTTGAAATTTTCATGGTAGTTGTGGCTCTGCCTAGCATCGTTGTCCTGAATAACCCAGAACAAGCATAAGCTGGATCCAGAGTACCAAACTCTCTAGTTCTCTCCTATGCTATTGACCAACAGCATAATCATAGGCACTTCTCATCACCTGTCTGGATTTCAGTATTCTCTCTTCTATTAGAAATAGAGATTTTTAAACAGTTCTGGATTTTGAGCCCTTTTTAAAACATAAAGCCCTTACTTTAAGTGAAATCTGATGTAGAGGCCCAACATAGAAAACAGAAAAGTGTAGAGAAACTCTGATTGATTGGGAGGTCAGGGAGGGGCAGGGACCCTACACAGTCACCCCCCACCCCCACCACTTTCATCCCTGAAAATGAAAACTAACATAACTCCCTGTATTTATTTATGCTAAATAATACTGGAAACAGACATACTTTTCTGTCCATATCTTACACAATTCTGAGACCAAGCGAGAATACATTAACCATGTGTTCTGAACACACTGTTACTGAAGAACGAGACTGAGGACCTTGTAAACAGCTTGGTAATCAAGGCTAACGGCTTCTTTTTTTTTTGAGACGGAGTCTCGCTCTTTTGCCCAGGCCAGACTGCAGCGGCACTATCTCGGCTCACGCCACCTCCGGGGTTCATGCCATTCTTCTGCCTCAGCCTCTTGAGTAGCTGGGATTACAGGCGCCCGCCACCGTGCCTGGCTAATTTTTTGTATTTTTAGTAGAGACGGGGTTTCACCGTGTTAGCCAAGATGGTCTCGATCTCCTGACCTCGTGATCCACCCGCCTTGGCCTCCCAAAATGCTGGGATTACAGGCGTGAGCCACCATGCCCGGCCAACAGCCTCTTATCAAAATCCACTTACTTCAAGACTCTCATCTTGTTGAGCCAACCAATCCAAAGCTATTTCCAAAAACTCTTTCCAATCCCAGCCATTTCCTCCCTTATCCCTTATAAGACCTGTCTTGAATTGTCCCAGCTCTGGCCCGGAAACCCTATACATTCCCCCTGACTTCCCCATTACAGTTGTCACACTGGCCTTCGTTTAATTCCTCAAACAAGCCAAGCTGTTTATGCTTGAGGCCTGTATGCATCCTGTTCCCTGGAACACACTCTTTCCTAGATTTTGAATGATTAGCGCTGGTTGATTTGTCCATTTTCAGCCTAAAAGTCCTACAGACCATCCTATCATCTCCTTTGCCCTCTGGTGCTTCGTCCCACTAATTCCGTTCCTGGTATGTACTGGTTTGCCTGTGTTTATGTTTACTTATTTGTAATTATTTATCTGTTTCTTTACCAGTGTTCCCATGAGGCAGTAGGCTTACTGAGAGCATGGCACCTGTCACATTCACGCTCTACCCTCAGCATCTTCAATGCAAGCCTTCAATAGATAACCTGCAGGTTGAGCAAAAGCATGAAGATTGCAACCCCTCTTATTTTCTAAGGAAAGGAACAAATGTATTAAACAAAAATTGGCTCACACCCTGGGGTGTCCCTGAAATGCACAGGCGACAGTTAAATGACTCTTGGACATCCTCATCTTCCTTCCAGGGCAGCCGTGAGACCATCCTCTTCCCCTAGAAGGAGGCCCAGTCTTTTTCTGTGCTGCTGGATTCTCTGAGGCAGAATGACATTATCCCAC
The DNA here is from genome assembly GCF_028878055.3 of Symphalangus syndactylus. Classification (NCBI taxonomy): domain Eukaryota; kingdom Metazoa; phylum Chordata; class Mammalia; order Primates; family Hylobatidae; genus Symphalangus; species Symphalangus syndactylus. Next base: position 70,646,158 of record NC_072438.2, on the reverse strand, counting down.
TCGGGATGTTCACTGAAATGAGACATTTCAGCTGAAAATCCACAGGCTATGAGAGAAGTGGAAAGGGGAAGGGGAAGAACAGTGTCAGAGCATTGGACAGGAAAGGGATGCTCTGAGCAAAACCTGGAGGAGTTGGCTTCCTTCCAGGACACTGTTGGCTGTGGGATGAGGCCTTGGTGGCAGGTGTGACTCCCCTCCTGTCTGAGTCAGCCTCTCAACTCTGCCCCTTGCCTCCTTCAGATTTGCAAAGCCCTGTTCCTGGTGGCCCTCACCATCCTCTCAGTGTGGCCTCTAGTCATGGGCTGTCACTGGTATTAGCCTGACCCTGGGCCTCTCTGCCAAGGCCATTTGCCCTTTAAGCCTCACCTCTTCTCAGAGAGGGAAAGACAGTGTTCCTTCAGACCTCGGGTTCAGGCGACCACCAACCTCTTCCCACAAAACACCTTAGCACCCCAGCCTGAAGAAGGCCAGCTACCCCTGTAGAGAGCTCTGACTGTGTGTAGGAAAGGGGAAGGCCATCAGAACAGTCATGGAGAGAAAAGATTTCTGGAATCAAACGACTAACCAGTAATGTCAGGTATGGTTGAACACATCATTTCACCTCTCAGTTGCACTAATCTCATTTATAAAGTATATTTTATTACAAAGTATCATGTATCATATGCATATACGCTTATATAAATGCACATACATATATGTGTATATGTACATGATATGTATACATGTTTGCACATATGTGTAGGAAAACTGATGAGCATCAAATATGAAATATTAACAATATTAGCTTGGTATCATGATGAGAGTATACTGATATTTTATATTCTTTATACTTGTATGAATCTTCCAAATGTTATAATATACAAACTATTAAAAAGGTAAACTGGGACATAATAGAATTTTAGAGTTTATTTGAGCGAATAGCAATTCATGAATCAGGCAGCCCCAAACCAGAAGTGCCTCAGGGGTTCCATTGGAGAAATGTAAGGGATAAGCTTTTATAGAGTGAATGTGGAAGTCATGCAAAGAAAATATTTGATTGGTTACAGGTATAAAGTTGCCATATTTGATCTATCTCACTGGAAAGTCCCTAGTTGCATAATTACAAGTTAGTTGGCTGCTACTTATTGGTTGAGCTTAAATTGTTTTGCTCTAACACAAGCATTCACAAGAAATAGCCCAAATTAAGTCCCCTTCCCATTTGCAATGTAAGCAAAGTTAAGGTTATTTTCAAGACCTAACTGGCTTTGTCTGCTCAGGGAGTTTTTGTGGCCTCCATTTTAATTTGCTTTAACAAGACATAACTTACATAATTAGAAAAAGAGTTTAGTAAGAAAATAATTTCCAGACCTCTGACTTCAGAGGGTAGACGTGAGCCCCAGTGGGATGGTACTCTGAAGCGTTCTGAAAAGTCAGAGGCATCACCCGATGCCTCTGGGATGCTGGAGACTGGCAGGTCAGGCAGATCCTACTGGTTGGCAAGTGGCAGAGTGTCCCAAAGTTTCTCTCTAAATAAAGGAAGAGACACTGGCAGTGGCTGAGATTGATAACACCCAATTTCAGGCTTTAGAGCAAGAGGGTTGGAAATCAATTTGTGTGTGGATTATGAATCACTGATACACAGCATGTGGCTTTCCAAATATTACTTACTAAACCACCCAACATTTTCCAAATATAATAATGATTAAGAGTCTGTCTATGGGCAAAAGTTCCATTCTGGAGCTCCACAAAAGTTCCATTCTGGAGCTCCAATGCAAAAGTTATACATTAGAAGGCTTCTTTCTTCCACCCTGAGGCTCTTGAGGAAGTCCTTCACTACCCACCCATGGGTAGAAAGGAGACCTTCCTTGTACAGGTTACAGATCAAATATGAAATCTGACTCTTTCTGTGTGACATGGGATTAGACACAGTTTATGCCAATAGTTGCAAAAACAGCGTATGTGTGGCATTGTATAAGTATCACTATTGTATAAGATGCTGGTGCTATTATGAGATCAGAGTCCATTGGGTGTGTGTGTGTGTGTGTGTGTCTGTGTGTGTGTTTGTGTGTATGTGTGTGTGGTAAGATTGATCCTTTTTTGGAAGAGGATGGGCAGGGGGAAGACTGGAGGCAGGAGGGGCCACAAAAGCTGTCCTTTTTCTGTTTCCTTCCCTGTGTCTTCGCCTCTTGTATTTGTTCCTTTACGTGGTTAAAATATAGTTTAAATGCCTATTTTTATTTTTTCCTATAGAATGTTGATTCATTATCTTAAAGTGATGAATAAAGGTCTATAATTTTATTGGTTTTTGTTTTAAATAACAGCAAAATATACTAAAATCAGTGGTCTTCCAAAGGCAGGTTCCCTCCATTGACCTATAGGAAGCTAGTGTCAAAAGACAGAAAGATTCCTCCTTCACTTAATTAGGATTGCGTCATTGGAACCCTCGACTTTATCTACTATTTTCCACACTGGTATAATATTGACTCCACTGATATGTTTTCACAAATTCTCAACTGGACCACAAAAGACAGGCAACCCTTTGCATGGTCCTTTAACTTTGCTCATTTAGAATAACCCAATTATTGTCCTGAAGTTCTTCAGCAATGAAGAAATCTCTACCTTGACAGAGCAGAAGGGTTGAGAATAACAGGTACTAGCTCAGGAGTCAGACAGACTCGGACACAAATCCCAGCCACACTTAACTATTTGGGAGATCTCTGACTTGCCTTACTTTTCCCGTCTGTAAATAGGGACATTAAAAGCAGTCGCAGTGTGTTATTGGGAGAATTAAATAAGGGATGTTTGTAGAGGATTTAGCTCAATGTCATGCATATAATAAATAATTTATTTCTAATCACTGCTATTATGAATAAATTCCAGTTTCTTAGTTTCTTCTCCGCTTATCTTTCTTTTCTTTCTTTTTTTTGAGACAGAGTCTCACTGTCTCCACCAGGCTGGAGTCCAGTGGTGTGATCTCGGCTCACTGCAACCTCAGCCTCCCGGGTTCCAGAGATTCTCATGTCTCAGCCACCCAAGTAGCTGGGATTATAGGCGTGAGCCACTGCACCCAACCTTATCTTTCTTTTCTCTACATTAAGTGAGTGTTGAAGATCACAGCCACGTACACAGCACAGGAGCCTCTCCTGCTGCCTCATCATGGCAATCCTAAGCTTCATTCAGATGTGCTCAGAATGGTCTTTATCAGATGCCTTGAAAAGGTATGCATGATAATGAGGCAAGACGGCCAGCAGAGGCTGGGACATGCACTCCAGCTCCACAGGAAGGGCCAGTCGTGTCTACCAAGATGAGAGGTCAAATCCTAGGACAGCAGGAAAGGTAGAAATGAGCAAACAATTAAGGATTGCTAAAAATCCTTTTTTGGGACCATGCTGATAGGATCTAGAATGAAGGCCAGTGTGAAAAGGCAGCACTCAGGAACAAGATGCTCTGGCTGAGGCAGAGGCTGTCCACTAGATAGATGCCAGAAGTCTGCTGATGGCTCATGACCCTGCCTAAGAAATGTTAACATTGCATCTTATTAGACTGCATGTGTTATGGACAAGACTATAAATTATTCCATATAGATATAAGATTTATAGGAGGATTTTAAAACTGGTCATCCTTATTGTCAATATCAGAGAAATTTGTTCTTTTGGAGAGATGGCAAAAAGGTATAATCTCATGTTCCACCTCTGACCAGCTGGTGGTAACTAGACCTGGAGCTGCCTTGAGAAATATTCTAGGGCTGCATCCAGGCTGAGCAGAATAGAGTGCCAACATAGATTAGTGATATCTGCCCAGCACCAGGGCTGTATCCAGGCTGAGCAGAATAGGGTGCCAGCATAGATTAGTGATGTCTGCCCAGCACCGGGAGCCAGAAGAGGCAATACATGTACCACATATTCACCATCTCCCTTCTCATTCAAAATCCAATTGTAAACCACATAGAAGTGCTAAAAAAAAAAAAAATGTAGGTGAATATTTATCTGACACTAGAATGGAAAAGGACTTTGTAAGCATAAAAGGAATGGAGGAAATCAGAAAGAAAACGTCTAAATGAAAATCTTAAATAAGAAGAGATCAAAAAATTTTAAAGATGAAAACAGAAAAAGCATTTTTCCACAAATATGACAAAGATGTTACATACTTAATCTCTTAAGTGCCTTTATGAAAAATTAAGAAATTGCTAATAATCCTATTAAAAATGATCAAAGAACATGGAGAGATGATTCTTAAAGAATTATCAATGGTTCAAAATCTTACAACTGTAGGTATTCATATTCACAGAAATAATTAGGGCATTCCTGATATAGCATATTTTACACAACAAATTAGAGAAGATTTAAAAAATACATTGTCCAATGCTGGCAAAAGTAGAGTAAATGGATACTTTTTATATGTTGCTTTGGAAATATAAATTAGTGTTACTTTTTGGAGGAATTCTTAGAAATATTTTCAGTAATTCATTTATAGGACTCTAATCTAAGATAATATTTTAAAATGTGGGCAAAATTGGTGGTACAAGAATAATAATCACACAGAGTTTTATAATAACAAAATTTGTGAAAAAAAATCTAAAAGTCCAACACCAGGGGAATGTATAAATAAATTTTGATTTTATTCCACAGTAAAGCTTTAAGTGATCCTTAAAAATGTTTTGAAATATCTTTTAAAACCTGGGAAAATGTTCACAATATAAACTGGGCAGAATGAATTTACACATCCCAATTGTGGGTTTTATTATATATTATATTATATTTTATCCAATATAACACTAAATTATATTATTTCATATCATATAAAATGTTACATAAATAACATATTCACAAATAGTGGCTATTTTTGGTTGTGTGATTATGAGTGACTTTTATTTTCCTCATTATATTATTTTGCATTTTCCCAGTAAAAAAAAATATATGGTTATTATATTTGGTTATTATAATAACCAAGTTACATAATAATACAGTTACTATTTTTTAAATAAATTTAAATCCAGATTAAAACTGTTAAATGAAACTTCCTTCAAGAAAACCAGTTGTAGGAAAAAAGTCCTAGAGCATGCTGGTCCAGAACACAGAATCTGTAGTCACACAAACCTTTGTTACTTTTAACAGTGTGAGCCTGAGCAAGTCAGTTAATCTATGCATCAGTTTTCTCAATTGTGAAATGGGGATAATAGCCTCTAATCATAAGACAACCATGAGTCTTAAGCAAGAGACATTGTTAAATTGCTAGTATCTTGTCTGGAATAAGTGGATACTGGTAATTAGCTAGTCCGAAGGGAGCTGGAAACCAGCTTTGAATGGATTGGTCTTGGCCAGTAAAAGTGGCTGCAGCACCCTTGGGTCCTTATACTCCAAACAAACATGGCCATGCTTTGTGCAAATCCAGGTGGCTTTGCATTTGGCTGAAGCATCCTTGTGACTGGGAGTTTCCTGAAAGGATCACAAGTGTCATTTTGTAAACCATCATTCCATGTGGCCATGGACACTCATCAGTGAGACACAGGGGCTGCCAGCTCTGATAACAGAGATCAGTACTTAACATGCATGCATCGTCTCCAATTCACACAGACACAGCCAAGCAAGTATCATGTGCATTTTACAGATGAAGACCATAAGGCTCAGGGAACGTCAGAAACACCCAAGGGCATAGAGCTGTTCAGTGCAAGAATTCACACCCAGACTCATCCGATGTCAAAGCCTATGCTTCCCCACTACACACACACACACACACACACACACACACACACACACACACACACAGAGTAAGCTCTTGGCCTCAGGATGTATCTGGAAAAGCGCTGAGCAGACAAGGAGGGACGCAGCCCCCAAGCAGTGGCCAAGCCATCAGTGGGTGAAGAGAGAAGAGACAACAATATCCTTCCTTTCCTCCATTCTAAAAGCAGGAACGTGTTCCTTGCTTCTCCTGTTCCCAGCTAGAGGCCAAACCCTACTCTGCCTCTCAAGAGAAGTGGTCATACCCCATCACTTCTGGTTCTTTGGAACAAAAGCTGTCTAGGTCAGAGGTGAGGACACAGCTCTGCAAAGCCTACCTTCAGGAATAATAGCACCAGAAGAAAAAAACGTGAAGTACTTGAAGAAGAGCAGTAACATTAGCAGAAACCATTGCTGTCCAAAAGAATTTGCAGCTTCTCTTGATGTTAACCAGCTGAAGATGTAGTTACCACAGGTTTTTAAGTCACAGTTGTGAATTTAAAAAATTATAACAAGGAAGACAGCGAACATGTTTTCCACATTTAATTTACTGTGCTAAACATAATATAGCTTCTAAAATTCCTTACAAAGACCCAGTCCCCTGAGAATGACTTTTACTACCCTGATTTCCCCAAATGATTCATGAATAAAGTATGAGTACTTATGCTCCAGGTTAGCAAGGAAGTGAGAAGCTGCAGCAAAGGATGAAAACCCCAAAGGCCTGAGAGGAAGGGGCTATAGCCAAAACAGCAGGTCGGGGAGCAGGCTGAGTGTTCCACTGGAAGAAAAATCAACTGGGGTGTCTGCTCGGGGCTTGGGAAATGTTCCAGAGCCCGGCTGAAGGAGGAGCTTATGGGCCACCCTGACAGGGTCTGTAACTCTTTGGCTCTCAAATTTCTAGACGAGGACTTCTGATTCCCACCTGGACATACCTTACTGCAAGATACTTTGCATGTACCTTAATGATTCTTGCTAGAATTTCAGCTGTCTGGTAAGGTTTTTTGGTTTTTAACCTGAGGCCTAATAAAATGCTCCTTTTAATAATAGTACATTTGAGATAACAATAACTAATAAACATTGGGCATTTACCTTAATATGTTTTACATGTTTCAGCTGTTAAATTCTCCCAACTCTTACTGATGAAGAAAACCCAGCACAAAGAGGTTAAGTAATTTGCCCCAGGTCTTCTTTTTTGAACAAATAAAGAAATGGCTCTCAAAAGTTAAAATGCAGATACTGTGCCCCACCCTAGGGTTTTCGATTCAATAAAGCTGGGGTGGGTCCTGTAGATTTGCATTTCTTATAAGTTCCGGGGTGATGCTGATGCTGCCGGTCTGGGGACCACACTTCGAGAACCAACGGTCTAGACCAGGGATCAGCAAGTTTTTATTATTATTAAAGGGCCAGATAGTAAATGTTTTTGCTATCTTGTATGACTTGCAGGATGAAAGGTAAAATCGAGGATATTATACGAGTACTTATATAACCATCTAAAATGTAACCACTTAAAAGTGTAAAATCCATTCCTAGCTATCAGGCCATACAAAACAGGTGGCACACTGTATTTGGCTTATGGGCTGTAGTTGCCTGGCCCCTCATCTAGACTCTAGACCAATTTCTGGTCTTGATCCCAACCGCCCCCTGACCCCACAACTGTTTTCTTGCTTTTCCTGAGGTCCCAGCTACCTAATGGCCTAATCAGGGAAGTACACCTTAGCTTCAAGCTGCTGGAAAGGTCAATGAATGTCCAGCAGGGACCATGAAATGCTCAGGACAGTGGTAAAACTGCCACTAAGGAAAGGAAACCTCTTCTATTGCTGGCTCCAAACCTCTGGTGCCCAGGAGCATCCTGGTCACTATGAATCTGAAATGTTCCATGTTGATTGATGATGTTGGAAACTGATCATTTGTTTGATTTTTCCAGGGCCAGATAACATTAAAAGTGTTAAACACTAAACAACATTTAGTGTTGTTTTCTTTGAGAATAAAGGATTCTTAGAGCTTTTAAAATGGTAATGATGATAATAAAGGCATCCAAACTACTGTATTCTTTTTTTGCTGTTTTTTTTTCTTTTTTTTTTGACACAGAGTCTCACTCTTATCACTCAGGCTGGGGTGCAACAGTGTGATCTCGGCTCACTGCAACCTCTGCCTCCTGGGTTAAAGCGATTCTCCCGCCTCAGCCTCCCAAGTAGCTGGGAACACATGCGTGTACCACCATGCCTGGCTAATTTTTGTATTTTTAGTAGCGATGGGGTTTCACCATATTGGCCAGGCTGGTCTCGAACTCCTGACCTCAGTTGATCCACCTGGCTTGGCCTCCTAAAATGCTGGGATTACAGGCGTGAGCCACCAAGCCCAGCCTGTAGTTTGTTTTTAAAACATACAATTCTTGGCATATTTTCCATAACCCAGAAGTGGAAGTTCTGGCACTAAGGTTATTTTATATTTATCAGGAGTGGTCTATCAGAGGGTTTTGTATTTTGCAGAATTTTTGTGTTCATGGGCCTCCAGTTCTGAAGGCATCCACTTTCATCCTTGGTATTTACAAACAGGAAAAGAAAGCACAAGCCTCATGCAGAAAGTAACCTCAACATTTCCCCAGGATGTTTACAGAATGGGCAGTGTGGAGAAGACATTCCAATAATGATGCCTGACCACTGTCGGGTTTTTCAATAACAAGTCTGAGTTGTCCTTTCACTCACACACATTATGAAACATGTGAAGAATTCCCTGTCTTATTCCAGTTATAGGGAGCATGACTCAGAACCGGTCTCCATACTGTGATCTGCTGGGGAACAGCAGGGTAAGCCTTACTGCTTTTCCGAAGATTCCTAGAGAGTTCTGCAAAATGGATAAATCTGGCCTTCAATGGCTTCCAGCAAGTTCTAAACAGACTGTCGGCATCTTCCCCATGAGTTCAGTCTGCATAAAGGTTTTCAAGCCTTTTCACTGTAAAAGCATCCTACATCATGGTTCCTGGAATGGAAATAAAAAGTAGATGCCAGAACCAGCTGCCACCATGTGCTCTTCTACTTACTGAGAAAAACTGAGATCAAGGGAATGACAGAAAAGAAGGGGAAGGTATCAAACATCCCATGCAAGTACCTTCATTCTGTTTGCTCTGGTCAGAATCTAATGGCCCTTGTTCTTGGTACTCTGCCATCTTTTACAAAAGGGCATCAATGTTGGGAAGCAGTGTGCTGTGGTTGACAGGCCCCTGTAAGATTGGAAGAACTCCCTCTTCCAGGATCATCTCGAAAGGTGGCGACTCTATCAAATGTTAGCCATTCCCCTTCCCTAATTAAGGTTCCCAATTCCTTATCTGAAATGCTTGTGAGGCCAGATGTGTTTTGGAATTTGGAATTTTTGCAACTCTAAAAGAAATTTGGAAAGTCAAATGATGGTTGCCAGGGGCTGGGGAGAGGGGAAAATGGGGAGTTGTCTGATAGGTACAGAGTTTCAGTCTAATAAGTAAAAAGAATTCTGGAGATTGGTTGCACAACAATGTGAATATACAAACACTATTGAACTGTACCCTTAAAAGTGGTCAAGATAGTAAATTCTGTGTTATATGTATTTTACCACAAATTTTTTAAAAAGTCATTTAATTCATATATTCTATGCTTCCAAATACCTGGGTATTTTCAGGGTAGTACCCTGAAATCAAACACATGGATATTTCTGCAGCAAAATGTACAACTAGTCTCACTACCTGAGATTTACAAAATATCATAAATAGCCTCATGTTAATTCAAGTCAGTTTTGCCACCAAGGGAGTTTGCTGAACATTCACTGAAATACTTTTGGTTTTCAGGGGGCTCTGGAATTTGGAATTGCAGTTTTCAGGAACGGTGAGCCTGTAGCTATCACTCACCCACCCTACCTTTGTGCAACATTTTCATTACCCACAGTTCACAGAGGAGAAAATAGAAACAAGAAGTAACAGTAGTAGGAAAGTAGTCATTTGCCCAAGGACAGCTAGCTAGTCAGGATCCAAACTGCCTGGTACCACTGTTAAGCTTTCACCTTAACTTCAGGCTACCGTGGGCACAGACAGGCTCACCCAACTACAGAATCTTAAAGAGGTCTCTTGAAGTTTTAAGAAAGAATGCCAGAAAATTCATCCCAATATGGGCACTAGTGGAAAGTGTGTGGGATGGGGCTACCTGGGGTCTTTGGTAACGGCCTCCCCATCTTAGAAGGCCATAACCCTGCCCTCTGACCAGCCCCTGATAAGTACCATTCTCCAAACCAGGAGCGGGAGTGGATAAACTACTGCTCTGTGGCTGTTGGGACTGCCCTTTGATTGTTTTTGTTTGTTTGGTTACTCAGGCATAAAGTACAGAATCTTGCCAATCAAGTGAGCTTTTCCAATGCTAATAGCTGCTTTAGGCTGGAACTGTTCTCAAGAAATGAAGGCATGCAAATTAAGTGTCTTTGATGCCTCCTGCACATTCCAGGGGAAATGAGACCAAAAGAGTTCTGAAGCCCCACGAAGAGCTAATGAGAAATGGCTTTCGGCTTTCACCTCTCATGTCACGGGTCACCTACCCTATCCTTTGGTTAGGAATGGTCCCTAGTTGCAGATACTGTATCAAAATTGATCTTCCTAACAGACCTGCATTTGCAATGCCTGTCTTCTGCACATCAACATCAGCACTATGGGAAACACACTATGCTGGTCAGTTTCCACATCGTGGCACTGTTCTGGCTGAGGAAGGACGGAGCCAGTCCTCAAGCCCTCAGCATGGCTGATCCTATTGGGAAGGAGCTGAAGAGCCAAGGCCAGTGTTCTGCAGGAGCTGGCATGAAGGCTGGTTCCCCGTGCAATGTCTTTGAGAGGGTGGAGTGGGGAGAAGATGCTTCACAGAAAATGAGCCCTCTGCCCTTTCTGGTGTCAATTTAGCAGTAGTAATTCCCTAAGAAATGCAGCCAGGGTGCTGGTAAGCTGCTGGTGGGGTTGACATTGACTCTATTCTTAGCACAACTTATCCAGCAAGGGAAAGCCTTTCGTTTGGAGGTGTTTGGACTCCCTTGCTAGTTAGGTTAAACAAAGAGTTCCTCTGTGACTGAGAGAATACCTCAGGCTTTCGACATGCTGCATTTAAAGAGAACAGGTAGAACTTCCATAAATCCCTGAGTCATCACAGCTGAGCAAGCCATCTTTACATCCTGGAGCTGACAGTGTGTGATGTGACGAATGTTTAAACACACATGGACACCCCACACATCAACACACACTCCTTCACACACACATAAACACACACACATATAGGCAAACAAACACACACACACACGCACTACACACACCCCCCACTGGGCTGAGTTTAGCTGAAATGCTAGGTCCTGAACTTAGAGTAACAGCTCTGATATATTTGACGCTACTCAAATGAATGTGGAGTCTTTTTAACCAAATACCACATTTCAGAAGAAACTGTGTGTATGTGCATGTGCATGCATGTGTGCATACGTGTGTGGTCTTACACATCTGATGCCAGGATAAGGAGCCATGCCCTGGATAAATAGGCACTCAAATCTGTCATACTCTCACCTCTCTCCCGGACAGATATTAGGGATCTTGTGTCCAGACTCAGTTTCTAGGACTGCCACTTCTTCCTTTCAATGTTCTGACCCATGATGATGAGCTAGTCACATCCACTCACTCATGACCCCGAAGTTCTGCTGCCTCTTTAGGTCCTGGCTGTCCCTTCTGGGTGAGAGGCAGAGTGCCGGCAGCAGTGGGCCTGTGCTCCTAAGTTTGTGGCTGTTAGGGATAGGGCAAGGGTGTGAAGAAGGCAGAAGGCCTGGGAGGAGAAAGCACCTGAGAGCCAGATGTCAGAGTTACCAGAAAGATGGGTCAAGATCTTCACTTTTAGATGTGAGATGCCAGTGTGTACAAGCCCACTTGATGGGCTTTAAACCACAAGTGGTGTGAATAAAGAATGTCAAGATTGCTTTGTTTCTAGACACTGCTGAATCGAAACAGAAAGACTCATAACTTACAAAAGTTAAGAGAATTCCAACCCCTTCATGTAACTGATGAGGAAAAATCAGGGTGGGATTTATGTAACTTGCCCAAGTCAGGGAATGACAGAGGTGGTACCAGAACATAATTCTCCCAGTTTCCAGTCCATTTCTCTTTCAACTCTAACATGAAGAAGAGAGAAAAATGTAAAACTCATTTGACTGTATATAAGCAAGACTAAAAAGAATAATAAATAATCATTGCTTTTCATCTACGGCAAATAATACAGCAATCTCAGGTATATCGTTAATGTGTGTCAGATTCACCTCAATTTTTTGCAAGTAAAGCAACTCTAATCCTGGGGCCAGCTACATAATTTGTAGAACACAGTGCAAAATAAAAATGTAGGGCTCCCGCCTGGGGCAGGGAAGTGGATTTTCCCCCTCGCCGAGGGGCCCACCACTCCAACCCACCACCGATGGGTGGCTCCCAAGGGATTGAAAACTGCACAGGGATGTGTGTGGTACCTGGATGATGGGGATGCAGGGGTGAGAGATCCCCTGAGTCACTTGCCAAATGCCATCTTGGGATGGGGAGGATGACCACCATGTCCCACTCCAAGACACTGTGGGGCACGCACCCAATCCTGACTCTCCCCATGTTTGCACCCAGGTCCTACCAGAGGCATAGAGGGATAATGAAGCACAGGCCTCCCTGCTTTCATGTGACCTGGTCACTGCCCAAGACAGGGGGTCACAGTGGTAGTGGGATTGGAGCAGAAAGGGAGAGGCCAGGTGGGGCCAAGGAACCACGGGGCCAGGGAGAAAGTGACAGAAAACCCAACTCCAGAAGGCAGGATGTTGGCGAGAGGTGGACCGTGAGTGAGGCCACGTCCCAGGCCCCAGCCTGTGCTCCACTGTCTCCTCAGACTTCACTTACAAAGCAGACATTCAAATATTAAAAACACTAAAAATTTCAAGACGCTACCTCAAAGCACTGCACCCCAAGCATGGAACTCTTTCTAGTGTAAGGCCTTGTGTGGCCCCTCTAGTCACAGTCCCATGCAGCCAGCCCTGACAAAACCTCACTGAGGTGTGTGTGTGTAGTTTCCTGCTGCACACACAGTGTAACTAAGTGCTCCTGGGTTGGCAGAAGTAAAGGAGCTCTGTGCCGGCAGGATGGCCAGTGGATGCTGTGTTCATCTGCTAGGGCTGCCATGACAAAGTGCCACAGACTGGCGGCCCAAACCACAGAAACAGATTTTCCCATAGTTCTGAAGGCTGGAAGGCTTAGACAAGGTATCTGAAGGTTGGGTTTCTCCTGAGGCCTCTCTCCTTGGCTTGTAGATGGGGCTTTCTCTCTGTGTCCTCATGGGATCTTTCCTCTGGACATGCTTGTGTCCAAATTTCTTCTTCTTATGAGGGCAAAGTCAAAGCCCACTATAATGACCTTATTTTAATTTAGTTACATCTTTAAGACCCTGTCTCCAAATACAGTCACTTTCTGAGGTCCTGGGGGTTAGGGCTTCAACATATGGATTTTGGGGAGGACACCATTTAGCTCATAATGGACACCACTTCTCAAGTGCTGACCAGTAGAAGCGATCTTGGAAAATGGCTCCCTAAGAATCCAAACCCACTTTTTTTGGAGATGGAGTCTCACTCTGTTGCCAGGCTGGAGTGCAGTGGCGCGATCTCGGCTCACTGCAACCTCCGCCTCCCAGGTTCAAGCGATTCTCCTGCCTCAGCCTCCTGAGTAGCTGGAATTATAGGCATGCACCACCACACCCGGCTACTTTTTGTATTTTTAGTAGAGATGAGGTTTCACCATGCTGGCCAGGATGGTCTCAATCTCTTGACCTCGTGATCCACCTGCCTCAGCCTCCCAAAGTGCTAGGATTACAGCAAATCCACTTTTGTGGCTTATTTGTGGGGAACATTTCTAAACCTCCTAATTATATCAATTTCCTCTGCTATATACTCTTACAGCATTTGTCACAATGTTCATGCATATGATTTTGTGATTTTTTGTTTAAGATCTTTTTCCACTAGACTGTAAGTCTCTGAGGGCAGGGTCTAATTTGACAGGTTCAGAGCTGTGTCCCTTAGTATCTGACAAATTAAAATTTCTTGAGGAAAAGGAGGTCAATCAATGACATACAAAGCAATGTAATTAAAGGTCTTGAACTTTCTCATTTTTGGCTTACTGGCCCAAAAAGTGCCCTAGGGGATTCATTAATCTGCCTTTGAAGGGGAGGATTAGAGCATAAAGTACATTGATAATTTCCTCAAACATCTGATGTCAAATCTAACAAGTAAACTTCCTTCCCTGTAAAAAAAAAAAAAAAAAAAAATTGTGGTAATGTGTGAGACTTCCAGCTGCTGCACAGAAATGGAACACCACAGATGTGGGAATGTTTGTCTTCCCAAACATTGGCATCAATCGAGCTGTGGGACAAATTCATAGTTAACATTAATTGCTGCCTAAAACACATTTGCCTTGCCTCGGTGGCTCCCAGTGCTCTTGGAATGCTGAGACCCTTGCCCCAGGTAAGACTATCTACTCATACCTGCAGCACCACACTGCAAACATACATTATTTACTCATGCAATTAATTAACAGACATTTGTTAAATAATTAGTATGCATTGGACACTAGGCTTGATACTTAAAATACAAAGATGTGCCTACTGGTGGAAATAAGATCCAAGTTCAACAGGATAATCACTAATGAAGCTATAATTCACTCATTTACTCATTCATTCATTCATTCATTCAACATTTACCAGATGCTCATGACTATGGCCAGCTCTGTCTTAGGCAACTGGAGGATACTGCGGAGAACAAAAGCGAGAAAGTATTTGCCTGGATTGAGCATATTTCTGGTTCATGGAAGACAGACAATAAACCAATAAACAAATAAGCAGCTAAAATAACATCGGGTGATGACAAGTGCTGTGAAAAAATAAAGTAGGATAAAGGGCTTACAAAGTGACGGAGGAAAAGCTATCTTAAACAGTGGTCAGGGCAGTCTTCTCTGGGTATTTTGAGTTCATTAGCATGAAAGGGTGAGCCATAAAGAAATTTGGGAGAGGAGTGTTCTAGGCAAAGAGAACAGCCAGGGCAAAGGCCCTGCAGTGAGCCCACTTCAAGGAACACTGAAGAGGCAGAAAAGGAAGGGGAGAGGTGGGAGATGAGGTGGATGATAACAAGGGGCCACATCAGAATGCAGATTGAGCTCAAGAAATGGTGGGGGCTAGCAGGCCTCAGAGGCAGTCCAGGGTGGGGGAAGGCGGCACTATTCGAAATGAGACTGGAAGAATGCCAGAAATCTACTTAGTGGACCGGATGAGAATTTGTCCTCCCTCTGCCCACAGGAAACTAAAAACTATGCATGCTCTAGGCTCAGAGACGAGCACCCAGTTTGCTAGGATTGCTGTGGCCAATTGGCTGGGCCTCAGGGCCTCATCTTCCACATCATCCTCCAAGGCCCCTGCCTCTTTTGTATCTGCCTAGAAAACACAACTGCTCCTCTCCACCCAACAGCTCTCTCAGGCCTCCATCTCTACATTCCTGCCTGCTTCAATATTTTGTTCACCCTTGTATCCTAAGTACCTGGTGTCTGGCACAGTGTGAGTGTGGGAGCTTGTTGAGTAAATGAAATCACTTGCTTTCTTTTTCTATCTGCGTCTATCCATCCATCCATCTATTCATCCATCCAACCATCCATCCATCCATCCACCCACCCTTCTTTCCTTCTATCCATACATACATATATACATGATCTGCTTTTCTCCAAAATAAAGATTTTAAGGAGTCCTTTTATTTTTAACTACACCCTCAGGCCACAAGTCACAACCCTTGCCACATCTTTGTCTCTGGTGCACATTCCTCTTTAGGAGTGAGGTTAGTTGCAACTACTGCTGGTTTGCAGGCCATTCAGAACATACACTAAATTTTTCCAGGAAAGGGTGGCTATCCTCAGGGGTTAAACTGGCTCCATATAGGTAAAATAGAAGTATCTAATAAGCTATAAAATGCATCACAGACAGTAAGTTCAATACTTCAGTTGAACATATTTAAGTTCCTGCCATAGCCAGGAACTCTGACAGATCTTGGGAACACCCCTGGGCATAAGCAGACATGATTCCTGTCCCCACTGAGCTTTTTGTCTAGGGAAAGACATAGGCAAATACTCATCATATGACAGAGCCTGTGGTAGGGTATGAAATAGGTAGTGTTCTAATGGAAGCCATGCATGGGTCCCACAGAATTAAGTAGAAGTCGCTCAGAAAAGCATTTGGGGAGAACAAGTTTCAGGGAGAAGGAGTCTAAGGGCAAAGGGTAGCAGTGATGAAAAGCAAAGCTTCTTTAATGAATAAAAATGAGGTCAGGACGGCACCAGGCTATATTTGGAGTGACAGGAGAATGCGCTCCCAAAAGGTACTAAAAGAGCTGGGTCTTTATCCTAAGGGTAATGAGTTCACTGATAGGCTTTAGTCATGGGAAAGATATGTTCTGATTTGTGTTTTGGAAATATTTCTATGACTTCTAATGGGAGACATCAAGGGCAGGTAGACTAGTTAGAAAGCTGCTGCAATCATCCAAGTGAGAGGTGACAGATGCTGGGGCACAGTAATGACACTGGGGAAAGGCAATGTAGAAAGCTATTTAGGGAGGCAGAAATGACAGGACTTGGTAATAATGTGAGTTGGTTGAGGACACAGATTAAAGAAGGCCACCCTCACCAGGGGTTTACTTGCCATATAGAGCTTTGAAGCTAGAAATTTGGTCGTTTGTTTTGGGTTCTCTTTCATTTTTTTAAAAATGAAAGACAGGGTTTTACTGTCACCCAGGCTGGAGTGCAGTAGCATGATTATAGCTCACTGCAGCCTCAATTTCCCGGCTCAATCTCCTTCTGCCTCAGCCTTCTGGGTAACTGGGAGTACAGGTGTGAACCACCACTTCTGGCCAATTAAAAATTTTTTTTGGTAAAGATGATGTCTTGCTATGCAGCCCAGGCTGGTCTTGAACTCCTGGGGTCAGGTGATCCTCCCACATAGGCCTCCCATAGCACTGGTATTGCAGGCATGAGCTGCTGTACCCGGCTCTTTGGGGGTTTTCTTCAGAGTGAATCTCACTTTCTCATCAGAACTTCTGATGACTCTACAGGTAAGGGGTAGAAAGCTCAGAGGCTTTCTCAGGCCTTTGCAGGATGAAGCCAGAAGGTGGGTCAGAACAGAACAAGCCTCCTCCTGCCTCCACCCAAGGCAGATGGCAGCACAGGAATGATGAAGGGTAAAACTCAAAGCTACTTATTCATTGCCCTGCAGAGTTGTGGGAAATGCCAGAGAGCTTAGATAGTGAACACATCAAGTAACATTTCTTTAGCATTAGGACTTTCTGTCCTACAAAAGAATCATCTGTCAGGTGAAACTGATCCTTTGCTCACATTGATCCAAAGGTCCCCTCCCATCCTATAGAATGCCTCCCACAGTGCTCTTGGCTATTCTGAGTTCAGTTTTGCACTTCAGTGCAGCCTCCGCCACTGTGACAGCATGGGCTCAGCACAGAGCATCCTGGAGGAGATAAGACAAGCAGATGTTGTGTTTCCAGGAGAGCCGTTTTCTTATTGCGGCATGGAAACCCAGGCACCTGAAGTGATGAAGGAACATACCAAAAGAATATCCAGTGCTGAGGAAATGTAAAAAGAAGATTATCTGCATGAAGGCTGGTTAACGAAAAAAGGCTTAAAAAAAAAAAAAAAACCGAGTATCTCAGAGCTACAGAGAAACTGTGCTGAGGCCTCTGGCACTCTGAGTACCTAAAGTCTTGGTCTCAAATTTTATTAAGCAAACAAAACTAATAGGGTTATTATTTTATCTCCCTCTACATTCATGCATTAAGCATTTCCCCAAATTTTCACCAACAGTCTTTTCATCCCTCTCGTTAGTAAAATCTTGAAGCACTTTACCAATCCTCCCACCAGTTCTTATGGCAGATAATAATAATAACATATATGCACATGCCAACCCTCCAAAAAATAGAAGAAAAAATAAAAAACAAATATAGAGCAACAATTAAAATGTTTGCTATCTCACAGCAAAGCAAAGCACAAACTACTGTGAAACCACCTCTATTCACAAGGCAATCAAGTAATCAAGAAATTCAAGACAAGACTCGGGCAGGTTGTGTCAAGAAATGTTTGTGTTAGCCAAGGAAAACAAATAGTACCATCTACTGAGTAAATGTTAAACTCAGTATGGAGTATGGTGATCACTTAGAATCTTCAACTCACTGGATTTCCATGAAATAGAACAAAATTATAAACATCCCCCAAGTTTATAACTTTGTTCTGATTTATCAGATTGGTGATCTGACAACCTAATAAATTCCAAGGAGCTAGTGTTAATGGTATTATACCGTTTACATTTATTTATATTTGAGCATGTAATTTTAAAAAGCATCTCACAATTTCCATATGTCTTAAATAAGAAGTTCACTTGAGGCTTTGATTTCTTGCAATAGACAAGATATTCTTAAACATCCTCCAGTATTAAGCCCCTAACAATAGTAAAACATGAAAGAAAGAAGAAATCCTCAGAGGCCAAAAGTAGAAAAAAAATTAAGCAAAACAATTCAGAGAGAAAAGTAAAAGATGTAGCATGATGATCTTCTTTATGTGTCAACGTGGTTAGGCTGCAGTCCCCGTTATTCAATCAAACACTAGTCTTGGTGTTGCTAGGAAGGCATTTTGTAGCTATGACTAAAGCCTATAATCAGTTGGCTGTTAGTAAGGAAAATTACTCTCCATAATGTAACAGGCCTGATTTAATCAGTCAAAAAGCAGAACTGGGTCTAGAGCAGAGCTGAGGCTTTCCAGAAGGAGAAATGTTGTCTTTCTTGGGCACAGCTGTTTCGGCTTGTGCCCGAGGGTTCCAGCCTGCCCTTTCGGATGGCCTGCCCATGGATTTGGGACTTGCCTAGCCAGCCCCCACTATTGCATGAGCCAATTTCTTGCAACGAATTTCTTAATATATATTTCCTACTGGTTGTTCTCATCTGATTGAACCCTGACTGGCACATGGCACTGGTAGCTCATCTGGGATATCTGCTGCTCCCTATTTTTGCTCTGGGGAAAAAAGACATTAGGACTCATAGGGTGAAAAGTCAGTCTAGGGACTAAGTGAAAAAGGAAACCAGAAAACAAGCAAACAAAGTAAGTAAAGTAAGCAAACAAAGTGGGCCTTGACTCTGGGTCCAGGGGAGACAACTATTCATTGAGAATCTATAGCCACAAGCCATAGATTTAGGGCCCATAGATAAGGGCCCAAATTCACAACAGGATATATGTGACTTTAACATTAAACATAATGAGATACTACTTCATATTCACCAGACTAACTATATGTAAAAGTGAGAATGCCAAGTACTAGATATAATATGGGAAAATGGGAACTCTTGTTCACTGTTCTTGAACAATTTTGCATTATCTTTTAAAGTCACAGATGTATTTATCTTATTGGTTACTAATTTCATTCCACTACTGGGTGGAATGAACCCAGTATTGGGAATATCTATGAACCCGTGTCCTAGGAAATATGGACAAGAAGGTTCTTTTCAACATAATGTATAATAGTCCAAGCCTGAAAGCAGTTCAGATCTACTCAAAGGAGATTGGATCGAGTGTGAAAGATTCATGAGATGGAAAATCTACAGAAGAGAAGATGAATGAATTATAGCTACATGTCCTAGCAACTCAATATTGAGTAGCAAAAAGTACAAAACATGCATTAAGATTCCAAATCTCTTGTTAGTCTTACTATATATTATAAAGATAAAGCCAGGACTAGATCTCTACTTACTCATGTCCTATATCCAAACTGTGAGTGCTTCAGACAAAGAGGTATATTCTATTTACAATTCTACCCAAAGAGCCTAGGAAAAACCTGGCACAAAGAAGATACCTAATGGATATTTGTTGAATGAATGAATAAATTTTGAACACAAGCATGTATGCCAGGAGCCAGACCCTGTTTTTCTAGCCTAGAGTTCTAATGCATGAAATCCCAGACTCTGACCTTACCTGCCAGGACCCTTTTCTGCCATAGATGACCCAGTATCTGTTCTCATCTGATTGATCTGACCAGTGTTAATTCTTCTTCCCCAGATTTCTGGAACAAAAGTTCCCACGGAGACTTCCATCTAACACCACTCAAATCCCAGTGTGATCAAGTTCTCACCAAAAAGCCTTAGAGAAAGGAGCTTGTCACCGTTGATAAAATGAGGTTTGGAAATTTCCCCTGGATTTAATTCAGGCAAGCTTTATTTTCCCACTGTTTACCATAGATTCTAGAAAGTTGATCTTAGAGGAAACAAGAATTACAGCAGGACTTACCAAACATAAGGCTTAGAAAAGCAAACAAAACTAGCATAACAACTTAAGAAAATGTAGTTAAAATCGAGCAAATCAAAAACAAAATAGCATCACATTAAAGGCCTGGAAAATAGAAATTAAGTCATATTGTGACATTTGGGCACCTTTCTATGTGGGAAATAAAAATGAGTGAAAGGACAGATTTTAGGAGAAACGAATTGATGTCCTTTCTCTCTCAAAGCACTAGGGTACTTTTAAATTACATCTTTCTTCAATATCTAGAGTGTTCTTCTTTGAACGTTACAAAAGCAAAATGCTCTATATGTGGGAAAGGTGATCTTTTTTTCATATAATCACAGTAATTCAGTCTGGCAACATCAACTGACCTAAGCATGAAATGTACTTTAATGTTGGTTAATGACACCACTACTGTCAGTTAATTCTGTTCTCTCTGCAGGGCAATACGGCATAAGAACACTGCAATGACCCGGTTCAGCAAGGCCAAGAACATTTCATTACACCAAGATCTAAAAATTTTAAATGTCATGTGTAGTTTAAGAATATTCACAAGCACATTAGCAATTCTTGAATCTCTAGCTACTGTTTAAACAGTAGCTATGCATTACACATATTGTCTGAGGAAGAGAGATGATCACACACAGTTTATACTTCAATATTTGGAAAAGGCATGTTTCTTTTTTCTTTCCATGAGTGACATATCTATTAGACACTAATATACTCTAGCTTCATCTTCTTGGCTATGAAATACTCTTTGTCAGTTCCTTTTTGATGACTTACTGAATTCCTACTTTGCACTGAACCCTCTGTTACACACTGACCGGGGAGGGAATACCTATTCTAATAGGGCTTGTGAGAACTATTGATGAAACAAAGTGTATATTCAAGGAAGACTTAAAAAGTAAACTGGAGGCTGTATAAAGCTTCAGGTAGAATAGAACCGTGACTCGTGAGCTTGGCTATATTCTGACACCAATTACCTTGATGCTTTTGACAATTCTTTCCCTTCTCTGAGACACAACTACCTCTTTGGTGAAAGAAGGAAGGAAGCTACATAAGGCACCCTCAAAGGTTCTTCTAGTAGAGCTGTTCAATTCTGACACTCTGGGGTACTAAGCAGGTGTAAGAGAGTGTCTTTTTTGTGAATTTCTCTACCAGATACTCTCTCATACTTGCTTAGTACCTCAAGGTACAAAGGTGGAGAAATTCCACCTGGTGGAAATTCTATCTCGTGGAGAAATTCACAAGGCAAAGATTGTAGGGCATTAATCAGAGAAGGTTCTTTAGAAGTAGAAAGTCTTGAGATCGGCCTAGAAGCACAACATGAAATGGGATGACAAACGTAATTGTGGTGTTGCATATGCCCTAATAAGGGGCCATGATATTTGTAAACCCCGCTCTTTTCCTATCCATCCCTTCTGTTTTCATGACTAAATATTTGCTATTCTCAATTCATTTGTAATTAACTCTGCCTCAATAGGGGAGTTATGAGAGAGAGGTGTTTAAGGTGGGTAGATGAGGAATAGTCTCAATAATTTCACAGAGCAAGGATGCCTACAGGAGCAAGTGTCCAGCCAAGTTCACTCACTGTCTTAGTAACTTTCTCCACCGTATTGATGTTCTAGTGATTTAAAAGGTATCAAATCACAAAGTGTTCCCTATCACTCAGAGTGTAATAGGAATTGGGCAATTATCCAGGTGACCGGATCAATGACAAACAAGATAACTCTAGATATTCACATTAAGACTAACTTATCTATATTGATACCTTCATCACTCAAATCAGCTACATGATATATTTCATCCCTTTTCTTGGTACTCAGTAGAGGATTTAGCCGGCAAGTTATCTAATTTAGAACAAAGCTGCAGTACCTTACTGAAGTTAACAATTTAAAGCAGTTGTGTGCCTTTGTGTACAGAAAACATTTTAGACTCAAAAGTTTCTTGTTGCTTACATGCTCTGCTAAGATGATAGAAGAAACTCCCAGGGAAGTTGCTATCTGGCATAGGGACTAAGTGAAGCCTGTAGAGAAGTCGCTTATCCCCTTGTCCTTTCATTCTGTTTGCAAAGCTCCAGTTCTGAGTCCCTCCTGCCCTTTTCAGGATCCACCTTCCCTTACTCCCTCATCATCTGTTTTCCCTTTGAGGTCCATTGTTTCCAAATCCTCAAGACATATAAATAACGTTAGGGATTCCTTTTTTTAATGGCCCCTCTGGCATTGTTTTTTTCTCTGAAGAAAGGAGACATTATATAATATTTAAGAAACTGTCTTGATTCCCAATCCTGATAAACTAATGCATAGTTTATTATCTCCTACACACTAAGAAGAATGTGGGAGTTGCAAGGAAATGACTTGGATCAGTTTACTTCTGAAAACTACCTGAAATTATTTGGGACAAGGCCAAGAGGACCAATTCAGATCATTCTTGGGGCTTAAGGGCAGGGAACACAGCTCAGCAAACTGCAGACACAACACCGTGTAGCCAAAAGAGGCTTTACTGAATTCATCATCTGACAATGTGTTGATAATTTTTTTCAGTTTTTCTTCACACATTATTATTGGCATCATCAAATATTTAAATCTGCCTTCCATATGCAGATGTGACGAGCTGTCTGGTAATATTCCAAACTAATGTATTATAACACTGCTAATACTGAAAATCATTACGTCTTTATTTTAATTATTTTCCTCTAGACTATTCAGAAGAGTTTTTTTTAAAAAATTCATTATAAATGTCTTATGAGCATCATCAATTAATGTGGCAAAGACGCTTTTATTGCCTTCTCATTAAGAATATGCAGAGACTCGAGTATTGACAAGTGAAAGGGTTTATACAAACAAAAAGAATGTACACTTTCTGGCAACAGAATACAGAAGAGATTTGAATGTCATGAAGATATTAAAAAAAAGAATACAGAGGAGATAAGAGACTTGAATAAGAATAGGTCATGTTTTAATAAAACAACCAAAAGAACAAAACAGATTCCTCAACCCAGGAGGACATGTGAGTCACAATACCTTTTAATCCACAGGTTGGCTCCTTGGTTTCTGGAACTTTCTGTCTCCTGTAAACGATGTGCGGGTGGTACCCTCCCTCAACCAGTGGATGCTTCTTCACGGGTTCAATGAAAAAGTCTCCATGTGGTAGTTGGAAAAATCCAGTCTGTAAATACATTCAGTAAGAAAGTTTATTTTAACCAATTCTATATACATACAAAAAACAAAGTGAAAAATTATATAGCTTATGAGTATCTCTGAAACTCCTAAGACCAGTGCTTTCAAAGTCTGCTGTTTGATCTCATAGAAGCGTTACATGCAAATAATTTAGTGAAATATCTTTATAGTCATCGTTATTAAATATTTGGGAGTCACAGATCCCTTTGTGACCTTATTGAAAAAAGTGCACATATACACATGTGTCCAAAATGTAGCCTACAATTCTTTAGGTTCACGGATTCCTCTAAAACTCATTGCTGGATATCTATGGATCCCAAATGAAGACCCAGTGCTTCCCAGTTGTTCTATTATGGAGTTGGGACCTATGTCCCACACTCCACTGACAACTTTTAGAACATTTACCTGCATGGGGGTAGCCCAGCCACATGTTCACACAACTGTGTGGCTGGAAGTGTTTAATGGCACTCTTCACTCAAGAAAACAAAGAAATATAATGCAAAGCCCTTGATCTGAGACTGTGTTTCAGGGGCCTATGGCAGAGAGCCCTCTGTCAGCTTCTAGGCAAGAGGGAATATTCTCACTTCACAGATATGAAAATCAGTGATATGCTACAGAACACTGGCCAATGAGTAACTCCTTTTAGAGGTCAGGTCTAGAAGTGCTATAACCTACAACTCGCTTGTCCTTTCAGGAAAATGTTTAGTGCCCATCTGAGGTGCTCAGAAAACTGCTTTGCCAATGATCTCCTAAGATGGGTTTAACTCTCAGGATCTCAACGCTAAGTCTAGGAAACAAAGGACCTGACCTAGACAGACTGCTTGGGGCATCACATTAAAGTGATCAGGAGCTCAGGCTCCAGAATTGAACTGGGTTCAAATTAAACAACTCCTCCATGCAATAGTGAGCAAGTGACTGGCTGAGTTTTTAATTTCTCAGCTGAAAAATAGGATAAATCAAGGGTTGCTATGAAGAGTAAATGAGTTAATGTATGCGAAGCTCTTAGAAGAGGGCCTGGCTCGTAGTCTCACCTACCATTAGGCTCTTTCTGGATCTCTGATTCTATGTCATTTTATTGTAATAGGGTCTCCAGAGTCGATATAGCAGTTCAGTAAATGTTGAGGTTGCAAAACTAAACTTGGAAACATGGGGGGCTTAGGGAAACTGTAAAAGGCTTTCAACGTTCAAGGTCCTTTCACTATTCATCACTAACTCAAGGCTTCCTGCTCTGCAGATGAGTCTGAAGACAAGCTGAGGAGCCCTCACAGTCAGGAGGCAAGAGGGGCTCCAGCAAAGAGGGATGCTGGTCTCCACCAGACAGCTCTAGACGTGGGAGTCTTTCCAAAATGTTTACTTCATTGTAGCCAGTAACGTAACAAGATCTTAACACAAACCTCACAATCGGCTTCCTATTTTGATTGCTGACCTTAGAACGTCTTTAATAATAAGCACGATAGAAAAAATAGAGCACTTTACTGGGAGTAATAAGAATAGCTGTGTGACCTTGAATGGGTCATGCAAACTTTTTTTTTTTTTTTTTTTTTTGAGACGGAGTCTCACTGTCGCCCAGGCTGGACTGCAGTGGCGCGATCTCGGCTCACTGTAGGCTCCGCCCCCTGGGGTTCACGCCATTCTCCTGCCTCAGCCTCCCGCGTAGCTGGGATTACAAGCGCCCACCACCTTGCCCAGCTAATTTTTTGTATTTTTAGTAGAGACGGGGTTTCACCGTGTTAGCCAGGATGGTCTCGATCACCTGACCTCGTGATCCGCCCGCCTCGGCCTCCCAAAGTGCTGGGATTACAGGCGTGAGCCACCGCGCCCGGCCTGGTCATGCAAACTTTTTGAGGCACAAAGTCCTCTTCTGTAAAAGGGGGCAACGCCTACTACTGAGAGGTGACAGTATGCTGGCAGTCCTCACAGCCCTCGCTCGCTCTCGGCGCCTCCTCTGCCCCGGCTCCCACTTTGGTGGCACTTGAGGAGCCCTTCAGCCCGCCGCTGCACTGTGGCAGCCCCTTTCCGGGCTGGCCAAGGCCGGAGCCAGTTCCCTCAGCTTGCGGGGAGGTGTGGAGGGAGAGGCGCGGGCGGAACCGGAGCTGCACGCACTGCTTGCCGGCCAGCGCGAATTCCGGGTGGGCGTGGCCTCGGCTGACCCCACACTCAGAGCCGCCAGCCGGCCCCACCGGCCCGGGGAAGTGAAGGGCTTAGCACCTGGGCCAGCAGCTGCTGTGCTCAATTTCTCGCCGGGCCTTAGCTGCCTTCCCGCGGAGCAGGGCTCAGGACCTGCAGCCTGCCATGCCTGAGCCTCCCCCCGCTTCGTGGGCTCCTGTGCGGCCGGAGCCTCCCCAAGAGCGCCGCCCCCTGCTCCACAGCGCCCAGAACGGTCGACCACCCAAGGGCTGAGGAGTGCAGGTGCACGGTGCGGCACTGGCAGGCAGCTCCACCTGCAGCCCTGTGCGGGATCCACTGGGTGAAGCCAGCTGGGCTCCTGAGTCTGGTGGGGACGCGGAGAACCTTTATGTCTAGCTCAGGGATTGTAAATACACCAATCGGCACTCTGTATCTAGCTTAAGGTTTGTAAACACACCAATCAGCACCCTGTGTCTAGCTCAGGGTTTGTGAATGCATCAATGGACACTCTGTAGCTACTCTGGTGGGGACGTGGAGAATCTTTATGTCTAGCTCAGGGGTTGTAAATACACCAATCAGCACTCTGTATCTAGCTCAAGGTTTGTAAACACACCAGTTAGCACCCTGTGTCTAGCTCAGGGTTTGTGAATGCACCAATGGACACTCTGTATCTAGCTACTCTGGTGGGGACTTGGAGAACTTTTCTGTCCACAATCTGTATCTAGCTAATCTGGTGGGGACGTGGACAACCTTTGTGTCTAGCTCAGGGATTGTAAACGCACCAATCAGCGCCCTGTCAAAACAGACCACTCGGCTCTACCAATCAGCAGGATGTGGTGGGGCCAGATAAGAGAATAAAAGCAGGCTGCCCAAGTCAGCAGTGGCAACCCGCTGGGGTCCCCTTCCACAGGGTGGAAGCTTTGTTCTTGTGCTCTTTGCAATAAATCCTGCTGCTGCTCACTCTTTGGGTCCACACTGCCTTTATGAGCTGTAACACTCACCGCTAAGGTCTGCAGCTTCACTCCTGAAGCCAGCGAGACCACGAACCCACTGGGAGGAACGAACAACTCCAGACACGCTACCTTAAGAGTTGTAACACTCACCGCGAAGGTCTGCAGCTTCACTCCCGAGCCAGCGAGACCACGAACCCACCAGAAGGAAGAAACTCCGAACACATCCGAACGTCAGAAGGAACAAACTCCAGACGCGCCACCTTAAGAGCTGTAACGCTCACCGCGAGGGTCCACAGCTTCATTATTGAAGTCAATGAGACCAAGAACCCACCAATTCCGGACACACTACCTCATAGGGCTGTTAGGGGAATCAAATGAGGTGAAGCTTGTAAAAGTGCCATGCAAACTGCTTTATAAATGCAGAGGGGTAATACTTCAACTACCAACTCCAATAGTTACATCTGACATAATTTGCTTCTATGCTGACATTGCTTAGAAAACATGACATTTTTTTCAGTATTTGTCTCTGAGGACAATCTCTGGAACAGGAAGGAAGAATGGACAAGGCCCAAAGACAGTTGTCAAATAACTGCCATAAAATAGTGGGAAACAGACTCTGTGCAGTACTGAGATTTGGTTCCATTTCTCCTCTGAGTCAGAGACCAGGCACAAGAGCAGAATGTGAGCCTGTTGTCAGAAAACTCATTTGTTCCATGGAAATAAAGCAGAAGTCTGGAGTGCTCAAGGATGACTGGACCTAGGGGCCCTAAGTGCACCTGCTATCAGCCCAATACTGATGTTCTTGAAGCAGAAAAACTACAAAAGACACCACCAAGATGAAGGAGTTATTGGTATTTCTTCAGCCTCAAGTTTTGGACCCAAGTGGTACAGAAGAAACAGATGGGACTCCACTTGAGGACATAATAACATTTTATGGGCAACATGAATGAGAATGCCTGAGAAACCAGCATCTTCCTAAAGGCTTACTCCATTTGTATTCCTCCACAAGGCGGTCTTGCCAGGGTGCACGCAGAAATCACCTATTCAACCTCAATATTTCTCAGAAGCTACTTGGAAACCTGTGAGTTCTGCTGACTCATCCGCTAGAGGAGAAGCCAGAGATCTGCTGACATGCAAGTAGGCTGCTGGTCCCAGGATCTCGTGTGTTTGTCACGGAGAAAGAAATAGGTAGGAGAGGGGATGAAGCGGCTGTAGGGAGAGTGAGGTGGGGAATTTCTCAGCTGAACTCTGCACCTCTTCTCTCTCCCAACATATAAACACAGAGCTTTGTACATCTAGTACCCACGTGGGCCCAGTTTATTGATCTCTTCTCATCTAACTGGAGCCAGGGTCATGCTGGAAAAAAAATCACCCGTGGTTTGCTTTCCAAAGAAAGGGCTGGCCCCATACTTTTCCTGAAGCAAATTGCCCAAGAGAACCACCTTCTTCTGTTACCAGGTCTGTACCTTATCCAAAGAAAATAGTTTCCATTCCAGTCTTCTTTGCAACCTGCTCACTTCTCTTACATCTTTAAAGGAGAATGGAAATGGAATTGAGGAAAAAGTATCCAGTTTAGTGAGGACTTGCACTGGGCATTCAGAAGAACCTGGGCAGGATGAGCCCTAGGCTAAAGCTCAAAGATAAACATGCCCCTTCACCTCCTGTGTCATCTGTTCTTCTCCCACCCAGTATCCAGGAGTCTCTGCATACTGCTAACACTCTTTTGGAAATAAACTCACCTACTTGTTTTAACTAAGTTAAAAACATCTGGCTGGGCACGGTGGCTCACTCCTGTAATCCCAGCACTTTGGGAGGCCAAGGTGGGTGGATCACCCAAGGTCAGGAGTTCGAGACCAGCCTGGCCAACATGGTGAAACAGCATGGTGAAAACCTGTCTCTACTAAAACTACAAAAATTAGCCAGGTGTGGTGGCACGCGCCTGTAATCCCAGCTACTTGGGAGACTGAGGCAGGAGAATTGCTTAAGCCTGGGAGGTGGAGGTTGCAGTGAGCTGAGATTGCACCATTGCACTCCAGCCTGGGAGACAAGAGGGAACAAAACTCTGTCTCAAATAAATAAATAAGTAAATAAATAAATAAATAAATATCTGTGACTGCTTCCCAAGTCTACTAAAAACTGTTTTAAATAAACTTCATTTTGAAGCTTTATAAACATATGGAGAGATGTGCAAAATCCTAGTTGTAAATCCTCATAAATCTTTTATAAAAGGAATACCTAGATACAGAAATAGAACATTACCAGCAGCTGAGAGACTCCCTGCTCCTTCTCCAGATCAATAACATCCCTCAAGGGTAACAATGATCCTGATTTCCAACACTAAAATGTTAGTTTTGAGCCTATTTTGAATTCTTTGGAGGAAAAATTATTTGATATACACACAAACACAAAAAGGCTACTTGTTCATTTCAAGAGTTAGGGGCTGACCAATAAAAAAGATTTTGTTACAGTGGGTGAATTTCCCCTGGCTTATTAAATCAGACTCTTCACATTGCTTTAGGAGAAATATGGCAAGCCCAGATGGTGGGTATAAGACCAAAGGCTGAGATGCATTGGTGTGAGCCAGCTGGTATTTGACCTCCACTGCTCTTTGATGAGGAAGGATGGGGAAGGATTGTTGCACTCTTCAGAACAGTCCCAGAGTGAGAAGAGTTGCCTGTAATCTCTCCTCCCTCCCCTCAACTTGCATCAACATATTAGTCATCTTGATGTATGTGATATTTTACTTCAATTAGTGACAGTGATCTGGGGTTAGTGGGAAGCTGACAGCATCTTATATGGAATTTGTGAATAGAATGTTTTAGACTCATAGAGACTACAGACCTTGAAGAGTCACCCACCCCATGCTGTTGTGCCTTCTGGAGTATCACAGGTAAGGCCTGAAGGGTAAGAGCCAATAATAGTGTAAAAGACACATGAAGGCGCCCCCTGGACTTCTGCGATGGAACTGTGCTTCCGAAACCATCACAGATGTTACCAGATGAATTTGTTTATTCCTGTAGTGACAAAGACAACACAACACATTCTGAAACCAAGAACAGAAAAAAAAATTGGGGATAAAGAGGCACCCAAGGTACCCAATTATAGTATATGAAGCACTGGAAAAGACATCACCTGTTCCCCATCATATAGACAGGAAAAAGGATAAAATAGCACCCCAAAATTCCTCTTACAAAGTATCAATCTATATCTATCATAGGGTCAGCCTTGTGCTGAGAGGGCTAAGAAAGGTACTGACCCTGCCCTCAAGGTTTGTATACAATCCAGCCAGGAAGACAATGCTGATGTTCATTAACAAGTAGGGCAGGGAACAGCAAAGCCCGGGGTAATTTTATGCTGAAAAGGACTTAGTGTTCACACAACTCAAGAGGCAAACCCATGGCCTCCGGTGGCACTGGGCCTAGAGCCCAGACCTGAAGTCCTGTGTCACAGAGCCCTTCCCCACAGAATGCAGCCCTCACTGGAGCGGCACTTCCATGGGTGCTATGGATTCCAGCACTGTGTTTCGGAGGCCGGTGAGAGTGGCTGCTTTTAGACAGTGAAGTCAAGATTGAACTTCTACAGACTCCAGAACACTTGGCACAGTCCTAAAGCCATGAGAGGCTCTCCAAATTATTATTTCTTGTTGCTGGTTTGCAAGAGACAGTCTTTTTCTCATGTGATACACAGCCAAAATAGTAAGTCAGCAGAAAGTATAAGTTAAGAGATTATAGAAGCCTCAGAATAAAGAGAGGTGGGAGTAGGATCACTGGGAAGATTTCACCCAGCACACCCTACCCTCTGCTGTGATGCCTATGTGGCCTCCATTAAGCCAATGAAGAGAGTGACCAGTGATGTCATCAATTCATGAAGATTTTGCATATGAGTCTGGGCAGCCCTAGTAACTCATGTGGTTTCAGGAAATATGGACTGAAGCCAGGAAGACATTGGTGTATCCGCCTGATAGTTACCATGTGCCAAGCAGGTATTAGGGATACAGCAACACAATAGAGCTGGTCCCTCTGCCCTAAAACAGCGCTGTCCAACAGAACCTCCTGTAGTGATGAAGACATTCTCTATCTGCACTGTTCATTTTGGGAGCCATTAACCCCATGTGGCTGTTGAGCACTTGAGATATAACCCATGCAATAGAGAAGCTGAATTTTTAATTTTATTTAAATTTAATTAGCTTAAATTTAAGCAGCCACAGGCAGTTAATGGCTCCAATATTGGACAGCTTATTTGTAAAGATTGGCCAAGTAAGGAAAGAGAGGGATTCATAATCATAAGTATATTCACCTATAGTGATGAGAGCTGTCATCAGGGCCAATTTAAGCAC
The DNA here is from genome assembly GCF_028878055.3 of Symphalangus syndactylus. NCBI lineage: Eukaryota > Metazoa > Chordata > Mammalia > Primates > Hylobatidae > Symphalangus > Symphalangus syndactylus. The sequence goes on along the minus strand of NC_072438.2, from coordinate 70,615,508 downwards.
TTGCCTTAAAAGAAAATAAACTGCAAAAATGTGACCTACTTCACTATAATGGTTTGGTTTTCATAAGCAAATACATCAGGAGCCAGATTGGGAACACCCGTGCACTGCACACAGGCTTCAGAGAATCAATAGAAACACCTGGATATAAAAAATGCAACATTCACCAAAATTAAAATGAATCATTGGGAATAAATGTAACAGGATAAGGGCTATGTGAGGCCGCTGCCACTGTCCTGAGGACAGAATGGAATGGGAACAGATGTTCGTTCTAGCAGGAACTGGGGACGGGGGCTGTGATCATGCAGAATTGGGAGCTGGGTTCCACTTCTAGAGGGAGTTGTACCCTGAGAGCCCTGAAATATCAACCTACATGTCCCTCATCCCTCTCAGATGCTTTTTGAAGAAGCCTAATACAACCCTAACATACACAAGACCACATCCACTGGCTAGCAGCTCAAGAATCCAAGTGGTGGGAAAAAATAATCCCTTTGTTGGAAAATGGACAAAATGGGTTCTAAAAGAATATAGGATCAAAAACGTATGATATGGTTGAGTAGAAATGGCATGAGCTGTGTGATCTTGGTCCCATTGCTTAACACATTGAGCCCCAGTTGTCTCATCTGTAAGATGGGGCAAAATCAGTTTTAACTTGCAGAGTTATGACTATAAGAGACACTATATGTAAAATGCCTAGCAGAGGTCTTGGCATATGGTAGGTGCTCAATAAATGCACAGTTGCTCATTTCATCACAGCATCGTCTACCGCAAACACAGTATAAAGTGGTGCTTTAAAAGCAGGTACTCTAGAGTCCATCTGCTTGACTCATCTCTTTGCTGCAAGTAACTGAAGCCTAGGCCTGAGTTTCCTCATCTGATAAATATGAATACTGATAGTAACTTATTAACTCATTAAAGGATGTCATGTGTATTAAATGAGTCAGTGTAAAGTGCTAGGATGAGTATCCATACATAGTAAGTGCCCGATAAGTGTATTGGGCTATTAGCTATTATGCTAATATGCTACTATGATATTAGCTACTATGATAGTCTAAGGGATGCCTGGGCCACAAGTTAAGGGTTTCTGTAGGAATGGACAGAGGCATTTTTTAAAAGCTATCCCCTGTCATACTGCTGAAACTCAAATAGGCAGAGAGGTGCTGCCCACCCAGACAGATGGGAGGAATGTCAGGGTGGCAGTGATCCTGAGCCATCGCTAGGCTGCAAGAAGGGGCCACACTCTGACATTCAGCCTCTTGGCATAACGAACAAAAAGCAGGACTCCCTCAGCAGAAGTATGAAGTGAAGTTGATGGCAGGCAGGCAATGGAGTAAGTTGTTCTCAGAAAAACAATGGCAGTGGGATTGTCTGAGGGCTGGAGAGAGAGGATGTGGATTTGCGCAAGGGGGTAAAGGGCTCCCACAAAAGTAAAAGTAAAATTTCCAGATGTCAGTGTCACTAAAATTCTGAGCAGAAGGAGGAAGGTGTGAACCGATGGACAGGGTAGGCAGTATCTGATGGCAGAAGGGTAGAGAGAAGGAAGCAAGACGGAATTGCTCATTAGTAGTTGTCATGGGGGTTTGTCAGACTCAGGTGATACAGCCAGGAGGTGGGACACACTCCGACATGCCCAACTTACAGTCCAGATTCAGATACTGGTGGGATAAGGAGAAGGCACTATATATGTCAGTTCCAACTCTCTCTTTCCTCATGGCCACAGAAGTAACTTTCTCACACCTGCAAACTTTGTGGGTCTCACCAATTGGTTCTTAGGGCATCTCTTGGGCAGAATCAAGCAAATTCCCAAATGGAGATTTCTTCAAAGGAATTAGAGCTGAAACCTTCAACAGACTTCATTTCCAAGTCTCTAAATCAACCATGGATGCCAGGTCCTGGCCTCCTGTATTTCCTGCTGGAAGCAGATTCTATAGCATGATCTATTTTTCTCCAGTAAAAGAAGCCAGACTTCAAAGACAGGCTAAGTTCAGCACTCAATTCCAGCATTAACAAGCAGTGTAGCTTTGCACAAGTAATTTTGTTTCTCTGAGCCTTAGTTTCCTCATCTGTAAAATGACCATGATAAAATGGTTTTTGCTGACAAGAACTAAATAAGGTAATTCATGAAAATGACCCCAGACAGTGCCAACCTTCAGTCAATCTGCTGTCTCTATGGATGTCATGTTGATGGACAGCATCTCAACTCTTCCGTGACTAAATCAGTCATTTCCTTATCCTGAAGTATGGTTAACATAGTTGTTTATTTCTGGAAATACTCAGTTTTTGGTTTTAGAAGAAAACCCTCTCCTTACATAAGACTAGAAAAGTTGCCTTTTAGTTAATTATCTTTCTTTCTCACTTGATAGCACTTGGAACTGAGTGCATTTATTTGGTTTTAATTCCCAAGAGCTGCTCCCACAGATTCACAAACTATTGTTCCTACAGAAAGAAGAGTAAGTCATTGATAGACAGCCATTCAGTCCAATAAAGTGGATTTTTAGAAATAAAAAAATGCAACCACCAAAGATAATAAGGCATCAGGTGACCCACTAGTCCAAGGGTTCTCCAATTTTAATGTGCAAAAGAATCATATGGAGAGCTTGTTAAAAATGCATATGCCCAGGAGCCCTGCACAGAGATTCAGTAAATCTAGTCTGAGACCCAGGAATCTGCACTGTAGCAAGGTTTCTGTTATAGATAATCCACGTACCACCCTTTGGAAAGCACTGCATTCTTCCATCATGTGATGCTTAATTGTTTTCACCTCCCACCCCCAACCCCCTACTGGCATAGCATTAAGGATATAAAGAAGTACTAGTAATGGCCCCAATTAACACTTAGTTAACCTTCATCATCAAAAGAAGTTCTAACTATGACAACTGTTGATTGCAGTTTGTAAAGACGATTCCCCTGAATACAAGGTTCACAATGTCTATAATAGCTTGGCAGACTAGGATGATAAAAAGATGCCAAAAAAAAAAAAAAAAGATTTGAAAAACATTCCAGTAGGCAGATACTGTAGCTGAATAAATGTTTTGCATTTGAAATGTAAAATAAATGTGAAATTATTTCATGTCAAGAAGAAAATGGGCATTCTGAAAGAAGCTGGCCTGACAGACATGCTGAAGAACTCGACAGGGCTTCTTGAAAATTAGGAAAGGAATTTTCATTACATCTCAAACCATACATTTCTGGATAAGCCAATGAAATCAAGAAGCATCAACTAAGACACACTGGAGCATCCAAAAAGCTCATCAGAACTTCTCTCTAACACTGTTCTCAGGGACAAGGGTGGGAACCCCATAAATGACATCACCTGAAAATACAGTTCTTTGAAGCCCTGAGCAAAAAGAGGAATGCCAGAGTCTTCTGCTCATTTTTTACCACTTATCTTGCACCCAACAATCTTCTATCAGAAAAGTTTTCTGCTTCTCATAATTTTCTGTCTTTGCTGTGTGTGTGTGTGTGTGCACACGTGCTTCTAAGCAGCAATCCACAAACCCACATTTGCCATGTCTCACCGAAAAATAAAACGTCCAACTAAAAGGAAGAGGAAAAATTGCTAGCACATTGGGAGCCCAGGAAACATGTTATTAGGGAGAACAATGGGAGAGAACCTGCTTCCAGTAGTGAACGCACTTTCCCCGTGGGAAGCAAAAAGCCATTATGGCGGATTTAGCTTTGACACAGCACTGCTTTTTGTTGATACCCCAGTAGATCACCATTTTCAAACCAGAAACCATCCTTCACTGGAAGGGCATAAAGCCTTTCCGCGGCTGGGAAGAACATGGCCCTGGGCCGCCTTCTCCCACCCTGATGGGCAAGGATCCCTGATGAGGGAGTGCTCCCACCCTGGAAGGCGGGGCAGCCAGGCAAGGCCGTTGCCGTGGCCACGCAGTGACCCATCCTCCTTACTGTGAAGGCCTCACAAAGCATTCCAGGGATGTTTCATAATGATCTGTGGCAGAGGGGAATGCCATCTCTGATGGCTTAGTGATGGACATAGGCTAACCAGGAGGAATTTGGTAGTGTTGATTTCACCAAGAGTCACAGCAGAGAAAGGGTAGCAAAATGAAGAGGAGGTCGAGTGAGATGTTAGAGACATAAATGAGGACATTAATGAATATTTATATCTGCATCATGTCTCTAAAACAAAAAGACAAAGAAAGATTTGCTTTCCCACAGGGTCTTTCTTTACAGAATATGCCCACACCTGCTGTCTCCATTTTCTATGGCCCACTAATGTCATAATTATAGCAGAATAAATTCATTTTAGTTATATGTAATCCCCCACTACCCTGTAAGGAGAATAGGTCTGAGTAACTGTAGTATTTTTTGGCTGGGGGCAATAAAAATCTTCCTACTTAGTCTAATAGGCTTTCACATCCTTGAAGACAACATTAAAGTCGTGGTGGAGGGGAGCTGAGAAAGTCCGAAATAATCATGTTTAAGAAACAAGGGGGCCGGGCATGGTGGCTCACGCCTATAATCCCAGCACTTTGGGAGGCACAGGAGGGTGGATCACCTGAGGTCACGAGTTTGAGACCAGCCTGACCAATACGGTGAAACCCCATTTCTACTAAAAATACAAAATTAGTCAGGTGTCGTGGCATGTGCCTGTAGTCCCAGCTACTCAGGAGGCTGAGACAGGGCAGTCGCTTGAACCCGGGAAACGGAGGTTGCAGTGAGCCAAGATCGTGCCACTGCACTCCAGCCTGGATGACAGAGTGAGTGCGATGCCGTCTCAAAAAAATAATAAAAAATAAAAATAAAAAAATAAAAGAGGCTGGGCGCAGTGGCTCATGCCTGTAATCCCAGCATTTTGGGAGGCCGAGGCGGGTGGATCACGAGGTCAGGAGATTGAGACCATCCTGGCTAACACGGTGAAACCCCGTCTCTACTAAAAATACAAAAAAATTAGCTGAGTGTGGTGGTGGGTGCCTGTAGTCCCAGCTACTCGGGAGGCTGAGGCAAGAGAATGGTGTGAACCCGGGAGGCGGGGGTTGCAGTGAGCCGAGATCGTGCCACTGCACTCCATCCAGCCTGGGCAGCAGAGCGAGAGTCCATCTCAAAAATAAATAAATAAATAAATAAATAAATAAATAAATGAAAGAAAGAAGAAAAAAGTTAGGAGGCCTGGAAATAACCCATGTACAGAGAAAGGGGTGACCTGGAGATGACAAGGCCAGAAGGGAAAAGATCCATGGAGGGAGATACAGCAGCTGGCGGCCAAAGTGAAAGATTTGCAGGAAGAAAATGGGGATTCTTCCCTGGAGCATGATAGGAAATGTACAACATAATCTCCTTCACCATTTTTACCTATGACATCTTCAGTAAACTATTCATTGTTCTCCGGTACTTCAGAGTGACTAGCAGTGCTGTGTTCTCCTTCCAGGATGGCACAGGGAGAAAAGAGAGGACAGGAGCTGAAGCAATACACACCAGGAACCTCTTTTTCTCTTTAAGTAGGAGGTAAGATCATCTGCTTAAGGCAAGTAGATGGGCATTTGGGAAACTGCTCTGAGAATGGGAGAAGGAGCTGACCTTTTATGCAGCCAGGTTGAAGGCTTAGCTGAGATTGTGAAAAGCAAGTCAAGGGAAATGACAAAGGAGGCAAATGCAGAGGAAGTGGTGGTCAGAAAGGGGACTGTTTAAGTTTAAGCACTCAGAATTTGTAAAGCAAGCCTGGTGTGGTAGACTGAATATAGTCCCCCAAAGCTGTCCACGTCCTCATCCCTGGAACCTGCCAATATCTTACTTTACTTGGCAGAAGGGAGTTTGCAGATGTGATTACATTAAAAATCTTGAGACGGGGAAACTGTCCTGCACCATTAGGGTTGATCTATGTAGTCAGAAGCGCCCTTATAAGAGGAAGGCAAGAGGAGCTGCACAAATAGGAGATGAAGTGACAGGGGCAAGAGGCTGGAGTGATGTGATGAAGGAGCCAGCAGCCAAGGTGACCTCTAGAAAATGAAAAAGGCAAGAAAACAGATTCTCCCCTGGACCCTCCAAAATGAAGGTAGCCATGGCAACATTTGGTTTTTGACTTCTGACCCCCAGGATTGGAAGAGAATAAATGTGTGTTGTTTTATGTCACTTTGTGGTGATTTGTGAAAGCAGCCCTAGGAAACTAATACACCCTAGGGAGTGGTCATGGAAATGGATCACCAAAATAGACCCATTCAGGGAAGTCCAGGAGGCCAAAGGTCCATGACATTAGGGCACTGGCCATGACTCACAGTATAAAGTACATTTCATGTCACAACCAGTTCACATGTAAACAAATGTTGCAGGAAACAATGCTTCCACCTTTTCCTATGTGGGAGGCATTCTGATATATTCCATTCTGTGTCACTCTATTTCATTTATTTTAAATTCTGGTTCCAGATTCAAAACTATTGATATGAAATGGAGAGCCTGGGCTTTAGATTTAATGTGGATCTGAGTTCTTACACTGATTCTGTGTGACCTTGGTCAAATGGATTGATGGTTGAGTCTCAGACTTTTCATAGGAGAAACAGGGAATGCATACTTGTTACAGTTGTTAAGAACAAAAGAAATATCCTGAGGAAGCACCTACAGGGCTATAGTGCCTGGCACATAGCATTCATTAAGAAACAATACTGGCTTCTTCTACAAAACCAGATAATCCTAGCACTGTAAGACTCTGCAAGGGCTCTGTTTTCAGCTGATACTGGAACTGCCTCCTCAAACACACTCGTCTACACATACAAATGCATTTCCAGCGAGGAGAGACTATTTCTCAAGTCATCTATGATTGCTAACCTACTTTAATTATTAGAAATCTCTTCCCTTTATGACATGATGAAAAATCTGAGTCCTTATAATTTCTGTTCATCATCTTAGTTCTGCCTTCTGGAACTATACCTGAATATGTCTAATATCTTTTATACATAATATATCCTTAGGTTGGATGACATTTATCATGTGCCACTAAAATTTCTCTTCTCACGTTAAATGCTTCCATTCCTTTCGATCATTTGACATTTCCCATTGTGCTAATTCTTCAGCAGTCTGGTCATTCTCCCTGAAACATACTGTAGCTTGTCAATATTCCTCTTGAAATGACACCAGAACTGAACATTGAGAGTCCAGCACTCCAATGCCATCAGCTTTGGAAAAATAAAATAGTTGAAAAAGAATAGCTTTTTTCCTTTACAAGAATTAAATTCTTCAGGGAAGAGATTAGTAAGGCAAAACTTTAGTCTAACTTACCTCTTTTGCTAGGACTTAACCAAAAGATCTACTTTCTCCATGGTAGATGGGGTGGGGTCCGGGAAATGAGCTTTAAAATTGGGAAAAATATATAGTGACAACATTGAAGACAGAATGGCTGTTTCCTAAAGTTTGATGATTTTTTTTTCTTAAACAAGGCCCAAATTGACCAGGCATCTTCATTAGAGTTCAACTCCCGCCCCCACTTGCACCCCCGATTCTTACCATTCTCTCAGCATCCAAGATGCCTACAAACAGTTTAAAGCAGCTCTATTCCGCATATGAACATAACACAACAAAACCAACCCACTACAAACAGTCCCAGTCTCTCTGCAAGCTAGGCAGGGAGTCCTGGGTGTTAAATTACAGGGGAAAGGTTGATTTAAAGTATATATGTGAATGATCTTTTTTCTTTTCCCAATGTTTTATTTTGCAAAATTTTTAAAGTACAGAAAATTTAAAAATAGACACACATACGCCCACCCTTAGATTCAACAAGTATTTTGCCACCTTTGATTTCTAACATATATGCTCAACCATTTGAAGGTAACTTGCAGACATCATGACAATTTAGCCCTAAATACTACATCAGGCAAGTCTTAAGGAGCAGACATTCCCCTGTATAACCACAGTTCTGTACTTCCCCTGAGAGAATTAGTAAATATGCCACAATTAAAATAACCTTATTTTCATTCCGTGTTTGAATTTCTCAAATTGTCCCCAAAACATCTTAGTTTTGCATTGGTTCTGTCTTTGTTTGTAATCCAAAATCTAATCAAGTTTAACATTTTGCATCTGGATATAATTTTTTAAAAATAATTTCATACTTACTTCAAGCATATTAAAAAGCAGAATATTTCTTAAAAGTAAAATGTATCCTCCATTTTTCAGTAAACTTAACCCTGATCAAGGCAATGTTCTTGGAGATGAACTTGCTAGAAGCAAATGACAGCCTGTCTGACACTTAAATCATGACCCCCAAATTGCTAATGAAGAGCATTCTTAAGCAGAGCACAAAGGTATAACCAATAAACTCTGACCACAGAAAAAAAATAAAGATAATGGCTCTTGCCTCTTTTATGCTTTTTTCTATAATTTCTAAATTTTTTATAAACAAAAAAGTTATTTAACAATTTGCCAGTGGTTATCTCTATGTGACACTCTTAATTTCATAAGATTAAAGTACAATACTTTGAATCTCTTTCAGATGATGTGATTAAGTGCTCACTGTCTTGAGTATCCTTGATTTAAATTTAGATATAACAGGAAACACCACTTTTTTTTAGCCATAGGTCATTACAATCAGGTAAATCTTCAGTTGTTCTGTCTATACTTCTTAAGTCTGTAAGTCCTAAGTCTACATCTGAAGATATCTACAAACGTCTTCCTGTACAGAAGATTTCCAAATAGTTTAATCTTCCCTCCAGGAGGTAGAACTTAACTGCCCCCTGTGTTTAGTGACTTGGTTTCAAAGAGCAGAGTATTAAAAGAGAAGGAAAAAAGTTACTTTACAATGAGGAAACGTGGCAGGCACTACTTCAACCACGCGATCAAGGTTAGCATCAGGTCTTACTGATACATGTGCCCTTGATATGGCATGACCAGAGTGGCATTTTATCTCTGTGTTCTTCTCCAAAACCCATAACCCCAGTCTAACCATGAGAAAAACATTAGACAAATCAAATTTGGGAGCATTCTACAAAAAATCTGACCAATACATCAAGCTAAGGAGACATGACAATTAATTGTAATGTGGTGGCCTGGATATTCCTGAACAGAAAAAAATGACATTAGGGGAATACTAGTGAACCCTAAATAAAGGGTATAACTGAGTTACTAGTAACGTACCAATGTTGGTTCCTTAGTTTTGACAAATATAATTTAATATCATAAGATGTTAACGGTAGGGGACACTGGATGTCAGGTACACAAAGGCTCTCTCCGTACTATCTTTACAGCTTTTCTGTAATTTTAAAAACAGTTTAAAATTTTAAAAGTGTACTTTAAAAAAAGGTACAAAGAACTCATTCTTTTTTAATTAGTATTAAAACTGACAGATGGTTGATCCAAATCAAAGTTGGAAATGGAAATTTAAAATTATCCCATAGTAAAATTGTGCAATTACTCTATCAATCTGGCAATGTCATCATATCGTGGTCAAACAGACACTGTGGGAAAGTGAGGACTGCATCTGCCTTTCAGAACAATATGCATTAAGAGCCTCAGAAATACATACTTTCCATCCCAACACTCCCTCTGTAAAAACTCTGAAAGAACTGATCCAAAATAAGGAAGTCAGCTTGTGCACAAAGATACATATCCACCACTGCATTATTGATAATGATGAATTCTAGGAAACAAACTAATGACCAATAATAATTGCCTGGCAAACAAATTGCACATCTACAAAATGGGATGTCATGCAGCAAATAAAAAATGTGTTACATTTTTAGCGACGTGGAAAAATATTCATTATATAAACTTAAATGAAAGAAAATTGTATGTTCAACATGATTCCAACTTTGTAGAAATATATAGGAAATACAGGAAAGAAATACATATGTTTTAATATAATCACAGTTATTCCTGAATGGTTGGATAACGGTCCTTTTCTCTTCTATACTTTCAGTAAAAATTCTGAACTTGCCACATCAGATATATATTTCTTTTATGCTAAAAATACTTATTTTCAAAGCATTTGCTACTGCTTTTCTTTGCATAATTAGATTACAATTAATTTTTATTTTCCTCTTTGTGCCTTTCTGTATTTATCCAATCTCTATATTAGCTGTGTTATTTTTTGTAGCCAGATAGAATGTATTACAATGTTTTATTATACTTTTCTAAATGCAATAGTTTCAATGGTAACACGTTTTGACTAAAAAGAATTTTTTTAAGTATATTAAGTAATATATACAAATAGCTTGGATGTTTTAGGGATATTTATTCATTTGGGAAGCATGATTTTAATTGAAGTTTTAAAAAATACATTCTGTTCCTAAGAGCCAGTCAAGAGTTTGTGAAATTACATTGCTAATTACAGGTCCCCAGGTAAAGCGGCTAAAGGCAGGGAAGAGGAGGGAGAGAAGATGATAGGGAGGAAGAAAGAAGGAAACTACACCAGAAAAAGAAGAGATGGGGAAAAAATAACAGAAGTGGGAAAGGTGAGACAGGAAAAGATGGAACAAGAACAAAGAAAATAAAGGGAAGAAATAAAGAACAAACATGTCTTTCAAATCTATAAAGTAGGAAATTGGAAATTACATGAAATAAACTCATTAATAGGCAACAGTACAGGGTGAGAGATGATCATAATCAGTAGATAAACCAACAGAGTTAGAACTGGCACATATTTTTCCTAAAAATTTTTAAAGCTGTTAAAAAAAATGCCCTGGGGAGGCAACCATTCAGGCCAAGGCTAGTTGATAAGGAACAGCCAACAGGACTGCTGTGCTGGGCAAGAGGCCATTCAGGAGGTCTCCACGCTATGGAAGTGGGCTGTGCTGTTCACTCATGTGGCTCCTGGCCTCCGGTTCCAACTGTACTGCCTTTATTCAGTCATTCACATGTTTACTTCATTCATGGCAAAAGAGGAAGACCAGACGAGGAAATAATTTTTGAAATGCATATCTCTAAAGCCAAGGGGGTGATTTTTTAATACCTCTGCTAGCTACAGAGAAGTAATAACATCATTAAGCTTTTAGAGGCATAGGGGTTATCAAAATCACTATTTTGAAAGCCCTTTTAAATCATAAGGAAAATTCTTATTATTTTATAGATGTTTGATTTGCAAGGATATTAGTTTTCAATCATATTTAAATCATGCAACAGAGCGGCATTTTGCATGTTTTTAAATTTTAGATATATGGAAATATAATATGTAGTGATTGTACAGAACATATTCATGCCTGTTTTATAGGACTTATAGCTTAATTTTATTATTCCAAATAATTTACAAGGTTTTTAATGTCCATATCTTTTATAGTAGTTGTGGGTTTTAGCTATAATTTATTTGGTTCAAATATCCTTTATGGAAAAATAGAATCCCACTCATTACCATGTTCAGGAACATGTAGTGGCACGATAAGAAACTACTCAAATTGTTACATACCAAAATGCACATTGTTAAATGAAAGAAAATAAGACAAGGTATGTTTGGTAGGCAAATTAACAGCCCCCTCAAAGATGTCCATGCCCTAATTCCCAGAACCTGTGAATATGTTAGATTACATGGTAAAGGGGAATTAAGTTTGCAGATGAAATTAAAGTTGCTAATCAGCTGAACTTCAGATAAAGAGACTAGCCAGGATTATCAAGGTGGGCCTGAGTTAATTAAAAAGATTATAACTGGAAGACAGAGGCACAACAGAAAGAACCAGAGAGATGGCAGTATGAGAAAGGCTGGCTTGGAAGGTGGAGAAATGGGGCAAGTGTCCTCTAGAAGCTGGAAAAGCTGGGAAACTGACTCCCAAGAGTGTCACCTTGGAAACTCCCAAAAGCCTGCAGAAGAAACACAGCCCTGCCAACACTCATTTTGACTCACAGAGACCCATTTCAAGCTACTGATTTCCAGAACTGTAAGATAATAAGTTTGCATTGTTTGAAACCCCACAGATAAAGCAGCATGGTTACATACATCAAGTGCAAACAGAGGCACCGTGCCAACCAGAATGGGGTGCCAGCTCTTAATAGAAATGACCTAATCCAGACAAAAGCTAGTGTCCAGCCCTGGGAGGGATGAAAAGAACTAACCTTGCTTCCTGGAAATTTTAGCTACTTAATCCAGACTAAAGCCTCCGCAAGACTTAAAATGAGTCCATTTTATTCACTTACATCAATTACAGGCAGTGATGTTGTGAGTCCATCTCAGCCCCAAGAGTTGCCAAAATCAGCCCAAGAACTACTTGGAAGAAAATGCCAAGTTTGGCAAGGTTCAAATACAGTTATTTTTTCTACTGGGAAGAAAAATCACAACTAGAAAGGCTTAAGGTATTTTGTTGATTTGGGGCACTTGGGTCAAATGTAAGGCATGACCAAAAGGAATCTGGTCAAGCAATCAAGAGATGCAGAATTGTACCCTGATGTGAGACCTTACGCAAGTCACCAAATTTTTGGGTCTCAGGTTTTGCAGCTGAAAAATGGAAATTATAACGCCGGTCCTGCCTTCCTCCCATGGGTATTGTGAAGGGCAAATAAAACTACATGCATGACTCTACAAGAAAAGTATGTATCTATCCTTCTATCATTTAGCTTAATCATCATAACAAACTGTTTTGCTGCAAATTACAATGATGCTGTATGAATGATTTTCTTTTGAAAAATCTCATGTCTGGGGATGGTGGGTGGTGGCTTTTTAATAATATAATGGTCCCGCTAACAAAGTCTCACCATCCATGGACAGCATGAGCTCATGGTTTTAAACATGTCTTCACGCCAAAGGTTCCAAAGAGACCTTCCCAGAACAGTCTGATCTCAAAGGCTTTGAAGAGGAAATGGCCTTATGTGCTGGATCCTGGTTGCTTCCAATTTTGAACTGAGTATAGAAAAACTTGAAATCTGTGGGGAGTAAGAGATCCCATTTGCATCAAATTTCAGCTTTTCTGGGGTCTACTGGGAAACAGTGGGGAAAACTCCATTTTTTTCTCACTATTTATTAATTTGTAACTTGCACACTGTTTGGGTGTCCGGGAGGAATCTGTAACTGCCCATGATTCAGCTCCTCCAAGGACAGAGCAGGAGCTTTAAGTAAGTCCATCTCTCATCAGCTATACACCTGCAGCTTTATCTGGAAGTTTTGTGGCAATATAGGAATGTTTTTAAAAATGTTTTTCACATTCATCTGAAATATAAATTCAGAAAAATTCAGGGGTCTAAGCAGAGAGCTTGTGTTGCTTTAGGCCCAGGAGAGGATGATTGAAATGTTATTTCAAGGTCCCTGTCCTCAAATTCTGCCTTCATCCCTCACCCAGGTACATGTACACTTCTGATGTCACCTTCTAGAAGGCCCTTTCCTGACCACACAACCAAAAATGTTCAGAGCTCCCAACCAGCACTCCCTGTCCTCCCTGCTTTCTTCTCCTCCTCCTCTTCCTCCTCCTCCTCTTCCTTCTTCTTCCTCTTCTTCTTCCCCTTCCCCTCCTCCTCCTCTTCCTCCTCCTCCTCCTTTTTTTCTTTTTAAATCTTTTTGTAGAGATTCTGATCTCGATCTTCTGACCTCAAGCAGTCCTCCTTTCACAGCCTCCTAAAGTGTTGGGATTGGAGATGTGAGCCACTGTTCCTGGTCCTCATTACTTTTTAAATTTTTCTTTAGAGGACTTAATATTATAGACAGGCATATATTTACAGGTTAGTAAATGTCACTAATGTCACTCTCTGTATGAGAATTTCAGTTCCCTGATGGGTAGGGTTTTCATCTATTTTGTTCAATCCTATATCTATTAAATATATTGCATACAATGCCACCCAACACATGATAGACACTCAACAAATATCTGTTTAGTGATGACTGTTGAATAAATGATGTTGAATATCCATAACTAGATCTTTATTCCTTTAGCTTAAAGTAAAAAAGGAATCTGTCTCCTGAAAAATAATTACAATGGGTTTGGAATGAGTATCATAGTAAAGTTTTTAGCCTGTATGAATGAGTGGGTACCAGTTATTGCCTGGAAGCAGACCTCAAAAAGTCAAAGAAAAATGAGGTCACAGCCTTGATGATCAAGTGAAACATTCATCAACACATTAATGGTCCCACTCCGAGTGAGGTTTTTCTTCTTTTTTATTTCCTTGAATATTCTAAATTTCCTATAATTATTAGTTTCTTCTGTTAAAAAAATCCATCCAGCAAAAATAGAATGTTTAACAGAGTTTTAGTTTTGCAAGATGAAGAGTTCTGTGGATGGATGGGTATGGTAGTACAACAATGTGAATACACTCATGTCAATGAATTATGCACACAGAAATTGTTAAGATGGTACATTTATATATTGTATATTGTATATAATATTAAATATTCACTGTCCTTAAAGTGATAACACTGTGTAGTAAAGTTATACTGCATACTTGATGTCCTTTGTGGTTTCCTCATCCTTTTTCTTTCTTTCTTTTTTGACAAGGTCTTGCTCTGTCACCCACGCTGGAGTGGCACAATCTCAGCTCACTGCAGCCTCAAACAATCCTCTGGGATTAAGCCTCAAGCAATTACTTCTGGGCTCAAGCAATCCTCCCACCTCAGCCTACCAAACAGCTGTGACTACAGGTATCTTCCACCATGCCTAGCTAACTTTTTTTATTTTTTGTAGATATGGGGCCTCACTATGTGACCAGGCTGCTCTTGAACTCTTGGCCTCAGGTGATATCCTCTCTGTGGCCTCCCAAGATGCTGGGATTACAGGCATGAGCCACCACGCCCTGCCTTGTGGTCCTTTTCAATAAGTATATCCTGTGAAGATTTCATTCTAGACTCTCAACAGCAGTTTCCTTGCACAAGAGCTACCATAAGTAATTCATCCAGACCAGAGACAGCAAAAACAGGACACTGTCATCTTCCTCACCTATCTGGTCCCATCCTGCGCTCACAGCAGACACTGCCATTCATCCTTGGTGCTCTCACCTCACACCTTCAACCCATCTCACAGTCCTCAACAAGCAGCCCAGGCATCTTCTACCAGTGGGTCCAACTGAGCAGTGTGAGATGAAACTAATTTACCATGTGATTTAGACATAGCTCCTCCCAAGGTGCTGTATTACTCACTTGGAAAACATCCAGTAGGTCAGGAGATTGAGCAAAAATAATGCCAGAATTAAGTAAAGAGAAGACAATTTCCTTATGTGCCTGTATGCATACATAATAAAGCATATGCCCGAATGAAAACTGAGATACTTCTTTTCCAGGCTTCTTGAAAAAGAGCAGCTTGGCTGTGCTTCATATACCCTTAGCATAGTGAGGGTTTCTAAGTTAAAGACAGATCTGCACCACTCTTAAAAACTGAGCTAATCCTGGATGAGTTTTCATTGGATTTAATTCATTTTAAGCACCACTATTTGAAGCTCACTGAGATATGCACACCACATGTGATGTGAATAAGGCTTGGACCCTGCCTTCTAGACACAGGAATGAATAACTCTAATATGAAGTGGGCAGTGAGAAGAAACAGATCCCACACCGTGGATGCACAAAAGAGAAAGAAATCAATTCCATTTGGGAAGGTTTCAGAAAGAAGGTGTTTGTGATCTGGGCCTTGGAGAATGAGTATTACTTTAGAGTTTGGAAAGATAATCTTTTAGACAGCTGCAAATACTTTGCAAACAACCTGCATATGGAAGGTGCAAGGCATAAATAACCAGGATTCTTGAACACATGAGCTGTTCTTGATGGAATCTTTTGTTTTTATTCTTCCTTTTTCTAAGAAGTGCATCTGCTGCTTATCTTTTTCTGTTCAGTGACTTGTTTCTTTCTGAATTTAGGCTCAGACAGTAACTCTTTGGACACGCCTCAATATCAGTCTACTTGACACTTAGGCCATGTTCTTGATATTTTGATTAGAGCTTCCTATAATAGATAGTAGGCCAAGAAGTTTTCATAGCCTTAAGAACCACATTCCCTTCTGTTTTCATTCTTCTCACACAGGGTATTCACAGTGAGAACTGGCTGCTGATGAGTGCACTATGTTCTTTATAAAATGAAACCCTGCTGCCAGTCTGTGGCCTGACACGTGCTCTAGGCATGGACATGTGTCATCTACGGAGCCTCCTTCATGGCTGGTCACAGCTCCACCATTATGACAGTCAGGATGACAAACTAGGGTCTGTTTTTCTCTGTGAATTCTTAGTTATTGGACTCAAAATTACCCTGACTCCCAGAAGTAGCATGAAACTAAGTCTGTGAATAAACTGGGAAGAAGAAAGATCATACAGATCAGCTTTCTTGCCTAATCCCAAATAGCACTGATAATATTGGATGCCTTCTCTCCAGGAGCCTAGCCCAGCACCACATAGCCTGAGCTACTGAAAAAGTTGCTTTTTGAGGGTGATTATGATTGATTTTTTTTGCATACATACATATGACTTTCAATTCTTCATGTTGAAGGTAAAAAACTGAGCTGGCCCTTCATTGAAAGAAATATGGCCAAGAAGCCACTGACTGTCAGGGGATGCCCAAAGAAAGCAGCTGGCTGAGTTTGCTCGGAATCCACTATCAGGTTGGTGCAAAAGCATGTACACACACTGCCGTCTGCCTCACCTACAAAAGGTGGCATCTCCACTATTGGGGGTGTGGCCTTTGGGGAGGTTACTTCCATTTAAAGTAATGGGGAGGTTACTTCCATTTAAAGTAATGGCAAAAACCACAATTACTTTGGCACCAACCAGTATATTAGACTTTGGTTTCACTCGACCCTAATCTGGTCTGAGATCACCACTTTCATCCATCCAAACAAGAAGCATTTATTAGGTGCTTCCTGTGTGCCAGCTTCTCTATCAGAACCCTAAGAATACAGCTGTAAACAAACCAGACATTCCTGCCCACGGACAATTAGAAGTCCTGACAAGGAAAATTTAAGAGGGGAACCTGAGGGTCCCAGGAAAGGATCTCTACAGGAATTGAAATCTAAGCTAATCTGGCACCAAATGTTTTGGGATTGCTTATATATATATGTGAACTACACTATTTTTTTTCTAAGCATGATTGTACATGGTGTTATGAAAAAAAATCCAAAACTTTGAAATAATGCAAAAGGATGAAAGCATGCCCTTTTGGCTTCATACAGAACATTGTGTAACAGGCCCACCCACTGAAAGGCTGTCTAATTCTCTGGAGGACTGTACTCTTATTCCAATTACCCTTGACCTTTGATAAGAGTCCAGAGTCTGTGAAGTTAGAATTAACTCATAGAAGACTGAAAAGTTGAAAATTATTTTTGTCCAGTAGAAATACAAATGACTATTATCCAATAGAAAAGATAACCCTGAAAGTTAATATTTATTGCTTTGTACAACATTAACCCATTTTGTATCTCTCTTGGCATTCTTATCCCAGTAGCCTGTCTTTCATTAACTGTTACTCATGTCCTGCTTTGCCTGGCTTTATTCTCCTGCTGGTTTGTTCTTTAATGAGTTAATTAAACTTTCCCAAGTTTCCACTATTGAGAACACTATATCTATGTTTATATGAGAATCACATTTTCGACTTTTTGAAAATGATACTGTGATGGTGAAAATCATCTAGGTAGAGGGAAGGGATGAATGCGGTAAAAATACAGATTCTTAGTCTCCAGTTCAAACCTACTGAATCAGCATCTCTGGGTGATAGGGCCTGTGAATCCTGATGGTTTTAAAGCTCCCCAGGTCATTCTGATGCAGAAAGTCAACGTGACAGTGTTTGGGAACCACTGGAAGAGAAACACCAAGAATGTCCAAATGTGCAGAGAAGACCTGCTTGGCACAAACTGACATCCCATCAATAGAGACGTTCACCCCTTATCTTAGGGCTTTGAGCCCTGTAAAAATATAATTCTATTTTGAAGAGTAATAATTAAAGCTATTATGTCACTTATACTTTGGGTTGTGGAAGGACAGGGCAACAAACGGAAGAATATAAGAGAATAGGATTTCTGAGGTGGGTAAAGGGCCCATGGAAAAGGCAGAGAAAGCTCAGAAGAGAGGAAAGGAAGTTCTTGAACTTCACTATTTTGCTCATAGCCCTTACAGACAGAGCATGACTACTTTTAGGAATAAATCATGTTTAATTTACATACCATCAGAGTACAAAAATATGCAAAGTTTCTTCCAATCAAAGATGTCTGGAGAGTGATATGAACAAGGCGGTGGAACAGGACTTTCCAGTATGCATTTCCTCAGAGAAACATCACTTTGGAAAACTAGCCATTAAAGAAAATACTTTTATAAGAACTAAGGAATCCATGTGAGAAATTGTAACACCTGCGTGGAGTGCAGAAATACGAAAAGATGCATTGAAGAGGGTAGGAGGATGGCTCCACATGACCCACATCACCCTTCCCTAAGCCTGCAGCCTGGTGCAGAGAGAGACCCTCCACGTGGGGTGCTGGGATCTGAGCATTTGTGTTCCCCCAAATTCATATATTGAAGCCTAATCACCAATTTGCCGGAATAAGGAGGTACACCCTTTGGGGAGGTGATTAGGTAATGAGGACAGAGCCCTCGTGAATGGGATTAGGCCTAAGGGAGCTCATTATCCCTTCTGCCACATGAGGACACCTTTGACTTTAAGTCAAAAACTGTCACAAGAGATGAAGAAAGTAATTATACAACAATAAAGGAGTCAATTCATGAAGAAAACATAACAATTGTACATAAATATGCACCCAACATCAGAGTATCCCAGTATATGAAACAAATATTAACAGAACTGAAGGAAGAAATAGACAACAATACAATAATAGTAGGAGACTTCAGTGCTCCTCCTTTAATATGGATAAATCATTGAGACAGAAAATACATACGGAAACATTGAAATTGAACATTTTAGACCAAATGGACCTAATTGATACATACAGAACATTCCATCCAACAGCAGCAAAATATATATTCTTTCAAGTGCAAATGAGACATTCTCCAGGATAGATCATATGTTAGTACACAAAACAAGTCTTAACAAATTTAAGACGACTAAAATTACAGCAGGTATCTTTTCTGACCACAGTGGTATGAAACTGGAAATTAACAACAGAAGGAAAATTAGAAAATTCACCAATATGTGGAATTTAAACAATGCACTCCTGAATTCCTGAACCCATGGATCAAGATGAAATTAAAAGGGAAATCAAAAAATATCTCAAGACAAATGAAAATAGAAACAGCATACCAAAACTTA
Source organism: Symphalangus syndactylus (assembly GCF_028878055.3). Lineage (NCBI taxonomy): Eukaryota > Metazoa > Chordata > Mammalia > Primates > Hylobatidae > Symphalangus > Symphalangus syndactylus. The sequence goes on along the minus strand of NC_072438.2, from coordinate 70,596,427 downwards.
CGGAATGCAGCAAAAGCAATTCTAAGAAAGAGGTTTGTAGCAATAAATGCCTCCATTAAGGAAAAGAAAAATCTCAAACAACCTAGCTATATAACTTAAGAAATCAGAAAAAAAGGAATAAATTAAGTTCAAAGTTAACAGAAGGCAAGAAATAATAAAGATCAGAGCAGAGATAAATAAAATAGAAACTAGAAAAATAATAGAAGATAAATAAAATTGACAAATCTTTAGCTAGACTAAGAAAAAAAGAGAAGACTAAAATAATAAAATCAGAAATGAAAGAAGAGCCATTTCAGTTGATACCACCTAAAACAAAGGGTCATAACAGACTACTATAAACAATTACACTCCAATAAATTAGAAAACCTAAAAGAAATGGATAAATTCCTAGAAACCTACAACCTGCCAAGTCTGAATCATGAAGAAACAGAAAATCTGAACAGACTAATAGTGAATAAAGGATTGAATCAGAAATCAAAAAACCTTCCAACAAAGAAAAACCTAGGACCTCTTGGCTTCAGTGCTGAATTCTTCCAAACATTTAAAGAGAAATTAACACCAATCCTTCCCAAACTCTTCCAAAAAATTGAAGAGGTGGAACGACTTCCAAACTCATCATATGTGGCCAGCATTACCCCGATACCAAAGCCAGACAAGGACACTATTAGAAAAGAGAATGACAGGCCAATATCCCTGATGAACTAAGATGCAAAAAATCCTTAACAAAATATTAGCAAACGAAATTCAATGGCACATTTAAAAAATCATACAACATAATCAAGTAGGATTTATCCCTGAGATGCAAGAATAATTCTACATACAAATTTTTTTAAAACTATGATACACCACATTAACAGAATGAAGGACAAAAATCATATGATCAGCTCAATAGATGCAGAAAGAACATTTGAAAAGATTCAACACCCTTTCATGACAAAAACTCTCAATAAATTGGGTATAGAAAGAATATATCTCAACATAATAAAGGCCGTATATGACAGGCCCTCGGCTAACAGACTTAATGGTAAAAAGCTGAAAGCTTTTACTTTAAGATCAGGAGCAAGACAAAGATACCTGCTGTCACCATTTCTATTAAATATGGTGCTGGAAGTCACAGCCAGAGCAGTTGGGCAAGAAAAAGAAATAAGAGGCATCCAAATTGTAAAGGAAGCAGTAAAATTTTCTGTTTGCAGATGACATGGTCTTCTATATAGAAAATCCTAAAGACTCCACCAAAAAAAAAGTTACAACTACTAAATTAATTCCGTAAGGTTGTAAATACAAAATTAACAAACAAAAATTAGTAAGATTTTTATATAATAACAAACAGCTATCCCAAAAAAAAATTTAAAAATCATGTTTATCATAGGAGAAACAAAAATAAAATAATTAGAAATAAATTTAATCAAAAAGGTAAAAGATATGTACATTGAGAACTATAAATCACTGATGAAAGAAATTGAAAAAGACATAAATAAATGGAAAGATATCTCATGCTCATCAGCCTGAATAACCAATATATGAAAAATGTCGGTACTACCCAAAGCAATCTACAGATTCAATGTAATCCCTATCAAAATTCCAATGGCATTTTTCATATAAATGGAAAAAATTCTGAAATTCATATAGAACCTCAAAAGACCCCTAATAGTCAAAGCTACTTTGAGCAAAAAGATGAAGCTGGAAGCAAAACATTACCTGATTTCAAAATATACTACAAAGCTATAATAATCAAAATAGCAGAGTACTGGCATTTAAAAAAGACACAAAGACGAATGAAACAAACAGAGAGCTCAGAAGTAAACCCACACATTTATGGTCCATTGATCTTCAACAAAGATGCCAAGAACACATACAATAAGGTAAAGACAGTCTCTTCAATAAATGGTGTTGGGAAGACTGGATATGCACATTCAGATGAATAAAACTGAACCATATACAAAACTCACACCATATACAAAAATTAACTCAAAATGGATTAAAGACTTAAAACCTGAAACTAAAACTACTTGAAGAAAACTTAGGGAGAAAACTTCCTGACATTGTTCTTGGCAAGGATTGTTTTTTTTTAATATGAACTCAAAAGCACAAGCAACAAAGGTGAAAATAGGGAAATTGAATTGCATCAAACTGAAAAGCTTCTGCACAGCAAAGGAAAAAAAATCAACAGAGTAAAGAGACAACGTAGGAAATGGGAGAAAATATTTGCAAACCAGATATCTGATAAGGGGTAAATATCCAAAATACATAAGAAATTTAAACTCAATAACAAGAAAATGAATAACTCAATTAAAAATGGGCAAAGAACCTAAATATATATTACTCAAAAAAACATACAAGCAGCCAAGAGATATAACACAACTAACCATCAGGAAAATGCAAATCAAAACCACAATGAGATACCATCTCATACCTGTTAGAATGGCTACAATCAAAAAGACAAAAGATAACAGATTTGGGAAGGTAGGGTGTGGAGAAAATGAAACACTTGTACACTGTTAGTGGGAATGTAAATTAGTGCAGCCCTTATAGAAAACATCATGAAGTTTCCTTAAAAAATTAAAAATAGAACTACCATATGATCCAGCAATCTTACTTCCGGGTATATATCCAAAGGAACTGAAATTACTATGAGACAAAGTCTTGCTTTGTTGCCCAGGCTGGAGTGCAGTGGTGCAATCTCGGCTCACTGCAACCTCCACCTCCCAGGTTCAAGTGATTCTCCTGCTTCAGCCTCCCGAGTAGCTGGGATTATAGGTGCCCACCACGACCAGCTAATTTTTATATTTTTAGTAGAGACGGGGTTTCACCATGTTGGTCAGGCTGGTCTTGAACTCCTGACCTCAAGTGATCCACCCGCCTTGGCTTCCCAAAGTGCTGAGATTACAGGCATGAGCCACCACATTTGGCCTGAAATTACTATCTTGAAGAGATGTCTGAACTCCTATGTTCATTGCAGCATTATTCACAATAGCCATGATAGGGAATCAACCTAAGTGTCCATCAACAGATAGATGGATAAAGAAAATATAGTGTATATGTACAGTGGAATATTATTTGGCCTTTAAAAGGAAGGAAATCCTGTGATTTGCAACAACATGGATGAACCTGAAGGACATTAAACTAAGTGAAATAAGCCTGGCACAGAAAGATAAATACTACATGATGTCACTTATATGTGGAATCTAAAACAGTTGAACTTATAGGAGAGAGCAGGATGGTTGTAACCAAAGACTGGAGGATGAGGGCCATGAAGAGATGTTGGTCAAAGGGTATGAAGTTTCAGTTAAGCAAGATGAATAAGTTCTGGAGAGCTAATGTGACCATAATTAATAATAACTATAACAGTGACTATAGTTAATAATATTGTATTTTACATTTGAAATTTGCTACGAGAGTAGATCTTGCATGTTTTTACTACAAAAAAAGATAACTGAGATGATGGATATGTGAATTAGCTGAAATATGGCAATCATCTCACAATGGATACAAAAACATGTTTCATACTGTAAATACATACAATGTTTATTTGTCAAAAAACCTCAATAAAGCTGCTGGAGGGGAAACCAACCAAGAAGTCTGTTAAGTTAAAGATAGAAAATCCATGAGGAGGAGTAAAAATTTACCTTAACAATTAAGCATTATTTCTATTCAGAATTAAGTTTGCCTTGAGATTTCTGTCAGTAAAGGTTAAAAAGGAGATCCGATGAGTTATACAATTCTTATTCTCTGAAAATAAGAAATGCACCAAATTTTCAGTCATGAAGACTTTTTTGACACTAGAATTCTGATCTCATCATACAAGGTATGAGATACTTTACAGATAAAGGATTCAATGATATTTTTACAAACAAAAGTGTGCATGATCTTCATAAGGCTGCTTTCTTTCTGCCACCTCTCAATAAAAACCAGTGGTGCCCCCTTAAGGCGAGGTGGTTACAGAGATTGGAAGCGTTGAAGGGAAATAAGCTAACATGGTTCAGGTAGATTGACGCGAAAAGAAACAGAGTTGCGCATTCCCTGTGTAAAAGAGCTTTTACAAAAGAGTCTAAACTTTTGTTTATGCCACCAAGTATTGATTCTTGTCCCTTATCAGGCTAATATTACATTCAAATTGTTTTCTAAATCGTATTGCTTCAAGAGAAGAGCAGCCAACTTCATCCCACTGGGTCAAGCACCCCTTGCTTCCCAGCCAACTCCTTTCCTTTTATAGCTCTCTCCTAAGAAGAGTCTAATAAATGTGAGATTGGTCTTTTCCCCTTCTCACTACAAGCAACATTTAGAAGCTCCTGATGGTCATGCAGCAGGAGTGGTCTCATCAGGGAATCTCAGTGGTGGGATGGCATAAGTTTCCAGGCAAAAACTGACAAATACATTTTTTCTTTGTCTTTCTTTACTTTCATGAAGAATACTTTCGTAATAGGTATGCAAAACTGGTTGAAACAATGCATTAGGAATAATAAGTGTTTTCTGGGATTAAGTGAATAGCACAGCTATTATAGCTGAGTTCTCGGGGGACATTTATTCTTTCAGACTTTATGCTGTCAGGTAAGAAAATAGACAGCTTCAATTCATACATACATAGATATAGATATAGATACAGATATACACACACCATGCAAATGTCTGTGCATGTGTATAATATAGATATGTGTGTGTGTGTGTGTGTATATATATATATATGTATATATATATCCTAATGGGTCTTAAAATTATTGAACTAAGAGAAATACCAAGAAGTCATCTAACTTAGTCCTTCTCACACATTAAAGTACATGAGAATCACGTAGGGATCTTACTAAATGCCTGTTCTGATTCAGAATATGTGGATGTGGGCTGGAAGTCTGCATTTCTCACAAGCTCCTTGAGGATGGCCATGCGACCAGACCAGGGACCACACCGAGTGACATGACTCACATTGACCAGGCCAATCTGTCAGTGAAAACAAAGAAGCAAACAAAACAGCTGCAGCAGCTGCATATCAGAGAATGGAATCTGCTGAGACACTGGGAGACACCGACTATAATTGAAATGTCAACCAGTAAGTTTATCCTGCCTGCCCTTGCATTCTTTCTTATCAGCCTGTAAACTCTTATTTATCCATTAAAGCTGAGCTGAATTATGGCTTCCTGTATCTATACCTTAACCTCATCTTGAATTGTCTCTGCTTGAGTACACAGCAATAAATAAAGATCTGAAATGATAAATATAACAATTTTCTATTTTCTTCTCTTATTTTTTAAAAAGCCATAAGTATATATAAAGCAATAATGCCAACAGTGTATTAATGGATTTAGAGTTTATATAGATGTAATATATAGGAGATAATAGCACACAGGTGAGGGAGTAAATGGAGCGACATTAAAGCAAAGCTATTATATATTACTGAACAACCAAAAAGAAAATAATTTAAAAACATGGTTAAAAGTAAACAGAAAAAATTAAATGGCACATTAAAAAATATTTGGTTAGCACAAAGGCAGTAAAAGAGAAACAGAAGAAGAAAAAGACCTGAGACATGAAGAAATAAACAGATGTAAATCCAACCAACATCAATAATGACATTAAATGTGAATAGAATAAACACTCAACTCAAAAAACAGAGATTGTCATATAAAATTTAAAAAGTAAGACCCAGCCAAAATCTATCTACAAGAAACACACATTAGATTCAAAGACATGGAATGGTTGAAAGTAAAAGAATTGAATAAATGATAAATCATGCATACCATAATCATAAAAGAGCTAGGTTGACTACATTAATAAAAAAATCTTAAGGCAAGAAATATTAGAGAAAAATTGAGAATTTCATAATAAAGAGATAAATATATCAAGAAGATATAGTAACTATAAATGTATATGTACTTAATAACAGAACCATAAAATACATAAAGCAAAAAACTGACAAAATTGAGGATAAAAATTATTCAAAATTATTGCTTCATATCTCAATATCTCTCTTTTAGTACTTCATAGAAAAACTTGACAGAAAATCAAGAAGGATTTAGAAGACTTGAACAATGCTATCAATTTGACCTTACTGACACTTACAGAACATTTCTCTCGTAAAAGCAGAATACACATTATCTTAAGTGCATGCCAACTATTCTCCAGGGTAGACCATATGCTAGGCTATAAATTATCAAGAAATGTAAAGAGTTCAAATCATGCCAAGTAAGTTCTCTGAACGCCAGACTATTAAATTAGAACTCACCAACAGAAAGAAATTTAAGAAATTAAACAATAAACTTCTAAATAACCAATGAGTTAAGAAAGAAACCAAAAGAGCAACTATAAAAAATACTGAATTACATAAAGATGGAAACAAAATATGTGAATTTATGGGTTACAATGAAAACAGTATTTAGAGGGAAGGTTTCTAGCTTTAAATATTTGAATTAGAAAAGAAGAAAGCTATAAATGCATTTATATAAAAATATTAAAAGGGGACCAAATAAAATCTAAAGTAAGGAAAAAATAAAGCTCAAATTAAAAATTAATAAAGTACAAAAAAGAAAATCAATAGAAAAAAGTCATCAAAAAGCCAAAGGCGGGTTCTTTGACAAAATCGGCAAAATCAATTAGCTAGAATAACTGAGCAACAAGAAAAATAAAATCCAATTACTAAAAACAGGAATAAAAGAAAAAACATCACTATCTGTCCTGCAGAAATTAAAAGAATTATAAGGGGATATTAGCTGTAATTCTGTGCCAACAAATTAGACAAATTATATGAAATAGAAAACTCTTAGCAAGATACAAATTACTAAAATGACTCAAGAAGACAAACTATAACAGGTTAAAAAAACCAAATCAGTAATTTAAAAATCTTACCATGAAGAAAAACCCAGGTTCAATGGCTTCACTGATAAATTCTATCAAATATTTAAGGAAAAAATAATATCAGTCCTACACAAACTCTTCCATGAAATAAATTTTCAGATAAAACTTTCCAACTTTTTCTGGAGGCAGTATTGCCCAGACATCAAAGCTAACAAAGACATTAAGAAGACACCACAAAAAAACCTTCAGGCCGATATCCCTCATGAGTAAGGATATAAAAATTTTCAACAAAATAATAACAAACCAAATTTAGCAATATATGAAAAACAGTATATATGATGGCCAAGTGAGATTTACCCATGAATGCAAAGTTCATTTAAAATTTTTGAATCAATTATTTTAAAACACCAAATTAATAAAATAAAGAAAAAAAACCATATGACCCTCTCAATAGATGTAGAAAAGTCCTTGACAAAAATCAACTACCTATACATAACAAAAACTCTCAGGAAACTAGAAATATGAGGGAGAATTTTCAACCTTATAAAAGATATGTTAAAAAAATGTCTACAGCTAACCTCATAGTTAATGATAAAAGACAGAATGCTTTCCCCTAGGATTAAGTACAAGGCAAATATGTCCCCTCTCACTACTTCCAATCAACATTGTACTGATGGTAAGCCAACGTGATAAGACAAGCAAAAGAAATTAAAGGCATGCAAATTGGAAACAAAGTAAAACTCTTCTTTTATAGACAATATAATTATTTGTTTAGAAAATCCTAAGGAACTTCAAAAAACTTACTAGACGAAACAAGCAAATTTAGCAAGGTTACAGGATGCCAGGTCAGTATAAAAAAAAAAGTAGTATTCTATACCAGAAACAAACAATCCAAAAATGAAACTAAGAAAGTAGTTTCATTTCCAAGATAATCAGAAAGAACAAAATAATTACAAATTAACTTTTAAATCAATGTGCAATATCTATATCCTGAAATGTACAAAACATTACCAAGATCAACTAAAGAATTTCTAAATAGTTAGAGAGCCATACTATGTTCAAGGATTAAAGACTCAAGTTTGGGAAATTCTCAAATTGATCTATATATTCTACATGCCAAAATTTCAAGTGGCTATTTTGGTAGAAATTAATAAGCTGATTCTAACATTTATATTGAAATAAAAGACTTAGAATAAATTCAAAATAAATGTTATAAAGAAAAACAAAGTTTCAGGACTTTCAGTAACTAATTTCAAAACTTATTGTAAAGTTACAGTAATTAAAAGTGTGGTACTGGCATAAGAAAAGATGTGCAGATCAATGGAAGAAAATAGTGAGCAGTTAACTCTTGCTCATAGGTTAATTAATTTTCAACAAAGTTGGCCCAGGCAATTTAATGATGGAAGGGACAGGAAAAGTGGGAAAGGATATGAGGCTTTTCGCTAGATATCCACATGAAAAAGAATGATGATGGACACTTATACCACTCCCAAAAATTCACTCAAAATGGATCACAGACATAAATGTAAGGGCTGAAACTACTAGAACTATGAGGAGAAACTATAGGAGAAAATCACTGTACCTTGGATAAGGCCAAAATTTCTTAGATATGATACCAAAAGCACAGCTTGTAAAAAAAATGATAAATTGAACTTCAACAAAATCACAAACTTTGCTCTCAAAAGAGGTCTTAATTGAAATGAAAAGATATAATGCAGACAGGGAAAAATATTTGCAAACCATGTATCTGATAAAAGACTTGTATTCAGAGTGTGTGTACATGTGTGTTTGTGTGTGTGTGTGCGTGTATGCTCAAACTCAAGACAAACCAATTACAAAATGGGCAAAAGATTTGAATAGGCACTTCAACAAAGAAATATTGAAAAGATATGCAACATCATTAATTATCAGGGAAATGCAAATTAAAATCATAATTATATACCACTACAAACCCATTTAAATAGCTATAATCTAAAAGATTAGCAATGCCAAATGTTGCTAACATATGGAAAAACTGAAACCCTTGTATGTTGCTGTTGAAAATGTAAAACGGCAAATTATTTTGGAAAACAGTTGGGCAGCTTCTCAAAAGACTAACATAGACATTTCATATAAGCAAGCAATTCCAATCCTAAGTATTTACTTAAGAGAAATGAAGCATATATTCACACAAAGATTTGTGTGCAAATATTCATAGCAGCATCATTTATAATAGCCCCACACTAGAAACAGTGCAAACATCCCTCAGCTCATGAACGGATAAACAAAATGTGATACAGTAATACAATGGAATACTATTCATCAATGAAAAGGAACAAACTATTGATAAATGCAACATAAATGAACCTCAAGATATTATGCAAAGTGAAAGAAACCAGATACAAAAGACTACATCTTGTATGATTCCGCTATATGACATTTCTTTAAAATGCATCTAATGAAAGACAAACAAGACAACAATATTTGCTTGGGGCTGGGATAGGAACGCAAAGTGATTGCTAATAGGCATGAGTGAACTTTTGTGGGTCATGGAAATATTTTAAAAGTGTATTGTGATGATTCCACAACTGCCTAAATTTACTAAAAATCACTGAACTGTGCACTTAGAGTGAATGAATTTTATGGTGTGCAAATGATACCTCAATAAGGCTGTTAAAAACATTTTATAAGAAAATAAAAATAATTTCCTTTCTTTGGGTTTAATGGTTTTCCAACAAGGGTAAAGGGCAGATATGGGGAGGGAAAGGGAGGAGGACAGAAGGCAGCATATTAAAATCATCTAAGGGTCGGGCGCGGTGGCTCACGCCTGTAATCCCAGCACTTTAGGAGGCCGAGGCGGGCGGATCACAAGGTCAGGAGATCGAGACCATCCTGGTTAACACGGTGAAACCCCGTCTCTACTAAAAATACAAAAAATTAGCTGGGCGCGGTGGCGGGCGCCTGTAGTCCCAGCTACTCGGGAGCTGAGGCAGGAGAATGGAGTGAACCCGGGAGGCGGAGCTTGCAGTGAGGCGAGATTGCACCACTGCACTCTGGCCTGGGTGAAAGAGCGAGACTCTGTCTCAAAAAAAAAAAAAAAAAATCATCTAAGAAGTTTTTTTTTTTTAACACACAGACTTCCTCCTCCCTGGAATAAATATTGGAAGTTGAAGAATACCATCTATTATCAGGAGGCTGTACATACTTTGCAAATGTTCCCCAGATGATTCTGATGTGCATTGCCTCTCAAGCATATTACCCCTGAGAATCTCTTCTCTTGATAGATTGGGTCCTAGGAGTCTGTTTTCAATAAGCAAAGCAGTGATTCTTGTGACCAGCTAAGTTTAAGAAGCACAGCCCATGTCTGCAACAGCAGGAACTTCCAGCACTGTGGCAGTGCAACGTGGGATAAATACTACTCTAGGAAAAACTATTTTCTGACCTTTTATTCACATCTCCCCAGTCCCCTGTCAGTGCCAGACACTAGGGATAGCAAGTACCTTCCCAATCCCAGTAAATTAAACCAACAATTAAGATTCCCAATTCCCCTGCCTTTGGTAGGGATTCTGGTCCATCAAAAGGGATCCCCCTCTTCTATCAATAGCAAAGGGCTACTCATTTTGTTACAGTTAGGACCAAATCATACTCGTTCTATATATTAGTCATGAAATAATCTGCAAAGTGGATGCCTAGATGTGGTCCTCTATGGCTGAAAAGTGCTTTAGCACTTTCCAATTCAGTGATTATGAGACTATACCCCCCACTCTGAAGCACACTGTCATTCTTTACTCAGTGGGAATTTTTCCATTCTTAGAAGAAGGTAGGAAACATGAAAAAAAAGCATTTGTAGTCACCTCCTATTAATTTATTTTACTGATTGTCAGGTTTGCCCCTGAAAAAGATCAGATTACTGATGTAAAGGCTAAAGCTTCCTACGGTTGTTAGAAGAAAGACAGCTTTGTAGATGGGAGAACATGGAGCTTCAAGAAAATTAAGGCAACTATCCATTGCAGGGCCATTGTCTGCTTTTCGAATGTCAACAACATTCCTAAATCTGCCTAGCAAATTGCTTGAAATTCCTAATATTTTCCAGCATTTGTGGACAAAACATTCGGCATTTCTATGAAGACATGTTCATCGCGAGAACGTGTTTCTTGAGAGAAGAAGGTGACTGTGAGCACTTTAGTTGCCACATATATGAGGTAGATTTGGCAGTGACATTAGTGATTGGAGCCATGCTCCTGGTGGGAGCCACATGCTGGCACAGAGGCTGCAGGAATTGAGTGGCTGAAGTCTATGGGCTACCTGTCCATAGCAGGCCATTCTTAAAAAGGCCTACCCTGATTTCCACACCAGCTGCCCACATCCCTACTGCCCCCACCTCCTCAATGTCCCATTCTTGGGGGTCTCTCAGGCACAACTAGTTACAGAACAGTTTCCCATACAGAAAAGAGAGTGATATTTCTTCAACACTTTACAGAGGCAAAGTAAAGCAGGATAGGAAACAAAGCTGTTTTCTCGTGACTCTTCCACACAAACATTTACTGAGCACATACCATGTGTGAGGGAATGTTCTGGGTGCCAGATAATTGAAGACGAACATACCATAGACTCTGCCACCAGGAAGGGCACAGCCTTGCTCAAATGGGAGGGAAATGGCAACACTTAGCCACCCACCATAATGAACTTCTAAGGATGCCAGTGAGTTCCAGCACAGATGGGCTCCCTTGCCCTGCCTTGGTCACCTGTGAATGTGAAGCATGGCCAGCCGCTCGAGCTACAGTCTTGCTCTGGAATATGGATGCCTGTCCACAGATGGCTCCTTCTGAACAGCCAGTAGGGGTTCCTGTCACTTTTCAAACCATGGAATAATGTATGTCCTCTAACTGAAACAAGCAACTTCAACTAAAGGAGGTACATTAACAGTCTTTTTTCTCTCTCTCTTTTTTTTTGCCTGTCCAATAAATATGCACAAGTTCAAGGTGAGAAATTTAATTAAATTTCATAACAACTCACTGGAATCACAGGCAAATGTACCAAGAGGGAACGAAAGAGGGGAGGGATGGGAAGGGAAAGGAAGCTAAGGGGAGGAGATGGGAAGAGAGAGAAAAGAAGGGGAGAGAGAAAAAGCGGGACTGCTAAAATATGCCAGGTTCAGATGCACACAAAAAGCAAATGTTGTCTTTCTCTTCTTGATAGTTCCACGGAATCTCATTTTCCCAGGAATTCAAGTGAGTTGGCGAGGAAAGCAATAGGGCATGATGAAGAGAAACACTGGAAGCAGGTGCACCAGGAAGCTATTTGGAATTTCTGCAGTCATGAAAGGATCCTTGGATTATAGCCTTGAGAAAGAGATGAGCTATTCAAAAGGAGGAAGTGGCTTTCACCACAAGCAAACCTATTACCAAAAACCCTACTTTCCACCTGTAGACCACTTGGCAGTTACTAAAGCACATGTGCACACATTCACCTTTGTTCTCCCCATAACTGTAAAAAGAGGCCGGGCAGGTATCCCATCCTCTTTTGTTCAGATGCAGAAACTGAGTTTCCTCCACATCTTCTGGCTGTTCCCACAGCAGTTTTTCCACCGTGCTCAGCAGAGGTTCTTCACTTCCCAGGAGTCTAAGAAACTCCCTAACAGTGAAATCCCAGCTGGCCAAAAGTGTGAGTCAGGGTACAGAAATCTGAACCACATCCACACACTCAGGATCACACGGATTCTGTACATCAAAGCACGATTTTCCTCTCTGAGTCATGATTGGGATCTATGAGAACACGGGAGGTTTCATAGGCTGTGGACATTGTGTGAATTCCCTAGTTGACAGAAAGGTCACACACACGCGCAAGGAGACAGCCTGACGGCTGCTGTGTCCCAGGCCCAAGGCCTCAAAGCCCCAGAGAACCAGCTGCTGTCCCACCGTGGGTGTCTATGAAATAGGGACACAAATACAGCTGCCAGTGAAACTCAAGCAGCAGATGCTGCCCACACATGGCCTCCCCCAGGGCTGAGAGCGAGCCATCTCCAAGGAGAGGTTGGAGATGGAACAGCCGCCATTGCCCATGCCTCACTGCTTAATACACAGTCTGCTTTTAGGGTCTCTAGACCGCTCTCAGGGTCTCTTCTTTATTCTGTCAGAGAAAAGCCAAGGGAGGTTTCTGCAACTTCCCTCAGTGGTCTCTCTGGAGGAAAGCAGAAGCTAATAACCCTGCCCGAGGAGGAAAATGGCTAATGGCTGCATGGAGCACATAAACAGCAGTCCCAGCAGGTTTGAAAATAAATGATGAATGTGTTAGCAACATCAATGCTTTGACAGAAACACAGACAGCGTTCTTGACAGCCCTTGGCACTTCAGAGCTGTGGCTGGCTTTTCTTTAATTTTGAAATTACTTAGTGTCCCTGACAAATGCACCAACACAGGGGAAAGTCCATTTCCCCATAGTGCTCTCAAGTTCGTTCTTGGCATGGAAATGCCATGTGGTCTACAGCCTCTTCTTTCTAAATGGACAGCTCAGGCCTGCCTCTCATGGATTTACTTTGCCTAAGAATACAACAGTGTTGATTGCCAAAGTATTTTAAAGCAAATCCGCTATCTCAAGTCATTTCACCCCGAGACTACACTATGAATCCTTAAAATTACGGACCTTTTCAAACATAACCACAATATTGTTATCACACCTAACAAGGTTATAGAACAATTCCTGGGTGTTACCTAATAGATTATCAAATTTTGTAGTGTTCTTGAAAAAAACGTCTCTTTACAGTTCATCAATTCGAATCAGGTGCGGCCAGGGACCACGCATAGTATTTGGTTGTTTTATCTCGTCTGTTTTCTTTTAGAGCAGTTCTGTCTCCCTTTTTTTCCTGCCATTGGCTAATCGCAGAAACCAGTGGATTGTCCTTTAGAATGTCCCACATCTGGCTGGGCGCGGTGGCTCACGCCTGTAATCCCAGCACTTTGGGAGGCCGAAGTGGACAGACCACAAGGTCAAGAGATCGAGACTATCCTGGCCAACATGGTGAAACCCCGTCTCTACTAAAAATACAAAAATTAGCTGGGCATGGTGGTGCACGCCTGTAGTCCCAGCTATTCGAAAGGCTGAGGCAGGGGAATTGCTTGAATCCAGGAGGCGGAGTGCAGTGAGCTGAGATCGTGCCACTGCACTCCAGCCTGGGTGACACAGCAAGACTCAGTCTCAAAAAAAAAAAAAAGAAAAAAGAATGTCCCACATCTGGATTTGTCTGTTGCTTCCTCTAACCTTTTTCTCCTGTAAACTAGTCAACAGAGCTAAAGGCTTTATTAAAGTGTGTGTGTGTGTGTGTGTGTGTGTAACATGTGTGCACATAGAGATTCAGGTATACACACAAACACACATATACCTGACTCTAATCAAACTTCTAGCTTGACATACAAACATATGTATATGCATGTTGATATATATGGCTAAGGCGCAGACATCAGCTACATGTATATGGGTATATGTAAGAATACTGAATAGGTTGTGCTGTGTTCTTCCTGTTGCATCCCACAGGAGAAACCCCTAATGTCTGGTTCTTGCACATTTATTGATGTTAACATTGATCAGAGGGTTGCACGGTGATTGCCAGTCCCTCCACTATAGAGCATGGGGTAACACTCTCATGATGAAAGCAATCTAGCCAGATCTAAAACCACTCCAGGAGATGGAGGACAAGGCCTCTGTGCTAAGCTCCACACCTGATTTCTTACCCCACCCAGGTCATAGCTACTCACATGCACAGCAGCATGGCTGGCCAGTACCTCTTGACTCTCAGCAAGAATTAGATGTCTGGTAGTTATTGAGTTGGATGTTCAGGCTTAAAATATAAAACCCTCCAATGAAAACATCCTGGGCAATATGAGGTACTGGGAATTTTGAGATTCTCAACCTGACCCTGATATTAATATGCTCTGTAATGCTAGGCAAGTCACCTAAACTTTTCTGAATCTCCAACTGTAAAATAAGGGAGTTGGTGTCAATCTCTCTCAGCTCTAAATTCCTGTAAGATATATTTTATTAATCCCTTATACATATATCCTTGCTGTGCCTAGATGCCTTAAAAAATTTTTTTAACAAAAAACAAGGACTACTAAATAAAAAAAGAACTAGGAAAAGTGTTTATCCAAGCCAATCAGATTTTTATCGCCTGGGAATTAGAAATGTGTACTTCTATGCAGTGACCTACATAATAGGCAGCTAAGCCACTTTAATGGAAATTCTCTAGAGAAGATGTCCATGAATGCTTGTTTCTTTGGTCCCTGAAATTTCTGAGTCTTAGTTGTTAAGTCTGTCTGTGGTTCCTTGAGATACCCCAGATATCCTTCCAAACCACCCAGTCAATTCCACTCTTTTTTTTTCCTTTTCTTTTTTTTTTGGCCTTAGGATAGCGAAGTTGGTATCTGTCATTTGATACCAAAGGAAGCTTTACTAATACCCACCCTCCAAGCCCAGCTCAGATCCCTACACTCCTTGAAGACCGTTAGGCTGCGTTGACCCTAGTGATGTCTCTTTGTCCATAGGTCCTGGTGCTAATTATCTGTGACATCTTTACATTTATACCTAGTCTTAGCTTAAACGTGCTTTAACGCTTTTTTTTTTTTTTTTTTTTTGAGATGGAGTCATGCTCTTTCATCCAGGCTGGAATGCAGTGGCACAATCTTGGCTCACTGCAACCTCCGCCTCCCAGGCTCGAGCAATTCTCCTGTCCCAGGCTCCCGAGTAGCTGGAATTACAGGCGCCCACCACCACACCCAGCTAATTTGTTTGTTTAGTAGAGACAGGACTTCACCACATTAGCTAGGCTGGTCTCGAACTCCTGACCTCAAGTGATCTGCCTGCGTCGGCATCCCAAAGTACTGGGATCACAGGCATGAGCCACCGTGCCCAGTCTGCTTTCACTTTTAAGTCCACTAGATTGGTAGCAAAGGGACCCAGTACTAGAGTCAATTGCTTGATACCATGAATGTGCATGTCATGTAACTAGCTCCCCTACTTTATCCAGTGCCCATTTGAGAAAATTAGATAGGACTAAAATTCTAACTGTCTGAAAAGTACTGGTTTTCCTTGACCTCGTGATAATATCTCTACAGTTTACATAATTGACATCCAATTATTGAATTTGGTGGGCTTATTATATTTTTTATCCCTCAAAGAGCCTGGCACAAGTGTTAAGCACAGGTGATGTTCAGCAGATATGTGTTGATTCAACACCAGCCACTGCAGCTATCTCTGACCCTGTGTGGAGCAATGATTGGCAGAACAGACTGACACTTGATTATCAGCTGTTTCCATAGGGACAGAACAAGAACAAGAAGATAGCACCCTTGAAAAGCCAGTCATAGCCTCTTCTCTATACTTGCAGTCCTGCACATAAGGGACAACTTGGTGAGCAGAGTGTGAGCCAAACTCCAACTCCACTCAACCTTTGGCTGGTGTTATTGCTCAGTGCGCAATCTGGACAACTGAACATGGTTTACTTGTGGCTCCCCTGGACTGGCACAGAAGTCAATCTCCCAAGGTAGCCTTCTGAAAGGAGCCTGTGTCCTCTGTTGTCTCTTTCCCATAGCACTCCCTAAACATCAAGCACAACAGCAGGCACTGAGTTCTGGGAACCAGGCTTAGTGTGCATGAATTTGCCTTCATTCAGGATGTGTGCCACGGCAGATCACTGGGGTTTCACCTGCCTCAGGACTTTGGCCTCTTGGCCACCGGGGCTCTTCCTCAATTATGGCTATCCAATTTATCTCCAGTGTGTTTCAAATAAAGGACTAATCTTATTTTATTCCTTGCTAAAAATTTCTATTCACAAATACAAACAAGAAACATGAGCTCTAACTATTTGGAGCCAAGGACAGATAAGGTTTGTGTGTAATGAGGCTGAACACTTAAAATCATGGGTGAAGGTCAGACCCCCCCAACAAAATGAGAAATCTGTTCAAAATGTTAAAGCAAAATATCAAATGTTCCCATAGGATAAACTTTATTTTTTTGATTACTTAAGAATAATCTTCTGAATTGTTTAAAACAGTTTAAAATCCTGAATTTGATTAAGCAACTAAGAACAGATGTTTTAGAGAGTTAAGTTTCTTAAAATCTGGATGGGCTATAAATATTGACATAAATGGAAAGTTACCTAGTCATATTTTTTAAATCGAATTTAAGACTTTTTGAAATGAGAGACTGTATTGGATTATTTTACCCAAACTTTTTTTTCTTATTTGTTTAATGCATTTCCACACGAAGCTCCATATCCACATATTCAATTTAATATCCACAGCAACTCAGGGAAGTGGGGGAAAGCCGGCAGTCACAGGCCTCACTCAGCTCCCATGCAAACTGAAGGGCCAATCTCACTCCCACCGTGCCCCCACCAACAACCCCGAGTCTGTTCCCAGGCGAAGGGCAAGATGGGCTTGAAAATTTGCCCAAGGCCATCTTCCTCCCAGCTGTGAGAGAAAAGGGCTTTAGTTCTTCCCCCCCTGCCTGTGAAGTCTGCATGCCCGATTTGCACTCTCCCCCAAGTTCTGGTCAGGAGGCTTCTCGCAGCTTTCAAATTGTTACAAAGTTCAGCTAGAGAATTGCTCCTCCCTGTGGAGTTTTACCCCATGCTCCTCTGGCCACCCTCCCCATGAATCCCTGTGGTGCCCGGCGGGAATGGGCTGCTTGAGGACCCAGCGAGCTCCCAGGGCCTTCCTGTTGCTTCCTCTACCTCTGTATTTCGCTTGGCTCTCTAACTTGACTCAGTTCCAGGTAAAGTCGGAAACTTCTCCTGCAAACAGACCTTCAGCTTCTCCAGTGGGGGAGTGTGTTTGGGAGAGGAGGGTCTCCCTTTCCCACTTCCGCAGTTGGAGCACTCACAGTATTTGGGGTGTCTCTTCCGGTCCTGCAGGAGCAGTTCGCTTCCTTCAGAGGGTCTGTGGGGCCTCTTGGGTTTGTTCTTGCAGTCGATCTGGAGCTAAAATTCTGGTCCTCATTACTTCAAGAGTGGAGAGTGGAGGTTGCGCAAGCAGGCAAGATGGTGCTGACCCGGTGAGCGGAAAGCCAGCTGCATGCCTGGGAAGATTCTGGTTTTCTGCACTCAGCCTGCTGCAGGAGCTCATTCTCATCCTGCTCCACTGAATTCTCGCTGCATAGCTCTGCCAGTCAATTAAGTAAATCAAATATGCACTGTCTGCTGGCATTGGAGACCGAGGTGCAGGTAGGCAGTGCCTGCATTCTAGTTATGGCCCTTCCTATGCTCCATTTTCCTTGGAAACCCGCACTGTGGATGGCACATCAGTAGCAGAACCAGCAGCAGCTCCCTGTTAAGATGTGAATGTATCTCAGCAGCCCTTGATATGGCAGGAATCTGAGGTACACATCTGAGTATCTTCCTCTATCTGCAAGGGGCCAGCGGGGGAGATTGCTGACTCTAGAACTTAAGAGTACGAAAGCGGTGTGATCTCCAGCACTATGAATCACATCCTGAGCTGTCATCAGTGAAAAATAACTCCATCAGCAGCTTGAAATACTCCTCAAAGGACAGCTCCCTAATGATGTCCTTTTTCTCCCAGAGACACCATTATTTACATATTTTAAAAATTAATTAAAAAGTGACCAAGTTTTTTTTAAAAAGACACTTGAAAAGTTTGTTCATGTCAAGCAGCCGGTCACAAGAACAGACTTACGTGTACAGCAAAGTCTGGATTTTATTTGGAAACTCTAAATGCATAGCAGAGGAAAGCTGGAAATAATTTCTCTATAGTTCTGGCTGTAAACGCATCACAGGACCCATGGGCAGAAAGATTCCAGTAAATCTAATCTGCAAGCCTCTGCCCTGGCACCCAGTGTGCTTATAAATGGCACTGCCCTACCTGTAAAGAGACGGGAATCTCCAGAACTAAGAGAATACATTTTTGTTGTTTTAAGGCACTAAGCTGGTGGTAATTTGTTACAGAGCTGTAGGAAACTGATACAGGTGGGTAGCCTGAAATCAGCCATGGTGGGAGTATTTACACCCCAGAAATTGGCAAATGCTACAAATCAGGGCTTTTAGTTTTAGAGACCTGGTTTGCTCACATCATAACTGAGTAAATCAGCCTTAAACAACTAGCAACTGTCACTTCATGGCATGACATGACAGGATGTGCTGTGATATGACATGATATAATGTGATGTATCATTAGGAAACACACTCAACTTATAACCAGGTTCCTCATTCTGAATCTTCCCCAAACAGGTTCTGTCTGTTATTAGGTAGGTCTCTTTTCTTCTCACTGTGGTTTGGTGTCCTTTCAGAAAAAAAAAAAGAGCCTCAAAACAAACTCATTCATTGTAGAAACATTTACTAAGCACTTACAATGTAGCAGAAATGGTGCTGAAGGTACAAATGTGAGGGAGTCCCAATGCCAGTCACTGAAGAATGAATACTCATTGTGACATCAGATGGCGAAACCACAAGAAAATGCTGGTGTGAGGTTGAAGAGTAAGGGTGACTGCTGGGGTGTTTCCCATCTTTGTGATTTCCACTCTTTGTGATCCCAGTGCCAAATCATTGACATATTAAAGTGGAGTTTCAGTGGAAGATTGCTATCGTCTGAATGTTTGTGTCCCTCCAAAATGTATGTTAAAAACCTGATCATCAATGTAATGCTATTAGGAGGTAGGGCTTTGGGAAGGCAATCAGGCCATGAGAATGGAGCCCTCATGAATGAGATCAGTGCCTTATAAGAAAGGCCCCAGAGAGCCGCCTCCCCTTTCTACCATGTAAGGTTACAGTGAGAAGGCACTATCTATGAATTGGGAAGTGGGCCTTCATCACCAGTCACTGAATCTGCCAGCATCTTGATCTTGGACTTCCCAGCCTCCAGTACTGTGAGAAATAAATTTCTGTTATTGTTAAGCCACTCACATATAGTATTTTGTTATAGCAGCCCAAAAGGACTAAGAGAAGTTCTCCAACACTAATCAAACAGCTTTCTCTGAAAGGGGCTGTGTTGGAAAGTTGTTACTGTGTTGAACTCCAGCTCAAACAACTAAGCAAAGCGAAGCTGGGCCACGTACAACATTGGATCCTAATCACAGGCAGGTAGCATTTGTCAAACAAGATGACACCACCCACAATGTCACAGAAGTGGAGGTGGTGCTCATCATCAAAGATGCCACTGCTCCACAGGATGCACCACCCACTGGTGCTATGGTAACAGCAACATGCAAACCACTGCTAGGATGGCCACCTAGTCCCTGTTCTCTGCATCTTCCCCTGACTCCTGTTAAATGCCCTCACTGAGTGCTCTGTTTAAAGTTTTAAGATTTCAGGCAACTTCCTCTTCCAAGGTGGCATCTAAAGTTAACATCCAGGGATAGCTAACAGAAAACCACCTAGCCTTCCCTTTTTAAGACACTACATCTCAGGGGCCCTACTCTGATCCCCAAGTAAATTCTTGGACATCCTTTCAAGCTACAAATGTTAGCAATAGCAGTCCTTATGGAAGACGTAATACAGTTGCTATTATTAGGCAATTTGCACAGGGTAACAAGTTTACTCTTCCAGATGTGGGACCTATTTGGGGCAAAAGTCTGTTTATTCCTTTATGTAATAAATACTTACTGAGGAACTCTACATGCCAGACAATTAACTAGGTACTTGAGATCCAAACACAAGTGAAAAACAACCCCTGCCCTCAGAAGGAGACTTACCCATAATCAGCAAGTGTCACTGATATTATAAGATAAGGATATCCAGGGAACAGCAAGGCACAAATGAGGTGGTAGACAGTCTCTCCAGAGGGCCAGGAAAAGACTCATACATGATAAGGTACATGGATCCAGGGAAGATGAAAGCAGTGTGGGATTGCTTTTGAATTTCTCCAAACTCCCCCATAGAAGCAGACAGACAAACTAAGATAACTAAACAAAAAAACCCACAGACAAAACTATTACAAACCCCCAAAAAAGTGTGGTGGGAACAAACATCTGATAGAATCAGACACATTACTGGTGACCAGACATAAGCCCTGTTAATGAGAAGCTTACATTTAGAGAGTCAATTAAGTACAAACTATACAAAACCTAAAGTGGTAAATGCTACCTTGGTCATTCAAGTTCACTGTTACATGCCTTGAAGTGTGGGGTGCACTGACCTGAACCATTCTGGTTGGGTTTGATTCCTTAGGATGCCACCAACGAATAACACTGAGAAATACCCAGCTACTTTCATGTTCTCCAATGGCAGCAAAGTACAATGATCTCTATGATTCATGGGAGGTCAGTTGAAGAGTGAGACAATTGTATTAGTCTGTTCTCACACTGCTAATAAAGGCATATCCAAGACTGGGTAATTTATAGAGGAAAGAGGTTTAATTCCCCCAGTTCCACATGGCTGGGGAGGCCTCACAATCATGGCGAAAGGCAAAGGGGAAGCAAGACGCATCTTACACGGCAGCAGGCAAGAGGGTGTGTGCAGGGGAACTGCCCTTTTATAAAACCATCAAATCTCATGAGACTTATTCATTATCACAAGAACAGTATGGGAAAAACCTGCTCCCATGATTCAATTACCTCCTACGGGATCCCTCCCACGACACATGGGATTATTACAATTCAAGGTGAGATTCGGGTGGGGACACAGAGCCAAACCATATCCACAATGTAGGGGAAGAAGACAAGAGCCTAGCTGTGCTGCCTATTGGCTGGACATCCTTTACCAAATGTCTTTAACTTCCCTAGGCCTTAATTTTCTTGTTAAAAATGGAGACAGATATAACACACACTTCATGGGCTATTAATAAGGACCGAATGGGATAATGTATGTGGGTGAGTAGAAGTGTTTGCAAACTAAAAACTGCTCCAAAATACATTATCTTCATTCATAGGCCACAGTAGATTAGGTTATTCATACATATTTCCTTCCTCTTCCCCCATCTTCATGTGCGGAGTAGAGTCCCCTGCCCCTTGACTTTGGGCTCATCCATGTGACTTCTTTTGTTGGAAGGGATGTTAGCACTACTCATTGCAAACAAACTATGATTGCACAATGGTGCTCACCTTCTGCACCCCCATCACCGCCATGGGAACAGCCTCCTGCCAACCTGGCCTTAGAAGGAACATATAGGGAGCAGACCTGAGCCCAACCCTGCATGAGCGGCCAAGCCCATCTCTCTCACAGCTGGAAGGAGAGCCAGCCAGCCAACTCCCAACTGACATGCAGATGTGTGAACAAGAATAAATGATGGCTGTTTTAAGCCACTGAGTTTTAGAGTGGCATTCCCCAACACGTGCTGAAAGGTACATAGCCCATCACTTCCCTCCTCAGCCTAAGAGGTTCTGGGAAATTGACAGCACTGTAGAAACCATTTTGATAAAATATTTGCAATGCAATTCACAAGTGAAAAGAATGATATAGCCAAAAGGAAGAACTAGCCTAAGGCAGTGAGGTGGGTGAAGGGTGGCATCAGAATCATTCAGAAATTTCAAATTACATATACCTGATCTGCTCACCATCCCTATTCCATTCATTCCTATAGATATTTACCAGCCTAAGAGTAAGGAGGTGAAGAGATAGAACACTGTACTCCAATAAATCATAGTAAGAAAACCCTGCACTACAGAATAAAAAATATACGTGAAAGCCAATGCGGATCAGCACAGCAAAGACGAAGTTCCCATTCATACCCACTTTGCACCCCTGCCAAGCAATGTCTGACTAGTACCAATGTACTTATGAGAGTGAGCATCATGAAGTCTGTAATATACTGGAAAATATTCCAGTCTACTCAGTGTGATACCATGTAAGCATCAGTTAACTTTAATTTAAATTCTAAGATTGGTCAAGCTAACAATATGTTTTATACACAGCTCTGGCGTGGTTAGCTAGCATTACAACAAAAAGAGCCACCCTCCAGGTGGGGCTCCCTAAATACTTCTACTACCTGGGTCAACATCAACAATCCACAGCTTGCTAATTATTACATAATGAATTTTAAAAATTATTGGTGAAAGTAGGGTCTTGTTAATTAGCATAATGAATACTAGAAATTCAGTCTCATTAAAGAAATTAAAGATGTTGAAGATACATAAACTGCCATGGTAGTTGAGCAATATTCTCCATTGCATGAGCAAGGTATGAGACCCCAGCAAGGCTCAAGGTCTGCATAGGGCACCTGAGGTTTACACCTCAATCAGATCCACATCCAACAATTGATCACATTAGGAGGATCACTGACTACACAGCCTTGTAATGTGGCGGTGGCTGTGCTGAATCTGCAGACCATCCTAATGGAGCGAGGTCTCCTAAGGGGAGAGCGTGGAGGCTTTCATCAAGCTCACAGAATAGACCTATGCACTATTTTTGTGTCTACCTTGATAATGAATGTTTGTCTAATGAATGTGTGTGTGACAGAAGAAAAGAGGTTATGATATGTATGCTGTGAAGGAAAAAAGGGCTGGGTGCAGTGGCTTATGCCTTAATCCCAGCACTTTGGGAGGCTGAGGTGGGAGGATAGCTTGAGCCCAGGAGTTCGAGGTTACAGTGAACTGTGATTGTGCCATTGCACTCCAGCCTGGGAAACAGAGAGAGATTTTGTCTCTGAAAAGAAAAGGGGAAAAAAAAAGCCACCTCTCATTTAAAAAAATAAAAAGACTTTGTAAAGAACATAAATTGCAGAACACTTAAAAATAAAATTAAACTTTATTATGTTTAGAGTCTACTGCTAAGTGGTGAATAAGTGTAAATATCTAAAATTAGATACTTTTTTACAATTTCAAATAAGATGAATAAACATTTAAAAATTCATGATTTATTCTTCCATCTGCTAGCTACAAATCTGTTGTGAATTTCAGCTTACTCATTAGTTATAGAGGTCATATGTACCTTCAAGAAATGTTGTAAGTATTTAATGAAATGATGCAGAAGATCATGAAAATACAAAAAAATACTGTGTGTTTTCAATGTGTTAGTTCCTTCTCTCCCCTTACTCCCAATATACAGAAGTCACTGAAGAATCTAGAAATGCATCCAGTCCATACACAGAGATGTCATTAATGGAAGCACAGCCTCGAGGCTGGGAACACCATTCCTCATGGCCAGCTAGCTCAGGGGCTTTTCAATACCAGTCTGTGGAATGGGATGGTGTTGGGCAGTTATAGCAGAAAGAAGTAACTTTTTAACAACCTTACATGGAAAAGTAGAAACATCAGAACCTAATTTTAAACAATTCAATGAAATCCAAGTCAAAGAGTCTCGGCTTTGGTCCAGTGATGGAGCTGATGCTGATACTCCCCTTCTCCATGATTCCTGCCAAGAGTACATTACAGGCTCTGTCTGAGCTTCTTGATGTGCAAAAACATGTTATTGAGGCCACAACCTGGAAACTTTCATCTAGATTCTAGATCTTCTAAATGTGTTGGTTACTCTAGAATTTAGTGGGTGGGAGTTTACATTTCTTTTAAGAAAATGAATACTGTCATGTTTCGGATTTCCAACGCATCCTATTTATCCTGTTCACTTTATCTTTGAAGTTTCTCCTGACGACGGCTGTCATCCATCCAGTTGCCATCATCCCCATGCAGCTGCCAACAGTAACTGCTGACACCAGATGGCTCCTGCCCGCACTCTTAACTCCTGCAGTCCACTTCCCACTTGACTGCCTTTATGATAGGTTAAAAATGCAGATCTACTCGTGTCATACCCCTGTTAAAGCCCATTAACGGTTTTCCATGCTCTCAGAATAAATTCTGAATTCCTACACACAGCGTACAAGGCCCTTTCTCCTCTGGCCTCTCTGTGTGTCTCTAACCATTTTTCTCCTTTCTCTGTCTGTTTCAGCAATATTAGACTTTTATCTCCTCCAGGGTTCCACATTCCCTTCGGCCTTTGGACTTTTGTACTTACTGCTTTTTGTTTCTCTCTGCCTGATATAGTCATTTTACAGATAAGAAAACTAAAGTTCAGAGAAAGGAAGTGACTCAGCCATGGACACTTCATCTGTTTCTTCATTAAGGAAACATCCAGATTTCTAAATACAGGAGAGGAATACAATAGCATGGCTCCCAGAATCAGACAGACTCAGCTTGAACTTTTAGCTTCATCATTTACTAGTTGTGAGATCTTAGTCAAATGACCCAACTCTTCTGTAATCCTTGTTTTCCTCATCTATAAAATAATGTTAGAGCCTATATCATTGGGTGCCTGTGAGGATAAACTGAGATGATAGATGTAAAGTTCTTTATTTCAGAGCCTGGCACACAATAAGCATTAAATAAAAATCTGGTGGTGTTGACTTAATTATTGTTTGCATAATCATTGGTTGGCTTGATTGTTGACTTTTCAGATTTAAATTTAATGCAGTCATAAAAATGAAGGCATAATTAATTCACCCAGAAATATGGGACCACTTCAAGAATGGAGAGTAAATTACTTGTATCAGATGAAAGATCATTACATACATACCTGGGCAAACGCAAATGAAACTTGTGTGGAATTCAAAGAGAACCATCATGAGTAATGGTTATTCAAAGTTAATAGGCAAAAAGAAGCAGATGTGGAAGGAGAGTGCAGTTATTTGATGACGAGTTGGAGCTGGGATGCAGCTAGTAAGTGTGGGCCTCTCAGGAAGTTTCACTACAGAAGAGGAAAGAAAGAGATGGGGCAAGTTGTCTCTCTCAAGTGATTACAGCCTATTGGAATGCGTGCAGGATGAAGTTAGCAGTACAGGACATGGTGAAAATGAAGGACAGAAAGGTGGTAAGTGATTCTTCAAAGTTCTCAAGGAAGGAGAAACAACAGGATCAAAGGCTCAAGGGAAGGGTAAGCATGAGCCACGTAAAGAAAGAAGGACTTCTCTTTGGTGTAGTCAGAAGGAATTAGAGAACTATGTGTCTTTACATACACTAGTGCAGTTTTCTGAAATGACTGTGGGGAGCAGGGCCTGGGAAAAGCTATTTCCAGTTGCAGAGATGCCTTTGATATATGGAGTCTCTGTCAACAGTGGTTCTCAAACTTGGCTCAGCCTTGGACTCCCTGGGAAGCTTTTAAAAATTCTGATCTCCATTATGCCCCATGCCAATTAAATCAGTATCTCTGTGGTGGGACACAGGAATCAGCAATTAAAACAAAACAAAACAAAAACAGGAGATTCTAATGTGCAGTCAAGTTTGAGAACCAGTTATCTAGAGGTATTATATGAATGAATTGCATATGGTTAGAATAAAACTGTGTATGGTTAGAACCAAAAATAACTTCAGAAAACCTTTGGTTTTGTCTCTTTAAAATCAACACTACACCAGCAAATGTAAAAAGGAAATAGAATAGAAAATATCAGCGTGCACTGCATATAAAAAGAGAAAGCATAATTTTGATAAGCATGTCTATTTACATACATTCATATGAGAAGAACTGGGTACAGATATAAAATGTTTTTCTTATTAGGTCAGGGTCAAAAAAGCTTGAAAACTGCTGATCTAGATAAACTCCTTTCACAGATGAAGAAACTGAGGCCCAAGAAAATTAAAAGTCTTCCTTAAAGTTACACAAACAAAAAGATAGCCAATTCCGGACTAGAATCTAGTTTCCCTGACTACTTTCAGGGTGCCCCTTGACCCTCTGTTTCCTGTGTGTTTTGGTTTCCTCTTCTCAGCACTATGATAAACTTCCTGAAGGCAAGGATTATGTCTTCAATTCTTTAGGGTTACCCACATTCATCCATTTCTTTGCTTTCCACATCCCGCTTCTCTCCTATGGATTCCATTCTTTTTCTTATTGAAGTAATTTTTCCGCAAAGCTCTCTTTTGTTCTTTGCTTGAAATTGTTTTTGTTTTGGTCTCACTTTGAATGATAGTTCACTTCATCAGGGATTCTCAAACTGTAATGAGCATTTAAAACACCAGGGATCCGGTTAAACTGCAGACCATGATGCAGTAGGTCTGGGGTAGATTCTGCGTTTCTTACTCACTTCCAGGTGATTCTGGTGCTGCTGGTCCTTGGACCACAGTTTGAGTAGCAAGAGTTTAGCAGATTCAGAATTCTACATTGACAGTTACTTTCCACTCCTCCCATCCCGCCCCCAAATGCTTTGAAGATATTTTCTTGTCTTGTGGCTTCTATTATTGCTAATGAGAAATTTTATAACAGTCTAATATTTGTTTTTAAGAAACTTCTCAATCCCTTTGATTACTTTCAAAATTTTTATCTATCTTTGTTGTGTTATAATTGTGTAGTGATGCACCTAGATTTATGTTTATTTATCCAACTTGGGATGACTTCTTCAATCTGGGGATTGAGCCTCTCATCACTGCTGAAAATTATCAGTCACTGCTCCCTGCAATATGGCCTTATGGATCTTGCATTCCAGCAGGAGGAGACACACAATAAGCAAAAGACATAAATAAGTAGTGGTCACTTAAGAGGTAAGGGGTTCTAGGGCAAAAAGAAAAGGCTGCTGTGGGTGGGGACGGAGGTGCAATTTCAAATATGATGGTCGGGGTCAGGCTCACTGGGAATGTGACATTTTAGTAAAGACATGGAGCATGCTGGAGAGACAGCGTTCCAGGCAGATGCGAGGCAGTACCAATTCTTTAGTAGAGACTGGGGATGGGGGTGAAAGAGGAGAGAGGGAGAATCATATAGGGGCTTAGCACTGAAGCAGTACCAAAGAAGTAAAAAGGCATTTTAATCCTTAAGAAGTTTAACTGAAAAAAAAAAAAAAAAAAAAAAAACAGATTAGAAGAAATGAAGATATGATCCACTGGAAAACGCTGAATTACAGAGTCCTAAGAGTGCTCAGGGGAGAGGCAGGAGTGAAAGCACAAAAGTGGTCCTGCAATGCAAGTACTCCTCCCTGAAAACCCCCTGGCCAAAACATAATGCATTTTACTGTCTAGAGAACGCTACTGGGTAAACAGAACACTCATCTGGTAGCAGAAAAAAAATGCTTGAAAATAGGCCTGTAAAAATAAAAATCCACTCATGAATTTAATGTTCTTTTGAGAGGATTTTTGTGATAGTTTCCTCTTGGATTGTATCCCTCTAAAAATCCCATGTTCACACAACCAAATGTGGGGCAAGTTTTAATCAGCCATAACAACTACTTTTCATTTTCTCTTCCACTTCTGGGATGATCAGAAGTAAATGTTCCAATTGCAGTAAATCCATGCAAAAAGGATTTTTGGCTTATTACATCCCACACCCCCACATATGCTATTTATCTTTTTTGTTTATACTATTGGTCCTATTCAATAGGTGTCTTTTATTGTAAGCAATTTCAAACCTGATTAGAAGGGAAGTTGTGGAAAAGAGTACAAAAAAAGTGAAGTAATTTCTAGAGATCTAGACTTGATTCTCATGTGAATCCCTGGGATAGCTGAGAGCCCTGAGAGTTCTGTGGGTACCAGCAAAACAAGGGATATGACAGCATCATCCAGGAATTTTGCCCTAAAATTGAAGGGAAAGGTCTTTCTTCTGCCCCACTTCTTGTCTCAGGACTCAAAATAAAGCCAAGCCTGTCTTTACTTGACTCAACAATGGCCCCTGGAGACAATGGGCTAGTTATCCCTTAGCCAGGCTCTGTCACGTGCATCTCCATACACTCCTCAGCCATCTTGCTTCATAACTAAATTAAGTCCTGGTCACTCCCTGTGCTCCTTGTCCCACCTCGTTGCTGGGTTCTCTCCAGCGTATCATCTGCCTTTTAGTTACAGCTGTTTGATGTGGGGGATGACGTGTCATGGCAGGAAAAGCACTGGCCTTGGAGCCAACTCCTTGAAGACCAAAATACAAGTCTTGGCCCTGCTCGTGATCTTGGACTCTAAGCACTAGTTTCTGCATCTGTTAAGCAACAACAACAAAAACATGGGGGCTAATAGTACGTACTGTGCCAACTCATAGAGTAAAATCAAGCTCAATAATGAAATGTAAGAGCACTTTGTCACCAGGATGATCAAAACTAGAGCTTCCCAAACTGTAAATTGCTTCAAAATCCCCCAGGGAGTTTGTATAAAGGGGAAAAACAGATAATAAACATATTAAACAAGGAAAATGTATATAGTTTGCTAGAAGGTAGTCAGTGCAAAGGTGAAATCCAAAGCATGGCAAGGGAGTGCAGGGGAAGGATGACTTCAATTAGGGTGGTCACAGCAAGTCTCATTGAGAAGGTGATGTCCGAAAAGACTTAAAGGGGGTGATCGTCATGCCGATATCTGGGAGAAAAGTGGTCAGGAAGAGGAAATGGAACAAGAAGGGCAAAGGCCCTCTGGGGAAAGCATGCTTACTTACTGTGTTCAAGGAACAAGAGAACCAGAATGGCTAGAGGAGAAAGGATTCAAGGAGACTAAAGAGAAAATGGGGCCATATCCTCCAGGGCCCCATAAGCTGCAGTAAAGGCTTTTGACTTTTACTCTGAGTGAGATGGATGCCACTGGAGGAGGCCATAAAATGCCTTGTGTTTTGAATGGACATCTGGCTGTGGCACCAAGAATAGCCTGTAGGGGAATAAAGTAGAAGCTGAGAAACCAGGTAGGAGATGATGGCATTAACCAGGTGAGCCAACAAGGTGTCCTGGACTAGGATGCTTCTGGTGGAGGAGGAGAGAATGGTTAGAATCTAGACCCGTGCTGAAGGCAGAGCCAGCCAGATTTACAGACGAACTTGGGAGGCGAGAGAGGAAGAGAGGGTGAAGTCAGGGATGACATAAAGGATAGGGAAGTCACTAACTCAAAGATTTGTCAGCAGTTTGGTGTGGTGTCTCAAGCCTATAATCCCAGCACTTCGGGAGGCCAAGGCGGGTGGATTGCTTGAGCCCAGGAGTTTGAGACTAGCCTGGGCAACAAAGAAAGACCTCGTTTCTACAAATTAAAAAAAAAAATAGCCAGTCTTGGTGATATTGCCTGTGGTCCCAGCTACTTGGGAGGCTGAGATGGGAAAATCACTTGAGCCCAGGGAGTCAAGGCTGGAGTGAGCCATAGTGGTGCCACTGCACTCCAGCCTGGGCGACAGAGCAAGACTCCGTCTCAAAAATAAAGATTTGTGAGTAGTGGTTGTGAGTAGGACAGATGTTGATAGGAGAATTAGAAGTTCAGTTTTAGGCAAGTTGGTTTCTTAAGCTTAAATGAATATATGGAAAAATGAACACATTTTAAGTGGGCAGCTCAATGAATTTGTACACAGGGAACATACCAAGTTACTCACCTCAAGATCAAAAAGAGTATATTCTGTCCAACAGAGAAGCTTCCCTCACACACCTCTTGGTCATCACCTATCTCAGAGATAACTGTTATTCTGACATTCATAAACATAGATTAGTTTTGCCTGGCTTTGAACTTCATGTAAATAAATGGAATTACATAATATCAACTCTTGTGTTTGATGTTTTTCATTCACTATGAACTTTGTGAGAATCATTCACATTGTTAAATATAACAGTGGTTCAAATATTTTCCATTGTTGTGCATTATTCTATTGTTTGAATACATCACAACTTATTTATCCATTCAATTGTTGATGGATATTAGGCTTGTTTTCAGTTTGGGCTATTACTGATACTGCTGCCATGAGCACTCTTGTACATACTTTTGTTGCACATATATGTGCATCTGTCCTGGATATATATCCATATATACATATGTCTGATGCATCTTTTCATTTAGAACCTAGCCAAGATGCCATAAGGAAGCCCAGGCAGCCATGAAGAAAGACTCATGTGAAGGAGAATCAAAGCAAAAGTCAAACACTAAAGAGTTGATTTTGTGTAATTCTATTTACATGAAGTTCAAAAACAGAAAAAACTAATTCATGTTGAATTCCCAAGTGATAGCCAGTATCAACTTGCAGCCACGTGGGTGACTTGATGGATCATGCAAAACAGATTCCCACATTATGCACCGACTTAAAGTCCCACCAGCAATATTTAAAGAGTCTATATTGCTCTGCATCCTCCCCAATAGTTGTGCTGCCAGATTTGTTTGTTGCTTTTTTCATTTTAGCCATCTTGATCGGTATGTAGTGTTATCTTGTAATTCTCTGATAACAACTTGTATTTCTCTGATAACAACTTGTATTTCTCTGATAACACATGGTGAGCACATTTTGATGCCTACTGGTAATTTGAATAACCTTTTTTCGCAAAGTACTTGTTCAAGTTGTCTGTGAATCTTTTAATTAATTGAGGTGGTCGATTAAAGATGGCTACAAGTTCTTTGCAGCCATTCCCCATACACTCTGAGTGGTGGACTAGATTTCTCCACCCCCTTGAATCTGGGCTGAGCCATTGACTACTTTGATCCATAGAATACAGTAGAAATTATGCACTGCCAGTTCTGAGCCTAACCTTGAAGAGGGCTGACAGCTGCTGTGCCCTCTCACTTAGAACCTAGCTACCATGCTACAAGGAAACTCAACAAATCATATGGGAATGCCCATATGGAAAATAATTAAGGTCTCAGGCTAACAGCTCCAGCTGGATTCCCAAGTGACAGCCAGCACCAATTTGTGGGCCATGTGAATGGCCAGTCTTGGAAGTGGATTCTCCAATCCCCATCAAGCCACCTCATCTGATGCCATGTGGAGCAGAGACATGCTGTGCCCCCTGAGCTCTGCCCAAATTGCAAAACTAACAAATTGCTCAAATTACAAAAATAACACGGTTACTTTTTTAAAGCCACTAAGTTTTGAGGTGGTTTGTTATGAGGCAATAGGTTAAGTAAAAATAGCTTTCTGTCTTTTCTTACTGATTTTCAGGAAATTGGTGCATATACTGAACATGAATCCTTTGTTGCAAGTATGTTCTTCAAATATTTTCTCCCAGTCTGTGGCTCGCTATTTCCCTCCCTTAATGATGTCTTTAATTAGAATGAAATCTAATGTATCAATCTTTTCCTTTATCTTAGTGTTTTAATGAAGGAATTGCTCCTTGCTCCAATGTTATAAATATTTTCCCCTGTATTCTAGAAATTGGAAGGTTTTCTTTTTTATACTAAAACCTGAAATTCATCTGGAACTGATTTTGCTTATAATATGAGATAGGGGTTGAGATTCCCTTTTTTTCCATATAGATATCTAATTCACCATTGCAATTATTGAAAAGGCCATCCTTTTCCTGCATTGTAATATTACCCTGCTCCTAAATTAAGTGATTGCATGTGAGATCTGTTTCTGGACTTACTGTTCTGTTCCATTTGCATAAGTTAAATTTAAATTTTCTGTTAGCTCAATTAAGTGGAGCACTCAATTAAGCAGTTAGATACATGAGTTTGAAATCCAAAGCAGATATTTAGGATAAAGATATAAATTTGGGAATCATATGTTTATAGGTTTTCTGAAAAGCCAATCTCAATGAAACTGGATGAAATTACCCAGGGAATATAAGTGTAGATGAGTAGAGGGGAAGCCCAGGCACTGAATCCTGGGATCCTTCAACATTAAGAGGCTGGGAAAAAGAAAGAACTGGAAAAATGGAGAGGCAAGTGTACAACATGCACACTAGAAAAAGTTCTTCATGGAAGAACTTCACGTCAACTGCATCAGTGACAATGATAAGTCAACTCAGGACTGATAATTTACTGTTGGCTTTATCAATGTGGGGACTACTGTGACCTCGACCAGAGGAACTGACAAGACACTCCTTGGAAGGAGGAGTGATGGAGACAAATTCTCGATTCGTAGAGTGTAGGAAAGAATAGGAAAAGGAGTAATGAGAGACAGTGATTTTGCTGCAAATACTGTCAGTAGTTTTGTTACAGATGTGCAGCAGAGTTGCCAACTCAGGTGCTGGGCTTGTCAAGGAGGGTTGTTGTTGTTATTGTTGTTAAATATGGAAGAAATAACAGCAAGATGGCGCAATGAAGGGGAAATTAACAATGCAGGAAAAATAATTTGCTCTTACACCTCAGCACTGATTACTTTTGCAGGCTAGCATCTCTTCCCTTGCACCCTCTGGGTCTTGGAGACTGGCGCACAGGTCAGGGAAGTTGTTACAAACTGAATGTTTCTGTTCCCATTAAAGTCATAGATTGAAGCCCCAAACCCAGTGTGATGGTATGTGGAGGCCGGGCCTTTGGGAGGTAATTATTAATAGGTTTAGATGAGGCACTGAGAGTAGAACCCCTATACTGAATTAGTGCCATTATAAGATGAAGAAACAGCAGAGTTTCCTCCCTCTGCCGTGTGAAGATGCAGCAAGAAATCAGCCAGCACCTGCAAGCCAGAAAGAGGGCCCTTGCCCTGAACCTGACCATCCTGGCGCCCTGATCTCAGACTTCTAGCCTTCAGAACTTTGAGAAAAGAATATCTGTTTTTTAAGTCACCTAGTCCACAGTGTTCTATTATAGAAGCCTCAGCTAAAAAAAGAAGATTTTAGAGGATTATGGGGAACAAACTTAGCTAGGACATCAAAGTTAAAGATGTTGCACAATGAGCAAGGCAGATATCCTGGGGTCCTGGCAAATGAAGGAGAGAGGAGGGCGTGGTCCTGAAAGCAGGAAAGGCAAGTTTTACCCAGATCGCAAAGGTATCCAGGACCAGTCCTAATTCCATCTCCTCTAACTATCCAGGAAGGATTCCTCTAAAGTTCTGATGATATTAATGGAGACCCTCTTTCTTCTCTTTCCTTTCACAGCTGCTGTGGACCAGCATCCATCAGTTCACATACCAAGAAAATGTCCAGATGGATGTCCTGTGCTCTCTCATGGGTCCTCCTGGTCTCTGTCTGCAAATCCATTGCCAATTTGCCATCCTTCAAACAAAGAGTAGTGTGATTCTATGGAAAGATGATGAGCATCCAGGTCTGGTCCTGCCATAGTGACTAGGAGCAAGTCAGTGGGCCTCCCTCAGTTTCAGTATCCTTGGGTGAAAAATGTGCACCGCCTGTCAGATCTTTTTCTGTCTTCTGATTCTATTTTCCTCACCTTCAGAATTTTTTTGTATTATAAGTGAACAGTTTATAATTGCATAAATTTGTGGGTATAAAATAATGTTATGATTTATGAATACAATGTGGAATAATTAAATCAAGCCAGTTAACACATCCATCATCTAAAATACAATACTTAACAGTTTTTGTGATAATATTTTAAATGTACTATCTTAGAAATTTTGAAATGTACAATACTCTATTATTAACTGTATCTACCATGCTATGCAATATAATTCAAAACAAGAAAAAATACATATTCCTCCTGTCTGAGATTTTGTACCTTTTGACCATCATCTCCCCCTTCCCTTCCTTTCACCCCCAGCCTCTGTATCCCCAGTCTTCCCTTCACCCCCATTCTACTCTCTGCTTCTATGAGGATTATAACCTCTATTGTTTCCATTAACATTTATCTAACACATCCAATCAAGAATTACTATTTAGCACTTATGCACTTAGTGCTGTGCTATGTGTTGAGGTTACAAAAAATGAAGTATAGGCTAGTGGGAGAAAGCCAATGAGAATGAAAAGAATCACAATCCAATGGAAATGACAGGTGAGGAAAGCATAGGGGTGTCTGGGAGTACATCAACTGAGCATGAGAAGCTGAAGAGCAATTTTGTTCTAAGAGTGAGTAGGATTGTTCTGAATCAGATTTTAACTTAGTTGCCTATTTCTTCATCTTTGCCTCAGATACCTACAACTCTAGCTCTTTATATATTGGGTCTGTGTTGATACTGAAACGTTTCCAAACAAGTTTCCAAGCAACATAAACTATTGTTTCCCTCAGTAAGTGTGTAGTTTACGGTGCTTCCTCTCCAGGGTGCAGGGGTCAAGAATGAGAAACAGCCTCTCAGTCTATGAGCTGATCACTCAAGCTGTATCCTTAAAAAATATTAATCAGACTTCTACACAAAACAGCTGCTTGGAGGACAAAAGGAAGGTTCAATTCTGCCGTTTCGGAAAGACAAGTCACACAGCAAGTTCAAAGCATGTGGTACAATGTTGAATAAACAAGTAAGAAACCCCAATCTTGAAACCCACAGGTAGTAAGTAGTCTATGTTTTACAAGAGACATTAACTTGAACTTTAGTGGAAACTGCCTTGCACCAGAATTAGAAGAATCAGGTTTGGTTATCCATTCATTCATACCTGCAATTTATCATTTAGTCAGCCAAGAAAGATTTATGATTCCACAGAATGGAATTCTCCTCACCCTCTTCATTCTTTCCTCTCTAAACCCTGAATATTCAAGGGTCTCCAAGTTCCTGCCTTTTCCATTAAACATCCTAATAGGAGTTCTTTATATTGTTATTACGGAAAATACCAAACATTACAAAAATAGAATGGTACAATGAACCTCCATGTACTCCTCATCCACTTTCAGCAATGATCAATTCTTGGACAATCTCATTTAATCTATACCCACCCACTTCCCCCAAACCACGTCCTGGATTATTTTGTGGCAAATTCCAGACAGCAGATAATGTCACCAGGAAATATTTGAGTATGTATCTCCAAAAACACAGATTCTTTTTTAAAAAAAAAATACAACTACAATGATATTTTCATGCCTAAAGAAATTAGCCATATTCTTTAATTGTATCAAATAGTCAGTATTCAGATATCCCTGATCATCTCATTATTTTTTAAAATATGACTTTTTCTCCACCTTTCTCTTTTCCATTTAACATTATATCATGTAAATCTTTCCATAGTAGACTATAGAGATACTTAAAAGATCCTTTTCATATAAATAGGGCAGTGAGGTTTTATCATGTGAAAAGAGAGCCAGGTATGGATTTACTTGTCTTTTTAAAAATAAATGTTATTGTGTATATTTGAGGTTTACAACATAGGATATATGTAGATTGTAAAATAAATCCATAGTGAAGCAGTTTAACATATCTATCATCTCACATAGTTACTTTGTTGTGACAAGAGCAGGTAAAATCTGCTTATTTTCTACAACAAAAATCCCTAATATTATATAATTATATTAATTTTAGTCCTCATGTTACATTAGATCTCTAAACTATTTTATATATATCTTATATATCTGCTGTTTTGCATCCTTAGACCTACAGCTCCATATTTCCTCTCCCCCATCCCCATGATGACCACTGTTTCATTCTCTGGGTATATAAGCTCTTTCTTAAAAATATTCCACATATAAGTGACATCATGCAATTATTTTTCTTTCTGTTTCTGGCTTAACTTAGCATAATGTCCTCTAGGTCCATCTATGTCATGGCAAATGGCAGGATCTCCTTCTTTTTTAAGACTGAATTGTATTCCATATAAACACATTTCCTTTATCCATTTGTCTGTTTATGGATACTTAAGTTTTTTCCATATTGGCTATTGTGAGTAATGCTGTAATTCACATGAGTGTAGATCTCTGTACGAGGTGATGGTTTCCTCTCTTTGGGGTATACTCAGAGGAGGGATTGCTGGGTCACACGGTAGTTCTATTTTTAATTTCTTTAGGAATCTCCATATTGTTTTCCATAATGGCTGTACCAATCTACCTTTCCACCAATAGTGTACCAGGGTACCCTTTGCTCCACACCCTCACCAACATTGGTTACCTCTTATCTTTTTGGTAATAGCCAAACTTACCAGTGTGGGGTGATATCTTATAGTGATTTTAATTTGCATTTCCTTGATGATTAGTGATGTTCAGTACTTTTTCATATAACTGTTAGTTATGTGTATGTCTTCTATTAAGAAATATCTATTCATGTCCTTTTCTTATTTTTTAATCAAATTATTTTGTTTTCTGCTATTGAGTTACAAGAATTATTAAATAAATTTTAGATATTAACCTCTTATCAGTTATGTAGTTTACAAATTTTTTTTCCCAGTACATAGGTTGCCTCTTCATTTTGCTGATCGTTTCCTTTGCTGTGCAAAGCTTTGTAGTTTGATGTGGTCCTATTTATTTATTTTTGCTTTTGTAGCCTGAGCTTTTGGTGTGATATGCAAAAAAAAGTCACTGCCACGGCCAGTGTTCAGGAGCTTTTTCCTTATGTTATCTTCCATGAGTTTTAGGGTTTAAATTTTATATTTAGATCTTTTATCCATTTGTATTTTTTGTATGATGTAAGATCAAATTTCATTATTTTGCCAGTGGAAATCTAGTTTTCTCAGCATCATTTATTTAAGAGACTATTTTTTTTTTCATTGTGTCCTCTTGATGCTCTTGTTAAAAATTAGGGGGTTAGGATTTATTTCTAGGCACTCTGATTTGTTCCATTGGTCTATGTTTCTTTTTTTATGCCAGTATCATAATGTTTTGATAACTGTAGCTTTGTACTATAATTTTAAATTTGGACATGTGATGCCTCCAACTTTGTCTTTCTCAGTATTGCTTTATCTATTTGCGGAGGTTTTTTTGCATGGTTCTATATGAATTTTAGGATTCTTTTTCTAGTTCTATGAAGAACACCATTGAAATTTTGATAGGAATTGTGTTGTCTATATATTACTTTGGGAAGCGTGGACATTATAAATGATCCACTCAGAAGAATCTGAGATACCCAAACACTTCCTGTAGTAAGGACTAAAGAGCCATCTCATCCAGAGGCCATCAGTGATGGACTTCCTACCCTTAACCTGGATGAGAAGGACAGAGGGGCAGTAAAAGGAAAGAGGCAGGAGACCAGGGAAAGAACCAGCTCACAGTACCCATGGGGAGCTAAAAGTTGGCCATCTTGGAAGGGAAAAGGAAAATTCGCCATCCTCTTGCTACCATTTTGTACTTGTGATTATCTGGTAACAACTGGTTTCTTTTCTGGACACATGCAAGCCCTTCTAGGTATTGTGGGGCATGATGGGTGGCTGACATTTATTTAGGCATCTCTGGAACTGGCTAACTGTGGCCTTGGAAAAATCACTTTATTTCTCTGGGTCTCAGCTGTGCCACCTGTAAATATAGACTGGGTTATATAATCTCAAATGTTCCTTCAAACTCTAGCACTGTTTAGATGCTTTGATGTTTTCAATCAAAAATTGAAATCATAGAATTATTTGGGAGCAATCAAAGTAAAATATTAGGATTTTACTCTTTGCTGGGGAAATTTCATCTCTGAAATGAAGAGCAGTAGATTTAAATTAAACATAAAGCAAACCAAGCTATTATCATGTTGGAATATGTTAAAAGCACCACCTGCATTATTTGCTTCTAAGTATGCTTTTGTGTTGCCTATCCTGGACCTCTTAGAAGAACTTTATACAGATCGTTTAACATACGTTTATTAGACCATGAGTGGCATTTGCACAAGATCTAAAGACAACTGCTAAATAGTTCATTGGTAGAGGAGATAATAAACTGTTCTGTCGCCAGTAGAACTGAAGCCAGTTTTGACTAAGAGAAGAAATTTGTTTGATTATGGAGTTGGGTTTTTTAATTACTAAACTATATATTGCTATAGCTTAATATATAAGGAAAATTTGGAAAATATAGATCAGGAGAATAATCTCATGCAATCCTATTCACAATAGCAAAGACATGGACTCAACCTAAACGCCCATCAATGATAGACTGGATAAGAAAATGTGGTGCATATACATCATGGAATACTATGCAGCCATGAAAAAGAACAAGATCATGTCCTTTGCAAGGACATGGATGGAGCTGGAGGCTGTGATCCTTAGCAAAGTAAATGCATGAACAGAAAACCAAATATGGCATGTTCTCACCTATGAGTAGGAGCTAAATGATGAAAACACATGGACACATAGAGGAAAACAACACACACTGGGGCCTTTCAGAGGGTGGAGTGTGGGAGGAGGGAGAGGATCAGGAAAAATAACCAATGGGTACTAGGCTTAATACCTGGGTCATGAAATAATTTGTACAACAAACCTTCATGACACAAGTTTACCTATGTAACAAACCTGCACTTGTACCCCAGAACCTAAAATAAAAGTTAAAAAAAAAATCATTATCATCATCATCATCTCACATGATCATAACACCAGTAATGACCATTGATGACATTCTTATAGTTTTACTACATTTATATCTATAATCATTATAATTTAAAATTTTGAATCATATCATGTATTGCTTTTCATATTTAGCAATCCTATGAATTCCTTTCTTTACTTTCAAATAATCTTCCCAAATACTGGGAGTGACTACATAATTTTCCACTGTATGAAGATACGCCAATTGTTGGGCATTTCTCTATTGTTTGGCATTTAGTTTGTTTCCAATTTACGTATTTTCTTATTATAGCCAATGCTGTTGTAATCATCCCAGTCACTGATTTATAGTGGATATACTAGAAATAAAATCCTAGAAATGAAATTATAATGTTTTAGGTCATACATATTTTAGTTATTTTGATCTGCATTAAGAATTTGCCCTCTGAACACTCATGTCACGATCTTTTCCAACCAGCAGTACGTGATTGGAGGCATCTCCCCACTCTCTTAAAGTACTCATTGTTAACTTTAACATAATTGAAATATATAAGGCAACGCATTTTACTTAAAATTTTAAATTAAAAAAAAATCATTCCTGTTGCTTAGCTACTCCAAGTCACATTTTTATCAAATACATGAAGCTACTTCCCTTCTCTAGCTGTGAACTTGCTACACAGATGTTAATTACCCAACGTCACCCTTTCAATCCTCTTAATGAAAGGTTTTCAGTAAAATAATGTTTCTGATTACTACATTCCAGCTCTTCATTTAGAACTGCTGAATTTTAGAGTTGCTGAAACTGTCTACCTTCTGTCTAGACTAAAATAGTAAAACTTACTCTTCCAAATGTGTTTAATCAAGATTTAGGCATCTTCAAGTCACATTCTGTTTTGTTTTTACAAATGTCCTCCATAATATTGTTTATGAAAAATAACTACTATATTAGTCCCTCACTCCTGGTCTCCTCTCTATCCTTGGAATCTACAACTTATCACCATAGATTATTCCATGTTCCACAATTGAGAGCTCCTATTTCTCTCTTCCATGCTGGGGAAATGCCTTAAATCTTGATTTCTTTAATTTTAATGCCTTGAGAATGAAAAGCCACATGATGCTCCATTTGGTCTCTAACCCTGAGTAGAAAATTCACTTCTGAAGGCTCTCTAAGTGGCCAACCTCACCCTGGGGACGTATAATTGCCCACTTGGACACAGAGCATGCAAGCACAGCCCTGGAAGGAAGACTTGAGTTCTGGCTTTAGTTCTGTGATCTCATTCACTTTTTATTGGGCCTCAGTTTCCTCATCTGCAAATGAGGAAATCTGGGTTATATTTTCTATAAGACCTCTTTAATCTCCATGGTGTTCTCCAAAAGTTCCTTAATTACCAATAAAAAGTGAACTTATAGACATCAAGTGTTTTTCAACTTATCAGATGCAAATGGCTGGAGGGTTGCAGCAAAATTTAAAAGAATCCTCAAATCCATGTGCACATATATATTTTCTTGGTCCACAAATTAAAAGATACTATGATTATTACTATCATCATGCAGGAGATCTGCAAAATTCATTGGTGTTTAAAAGGAGTACTCTTCTTACTAAAAAATTTAAATAAATAAAATACAATCATGGCTCTAAAGAAAAATAAAAAACATCACTGCACAGCTCAAGAAAAATACATGCCAGGAATGGTGGCTCATGCCTGTAATCCCAGCACTTTGGGGGGCCAAGGTGGGAGGATTGCTTGGGGCCAGGAGTTCAAGATCAGCTTGGCTACTTGGCAAGACTCCAGCTCTACAAATAGAAGAATTAAAAAATTAGCCAGATGTGATGGTACACACCGTAGTCCCAGCTACTTGGGAGGCTGAGGTGGGAGGATCCTTTGAGCCCAGCAGTTTGAGGCTGCAGTGAGCTATGATCGCACCACTTCACTCCAACCTGGGTGACAGAGGAAGACCTCATTTCTAAAAAAAAAAAAAGAAAAAAGAAAAATGCAAAGCTCTCCTTTAGACTGCCCATAATATTGACTGCATCATCTATTCTGACAATTATATACAACTGAGAGCTTCTCTCCCTGGGTGGCAAGCTCAATTGCCTTCAGGGCCAAACTGGTAACATGAATGAGTGAAGCACGCTGGCTGTTATTCTTTCAAAATTGGCACATGCTTTATACTTAGAAGCAGGAGTGATCTTCACTTTCACAATGAATTATGCCTTCTCCCATCTTTGTGATACATTTAACACCCTAGGCATATCTTTTGTTATTCTCTCTTTTTTATATAGTTATCCACAAGAGAAACAATATTCTTCAACCACTAGCAAACAAGGTACAAATATAATGATCAATGGTGACTGCTACATGTTGGTCTTAGTGTCAGAAAAAAAGAGAGGTAGTGGTGGGAGCTACAGTGAGTAGATGGGACTCACCCTGTAGGGAGGGGAGAGTCAGCCCCCAGTGACTCTGGCCCAGCTGGCATAAAAGCCTATTGCTATAACATTTTCTGCCTTTTTTTTTTTTTTTAAGAAAAAGGAACTTCACATGTTTAGGTGGAAACTCCTGATATTTACCTGTCAGTTTTGGCTTATTTTCAATATTATGGAATCCAAATAAAATATGTTGTATGTTTTCATGAATCAGTTTCAGAATGACCCTTGAGATTCCTTCAATGAGAAAAAAATATCTGATTGAGACAGGGGTCTCATTTTTAGAATAAAAAAATAGGGTGAATTGGGGCAGAGAAGGAAGAGTGTAAAGAAAAATAATTGATGAATATGTTGGTTAATCAGACTGTGGTGATCATTACACTATGCATACATGTATCAAATCATATTATATACCTTGAATATATACAATTTTTACTTGTCATTTATATACCCCCAATAAAGCTAGGTGAAAAAGAAAAAAGTTTTAAATTGTTAAAGAGTCCCAAGCATATCATGGTCATGAG
Source organism: Symphalangus syndactylus (assembly GCF_028878055.3). Taxonomy (NCBI): domain Eukaryota; kingdom Metazoa; phylum Chordata; class Mammalia; order Primates; family Hylobatidae; genus Symphalangus; species Symphalangus syndactylus. The sequence continues at coordinate 70,554,890 of NC_072438.2, read as the reverse complement.
CCAACTCACTCACTGAGGAGAACCTCTTTCTTCTCAATAATAATGGATCATAACAAGCACTAAGATATACTAAGAACTAAATCCCAGATACTGGGCTAGGCCTTTATATGGTTAATTTTACTTCACCTCAAGGTCACACAGTTTGAGCCTGACCCAGGACTCAAACCCTAGACCTCTATGCTACCTTCCCGTGAAGCCACCTGCCAGAAGAAGGGAACAGAAAGGGATGACTTACGGGTTTGTAGCAGCCCCAGTGAAGAGCTGTGGGCTTTCAACTGCCCTTGAAGGTAGGTTCCCTTCTATATTAAAAGACCATTTGGTCAGTTCATTTTTAGAAGAGGAAATTTCCCCAAGTTTACATTTTTGTAGGCTTCAATGGAGCGAGTTAGTCAATATAAAAATAAAAAAACAAATGAGCAATCATAACATAATCGTGCCTAAAGAATAGATTCCTCCACTCTACGTCACTGTCTTCATCCAGACCAGGGGGGTAAAGCAAAAAAGAGAGGGCTGTGCTGGTTGCCTGAGAAAAGGAGCCTGTCAGCTGTGCTAATGAGTGGCTGTCTAGGGGCAGGCCACCAGTTCAGGAGTACAAGTGAGGAAGAAGGGCTCGTGACAGTGTGCAGCTGAGACTGCCTCGGTGTTCACCTTCCCATTTCCTCTTTCTGGGCACACAAGACAACTTCCCAGCATCCCTTGCTCTGTAAAGTTACACAGTCAAGGCTAGGATGATACTTCCCAATCTGGCCCCTAAAATCTCCTAGAAGACTCTCAGCTCATACTTTGATAGCTTTTCAGCAGAATGGGAAGTGAGGGACTCTAACACTGCAAAAGCCACATGATGAAGGAGTTTGGATTTCTGAGCTACCACTGGAAGGAGAGTTATTTCTTGGAAGGGAGCCATCCCACTAGAGATGCTGACCCAGACTGTGCTATCGTGTGAATGAGAAAGGAAATTTGATATCAGCCACTAAGATTTGGCAGCTCTGTGTTAAAAGTAGCTAGCAAGTACACCTAATAGAGTTCCCAGGAAAACTACAGTGGTTTCACCTATGCTTATGCAAAGATCCAGTTTGCAAAATCATTTCTGCTCTGCAAAGAGCTTATTATTAAGAAGGTCTCTTTGTGGAGGTGGCTCCACAAAGCATGCTGAAAATCCCTTATATGTATGAAGAGTCAAGTCATCTACTGAAATTCCAGACAAATCTTCCTGACCATATGCAAGAACACAGAGTACGTGCAAGTTTCCAGGATTCTGGTGATATCAATGAATGTGCTGTGAGCTCAAACTTTTTAGAGAGGAAAACTGAGCTGGATATATCATGAAAACTGAGCTGGATATATCATGTCATTAGATGAGAGATTTGGCCAATGGCCAAACCTGGATGAGAGTAAGTAAGAGCTGCATGAATGTTGCAGAAACTCTAGCAAAGAGGAAAATTTGTACATTCAGGATTTGTGTTGCAGATGCTACACAAACCCAAAAGGAACTAAAGGGCCAAAAGCATATGAGGTTCTTAACTAATTGCATAAAACTATTTGATCAAGGTAGTGCTTTAAAATTTTATGTGATCAGAATTGTTTTTGTTTTTGCAAAGAAAGATCAGGTAATTTCCAGTGATTAATTCTAAAACGTATGGTTTTTGCTTTGCAAATCGATAGAGGAAGAAGCAATAATCCATTATACAAAAACTCTCTGGAAGTGGGAGAGAAAGTAAGACCAAACTGCAAGCAATTCTTTCCAAATAAGTTTTGGCTGAACACCTCCATGGAGATCTTGCTAGCAGCATTCTTGTCATGTGGTTCCTCAATTATGTAACCAGCAGAGAATGTCTCCAAACTAGAATCAAGTTTGGTCTAGGTGCTGTGGCTGCACCAGCTCATCTCTGCAAACTGAATTTAGAAAACTCCACACTGGAACAGATCTCCACCTTGCCATAGCTGAATAGGCGGTACACATCATTTGACTTCGTTATGTGAACTGCAGTTAGGAGGTGTTTAAAAAAGAAGTCCTCTTAAAACCAGGGAAGATGAAACTACATCACCTCTATATTCCTAGATGATTTGTTGGTGAGAAGAGTTAGGGACATTTCTAAGGGAAGTCAAGAAATAGATTGGTTTCTCTACTTTTCTTTGAAAATTTTATATTCAATTTATGCATCTTGATGTGGTCTACAATAGTGTGATTAGCAAAGAACTTTTCTTCCTGAGCTATGGAACTTAAACTTATAAAAATGATAGTCTGCTCAGTGAGGGCAAACGATTATCTGCCCACCTAACTCACCCATTAAAAAAAAAGTTAATAAAAAAAAAGTCATATTAATACTAGCAAATTTGGAAAAGTGTATATGCAAAGGTTTAAGTATTGGTAATTCAATTTGCATATACATATGTATGCATACATATATGTATGAATGTATGAATATATGTATGAACTCATGTATATGCATGAATATATATATGCTTTTAAGTCTATTTGTTTGAAAACATAGAAATATGTTTATGTATGTGTATATATATGTGTGTGTGTATATATATATACTTTTGAGTTTAATCATTTGAAAACATAGAAATAGTCTTGATGAAAATGTGTACCACTACCCATTATTAGCTATTTAACAAATAACCTAAATTAATAATGAAGCTAAACTAATAGCAATTTATAATGAAAAACAAGTACCAAATAAACAATAGACACTAAAACAAGTATCAAATAAAAATAAACAGTTAAGTACCACCTTGATGGTAAACTTCTGTCCCCAAACTGCAGAACTACAGCCGTCTATATGTTTGGATGGTAGTGAGACCTCAGCTACATTGCCAGGCATTACGGGGAGACTGGGCTTCTTAGTAAAATACCAAATTGGAGTCTATAATAAGCTTTAGTCATGTGCTGACTTTATGAATACTAAAATTGAATGACCCTTAATAAGTCATGTAATTGTTTCCTATTAAATAGCTCTCAGTTGATCCACAAAAATTAATGTCTATGGAATGATGCGTCTCATTCACTGCATAAAGACCTGGTCCCTTTCTCAGCCCATTATGGGGCTGCTCAAGGCTGACAGATGGGCCTGCGGAAGCACTTTCAGAATTGACCCTGCTGAGACCACAACCTTGACCCCTATCAACCAGGATCAAGTCTTTTAGGAAGGTAGGAGTCAAGGAGGGTCAGTCTTATGTACATTGAAGAAATAGATTCGAAGTTACAGCAGGAATATTATACTTGTAGCTCAGGAAGACTGTGTTTTCTTTTCATCCACAGTACTAAAATATAACACCCCAAATATTTTTCCACTGCATATTTTTCTTTAGCGGTAATCAGGAAAACATACAGCTCAAGCAATAATAGCTGAGTTCAGGAGTTATATTGAAAAAGCCAGTCTTAGCTTTTCTAGACTTTAGTTTCTTCATCAGTAAAATGGCCATAATAATAATAGTTTCTACCTATAGGGTTCCTGTAAAGATTAAATGGTGGAATCCAATGTTAGCAAACTATGGTTCATGGGCCAAACCTGGCCCATCTGTAAATAAAGTTCTATGAGAACAGAGTCATGGCCATTTGTTTATGCACTGTCTATGCTGTTTCACCCTGTAACAGGAGAGTTGGGTAACTGTGAGAGAGACCACATGGGCCCATAAAGCCTGAAATATTTCCTATCTGGCTTTTTACAAAAAAAAACTCTCCCACCCCTGATACAATCCACATACATTATTTTGTACAAGTCCTAGAATGTAAACACTTAGCTATTGTTTTCTATTTAGAGTTTTGTATTTTGTGACTTGCAAAAATAAACGTGTGAATTGTAAGGCGATGTAAAGCTGAACAATTGACAATGAAAACTAGATTCTGGCATGAGGTTCTCAGAATATTTGATTTCAAGGAAAAGTTACCCAGACATATAAAATCATTAAGAACAGAGTTACTTTGACTGGAGCCATGGTGGGGGACCTGGAAAAATACTATACCAAACATACATAATTATGTAGGTGCTCCTGAAAACCTAAAGAAATTAATTGAAAACATAAAATCTAAAGCCTGAATGCCAGAGGGCTTTTTCTTTGTATCTCATGTAACTTTATACTCTCACCTATAAGCCACAAGAGCAAATAATGGTAATAGCATAAGGTAAGTAATTACTAATATCACACCTTTATATACCTACTATATCACCACAAAATTTTTTCTTAAATAATACCATTTCTTGCATAAAGGAAGTAAACAGATGGATTCTCAAGTCACTCTGTTTTCTGAAGCTTTCCCCTTACCTGATATTTTATACTCCATGCATTTCCAACAGGAATACTTTGCAGAAAAGAAATATAGCGCTTGTTTAACAACTCTTGAGAATTGACTCAGAAGGAAACTTTGACATCTCAGGCAAGATCTTTCTTCTTTACAGCAAGATGACTACATTTCTGATCCCAAGCCAAGGACAGTGCTAGCAGGAGATGATGCAGAAAAAGGCTGGGCATACACAGGGGCAGGAAAACAGCCCCAGGCTAGGAGGACCTGGAAAATGTAACTGAAAAACTATTCTTCAAAGCCAGTTGTGAACAACAACCCCATCCAGGAAGACTACATGGTTACACTTGCCAGGCTGTGCAGAACAGATGAGGCAGTGTGACACAGTCAAGTCACCCACAAGAACGTGGCATTTTTGTGGTGTTTGAAACACTTCTGCTAGATAAGCATAAATTGGTTTCCTTTATAGCAAAACTACCTGCCACTCATGATATTCATGCCAATATCAGGTTCCTCATGGTGCATACTATGACATATTTACTCCCAGACCAACTCAGGATTTAAAAGGAAGATGAGATCTTTATAGGCTAGGAATTCTCTAATGGACACGCAAATGAATAAATGTGAAACCATCTCCTAAAGGTCAAGGATACCGGAAAAAAAAAACAAAAAACTGATCCCTAGGTCAGTGTGATATGCCGACTTCCAAGATGGCTCCTAAGATTCCAAGCCCTTGGAGTTGGCACATCTCCCAGTCATTCAAAGGAACACTAATCTACGTGCTGTGTGAAGGGGCTGTGCTGATGTAAGTAAGGTTCCAAAAACAATCGACCTTAAAATACAGAGATTATCAGGGTGATCATGGCCTAATCACAGAGCTCTTTGAAAGCAGAGTTTTCTACAGCTGGTCACAGGGACACAAGTTCATGATGGGAAACAGAAGAGGATCTGATGTGTCACCGCTGGGTTGAAGATGAAGGAGGGTCACATAGCAAGAAATGCAGTTAGTCTCTAAAAGTCGATGGTGTCACTGGTTTATCACTCAAAGAAATAGGGGCTTCAGTCCTACAGCTGCAAAGAACTGAGCTTAGAAACGGACTTCTCCCCACAGTCTCTAGAGAACTCAGCCCGTTAATACCTTCATTTCAGTCTGTGCTACCCTAAGCCAAGAACCCAGTCATGCTGTTCAGATTTCTGGCCTACAGAATTGCAAGCTAATAAACAGGTATTGTTCCAAAGTTTCTAAGTTTGTGGTAGCTTATTATACAGCAATAGAAAGCTATTACCTCAGCAAATTTCCTTTATCCCCACTTCCCTGTCTTCCTCCATTGTACCCATAGGCAAACCACTCTGTTGTCCTTTGACATGTATCCTTGCATCTGGATATGTCCTTGGAGAAAAAAAATAGATAGATAGATAGATAGATAGATAGATAGATAGATAGGGAGATAGATAGAGAGATAGAATGTTTTTGTTTGCTAATGTAGCTTATTTTATATCCATAGTATTGTGTCATAAATACTATGCTATTTATTGTCTTTAAAAAAAAAACTCAAATATACCTTGTTAACATCTACCCATTTGCTGTGAGTATATCTAGTGAGTTCCTTCTAACTGCTACAAAATATTCCATAGTGTGTATTTGCTATGTTTTTCTTTATGCATTTTACTAAGTTGACCTTCAGTTCCTTTACCAAAATCAGCACTGTGATCATTTCCTCATAATCCTATCTAAGAATTCCTCCAGGGCATATACCCAGGAATAGGATGGTTGGGTCACAGGACATATGACCACTTAATTTGAAATGCACTCTCAGACTTCTGTCTCAAATGGTCACACCAGGCTACTCCCCTGGCAGTGCAAGAAGTCCTGTTTTCTATATCTGCCAAGATTTGACATTACCAACTTCTGAGACTTCGTCAATCTCCCAGGTATAAAGTAACATCAAGTGCTTTTAATTTGTGTTTTTCTGAATCATTGAGTTTAAGTATCACTTCATATATTTATTAAACACTTCAGTTTCCCCTTTTGTGAACTGCCCTCTCATGTGCTTTTGTCAATTTTTCTACCAGATCTCCCATCTTCTTCTTATTTATTTCCAGAATGTCCTCTATCTTTTAGACACCAAACTCTTCAGGTATCTCTTGCTGTTATATCTTTCTGTTAACTCAGAAATACTTAATTTTATATAATCATATTTCTCAATGTTTTGCCATATAATCTGTGTTTTATTTGGATCTTTATTAAGAAATATGTTCCTACCACTAAGTCACTAAAATATTATCCTACATTTTCTTTTGTTGGCTTCATACTTCTACCTTTGACGTTTCAGTCCTTAATCCACCTAGGGTCCATATTTTTATGAGACCCTCTAGTTTTATTTTTCTCCATATTATAAGCCAGTTTTCCTAACACCATCTGCTTAACAATCCACCCTGGGCAGAGGTAAGATGAGAAATATGTATGTGGTTGAGAAGCCAACATGATCCCACTGTACTGTGGCAGAGGGTATGATGCAGTGACTCAAGATCTTGTTGGTGCGGAAGAGGTAAAGGGAGGGATCTGTCTCAGTAGATTCTGCCCTGAACATCCTCTTTCGCCCCTGTGTTGCAGTTACTAATCCTTGATTTATCTTTTCCTATTGAAAACTGGAATCCCTCTCCACTTGGGATGGGGGGTGGGAGGGAAAGGGTCATGCTGCTGTTTGCCTTGTCAGCTCTGGTGACACTAGCAACGGGCACACACACCATACTGCTCTGAATGAGTTCCACTCCAGCACATGGCCATCTTAAAACCTCTTTCATCACATAATTGATACAGTTCAATGAGATAAACAGATGGCACCTTTTGTCAGGCTACTTGCATGCCAATAATGGGAAAAGAACCCATTCAGAGGCTCGTACTCATGAGCTGTGCTCCTCCCCAAGCTGGCATCCCTGAATGTAACATGAGGGAAGATGCTCAGGCTGCTGCAGGACTTGGCCTTAGAGACAGGGCATCCTAACCTGCCTTACTAGCAAAGCTTCATCCAGATATGACCTTTCACTGCATACTCTATTTTTTCCCTGTTTGCTTTGGTTTCGTTCTTAATAGTACTTTGAGTTGCTGTTTTATTATTGCATACTTTAAACTCACTACTCTTCTTTCCATCCTTCTTCTCTTCTCACCAGCCAGGACCTTCCCTCCCTACCTTTCCAAAACAGCACACAGCCAGCTGCCTGCTATGACTTCAAATTCAAATTCAGCCTGGAAGTTAAGAAATGATTTCCCAGGAACTGCATAGAAGGAGGATCTGACCATTGGCCTTTGTGCTGCGCCTTGCCTTCTTCAACCCCCTTGGGTCTTAATAATTAATTCCTCCTGAGGCATGTTGTTCCATGGGCCTCTCTGTTCCCCTGAACTCACTCCCTGGAAACAATTCCCCTACACATCCAAGAGCAGATTTCACTTAACTAAGCAGCTGTGGTCAGAAAGTACAAATTCTCCTTTAAAAATGGCCCTTTCCGGTCCCACTCTAATGTTGACCAGCTTTCCTCAATTCCCAAAGAATTCACCCTCTTCATACTGAGAAATCCATCTGGCCCCAGTTCCTTTTCCATCTGAGGCAATCAGCCTCAGTGACATTCAGAGAGCCCTTTCCATAACTCTCTTGGTCTAGCCCATACCTAACCTCTAACGCGATAAAATGTTAGAACCCTGAGCCCTAACATATGAAGAAAGGGAGGCCAGACAGCCCAAACTGGAAGACAGGTCAGTGGTATCAGATATAAAACAAAGCTAGGATCTCAAATTTGAAATGAGGCAGACATTTCTAGCTATGCTGTGGGCATGAGGCTCTGACAGATTAAAGAAGAAATGATGGGACAACTTTGGAGAAATAAAGGATCCATGAAGTTGAAAGATCTCAGTTAAATGGTCCAATAAGGGCTCTGGAGAGCCATTGTACAGCCCAGATCCCTTCGGAAGATAGAGGGAAGAGGTGATATGAAGAGAAAAATGGCAAAAAGGAGCTAAGACAACTGGAATATAAACTTGATTAATATCACAATTTTATATAAGGCCAGCTCAATTACATGATTAGAAGTATATTCACAAGAGAAGATAGTCAGAAAATGGTCAGCCTACCAAGAAAGCAGCCAATTGATATAAATTAACATAGAAATGTCTGGGGACAAGAGGTCCTAACAACTTTAAAGCCACTTGCTAAAGAATTCTGTCTTAGCCGGGCATAGTGGCTCATGCCTGTAATCCCAGCACTTTGGGAGTCCAAGGCTGGAGGATCGCTTGAGCTCAGGAGTTCAAGAGCAGCCTGGGCAACTTATCAAGACATTGCCTCTACTAAAAATTGAAAAAAAAAAATTAGCCAAGAGTGGTGGTGCACACCTGTAGTCTCGGCTACTTGGGAGGCTGACATGGGAGTGCTGTTTGAGCCCAGGAGGTCAAGGCTGCAGTGAGCCATGATTACACCACCGCACTCCAGCCTCGGCAACACAGCAAAACTCTGTGTGTGTGTGTGTGTGTGTGTGTGTGTATATATATATATATACACGTGTATGTATATATATATGTATACGTGTATGTATATATATATACATATATATACACATATATATACATATATACACATATATATACACACGTATATATACACATATATGTATACACACACATATATATATATTTCACAGGATAGCAACACTTAAGATCATTGTTTATTTTTGCTAGGCAGGTAACTCACCATCCTTTAAGAGACAGTACAGTAGAGTGGTTTTAGTGATGGATTCTGGAAGCAGAGTGCATGGACTGGAATTTTAGTTCTGTCATCTTTTCATTGTATAATCTCAGACAAGATATTCAATCTCTATATGCCTCACTGACATATATATATATATATATATATATATATATATATATATAGCTTCCATTTATATTGCTTCCAGTTACATCAGTATATGTGTATACTGATATAGACAGTGTCTTGCTGCATATATACATAAGTTAAATATATACATTAATTTTAAAAAGAATTCTTTCTTTTTTTCAGTTTCTGCAAAAGAAGCCCATACTAAAACAGTAGCATGATTTGATGCTTTTGGTTCCTGATTTAATTCTATTTTCAAAATGATCTCCTTCATGGCTATGCTACAAACAGACTCTTAATTTATGGAGAACACACATGAAAACACACACACATAGCTCCATATGATACACCAGAAGAATGGTTAAAACAATTGCAATAACAATAGGCAAAAACAATAGAGAATATTTACTATGTAAGGCATATTTATTATGACATTCTTTTAAGCATGCTATATATACTAACTCATTGAAGCCATATCCTATGAACTGCTACAATTTATATCCCTTATTAAAGATGAGGTCAGTGAGGCATATAAAGATTGAATATCTTGTCCGAGATTATACAATGAAAAGATGACAGAACTAGAATTCCAGTCCATGCACTCTGCTTCCAGAATCCATCACTAAAACCACTCTACTATACTGTCTCTTAAAGGATGGTGAGTTACCTACCTAGCAAAAATAAACAATGATCTTAAGTGTTGCTATCCTGTGAAAGTTTCTGCACAAATTAGCCCAAATAGTAGTCTAGCTTCTAAAGGCAAATATTTTGCTTGACTTATTGCATTTTGAGAACTAATAGCAGATGTGTTGTTGGTTCCAACTGAAGAGTCCTGCTTCCATCTTCCAGCTGGTCCTCCTTCTAGATGATTCATCACTCCCCAAACCACATGATTGTAACAAGCTTAATCCACATTTACTGTGCTGCTTACTTACCAATAGAATAATAGCTGAAATTAAGCAGACTCCTTAATTACCTTCTTTTTATTCTGGCTGCTTTTTATGATTATTATCCCTCCTGCCTTCACAGGGAACAAAATATATTGCCATGATAAATGACCAGCTCTCCAAGATGAAAATTCCAGTTGCCAGAGACAGTCATGAAAGCCCTGCTCTACGACCAAGGCCACTGCAGAAGCTAGAAGTGGGGAGGTCCTCTCAGTGACTCCTGACACCCAGAAAGCATTCTGCCAGGAATGACAAAACAAACAGTTACAATTAGGAGACAGGATTCATAGGGTCCCTGCAAGGTAGCTGGTACCAAGCACACTCCCTTCTCTTCTGAAGAATGCAGTGATTTCTGCAGCTTTCAGGTTCACACTTCAAGTGATCACCAAGACTGTCGTTCACGAACTATTGCTAAAACTATCTGATAGATTCACATGAAAAGGTGTAAACAGTATCTGCAGTTTGATTTCCAAAGAAAAGCCTAGGATTGTATGGGAGGATATATAAGTTGGTAATTGAAATAATTAGATAGGAAGGGGGTCTTTTATTCATTTCCAAGTTGTGCCCCTGACTCCTTGTGTGAGATTCATCGAAGTCCACAAGCTTACTATGCTTCAGTTTCCTCATTTGTACTATATGAACAGGTTCTACCTATTTGCTTTGCAAGAAGAACAACCCAATAAATAACTGAACATTTTGTGAGAAAAAAAAAAAACCCTTTGGATATGGGCACAGTACATCTATTTAAAGTCACTATATGAAAACTGAAAATAATCATTGTAGTTGGAATATTCTCAAGCACAAAATAGAATTCCCTCTTCTTGTACTCAGATTTAAATCGAGTTCCATTCAACAATGTGCAAGTAAATGTGTTAGACATTAAAGACTCAGCAAAATGTGTACAATTTCTACCATCTGGCAATGCGCATGCTCAGAGAGAAAATTTCCACCAGGCACTAGCGGGGTGGTGGTGTTTTGCCTTGATATGGCTTGGTTTGGGGACAATAATGCAATGTTGCTTTATTTGAAAGGATGGTTACAAAGAGCTGGATTTCTCCTTCTTTAACAATAACCCATACTTTGCTTCCATTTATATCAGTATAAATATAAGGTCCATTCCCTTGGACTCTCACATATGCAGTAAAGACAGCCGTGGGAGGCATAAACCAGAATGAACAATTGGCCTGAAATCAAATGGCCTGAAATCAAAAAGTGAAGGGGAAAAAAGTCACTTGCTTATTCCTCTATCTTTAAATGTAACTTTTTAGATTCAGTCAATATCATCTCTCTTATTCACATAGATTCCAGGGAAGCTTTTGTTTCTCTCTAGTCATTGATCTTCCAGAAGTACAATAGCTATAAATAAGTCACCATGAAATAAAAGCAAAACTTGTGAGTCACTGCTGCCATTTTTTCTTAAGAACACATGGGAATTAGTGTGAGATGATGAACATGAATAACTATGGTGATGATGTGAAGGCGGAGGGAAGAAATAAAATTTCTGTTCAAAGAAACCATGCTCCAGTAAGTTCCAAGTACACCTCAAACTGTGTAACAGTATTTGCTTTTTTAGTTTATATGTACCCATTGGCCTCATTGGACTTAAGCTCAAAGGACCAAGTTCTGACAAGCATTTCTATATCTGTGACTGGGAAGCCACACAGCAAGGACACACGAGGTCATAAACATTGCAACATGAATTCTCACAGCTGCCTCTTCAGGGGAGCTCAGGGACTTTGTCATTTATATCAGCTCTCTTTTCTTTTCAGAGACAAAGAGTGGTTCATTTTCACCTTTCAAGGACCAGTCCTAAGTCTTTACATCTCTTCAAAAACCTCCCTAGAACACGTTAGCTAAAATATCTCAAACTGTATAATTCACCTATAAAAGCTGCATTTGACTGTATCTGTTAGGAAATTAAGTACCTTACAATGCAGAGTAGTTTCAACCAAGGAAGAAAAAAGTTTTCTCTACAATGCTCTACACCTGCAAACTCTCTCTCAAAAACCGTCCAAGCCTTTGTGAATGGTTAAACTGATGATGGCACAGCCATTCAATGAAATCTTCTGTAGCTAGAAAAATTAATTCACAAAAAAATTCATGACTTGGGAAATGATTACAATAAAATATTAAATAAAAAACAGGATTCAAAGCTAACTACATAAAATGATGTAAATTATTAACTACATGCACAGGAAAAAATGGGGCTACATTAGTTTGCTAGCACTGTCATAGGAGGTACCACAGAGTGGCTTAATCAGCAAAAATTTATTTTCTCACAGTTTTGGAGGCTGGAAATCCAAGATCAAAGTGTAGGCAAGGTTAGTTCCTTTGGAGGGCTTATGAGGGAAGAATCTGTTCCAGCCCTGCTTGGTGGCTTTAGATGGCTGTCTTGTCCCTCTGTCTCAAATCATAATCCCTCTCTATGCTGCTATGTCCAAATTTTCTCTTGTTATAAGGACAACAGTCATATTGGATTAAGGTCTGATTTTAAGTTAGGTACCCCTTTAAAGACCCTATCTTCATATATGGTTCTATTCTGAGGTACTGGAGGTTAGGACTTCAACATGAATTTTTTGGGGGACCACAATACAGTCCATAACAGGGGCCCAATATACAAGAGTGTTTTAGTGGTGGGATGAGGGGCAATTTTCATTTTCCTCTTTGGTAGTTTCATGAGTGTTTCAAATATTCTACAATAAGATGTATTATTTTCATATTTAGAGAAAACAATGAAATTTATCTTTGAAACACATTTTTAGCATTCTTGAGGGTTTCCATCAGAGCCACATTCTTAGAAATGAGTTAACTGCCAGGCATGTGTTAGGGAAAAACCCACTCCTCACTCAGGAACCCATGACCCTCTGTGAACTCTTGGCTTGCATTCCGAAAGGCCAGGGGCCCTGCCCTTCTCTATGAATCCCCACTGGAGGAGTCAGAAGGACAAAGCCATCCTCCAAAGTCAGGTCAATCCCTCTTAACCACCATCCCATACACATACCTTTCACCCAAGTTCCCTGGGCAGGTATGAATTTAGGACAGATGTCCCCAGTTTCCTGGAGGATTAGGACACTGTGTTCTATGTCTACACACATGCTGCTGTTGGCCAAAAATTATTCTTTCAAATGCCTGCTTAAAATACATATTTAGGTCACAAGTTAAAGGTCTGAGGCCTTGCTGATAGTGCTTTTTGGACTGATTTTGATCCACGTAATATCCTTGAGAATGGTGGAGTCCCAATGGCCCTCGCAGGGAGAGGGAGCAGGAAAGAAGCAGGAAACTCACTTGACCCTGTGGCAACACCTGCCAAGTATTATCAATAGAATGTAAACAATAGTACTTTCCATAACCCAGGAATGTGGCTAACCATTTTTCAAATACTATCTCTTTAATCCTCGGGACAACCCATGAAACTGAATCTATTTTTAGAAATGAGGAAACAGAGAAGTTACTTGTCCAAGATGCACAGCTAGTAAGTGGTCCAGCCAGGATTGGTACCCAGAGTCCCAGTTCATAAGCTCCCAGGACCGTAAGACCAAAAGGCAGGGGGGCCATGTCTGTTTTACTGTATCCCCAGTGAGGTCCATACTAAGTATTTGTTGAGTAATGAAAGAACAAGACCCAATTAGCTTTTTACTGAGAGTCCATAGCACCAGGTAAAGACTTGTTAAGCATTATCCCTAATCTTTGCACTAACTTTGTAAAATTAATAGTATTGTCTTACTCCATCCAGGCTGCTATAGGAAAATGCTATCAACTTGGTAGCTTATAAATAACAGAAATTTATTTCTCACAGTTCTGGAGGCTGGGAAGTCCAAGATCAAAGTGCCTATAGATTCCGTATCTGGTGAGAGCCTGTCTCCTAGTTCATAGGTGGTACATTCTTGCTGTGTCCTCACATGATGGAAGAACTGACTAACTCGCTGGGGCCTCTTTAATAAAAGCACTAATCCCATTCAGGAGAGTTCCCCTTCATGACCTAATCACCTCCCAATGGCCCTACCTCCTAATACCATTACCTTGGAGGTAAGGATTTTAACATATCAATTTTGGAGAGACACAAACATACAGACCACAGCAATTATTGTCCACATTTTCGAGTTGAGATAACTGAGGTTTAAAGAAATGAAATATATGCAAGGTTCTCAGGACTGGAAAATACAGAGCAATTTAAGATTTTCTGCCCTCATAGAATTCATGATCAAACGGAGGATAACATCCATATCTCTCCCTCTCTCTCTCTCTCTGTCTCTCTCTGTCTCTGTCTATCTGGGCAGTTTATGCTAAGACCCAAATGAGGCAAATAGGCAACATATGCTCCAGAAGCTCAGCACATGAATGGATGTTACTGGGTTTGTTTTTGTTTTCATGAAGCCCACATCCTCAGCAGGTTAAGTTATCACAAAGCATTCCCTCAAGTGAAAAAGCCCAATGCGTGTGAGCACCAAATCTGAAAATCACACGCCATGCCCACTGTGGTTGGCTGGGTGGAGGGAGGAGCAGGGATGCCGGGTGTTCACCAGCCACAAAAGACTTCTTCAGCCTGAAGGAGCGGGCCGGGCCAATTTGGAATGACTTGAAAGGTCCCAGGCAGCCCCTGACCCTAGACAATGTCCCTGGCATAAACCCTAACATTCTCCAGCTCATCACACTGGACCAGCCTTCTCCAAACACCCTCCTTTGACATGCAAATGCCCAGCTAGACAGGGGTAGCACATTACATTTCTGGGAGAGGGTAAAGATCAGCTGCAAAACCTGGAAGGCTGGGAATGAATTCATTCAACAAATGTTTATTTAATTAACTAAATATTAAGGACATAACAGAAGAACAAGGGTGGACAGGACAAGAACTCTGCTCTGGGGGCACTTCTATTATAGCAGGGGAGGCAGACAAGCGGGCCGAGGCAACAAGAAAAGCACAAAGTCCATTCTGTAGAAGTGCTGGGTGGGGAAGGAAATAGGAGAAAGGAAAGAAAAAGAAAGTGAGGCAGAGACTGACCCAGAGAGCCCAGCAGCTCTCGGAGGAGGCAGCAGGGAAGTTGAGAACTGAGGGAGAAGAACCTGAGTTGAGGTAACAAATGTCTGGGCCACAGACAGCAGCAGGTACACAGACCAGGGCTGGGAAAGAGAAGAGCACGGAGCATCTAGGCCAAGGTGGCCAGAGCCTAGAGGGCTAGTGGTAGAATGGGAAGGTCAGAGGCTGCAGAGAGAGGTCACCTGGCCTCTGGGAGAGTCTGGCTTTAAAAAATATTTTTTTTCTTTAGAGGCAGGGTCTCACTATGTTGCCCAGGCTGGTTCTGAACTCCTAGGCCCAAGCAAACTTCTTGCCTGGGCCTTCCAAATTGCTGAGATTACAGGCTTGGACCACCATGCCCAGCCCTGGCTTTTAACCAGAGAACAATGAGAAAACCCTGGGGGACTTAGCACACCAGACAAGCCCCACTGTGCGCTTTAAAAAAGTCCCTCTGGCTGTCCTGTGTAGACAAACTCTTAGGGAGGAATGAGACCAGGTTAGAGATGGGGGCTGGCCCCAAGTAGGGGAGTGGACAGACAGGACTTGAAATGTATTATTTTTATCATTACTTTTAATGGCAAAAACTGAAATTACTTATGCACCAACATAATACTTTGGAGACAGAATCGACCAGGCAGTGGAAGGACTGAGTGGCAATGGTGGAAAGTGGAGACGGGTCAGTTACTAGGCCAGCCTCAGTTGAGTTGCTGCTTTTAATTACCTCTTCCAAAGATGTACTGGAGAAAGTCCTCATAAGCACTTTGCTTGCCACACCCACAGAAATAAACAAATTCCTTTGACAATCTACCACTTGGTTCCACCAAGAAATTCTTGAAAATCCTTCATTTCTTGTAGGAATCTGACCCCATAGGGCAGGGCATGTCTTTTTTTCCAGCTGAATGGGATTTCTGGGCTTAGGCGCACTTCCCACTCCCTTCCTAGCACCTGCATGGTTCTTTTGGTTGGTCCTTCTTGAAGCGTATGATGATTTTGTAAAAGAAAGCTTAAGAGGATATGTGGAATATGACAGTAACAAAACCAAGGAGACGGTCAACAACAGTGAATATCTAGATCCAATCACTGAGTTACTTGGTAAACACTTCTTACACCAGAACACTGGGGAGAATTAGTTTTTAAAAAAGCCTCATTTGTAACTTTTAACCAGAAAACAAATTTCCTGTTGAGCAAAGCCTGCCTTCCTGAAAATGTACCGTCAAGAAATTAGAAGTAGACAATAGAGGGTACAATATAGAAACTGTAATTTACTAAGCCCAGTAAAACATCACAATTAAATCTGTATTTGTGGTCCTGCTTAACAGCTCTCATATTTTTGTTTTAGTGAGAACTGTCATGAAGAATAGCACTGTGTTTTAATTACTCTCCACAACATCCCCACAGAAAGGATTACAGAGAAGCTCCGCTATGCCTCATGTGGACTCACACAGGTGTGGTGTCTAGCTTCCAAGCTGAGCAAAGACTATGCACATTTAAAGACTATGAAGCAATGGTTAACACTTAAGAGCTGAAAGGACTAAAGACATTCAATAACAAGAACCACATCAGTTATAAAGTTTGTTAGATTTCTAATGGCAGATTCAATGGTGTCAAAGGATTAAAAAAGGAAAATTAAAACATTGGAAATGATAGTGTTAGACAAAGAGAGGAATAAATGCAGACAAAAAGAATCATAGGCCACAAAGGTATTCAAGAAGCAGAACTACGCCAGGCATGGTGGCTCACACCTGTAATCCCAGCACTTTGGGAGGCCGAGGCAGGCAGATCACTTGAGGTCAGGAGTTCAAGACCAGCCTGGCCAACATGGTGTAACTCCATCTCTACTAAAAATACAAAAATTAGCTGAGTGTGATGGTGCATGCCTGTAGTCCCAGTTATGTGAAGGCTGAGGCAGGAGAATTGCTTGAACCTGAAAGGCAGAGGTTGCAGTGAGCCACGATTGTGTGACTGCACCCCAGCCTGGGTGACAAAGCAAGACTCTGTCACAGAAAGAAAAAAAAAAAAAAAAAAAGAAGCAGAAGTAACAGGGAAGTGGAGAGAGGGAGAAGAAAGGAAAAGAGGAAAGATGGAGCAGAGAACAAGAGCTGGGGAGGGTTGGTGAAGGGACCGAAGTGAGTTGGAAGAAAAAAGGGAAGAGGAAGAGCTTACCACAGAATAAGGAAGGTCATTTCCAAAGAGAAAATGTACCTGTAGGGCAGATAATGGACTAAAACTCTTAGAAACAATAACATGGTTTTATAGTCACTGCCCCTTCTGCTGGATAAAAAACGACTGGATTCAAACTCCCAATTCTGGCATTAACCTGAGTTGCTATGTCAACTGTGTGTCCAACCTCCTTTGATCGCAGTTCCCTCCTCTGAAACGTGAAGATCCTAAAACAGGTCTTTTCAAACTTGATCTTCCTGTAATTTAAAAAAGAGGCAGAACAGTGTTGAGATCAAGATCACAGGAGCTGAGGGTAGGCTCCTTTAATCTCCTCTCCATATGTGCCTTTTAGAAAGGCACTTAACATGTTTGTGCCTCAGTATCCTTTTCTACAAATAGGAGGTGATAAGAATATCTATGTTGCAAGATTCTAGTAAGGATTGGCAATATAAGCTGTGTGTGCTATTATTAGCAGAGATCTTTTATCCCTCCTTCCAAGTGTCTTTTATAGGCTAATCAATATGAGGGACTGTAGGTTTAACCATATTTTAGACCTGAATTTTGGTGTATGCTATTGTCAGTCATTTTATTGTCACACTAATTGGTGTGTGTCCTTTCCACATCTATGCATTACTGAGTCACACTGAGGCACGTGCTTTTCCTTCTTTACAGGATCCCAGGTCAATTTTCTTTCCTAGTTGAACATGTGGTAGCTCCAACTCTGGAAGGGAACCAGAGAATGAGGTCTGCGCTCCATGCTGAGGGGAGCCGACTGAAGACAGAGGGTCCTTTCTTGGTTTCCACCAACATCAAGCTTCTTGCCTCCTAGGTTCGATTGTCCACTTTAAAACTCTTCCCACGACACAGTGTTCTCTCCACCCTTATCCCCACCACCGTGCCATGCCCGCTCAAAAAGGTCGTATCGCATTCTTCACTGAAACTCAAGCAATACAAACATTAGCCCTGCTTCTCCGCATTTGTCCATGCTATCACTTTTGTTCACTATAAACAAATACAGTATTTTGCTTGGTAACTTCATGAAATGGGAAGGAGAAAGTTCTGTGTTTTAGTAGGGTTGAATCAAGTGACTAGCCAGGAAGAAAAAGACACTACAAAAAGAATATGGTTTGGGCATTAAATAATTCAAATTTATTCCTCTAAATGTATTTTGATGAAAAGATTAGTCTTTCTAAGCAAACTCACTAGTTTCCCATTCACTGACTTTCCTTGACAAAGCCTAAGGATCTCCATTTGCAGAAAGACACCAAATCTCCATGAAGGAAGAAGTGCCCCAGAGGCAAGTTTACTCACACCCATTTTCTCCAAAGCTTTACAAAAGCAGGGTGATCTCACGCCAGGACTTGAAATATCAGCATAGCATACTTTATTCTTTTACATCTTCATCTTCCTCTTTGTAAGATCTTAGGTAACGATATACAATGCTTGAGCTCTAGGGTCTCACTGTACGTATTCAAATTCTTCTCTCCTTACTACTTCTGTTTAGGAAGGGTTTCCTAACTCTATCTCCTTGCTTCAGTTTCTCCATCCCACCCTTTAATTAACCATGGCATGTTGGTGAATACCTCAGGATGAAGAACCTGGCAGCCTGGGTTAACTCACAGCTTGGCCACAGATGTGCCACCTTGAGCAACTCACCTAAGGTCCCTGTGGCCTGTTTCCTCTTCTCAACCATGGAGATGATAATAGTACCACCTCATAGATTGGTTGTGAAGGTTATGTGAAATAAAGAAGTAAGCACCTCTGACAGTGCCTGGCACACAGTCAGGTGTTGAAACTGGTTGTAGCCATGAGAAGCTGTACTAATAGTATTCAGCTCTGTGCCCAAGGCCCCAGGAATGCAGCAGCCTTACTGCAGCCCTTCTGGCATATGAGACCCTGGATCCCCAGGGCACCCTGCAGGGATAGGAGGAATCCTCGGCCTGCAGGTGCAGCCCTTGTTTAGTCACTGATCCAGCCATGAATCAGCCTCTGACACCTTTGGTTTAGTGCAGTGCTAATCCAAAGGCAGCCTCAGATGCAGTACTAAGCCAAATCAGCCTCAGTTTAGTGCAGTGCTAAACCAAATCAAACTCAGATGCTTTAGGTTTAGTGCAGTGCTCAAATCAACTGAGGCTAAGCCTTCCAGTCCTGCTGACCTGAGCTGCTCCCACCCTTAGCTCTGCCATGTCCCTCCAGTCTGTGTGGCACACATGATCAACTGAGCTGTTCCCACCCTTCGCTCTGTCATGTCCCCCTAGTCTGTGTGGCACACATGACCACACAGTCTCCTGGCTGGATTCTCTCCCTGAACCCCAGACTGTTCAATCAGGCCTCAATAGCCACAGCCCTCACCAGTACTGCTAGGGTTTGGTGGCTCCAGGCCCTGCTGCAGCTCCCTCCACCTCCTGCCCCACAACCTCACAGTTGTCTGCAGCTACTCCCTCCTTCCTTTTCATCCTTGTTGTAACATAAAGGGCCTGTATTTCCATCTAAGGCAAAGTCTTCTCACGGTGCTCTCAGCTTTGAACCTCTTACTTCCTCTGGGACTTCATTTCACCAACCATCCTGTCTCTGGTTAACCTCTGGTTCCCTTGTGGCTTTGCTCATCTCTCTTTCAACTTCCAAAAGAAAAACTCAGCTCATACTTTTTGTTCTCCTCATGCTCTGACCTGCATTTTTCTTTCTTTCAAATAGGGTGGCCTACATTTGGAGCATAACCCATTTTTGCCTAGTGTTCCATTATTGGAATGCTAAGCTTGTAGGAGTTATTTTTATCCTACTGCTCAAGGTCATCACCAAGGTCTGATTTTTCACACACAAAAAAATTGCAACCTCTGGCATAAATGGTTTAATTTCCTACTATTCAGTCTTGCATGTAAGTGCATTATGGTTTCTGCTCTCTCTACATCAATGAGACTGCTATGCTAGGGTTCCTGACAATGCAATGCAAGAAGGAGCATTTGTGCTGAGTCCTAGATGCTACCAAGCAGTCCAGAGTAGGGTAGGGTATTCTGGGAGAGAAGTAATTTTTCGTGCAGACTCATGCTTCTCTCTTCATCAAAATCTTTCAGCCAGGGCCACATGGGTCAATAGGTTCTACATCTCATTCTTACACAACCATGAAATTCCACACCCTGACACATCTTCATTTTCCTCTTACATCATCCCCTTTTTGACTTCATGATCTCCCTGAACACCTGGACACCCGGGTAAATGCCATTAGCGCCACTCATGCAACTGGGTGAAGCCTCAGTTTTGTCTCCTTAACCATCTCTCAGCAATGCCTTCTCGATCTCCAGAATAAAAGGATTATGACTTTACTTTGTTAGGAAATCTAGGTAGACAGGCCCAACGAGTCATTGGAAATGTTCATCTGTAACTCATAAGAGAAGGAAAATAATTGGTAATGCTATGCAAAAAAGTGAAACGTGCTTTCTTCATGCCTTTTCTTCCCTTACCCTTTCATCTTTGTTGTGGTCTTCATTCTTCCTTTCTAACTTTTACATAAATTTAAAAGGTGCTTTACTTAGGGATCTATTACAAATTATTCTGCTGAATCATGGTAAAATAGAATTTGCTTTGGGGATGGCTCCAGTATAAGTAAATCCTCAAGGTTGCAGCTTTCCACAAAGGGAGGGTTCACAAAAGTCTAAGTCCTCATAGCATAAAAGCTTTTAGAGCAAAAATAATTTAAAACAGGAGTTGTCTACACTGCAACTTTTAAACAGAGCTTTTCATGCTGAAATTAGCACAAAGCTTACTTAATATCCAGAGTGCTGCATAAAGAACTATTGAGGAAACACAAGGGGCAGCTGGAAAAACAGAGGAAAGTGGGAGGCAGGCACGGTGCCAGGCGCTGGGGCATCCTCTCCATCTAAGCCCTCTAACAGTGCAGAGACCCTGTAGGTGACCCATAAAAGGACAGAAGACCCCTGGACACCAGGACAGTAGGCATCATACCAAGAGCCAGGATAACAGTGGGGTGCGAACACACATTCAGGAAGCTAAGGCTAGAAAAACTACAAAAGACAGAGCCAGACTTGGTGAGCTCCAAGAAACACTAAGGTAGAGCTGGGAATCTGTAGCTAAGCCAGCATAGGGTCAACTTCATAGATCTGTTATGAAGGTTACAGGAAATGAAAAAGTAAGCAATGCTGAGAGTGGCTGGCACTCACAATCTAAATCCCCATAGCATGAATTGGAAGCGCCCTTGGTGATCACCCAGACAAATATGGTGCCCTTCTCTCCCCTACCTTTCCCTTCCTGAACAGTTCAGTTCTAAAGCCCTTAAGTAGGACAGATAAAAGTAGGCATCTGTGTAGGGTTGGAATGAGAGGAGAGCTGAGGTGGACTAGAACAGAAGACCATAGCCTGAGCAGAGTGACGACATATGCATAGGCATGATACATAGTGCAGGGTAACAGAGCCCAGGACTGAGCAAGGTGAGAAAAATGTCCATGTTAATGAGAAAGAGGTACAGTGCTAGGTTTCTGAGCCTGAGCAAGCTAAGGTGGACAGCCCCAGAGGGAGTGTGTCTGGCTGGAGAATCAATGCCCCGTGGCTTGGCATGGAGGTCAGAGCCTAAGCAGGGTGAGGAGGGGATCCATATCAGGCAAGGGGGTAGCGAGTGGCCAGCATAGAATGTGGGAGCTGAATTTTGGTGAGAAGAGAGCAGGGAGTGGTAGAAATAATGGAGATGGGATATTAATCAAAAACAGGGAGACTGATCAAATACTAAGGAGAATGAAAGCCAGTTACATCATTGTCAGAGAAAATACTTTCACAAATATAAAAAGGGAGAAAACCAGAATGAATACTATGATGTTGGCCTGGCAGCGAAGGTACAGCAGTCACCTCTTATCTACAGAGGATATGTTCCAAGACCTCCACTGGATGCCTGAGACCATGAATAATACCCAATCCTATATGTGCTATGGTTTTGGATCTGATAACCAGGAAATGACTAACAGGCAAATGGCCTAGGCAGTGTGGATACTGGACAAAGGTATGAGCAGGATGGCGCAAGATCTCCTACTATCAGAATGGCACACAATTTAAAACTTATGAATTATGTATTTCTTGTTGCGGGATGTCAGGGACCCCAAACAGGGGGACCGGTTGAAGCCATGGCAAAAGAACGTGGATTTCATGGGCATTTATTAGTTCCCCAAGTTAATACTTTTATAATTTCTTATGCCTGTCTTTACTGCAATCTCTGAATATAAATTGTGAAGATTTCATGGACACTTATCACTTCCCCAATCAATACCCTTGTGATTTCCTATACCTGTCTTTAATCTCTTAATGCTGTCATCTCGTAAGCTGAGGAGGATGTATGTCGCCTCAGGACCCTGTGATGATTGTGTTAACTGCACAAATTGTAGAGCATGTGTGTTTGAACAATATGAAATCTGGGCACTTCGAAAAAAGAACAGGATAACAGCAATGTTCAGGGAACAAGAGAGATAACCTTAAACTCTGACTGCCGGTGAGCCAGGAGGAACAGAGCCATATTTCTCTTCTTTCAAAAGCAAATGGGAGAAATATCACTGAATTCTTTTTCTCAGCAAGGAACATCCCTGAGAAAGAGAATGCACCCTGAGTGTAAGCCTCTAAAATGGCCCCCTTGGGTATGGCCATCTTCTATGGTCCAAACTGTAGGGAAGAAATAAGCCCCAGTCTTCCATAGTGCTCCCAGGCTTATTAGGATGAGAAAATTCCCACCTAATAAATTTTGGTCAGACCAGTTGCTCTCAAACCCTGTCTCCTGATAAGATGTTATCAATGACAATCGTGCCCAAAACTTCATTAGCAATTTTAATTTCACCCCAGTCCTGTGGTCCCGTGATCTCGCCCTGACTCCATTTGCCTTGTGATATTCTATTACCTTGTGAAGCACGTGATCTCTGCGACCCACACCCTATTCATACACTCCCTCCCCTTTGAAAATCACTAATAAAAACTTGCTGGTTTTGCGGCCTGTGGGGCATCACGGGACCTACCGACACGTGATGTCTCCCCCGGATACCCAGCTTTAAAATTTCTCTCTTTTGTACTCTGTCCCTTTTTCTCAACCCAGCCAATGCTTAGGGAAAGTAGAAAAGAACCTACGTGACTATTGGGGGCAGGTTCCCTGATAATTTCTGAAATTTTTTATTTGAAATTTTCAGACCACAGTCGGCCATGGGTAAACTGAAAACAGAAAGTGAAACCACAGATAAGGGAGGACTACAACATTAGTGTAAACCCATAATTTTCCATACATGTATATTAGTATATAGATACACTAATAACTATAGCTGCAAGTGGGTATTGTGGCTTACATGCACATATGCCTGTATACACACATATTCTCTACCTCTGTCCATTGAGAGGGTCTGGAACAGCAGCACCTGATAGTAATGAGTACATTTTGTGCCCAGATCTTTGCTTCAAAATATCACTCTTCAGAGGAGGGAGAAAAAGGTTCCTTGAAGAAATAACTATAGGGCTGGGAAAGTACAAAATGACCCTAGAACATCTTATTGTCCCAGAAAGCAAGAGCATACTCAAAGAATGATGGGATGAGGCAAAAGACACAGAAGCCAGATTGAAGGGGCTCCCACTGACCAAACTGAGATAATTGAATATCATAATAAATACTGCTGTTATGTATTAATAATAACATATATAATAACATATTAAATAATGATGTTACATTAGTATAGACATAAGCATAAGACCATACCAATGTAAATACATGAATAAATAAATTGCATGTCTGATAAGGAACAGAGTGCTCACATAGTTTCAAAGTATTTTCCCTCAAATACGTATTAATTACAAAGAGAAAAAAGACTAACTTTACAGTAGAGAAGCCTAGTAGACATAATCTTAATCAAGTAATCAAAATAAGTAACAGAAATGAGACAAATCAGAAGTATGTGACACTTGATAGGATGCAATGAGAAAATACAGGGTCACTTCTGTTATTTCTGCCAAAGGTGCCGTCTCTCCACTCATGGTGGAAAGCAAAGTGGGGCTGGTATCACACAGTGAGAGAGGAATCAGGAGAGAGAATGAAAGCAAAAGAGGGAGCAGAGGAGGTGCCAGGCTTTTGTCAACAACCAGGTCTTGCAGTGGGAACTCACTCCCACAAAATGGCAGCTCCCCATACATTAAGGATCCACTCCAGTGACCCAAACACCCCCCACCAGGGCCCACCTCCAGCACTTGGGATCAAACTTCAGCATGAAATTTTGAGGGGACAAATATCCAAACTATATCATGTGCATAATCTGAATCAAATCATAAGCCAACGTCAGAGAAACCCAAACTGAGGGACATCCTACAAAATAACTGGTCTATAATCTTCAAAAGTGTCAAGGTCATAAGAACTAAAGAAAGGCAGAGGAATTATTCTACACTGAAGAAACTGGAGTTATCAGAAAACAGTGTCATGTACCGTTTCCAATACTTACTAGATGTCCCATATGTTTGATTAACTGAATTCTTCTGTCTCTAAAATAAACAGCCACCAACATCAGGCTTTCACAGTGATTCACTCCTTCCCTCTATTCTCCAGCCTCAAAATAAAACCAAACACTTGAAATGCTATAATAGCCCCCAAAGCCAGTAATAGAATTGAGTTTCTAAAGTTCCTTTTTACTCACTTTTCTAGGTCAAGCTCAAATGCCCATCTTCTAGGAAGATGGCCTTGATTGCTGCTCCAGAGCTCGTGTTTTCCTCCATCCTCTGAGAAGAGCAATGATAAGCAACACAAGACTCAAAAGTTCAGGAGTGTATCATGTGAAGGCTTCAAAGGCAAAGCTAGAGATCTTGATGGGGGTGGGGGTAGCTACATCTTATATTTCTTTTTGTCCTCAATAGTAGTAAACACCTTGCAGAACACACAATGGGTACCTAACAAATACTTGTTAATAAATTCTTGAAACTTTGCTCTGATTAAGGAAATGTTTGTCCCCTGAGGTTTGAAGGCTTTTCAACACAACTGTGAAGCAATGAGTCCTAAAAAGATAAAATAAAATTGCACACCAATTAGCTCATTTGATGATCAAAGACCATATTCTTGGGCTTCCCCAAGATGTAGCAATATTGCTTCTTTCTTCTGATGTACTAGATTAACAACAGGAGCTTCTCTTGGCCACCAATACCTCCTTTCTGTCTTCTCTCCCCCTTTGCTACTTATCCAGGCAAGACACCAGCTGCCTCTGATCAAGTTCCAGAAAGGGAAAACAAACAACTTCGTGGGGGTCTGTCCTACAGTAGAACTCCCAAGTTGGCCTGTGAGAAGAACTGAGAGTGAAGCCCTAATCCAGCACAAAGGCCCTGAGAGAAGGAAAATGTTAAAGGTGCTATGTTACAGATGTGTAGATCTATCTCAGAGATATGTGGATCTTCACATGTCCACAAGCATTTTCTACCTATGTCCAGACTCAAGGGTAGCATCTTCATGCAAGCCTGGCCAGACCACATGTTCACTGCCCACAGGACACTATTAAAAAATAGGAAGTTTCAGCCAGGCGCGGTGGCTTGTGCCTGTAATCCCAGTACTTTGGGAGGCCTAGGATGGTGGATCACCTGAGGTCAGGAGTTGGAGACCAGCCTGACCAACATGGAGGAAACCCCGTCTCTACTAAAAACACAAAAATTAGCCGGGCAAGGTGGCACATGCCTATAATCCCAGCTACGCGGGAGGCTGAGGCAGGAGAATTACCGGAACCCAGGAGGTGGAGATTGCGGTGAGCCGAGATCATGCCATTGCACTCCAGCCTG
Organism: Symphalangus syndactylus; assembly: GCF_028878055.3. Classification (NCBI taxonomy): domain Eukaryota; kingdom Metazoa; phylum Chordata; class Mammalia; order Primates; family Hylobatidae; genus Symphalangus; species Symphalangus syndactylus. The sequence continues at coordinate 70,528,886 of NC_072438.2, read as the reverse complement.
GGCAATAAGAGCAAAACTCCATCTCAAAGAAAAAAAAAAAGGAAGTTTCAAGGACTGGATCAAACCCAGAATGATTATACCCAAATGATCAAGTATAGGATTACTTAACTGCCAAGGAAGATAAAAGTAGCAGTAAGTCAGGCAAAGGTGGCCTTGGAGAGGCTCAGGTGAAGCTGTTACCAGAAAACAGGCCACCTTTAATGGGTGGGCACAGCACCTGTAAGATGAATGAGGTAGAAGACTGTATTCACCAAAGATCTGTCACAGGAAGAAATTGTGTTTCCAAGGATATCCTCTCCCTTCCATAAAGAGTGAAACAATGGCCAGGTGCAGTGGCTTACGCCTGTAATCCCAGCACTTAGGGAGGCCAAGGCAGGCAGATCACTTGAGGTCAAGAGTTTGAGACCAGCCTGGCCAACATGGTGAAACCCCATCTCTACTAAAATACAAAAAGTAGCAGGGCATTGTGGCAGGTGCCTGTAATCCCAACCACTCAGGAGGCTAAGGCAGGAGAGTCACTTGAATCCAGGAGGTGGAAGTTGCAATGAGCCAAGATTGCACCTCTGCACTCCAGCCTGGGTAACAGAGTGAGACTCTGTTTGAAAAAAAAAAAAAAAGTGAAGCAAGGAAATGCCTGAGTACCTGGAGTTGCCCAGACCACCACCAGCCACCTTGGAGTGTCTCAGCTCAGCCAGAATCCAGAACCTGAAGTGCCAGTTGTCACCCAACAGGAAGTCAACATGAGGGCAGAGGATAGACAAACAAGCGACATAGTGAGGTGAAAGATGAAGGGATTTCAAAAGCTTCTGTGAATGTGAATGTGAAATGTTGAAGACAAGAACAAGGTCTATACAAGATTTTAAGAAAACTGTCTGTAGGATGTTTCCTATGATACGCATGTCTACATCATGAGAAATGTTTCTCTCCAATCCTGAGAAGTCAAATTTGTGTTTCCCTCATTGGTATTAGTTGCAAAACTGGACTTCAGAGAGTCTTATCTTTTATACAGGTTACTTGAGGTTGTTGGGATTGTTGAGATGTATTCTGAATCAGTTGCCCCAATGACATCCTAGGGAAAATGCAAGCAGGCTTCTATTCTCAGCAGAAGTATTTTGAGTGTCTATCACCTAGGATGATTGCAAGTATTAGCACTGAAAAACAGAAGTGGGAGGGCAGGCCTTGGAGAAGCAGAAGAGAAAATGTGAATCTAGAACATAGATCATTAGCTTACAAATCTGGCTGCACCAGAATCACCTAAGTAGCTTTAATGTGTATATATTATACACACACATGACATATATATCATGGTGTTTTCATCTAAGCTGTTGAGAAGAGACATATATATATATGTATTACATAGCAATATATATAGTATCAATATATATGTATTGCACAGCAATATACATTGTATCAATATATATGTATTGCATAGCAATATATATATTGTATCAATATATATGTATTGCACAGCGTATTATATATGTATTACCTACATATATATAGCATGTGTATATAATATATACACACACTATACTAGTAGCAGAGGCAGGTGGGAAATGTATTTTATAGTGTAAATCCTTTTTAAGTTTTGTAGCATGTGAATTTATTACCTGCTAAATGTATTATAAATCAAAGAGGGAAAAGCCTAGATTCCTCTTACGGAGATTTTCACTCTCAATAGATGATCTGTTCTTACCATATCGTCTGTACTGAGCAGATCTCACCACCAGACTGTGACCCACCCTTACCATGAGCATCTAATGGTCCATCACCTGCACGTCGGTTAGAGCAGGTGAAAGGGGACTTCCTGACCCAGGATGCGGCACGGTCTCACGTGCCTCTGGATTTCAGACACAATAACTCAGCAGAAAGTTTCACAAGAATAGAGGATTAATCAGACCTCAGGGGAAGCTGGCCACAGCGACCTCTGGGAGGCCTTCTTGTTCCCTTTCACAAGAGAGTTCTTGGTGTGGCACTATGCTAAGTGCTACACACCCATCCTCCCAACCAAAACAGGTGCTGTCAGCCCCTTTTACAATCTCAGAGATAACATGCCCAAAGTTACAGAGCTAATGACTGAAATCTGCCTACCTGGAAAACCCAACAGGCTCTCGACACCATAGGCCTCTCTCTTCGCAGCAGCCTTTTCCTCACAGGAACAGTCTGATACCAGCATCATGCTGCCACCATCCATGTCCACAGCACAGAAAATGTTACAGTGTAAATATCTACTCTGGATGACCTGGGCTAGGACATTATTTCTCATCTTCATATTTTTTGACTGTTTAGTTTTTCAGATTCAAAGGTCAAAGAGAGGTTTTTCCCATCCTGCTGGTCCCTGGGCTGCAAGAATCCAGTTCACCTAAAGTAATAGATCTAAAGAAGCAAAGTCTTGTCTAAGGTCACTCACCAATAAAACAAACAACAATATACCTAATTTTGCACACATCACCCCATGAGGTGATATGCTTTGGTCAGAGTTCCTGAGTTCTATAAGATCTTAGAAATTAGTCAGCCTTCATTTCCCAGAAAAAGAAGCTGGAATCTTGAGGGTTTAGAAACTTCTCTTACAGCTTCTGGCTAGATGGGAGCATTCAGACATAAACTTCAGGTCTCCCAACTCCAAGTCCAGTGCTTGCGCGTGACACAGTACTTTTCTGAAGTCTTGAGCCTAAATCACAGTGGACTAAGCCAGAAATAAAAATAAAAGGAGGCCAGACACAGTGGCTCATGCCTGTAATCCCAGCACTTTGGGAGGCCAAGGCAGGCAGATCATGAGGTCAGGAGATCGAGATCATTCTAGCTAACACGGTGAAACCCCATCTCTACTAAAAATACAAAAAATTAGCCACGCATGGTGGTGGGTGCCTGTAGTCCCAGCTACTTGGAGACTGAGGCAGGAGAATGGCACAAATCCGGGAGGCGGAGCTTGCAGTGAGCCGAGATCACGCCATTGCACTCCAGCCTGGGTGACACAGTGAGACTCTATCTCAAAAAAAATAAAATAAAATAAAAGGAAAGAGGAGTCTATTTGTCAAATTTGAATCTCTTTATTAAAACAGTTGAATTAACTAACTGAATTAAAAGGATTTACTAGTAAAAGAGAATCCTTTCCAGAGGAGGGATGTAAAGCACTCACCAAGACATCTCAAATCCTCCTCTGGTCATTGCCAAAGCAACTGTTATCACAACCTTCCAGATAGAAAAGAGTATCTGCTCAGAAGGGATACTGGATTGCTGCCCAGTCCCCCACAATATCCAACCTCCAAGTTCAGATGTGCCCTCTGCTGCAATACAATTTCAAATAAATGATGAAAAAAGATGCAGAGATGCTTTTATGTCTTTTTCAGTAAGCCTAGCTGATTTCATTCATTTATTCTGCACCATACGTTCAGGTAAAACCCCTTTCTGCAGACTTATTCTGCATTAGCTACTCCCAGTATGGGCATACACATGCCCATGTGCACAGACACATGTGCAAGCACACACATACACACCATAGCCTGCTTATCAATCAATTCTAATTTGTCCAGAAGCTCTGCCATGAGTGGCACATTCCCCATATTCTTTCCTTATCAAGCTCTGTAGAGGTTGGAAAAGATAAGAGACCACTGACTATTCCTAAGCCTTATATTAGCTAAGAGCTTAACCTCCTGTGTTTCTTCTGCAAATGTGCTAACAACAACAACAACAACAACAAAACCGAATTGTAAAAACAACTAAAACAAAGTAAGACCAAGGAAGAGAAAGAAAAGCCAAAGAAAATTCCCAGAAAGCTGAGTTTGGTAAACAGAGAAAAAAAAAATGTCCTCAGAGATCAGCTGAGAATACTGAAGGACCAGAAAGAGAAAGAATCAGTTGTAAACTTTTAAAAAGTTTTTAAAAAGGTTTTCTAGAAGAAAGAAAGGCTGCTTGGAAGAAAGTAATATCCGATGACCCACTAAGAGACTGAAAGTTGTGCATTTTAAAATTAAGTGACTCATTTCTTACGGCCAAAGCAGAAATCAAACGGGAAAAAACAGTCTAGAGAAAAATCTGCCATAAACAGGGTACAGAGGGTAAGTGGATGGAGGATGGGTAAAGGGAGGAGGAAGAATCAGTGACACCAAATGGGGCTGTTTAGTATGAAATTTCATAATCTGATAAATGTTTCTGAAAATAGTTTATTGTCCTCTCAGCCAATTTAATTGCAGAACTATGAAGGAATGTCTACATGGAAATGTGCAGTCTGCAAGTTAGAGAAACGGTCTGGTAGGAAGCACTAGTGTATGAAATTCACTCTGTTTAAATAAATGTCTGAAATCTCTCAAGGAGGGAAATAAGCAAATCCAGAAACATACACCACTGGGAAAAAAGCTAAGAAGGTCATTTGTATGTGTTTGTTGAGAGGAAGATTTTCAGTATTTGATTATTTGAAAGGGCTTAAAAGCAAATAACAGGTATCATCAATAAAAAGGCAAACAGACAGGATGGCTACAGTTTATGGAGACACACAAAAAAAACACATGCATACCTTCTCTAAATCCCCATTCATTTAGTCAGGGATCTAGAACTTAACAGAGGCAAGGTGGCCACAGCCCCTCAGGAGCAGGTGCCATGCCTCCTGCCCCTACCCCTGCCATCCCCGGGGTGCACTGCTGTCAGCAGCCCTGTCTGCATGGGTACTGTCCTCCCAGAGCTGAGCAGGGAGCCTAATTCTTGTTTTGCCACTGCCCTGTTACACACAGATTTTAATCACAACCTTGGAAAACTCCACATTAACAACCTCTTAAGAGAATATTTATAACATCAAGGTCTCTTCATTCTTGACCTAAACTTAGAATCAACAAGGTCCATCCCCTTGAGATAGGAATAAAATCATCAACAATGCTAGCTGTCATTGTCTGTCCCAGCCCTTCTGTGGCCCAGAAAGCCTGTCTCTTCTCAACAGCTTAGATGAAAACACCAAAACAACAGATTATTGCTTGGCACACTCATCAAGCAGACAAGAATTAAAGAGCATGAGAAGAACCAGCAGCTTTTCTGGTAAGAGCTATCCATGCCAAAGACACAGATTTGAACATAATGCAACACAGCAGAGAAAAGGGGAGCAGAAAAGGATGACATTGAATGGGTACATTTGGCCAAATGACCCATCTTTTTTGGCTTCTAAGTTCCCATGTATCTTCTCAGTCTTTTCCTGAATCACATTATCTAAGATTCCTCTTCTACTCCTTCACCCATCAACATTGATTAGAGCAGCATCATTCCCTGCTACTGTTTTAAGCATCATTAGGCTTTCAGACAAACAATTTGCCACAAGGATGCAAGACATAAAAGGGTGAACTCAAATAGAATTAGTGTCTGTGTTTAATGGGTCAATGCTTCTCAAATTTTAATGCACATACAAATCACCTGGGGATCTTGTTAAAATTTAGGTCTAATTCAGTTGACTGGGGGGGGATCTGAGAATGTGCATTTCTAACAAGTCCTCAGGTGATGCCAATCCTGCTGGTCCCTGGGCTGCAAGGATCCAGTTCATCCAAAGTAACAGCCCTAAAGAGGCAAAGTCTTGTCTAAAGTAACACAGTGCATAGTCGAGCTAGGACTTGAGCTCAGCTCCTCCGACTCCCAAATTCGGTGGAATTGCCCTGTATGAAAAATATGTCAAGCCTCCACATGGGTTGTCTGGTTAAAAATAAATCAGTCATGTTATACTGAAAGATCACCTCCAATGACCAAGTAAAACAATTTTTCACTTACAGAACATAAAAACCAGGCCTCTTGTTTTCCCATTTTTCGAAGTCCTTATTAATATCTGTAAATCAATGGAGACATTTTCAAAAGGGATTAAATCTCTTTAATATTTAAGCTCCCTACCTGTGATTCATATTCTGTCAAAAAGAACAGAAATATTAATCCATGAATATCTGGAGGGAGGTTCTGGACACCTAGTCTTCAGTTTATATAATGAAAACAGAGATGACATTCAAGTAAAGTCTCTGGAAGAGATATAAACCAGAAAGGAGTAACATCTGTGGGCTGCATTTGTGTAGACCCTTAAGCCAAGTCACTAACCCTATAATAGAGAATCTGGCCTCTTTCCCCAGTAAAAGCAGAGATCATTCTCCATTCCTTCTTCTGTACCATCCCTAGACCATAGGAAGGTCTACTGATTCAAGACCCAGCAGAAAGAAGAAAACAATGCTGCTTCTTAAAACATAGGTTCTTCAATTCTCTCCCTCCCATCTCCAATTCGCCATGATGGGAACTCACAAAATAAACCTGATGAACTGAAAAGTAAGCAGAAAGACAAAAAGGGAGGGAGGGGGAAAAAAACCATTCCTATTTATGAGGCTGCAGCACAAAGCACTGATAGTGACAGGAGGAATTTCCGCCAGCCAGAGGCCCCATTCCAAAGTCTAATGTCTGAGTAAGCATGGGTCTTACCAGGCAACCCCCAAAAGTCAGAGGTCAGAGAGAATTCCTCATCCTGGGGGGCAGAGTCAGGGGATAAGCAGAGCATTTATTTCTCTTCCCCTGGTGAGGGACAACAAACCCTGACACAGGCATCCTGTAACTCAAATCTGTGATTTCTGCCAGTGAGCCACAAAGTTCCGGATCAGGAAACAAGGCAAGAAGCCTCACTAGGCAAGTTTTCCCACACAGCTCTGCCAGTAGATTTCATTCCTCAGCTACATCACCCCAGGCTTCAGCCAGCATTCAAGAACAAGAGGGCAGAAACGGTCACATTCTTTGATTGTATGGAAAAGGAACCAGCAGAATTTTCCATCTGGGCCAAGAACTGAACTGCACTTGAAAGAGCAACATGATATGAAGCATGTCCCCTCTCTCAATAGAGGCACCATCAGATGGCACAGATTTTTAAATGTCACTAATCCTCGTTTGTAGCACTCACACAGCTAAACAGAGAGAATGCTTAATCCTTGCATTTCTGGAAATTAGAATCTAAGGAAGTTTAACAAGTTCAAATTATTGTAACAGCATATCCTAGGACAAATTGATTCCTTGCAGATTAGAAGCTGGAAAGCTATTCCAAAGCTCCATGGTGTCCTACATGTTAAATGAAGGAAGATTAAATTTCTTTTTGGAGCAGACATTCTATTTGTTCTGGTGATTAAAATAAAAATTGTATTCACCTCAATGTAAAGGTGGTTAAACAGGAAAACAAGAGTCATGTTTGCCTTCGAACATGACTACTGGGTTTATATTTCAGCAGAAATGTGTCACTGCAGTTTTGCATATTTGTATGTGAGAAATAGTTTTTTTTCTCTGCATATTTATAGAATGTGAGTCTGTATATAATTGTACCCTTTTTGTTGTTGTTGTTTTTGAGACAGGGTCTTGCTCTATTGCCCGGGTTAGAGTGCAGTGGCATGATCACAGCTCATTGCAGCCTTGCATCAACCACTCAGGCTCAAGCAATTCTCCCACCTCAACCTCCCAAGTAGTTGGGACTACAGGCAAGAGCCACCACGCCCAGCTATTTTTTTTTTTTTTTTTTATAGCAATGGTGTCTCACTACATTGCCTAGGCTTGTCTTCAACTCCTGGTTTCAAACAATCCTCCTGCCTCAGCCTCCCACAGTGCTGGGATTACCGTCATGAGCCACTGTACCCAGCATAATTGTGTCTTCTTGAGAAGGCCTCCCAACTTGTATTCCAGCACAAACAGTTCTTCACTGGAGATAGAAGCAAAACCTGAATGATTTCAAGAAATAGACACAGACTTGTTCTTCACCTTGAATCAGAGGAGAGATTGGATAGGGAATTGGTCAGGACCTGCTGTAGCTCAGTGGAAAAGGATCTGTTGCATAATACACACACAACCCCCCCAAAACCTCCCTGCACTGCTGTTTGAGACTGAATAACTCAGGCTTTGGAAAACATGCTGGTGATGGACTATTGTGTCCTGGATGATTGTCATCTGGGAACATAAAGCTGGGCCAAATCCTATGGGTAAGGGGCTATGTGACTCTTATAGTCACACACATTTGTACAAATTGCAAGAAAGCATGCAGGGAAGGCAGGTGAAATTGTAAAAGGTAGCCCCTCCAGAAAAAGTGGCAGCCAGTGGGATGATTTGCACCTGTAATCCCAGCCATTTGGGAGGCTGAGGTAGGAGGACCACTTGAGCCCAAGAATTCAAGTCCAATCTGGGCAACATAGTGAGGCCCCATCTCTAAATTTTAAAGGATTTCTCAAAAAAAAGCATACAAGTGGCCAATAGGTATATGAAAAGGTGGAAAACTTCACTAAATATCAGGGAAATGCATATCAAAACCACTAGATAAAGCCCTGCACCTGTCAGAATGGCTATTATAAAAAAGACCAGGGATAACAAGTTTGGCCATGATGCGAAGAAAAGAAAACACTTGTATCCTGCTGGTGGGAATGTAGATTGGTACAGCCATTACAGAAAGCAGTGTGAAAATTCCTCAAAAACTAAAAGTAAATTACCATATGATTCAGCAATTCCACTTTTGGGTATATATCCAAAGGAACTGAAATCACTGTCTTCAAGAGATAGCTGCAATCTCATGTTTATGGCAGCACTATCCACAATAGTCAAGATATGGAAATAGCCTAAATGTCCACTGACAGACAAATGGATAAAGAAATTTGATACATGCACACATGTGTGTATGTGTGATAAAATATTATAGCCTTTAAAACGAAGGAAAACCTGTCATGTGTGACAACATAGGTGGACGTGGAGAATGCCACGTTAAGTGAAGTAGGGCAGCTGCAGAAAGACAAATACTGCATGATCTTACTTATATGTGGAACCAAAATAGTCAAACTCACAGAGGCAGAGAGTAGAATGGTGGTTGCCAGAGCCTGGGGGAAGCGGGAAATGGGGAGATGTTGCACAAAGGGTACAGAGTATCAGTTATGTAAGATGATTAATTTCTAGAGATCTAATGTAAAACAATGTGACTGTTGTTAACAATACTCAAGTGTATACTTGAAATTTGCTAAGAGGGTAGATTTTAAGTGCTCTCATCACAAAAAAAAGAAAGAGAAAATGGTAATTAATATGAGGTGGTGAATATGCTGATTCGCTTGACTGTGGTTATTATTACATGTATATGTATATCAAATCACCAAGTTGTACATCTTAAATATATACAATTTTTGTTTGTCAATTATACATCAATAAGGCCGCAAAAGAAAAAAAATTGAAGCTCCAAAGCAAAGGGAATTTGATAAGTTCAGTTATGAACTGAAACCTCTCTTATGTTCCTTGAGAAATACACAGAAAAATCGGAATTATATTTACTTCTGCCTCTTAATGACTAAGTTAGACATTAGAGCAAAGGAAATTGCCAGAGGCAGAGATAAACATTATACAATAATAACCATGTCACTTCACATGGAAGACCTAAATGTATAGCAATCCTAAGTGTATATGCACCAAACAACAGAGATGCAAAATATGTGAAGAAAATCTGATAGAACTGAAAGGATAAATAGACAAATTCACAATTATAGTTGGAGACTTCAATACTTCTGTCTCTCAAAAATGACAGAACAACTAGACAGAAAATCAGCTAGGGTAAACTAAAAGAATTCAACAAAACCATCAGCCAACAGTATCTAATAAAACATTTACGAAACACTCTCTCCAACAACAGCAAGACACACATTCTTTTCAAGATGGAACTATCAAATAAATTTCAAGAAACTTAAAAGAATTGAAATAATATAAACTGTGTCCTCTGACTACAATGAAATTAAAATGGAATTCAATAACAGAAAGATAACAGGAAAACCTCCAAGCACTTGCAAACTAGACACTTCTAAATAATCCATGGGTCAAAGAAAAAGTCTCAAACAAATTAAAAACTTCAGTGAACTAGATGAAATCAAAATGTAACATATCAAAACTGTAAGACACAGAAAAAGCAATGCTGAGAGGAAAAGCTAAAGTACAAAATGCTTACAGTAGAAAAGATCAAGTCCAGGTGTGCTGGCTCATGCCCATAATGCCAGCATTTTGAAAGGCCAAGGTGGGAGGATTGCTTGAGCCCAAGAACTCAAGACCAGCCAAGGCAACATAGTGAGACCCAATCTCTACAAAAGATTTAAAAAATTAGCCAGGTGTGGTGTTGCACACCAGTAGTCTCAGCTACTTGGGAGGCTGAGGTGGGAGGATTGCTTGATCCCAGGAGGTTTAGGCTGCAGTGAGCCAAGATTACACCACTACTCTCCAGTCTGGGTCACAGAGCAAGACATCATCTCAAAAAAAAAAAAAAAAAAGAAAAAGAAAAGAAATTGCCAACAACAACAAAAAGTTGGGACGTGGGTAAGATGGCCAAATAGGAACAGCTCTGGTCTGCAGCTCCAGTGAGATCAATGCAGAAGGCAGGTGATTTCTGCATTTCCAACTGAGGCACCCAGCTCATCTCATTGGGACTGGTTAAACAGTGAGTGCAGCCCACAGAGGGCAAGCAGAAGCAGGATGGGGTGTTACCTTACCCGGGAAGTGCAAGGGGTCAAGGAACTCCCTCCCTTAGCCAAGGGAAACTGTGAGGGTCCGTGCCTTGAGGAACGGTGCACTCCAGCCCAGATACTTCGCCTTTCCACAGTCTTCGCAATCTGCAAACCAGGAGATTCCCTCAGGTGCCTATGCCACCAGGGCCCTGGGTTTCAAGCACAAAACTGGGTGGTGGTTTGGGCAGACACTGAGCTCGCTGCAGGCATTTTTTCATACCACAGTGGCACCTGGAATGCCAGCAAGAACGAACTGTTCACTCCCCTGGAAAGGGGGCTAAAGCCAGGGAGCCAAGTGGTCTAGATCCCCGGATCCCATCCCCATGGAGCCCAACAAGCTAAGATCCACTGGCTTGAAATTCTCGCTGCCAGCACAGCAGTCTGAAATTGACCCGGGATGGACTAGCTTGATTGGGGGAGGGGCATCCACCATCACTAAAGCTTGAGTGGGTGGTTTTCCCCTCACAGTGTAAACAAAGCTGCCAGGAAGATCAAACTGGGTGGAGCCCGCTGCAGCTCAGCAATGCCACTATAGCTAGACTGCCTCTCTAGATTCCTCCTCTCTAAGCAGGGCATCTCTGAAAGAAAGGCAGCAGCTCCAGTCACGGGCTTATAGATATAACTCCCATCTCCCTGGGACAGAGCATTTGGGTGATGGGGGGGCTGTGGGCACAGCTTCAGCAGCCTTAAACATTCCTGCCTGCTGACTCTGAAGAGAGCAGCAGATCTCCCAGCACAGTGCTCAAGCTCTGCTAAGGGACAGGTTGCCTCCTCCAGTGGGTCCCTGACCCCCATGCCTCCTGACTGGGAAACACCTCCCAGCAGGGGTCGACAGACACCTCATACAGGAGAGCTCCAGGTGGCATCTTGTGGGTGCCCCTCTGGGACAAAGCTTCCAGAGGAAGGAACAGGTAACAATCTTTGCTGTTCTGCAGCCTCTGCTAGTAATATCCAGGAAAACAAGGTCTGGAGTGGACCTCCAGCAAACTGCAGCAGACCTGCAGAAGAGAGGCCTGACTGTTAGAAGGAAAACTAACCAACACAAAGTAATAGCATCAACATCAACAAAAAAGTCATCCAACCAAAACCCCATCCAAATGTCACCAACATCAAAGACCAAAGGTAGACAAATCCAAAAACATGTGGAAAAACCAGCACAAAAAGGCTGAAAATTCCAAAAACCAGAATGCCTCTTCTCCTCCAAAGGATCACAACTGCTCACCAGCAAGGGAACAAAACTGGATGGAGAATGACTTTGATGAATTGACAAAAGTAGGCTTCAGAAGTTAGGTAATAACAAACTCTTCTGAGCTAAAGGAGCATGTTCTAACCCAATGCAAGGAAGCTAAGAACCTTGAAAAAAGGTTAGAAGAATTGCTAACTAGAATAACCAGTTTAGAGAAGAACATAAATGACCTGATGGAGCTGGAAAACACACCACAAGAACTTCATGAAGCATACACAAGTATCAATAACCAAATCAATCAAGTGGAAGAAAAGATATCAGAGATTGAAGACCAACTTAATGAAATAAAGTGTGAAGACAAGATTAGAGAAAAAAAGAATGGAAAAGAATGAACAAAGCCTCCAAGAAATATGGGACTATGTAGAAAGACCAAACCTGTGTTTGATTGGTGTATCTGAAAGTGTTGAGGAGAATGGAAGCAAGTTGGAAAACACACTTCAGGATATTATCCAGGAGAATATCCCCAGCCTAGCAACACAGTCCAACATTCAAATTCAGGAAATACAGAGAACACCACAAAGATACTCCTTGAAAAGAGCAATCTCAAGACACATAATTATCAAATTCACCAAAGTTGAAATGAAGTTTCAACCTTCATTTTAACCTTAATAAAATTAAGTGCAGCCAGACAGAAAGGTCCGGTTACCCACAAAAGGAAGCCCATCAGACTAACAGTGGATTTCTCTGCAGAAACCCTATAAGCCAGAAGAATGGGGGCCGATATTCAACATTCTTAAAGAAAAGAATTTTCAACCCAGAATTTCATATCCAGCCAAACTAAGCTTCATAAGCAAAGGAGAAATAAAATCCTTTACACACAAGGATTTATGAGAGACTTTGTCACCACCAAGGCCTGGCTTACAAGAGCTCCTGAAGGAAACACTAAATATGGAAAGGAAAAACCAGTGTCAGCCATGGCAAAAACATACCAAATTGTAAAGACCATCAACACTATGAAGAAACTGCATCAACTAATGGCCAAAATAATCATCTAACCTCATAATGACAGAATCAAATTCACACATAACAATATTAACTTAAATGTAAGTGGGCTAAATGCCACAGTTAAAAGACACAGACTGGCAAATTGGATAGAGTCAAGACCCATCAGTGTGCTGTATTCAGAAGACCAATCTCACATGCAAAGACACACATAGGCTCAAAATAAAGGGATGGAGGAATATTTACCAAGCAAACTGAAAGAAAAAAAGCAGGGTTTGCAATACTAGTCTCTGATAAAACAGACTTTAAGCCAAAAAAGATCAAAAAAGACAAAGAAGGGCATTAGATAACGGTAAAGGGATCAATGCAACGAGAACAGCTAACTACCCTAAATATATATGCACCCAATACAGCAACACCCAGGTTCATAAAGCAAGTTCTTAGAGACCTACAAGAGACTTAGACTCCCACACAATAATAGTGGGAGACTTTAACACCCCACTGTCAATATGAGACAGATCAATGAGATAGAAAATTAACAAGGATATTCAGGACTTGAACTCAGCTCTGGACCAAGCAGACCTAATATACATCTACAGAACTCTCCACCCCAAATCAACAGAATACACATTCTTCTCAGCACCATATTGCACTTATTCTAAAATTGACCACATAATTGAAAGTAAAACACTCCTCAGCAAATGCAAAAGAACAGAAATCATAACAAACAGCCTCTCAGACCACACTGCAATCAAATTAGAACTCAGGATTATGAAACTCACTCAAAACCTCACAACTACATGGAAACTGAATAACTTGCTCCCGAATGACTAATGGGTAAATAACGAAATTAAGGCAGAAATAAAGAACTTCTTTGAAACCAATGAGAACAAAGACACAACATACCAGAATCTCTGGGACACAGCTAAAAGTGTTTAGAGGGAAATATACAGCACTAAGTGTTCACAGAAAAAAGCGGAAAAGATCCAAAATCGACACCCTAACATCACAATTAAAAGAACTAGAGAAGCAAGAGCAAACAAATTCAAAACCTAGCAAAAGACAAGAAATAACTAAGATCAGAGCAGAACTGAAAAAGATAGAGACATGAAAAACCCTTCAAAAAACCAACGAATCCAGGAGCTGATTTTTTTAAAAGACTAACAAAATAGACCACCGGCCAGACTAATAAAGAAGAAAATAGAGGAAAATCAAATAGACACAATAAAAAATGATAAAAGGGATATCACCACTGATCCCACAGAAATACAAACTACCATCAGAGAATACCATAAACACCTCTACACAATAAACTAGAAAATCTAGAAGAAATGGATAAATTCCTGGACACATATACCCTCCCAAGACTAAACAAGGAAGAAGTCAAATCCCTGAATAGACCAATAACAAGTTCTGAAATTGAGGCAGTAGTTAATAGCCTACCAATCAAAAAAAGCCCAGGGCCAGATGGATTCACAGCCTAATTCTACCAGAGGTACAAAGAGGAGCTGGTAGCACATTTTCTGAAACTATTCCAATCAATAGAAAAAGAGAGAATCCTCCCTAACTCATTTTATGAGGCCAGCATCACCCTGATACCAAAATCTGGCAGAGACACAACAAAAAAAGAAAATTTCAGGCCAATATCCCTGATGAACATCAATGCAAAAATCTTCAATGAAATACTGGAAAACTGAATCCAGAAGCACATCAAAAAGCTTATCCACCAAGATCAAGTCGGCTTCATCCTTGGGATGCAAGGCTGGTTTAACATATGCAAATCAATAAATATAATCCATGACATAAACAGAACCAATGACAAAAAACACATGATTATTTCAATAGATACAGAAAAGGCCTTCAATAAAATTCAACACCCCTTCATGCTAAAAACACTCAATAAACTAGATATCGATGAAACATATCTCAAAATAATAAGAACTATTTATGAGAAACCCACAGCCAATATCATACTGAATGGGCAAAAGCTGGAAGCATTCCCTTTGAAAACCGGCACAAGACAAGGATGCCCTCTCTCATCACTCCTATTCAACATAGTATTGGAAGTTCCAGCCAGGGCAATCAGGCAAGAGAAAGAAATAAAGGGTATTCAAATATGAAGAGAAAAAGTTAAATTGTCTCTGTTTTCAGATGACATGATTGTATATTTAGAAAACCCCATTGTCTCTGTCCAAAATTTCCTTAAGCTGATAAGCAACTTCAGCAAAGACTCAGGATACAAGATCAATGTGAAAAATCACAAGCATTCCTATACACCAGTAACAGACAAACAGAGAACCAAATCATGAGTGAACTCCCATTCACAATTGCTACAAAGAAAATAAAATACCTAGGAATCCAACTTACAAGGAATGTAAATGACCTCTTCAAAGAGAACTACAAACCAGTGCTTAAGGAAATAACAGAGGACACAAACAATAACACAAACAAATGGAAAAACATTCCATGCTCATGAATAGGAAGAATTAATATCGTGAAAATGGCCATACTGACCAAAGTAACTTATAGATTCAATGCTATCCCCAGCAAGTTACCATTGACTTTCTTCACAGAATTAGAAAAAACTACTTTAAATTTCATATGAAACCAAAAAAGAGCCCATATAGCCAAGATAATCTTAATCAAAAAGAACAAAGCTGGAAGCTTCAAACTACCTGACTTCAAACTATACTACAAGGCTACACTAACCAAAACAACATGGTACCAAAACAGATATACAGACCAATGGAACAGAACAGAGGCCTCAGAAATAATGCCACACATCTACAACCATCTGATCTTTGATGAATCTGACAAAAACAAGCAATGGGGAAAGGATTCCCTATTTAACAAAAGGTGTTGGGAAAACTGGCCAGCCATATGCAGAAAACTGAAACTGGACCCCTTCCTTACACCTTATACAAAAATTAACTCAAGATGGATTAAAGACTTAAATGTTAGACCTAAAACCATAAAAACCCTAGAAGAAAACCTAGGCAATACCATTCAGGACAAATTTACAAGAAAAAAACAACCCATCAAAAAGTAGGCAAAGGATATGAACAGACACTTCTCAAAAGAAGACATTTATGCAGCCAACAAACATATGATAAAAAGCTCATCATCACTGGTCATTAGAGAAATGCAAATCAAAACCACAATGAGATGCCGTCTCACGCCAGTTGGAATGGCCATCATTAAAAAGTCAGGAAACAACAGATGCTGGAAAGGATGTAGAGAAACAGGAATGCTTTTACACCATTGGTGAGAGTATAAATTAGTTCAACCATTGTGGAAGACAGTGTGGCAATTCCTCAAGGACCTAGAACCAGAAATACCATTTGACCCAACAATCTCATTACTGGGTATATACCCAAAGGATTATAAATCATTGTACTATAAAGACACATGCACATGCATGTTTATTGCAGCACTATTCACAATAGCAAAGACTAGGAACCAACCCAAATGCCCATCAACGATAGACTGGATAGAGAAAATGTGGCAGATATACACCATGGAATACAATGCAGCCATAAAAAAAGGATTAGTTCATGTCCTTTGCAGGGACATGGATGAAGGTGGAAACCATCATTCTCAGCAAACTAACACAGGAACAGAAAACCAAACACCGCATGTTCTCACTCTTAAGTGGGAGCTAAACAATGAGAACACATGGACACAGAGAAGGGAACATCACACATCAGGGCCTGTAGGGGGTTAGGGGGTTAGGGGGCTAGGTGGCTAGGGAAGGGATAGCATTAGGAGAAATACCTAATGTAGATGACGGGTTGATGGGTGCAGCAAACCACCATGGCCCATGTATACCTATGTAACAAACCTGCACATTCTGCATATGTATCCCAGAACTTAAAGTATTAAATAAAAAAAAAGATCAGAGCCAGATGAATTCACAGCTTAATTCTATAAGACATTCAAAGAAAAATCAGTGCTAATCCTACTGAAACTATTCCAAAGATTGAGAAAAAGAAAATTTTCTTAAAATAATTCTATGAAACCAGTATCACCCTGATACCAAAACCAGGAAAGGACATAACAATAATAAAAACAAAAAACTACAAACCAATATCCCTGATGAACATAGATGCAAAAATCCTCAACAAAATACTAGCAAACCAAATCCAACAGCACACCAGAAAGGTAATACACAATGATCAAGTGGATTTTATCCCAGGGATGTAGGGATGATGGAAGTCAATATATGTGATATATCACATAAACAGAAATAAAAACAAAAACCATATGATCATGTTGATAGATACAGAAAAAGCATGTGATAAAATCCAGCATTCCTTTATGATAACAACTGTCAACAAACTAGGCATAGAATGGACATACCTCAAAATAATAAAAGCCATATATGACAAACCCACAGTCAATATCATACCAAAGGGGGGAAAGTTTACAGCATTCCCTCCGAGAAATGGAACAAGACAAGGATGCTCACTTTCACCACTTCCATTCAACATACTACTGGAAGTCCTAGACAGAGCAATCAGACAGGAGAAAGAAATAAAGCACATCGGATAACAGAAAGTCAAACTATTCTTGTTCACTGATGATATGACTGTATAACTAGAAACCCTAAAGACTCCTTCAAAAGACTCCTAGATTTGATAAACGAATTCAGTAAAGTATCAGGTTATAAAATCAATGTACAAATATCAGTAGCATTGCTATACACCAACAACAACCAAGCTGAGAATCAAATCAAGAACTCAATCCCTTTAACAATTGCTACAAAAACAAAATACCTATATATACACATAACCAAGGAGATAAAAGATCTCTATGAGAAGAACTATAAAACACTGCTGAAAGAAATCACAGATGATACAAACAACCAGAAACATCCCATGCTCATGGATTAGAAAAATCAATATCATGAAAGTGACCATACTGCAAAATAGTCTATAGATTCAATGAAATTTCTATCAAAATACCAACATCATTTTTCACAGAATTAGAAAACAATCTGAAAATTCATATGGAACCAAAGAAAGAGCCTGAATATCCAAAGCTATCCTAGGCAAAGGTATCACATTACCTCACTTCAAGTTATACTACAAGGCTATAGATACAAAAAGAGCATGGTACTGTTATAAAAGTAGATACATAGGCCAATGGAACAGAATAGAGAACCCAGAAATAAAGCCAAATACTTACACCCAACTGATCTTTGACAAAAAATACAAAAATATAACTTGGTGAAAAGACATCCTATTTAATAAATGGTGCTGGAAAAACTCTAGAGCCACATATAGAAGAATTAAACTGGATCCCTATCTCTCACCTTATACAAAAATCAACTCAAGATGGATCAAAGACTTAAATTTAAGACCTGAAACCATAAAAGCTGTAGAAGAAACCTAGGAAAAACTCTTATGGACATTAGCCTATGCAAAATATTTATGACTAGGACCCCAAAAGCAAATGCAACAAAACAAAAAATAAATCAATAGGATCTAATTAAATTAAATGGCTTCTGCACAGCAAAATAAATAATCATCAGAGTGAATAGAAAACCCACAGAATGAGAGACAATATTTGCTAACTGTGCATCCAAAAAAGGACCAATGTCCAGAACTTACAAGGAACTCAAAAAAATCAGCAAGAAAAAAAGATAATCCCATCTAAAAGTGGGCAAATGAAATGAACAGACATTTCTCAAAAGAAGATAAGTGGCCAATAAACATATGAAAAACTGCTCAACATCACTAATTATCAGAGAAATGAAAATTCAAACTACAATGAGATACTATTTTACCCCTGCAAAAGTGGTCATTATTTAAAAGTAAAAAAAAAAAAAATGTTGGCATAGGTGTGGTGAAAGATGTGGTGAAAGGCAATGCTTATACACTGCTGGTGGAAATGTAAAGTAGTAAAACCTCTAGGGAAAACAGTATGGAAATTTCCTAAAGGACTAAAAGTAGATCTACCATTTGATCCAGAAATCCCACTACTGTGTATCTACTCAAAGGAAAAGAAGTCATCATATAAAAAAGACAACTGCATACATGTGTTTATTGCAGCACAATCCACAATTGCAAAGACATGGAAGTGACCTAAGTGCCCACTGACCAACAAATGGATAAAGAAAATGTGGCATATATACACCATGAAATACTATCCAGCCATAAAAAAGAAGAAAATAATGTCTTTTGCAGAAACTTGGATGGAGCTAAAAGTCATTATTCTAAGTGAAGTAACTCAGGAATTGAAAACCAAATACTGTATGACCTCACTTATAAGTGGAAGCTAAGCTATGGATAATCAAAGGCATATGGAGTGGTATCATGGACTTTGGAGACTCAGAAGTGGGAGGTTGCGAGGGAGATGAGTGATAAAAAACCACATATTGGATGGTGTACACTAGTTGGGTGATGTGTGCACTAAAATCTCAGACTTCAACACTATACAATTTATCTATGTAACCAAAAACTACTTATACCCCAAAAGTTATTGAAATAAAAATACACACACACACAGCACACACACAGACACACACACACATATATATAAACAGTTTTTAAACAAAAATTATGCAATGTTGGGTGTACTGTTATATATATGTCCACAAGTTAAAATTATTAATTGTGATGCACAAATCTTCTAGATTCTTACAGAATTTTTTTATCTGCTTGTTTTATCAATTATACTAAGTCAAATGTAATATTAAGTTTGATATGGTTTGGATTTGTGTCCCTGCCCAAATCTCATGTGGAATTGTAATCCCCAGTGTTGGAGGAGGGGCCTGATGGGAGGTGATTTGGATCATGGGGAAAAATTTGCTCCTTGCTGGTCTCATGATAGGGAGTTGAGTTCTCATGAGATTTGGTTATTTAAAAGTGTGTAGCATCTCTCCCTCCATTCTCTTTCCTCCTCTGGCCGTGTAATAAATGCCTCCTTCCTCTTTGGCTTCCACCATGATTGTAAATTTCTTGAGGCCTCCCCAGCCATGCTTCCTATAAAGACTATGGAACTGAGTCAATTAAACCTCTTTTCTTTATAAATTACCTAGTCACAGGTAGTTCTTTACTGCACTGTGAGAATGGACTAATACAGAAAATTGGTACTTAGAAGTGGGTCATTGCTATAAAGATACCTGAAAATGTGGAAGTGACTTTGGAACTGGATAACAGGCAGAGGTTGGAACAGTTTGGAAAGCTCAGAAGGAGACAGGAAGATGAGGAAAAGTTTAGAACTTCCAGGAGACTTGTTAAATTGCTGCGACCAAAATGCTGATAGTGATATGGACAATCCAGGCTGATAGTAATATAGAAGTCCAGGCTGAGGTGGTCTCAGATGGTGATGAGGAACTTGTTGGCAACTGGAGCAAAGGTCACTTTTGTTATACATTAGCAAACAGGTTAGAGGCATCGTACTCCTGCCCTAGAAATCTATGGGACTTTGAACTTGAGAGTAATGATTTAGGGTATCTGCCGGAAGAAATTTCTAAGGAGCAAAATGTTCAAGATGTGGCCTGGCTGTTTCTAGCAACCCATGCTTATATTGTGAGCAAAGAAATGACCTGGAACTGGAACTTATATTTAAAAGCAAGCTTGTCCAACCCATGGCCCATTGGCCACATGTGGCCCAGGACGGTTATGAATGTGGCCCAACACAAATTTGTAAAGTGTCTTAAACATTATGACATTTGTTTGCAAAATTTTTTTAGCTCATCAGCTATCATTAGTGTCAGTGTATTTTATGTGTAGCCCAAGACAATTCTTCTTCTTCCAATGTGGCCCAGAGAAGCCAAAATATTGGACACCCCTTTTTAAAAGGAAAGCAGACTGTAAAAGTTTGGAAAACTTGCAGCCTAGCCATGTGGTAGAAAATAAAAACCCACTTTCTGAGGGAGGAATTCAAGCTAGCTGTAGAAATTTGTGTAAGCAAAGAGAACTGAACGTTAATAGTCAAGACAATGAGGAAAGTGCCTCAAAAGCATTCTAGAGACCTTTGCAGCAGCTGCTCCATCACAGACCCAGAGATGTAGGAGAAAAGAATGGTTTTGTGGGCCAGGCCCAGGGCACTACTGCCCTGTGAAACTTGGGACACTGCTCCCTGTGTCCCAGCCACTCTAGCTCCAGCCATGGCTAAAAGGGTCCCAGACATATGTCAGACCACTGCTTCAGAGGGTGCAAGCTGTAAGCCTCGGTGGCTTCCACGTAGTGTTATGCCTGCAGGTGCACAGAGGGCAATAGCTGAGGATGGGGGGCCTCCACCTAGACTTCAGAGAATGTATGAAAATGCCTGGATGTCCAGGCAGAAGTCTGCAGCAGGGGTGGAGCCCTCATGGAGACCCTCTGGTAGGGCAATGCAGAGGGGAAATGTGTGGTTGGAACCCTACACAGGGTCCCCACTAGGGCACTGACTAGAGGAGCTGTGAGAAAAGGAGAAATTTTAAAGCTGGGTGTCCGGGGGAGACATCACATGTCGGCAGGTTCCGTGATGCCCCCTGAGCCGCAAAACCAGCAAGTTTTTATTAGCAATTTTCAAAGGGGAGATAGTGTACGAATAGGGTGTGGGTCACAGAGATCACATGCTTCAAAGGCAATAAAATATCACAAGGCAGAAGGTCAGAGCAAGATCACAAGGTCAGGACAAAACTAGAATTGCTAATGAAGATCCATGTCCCACTGGGCACACACTGTCACTGATAAACATCAGGAAACAGAGTTTGAGAGCAGACAACCGGTGTGACTAAAATTTACTAGGCAGGAATTTCCTAATCCTAATATACCTGGGGGCACTGCAGGAGACTAGGGCATGTTTCATCCCTATCTACAACTGCATAAGGTAGACACTCATAGAGTGGCCATTTTAGAGGCCCTCCCTGGGAATGCATTCTTTTCCCAGGGCTGTTAATTATTAATATTCCTTACTGGGGAAAAACTTCAGCGATATTTCTCTTACTCGTTTTCAGCAATAAGAGAAATATGGCTCTGTCCTGCCTGGCTCCCAGGCACTCAGACCTAATGGTTATCTCCCTTGTTCCCTGAACATCGCTGTTATCCTGTTCTTTTTTCAAGGTGCCCAGATTTCATATTGTTCAAACACACATGCTTTACGAACAATTTGTACAGTTAACGCAATCATCACAGGGTCCTGAGGTGACATACATCCTCAGCTTACGAAGATGATGGGATTAAGAGATTAAAGACAGGCAAAGGATATTATAAGACTATTGATTGGGGAAGTGATAAATGTCCATGAAATCTTCACAATTTATGTTCAGAGATTGCAGTAAAGACAGGCATAAGAAATTATAAAAGTATTAATTTGGGGAACTAACAAATGTCCATGAAATCTTCACAATTTATGTTCTTCTGTCATGGCTTCAGCAGGTCCCACTGTTTGGGGTCCCTGACTTCCCACAACAGTGTACTTTTGAGTTAATGCTGAAATGAGTTAAGACTTCGGAAACTGTTGAGAAGGGATGATAGTATTTTGCAATGTGAGAATAACATGAGATTTGGGTGGGGCCAGGGCTAAAATGATATGGTTTGGATTTGTGTCCCTGTCCAAATCCCATGGCAAATTGTAATCCCCAGTGTTGGTGGAGGGGACTGATGGGAGGTGATTGGCTCAGGGGGACAGATTTCCCCCATGCTGTTCTTGTGATAGTGAGTGAGTTCTCATGAGATCTGGTTGTTTAAAAGTGTGTAGTGCCTACCCCTTCGCTCTCTCTTGCCTCTTCTCTGGCTATATAAGATGTGCCTCCTTCCTTTTTGCCTTCTGTCATGATTGCAAGTTTTCTGAGGTATCCTCAATCATGCTTCTTGTACAGCCTGTGGAACTATGAGCCAGTTAAACCTCTTTTCTTTATAAATTACCTGGTTTCAGGTAGTTCTTTATAGCCATGTGACAATGAATTAATATGAAGATTAAAGTAAAATTTCCTCCAAAAAAAGATATGAGAACAATGAACAAATCAATACATAAACTTAACAGCTTAGATAAAACAAACTAATTCCTCAGTAAACACAAACCATCACAGCTCACCCAAAATGAAATAGAAAATTTGAATAGCCCTATTAAGAATTATATTAAGAATATAAAGTTCATAACTTTTTAAAACTCCCAAAAAGGAAATCTCTAGGCCCGGATAGTTTCAATACAAATTCTACCAAACATTTAAAGATAACTAATATAAATTTGATGCAATCTCTTCCAGAAAACAGAAGATAAGGAAACACTACCCAATTCATTTTATAAAGCTAATATTACCCTGATACCAAAATCAGACACAAACAGTACTGAAAGAAAGGAAAACTACAAAAGAATATCTTTCATAAATACAGATGCAAAAATCTTTTTAAAAAATTAGCAAATAGAATTTAGTGATATATAAAAAGAATTGTACACCATGACCAAGTGGAATTAATTCCAGAGATGCAAGCCTGTTTCAGTATTTGAAAAATGAGCCAATGCCACCTTAGGTAACTAGAAAAAA
Organism: Symphalangus syndactylus; assembly: GCF_028878055.3. Lineage (NCBI taxonomy): Eukaryota > Metazoa > Chordata > Mammalia > Primates > Hylobatidae > Symphalangus > Symphalangus syndactylus. The sequence continues at coordinate 70,505,722 of NC_072438.2, read as the reverse complement.
AAGAGCAAATTAGATTCAATGAGAAAAAAAAATAGTAAAACTTAGAGCAGAAATCAATGCAATTAAAGATAGAAAAAACGGTAACACCAAAAGCTGATTATTTTAAAAGATCAATAAAATCAGTAAGCCTTGAGCTAGGCTAAATAAGAAAAAAAGAGAAAGAAAACAAATTACCAATATCATAAACGAAAGATGGGATATCACTACAGATTCCATGGACATTAAATATTGCCCACTCTCAGGTAGTTCTCTATGGCAATGTGAGAATGAACATTTCTCACTTGTTCATTATGTGAGAAATATTATAGAATAAAGAATAAAGGAATATTATGAAACACTATATGCCCCAATATTTGGTAACCTAGATGAAATGAAACAATTCCTTGAATGACACAATCTTTCAAAACACAGACAAGAAAAAATAGGCAAATTAGGTCTCTATTTTAAAAATTGAATCAATAATTAATAATGCTCCAAAAGAAAAATCATCAGGCCCAGATAGGTTCACTGGTGAACTTTACCAAATATTTAAAGAAGAAATTATGTCAATTTCATGAAATATCTCTTAGATGACAGAAGCAGAGGGAATTCTTTCTAACTCATTCCGTGGGGCCAGCATCACCCTAACACCGAAACCAAAGTCATTACAAGAAAAGAAAACTAGCCAAGCGTGGTGGCTCATGCCTGTAATCTCAGCATTTTGGGAGGCCAAGGCAGGTGGATCACGAGGTCAGGAGTTTGAGGCCAGCCTGGCCAATATGGTGAAATGAAACCCCGTCTCTACTAAAAAAAATACAAAAATTAGCCAGGTATGGTGGGCATGCCCCTGTAATCCCAGCTACTTGGGAGGCTGAGGCAGGAGAATCGCTTGAACTCGGGAGGCAGAGGTTGCAGTGAGCCGAGATCGTGCCACTGCACTCCAGCCTGGGCGACAGGGTGAGACTTCATCTGAAAAAAAAAAAAAAGGAAAAGAAAAGAAAACTACAGACCAATTTCTCTGATAAACAGAGATGCAAAGCCCCTCAAGCAAACTGAACCCAACAATGTATAAGAAGACATTTGTTCTGCTCCCTGTGTCCAAGCCACTCCAGCTCCAGCCATGGTTAAAAGGGACCCAGACACATTTCAGGCAGGACACATAACACAACACAATCAAGTGGGATTTATCCCAGATATTCAAGGCTAGTTCAACATTCAAAAATTGATTAATGTAATCCATGACATTGACGGGCTAAAGAAAAAAATTACATGATCATACCTATAGATGGAGGAAAAACACTTGACAAAATCCAACACTCATTTATGATAAAATATCTCAGTAAAATAGGAATAGAGACAAACTTCTTCAATTTAATAAAGAATATCTCTTCATACTTAGGAGAAACTAGAAGCTTTCCCACTAAGATCAAAAGTAAGGCAAAGATGTCCTCTTTCACCACTCCTTTTTGATACCATATTGAAAGTTCTGGGTAGTACAATAAAACAAGAAAAGGAAATATAAGTATACTAATTGCAAAGGAAGAAATAATACTTTGTTCACAGATGACATGAATGCTATGTATATTAAAAAAAAAAAAACACTCCTGAAACTAACAATTATAGCAAGTGATTGTACCCAGCCTTGAAGGACACAAGGTTAATAAAGTGAGTTGTTTTACTATATACCAGCAATGAACAAGAAGTATTTAAAATTAAAAACATAATACCATTTACATTAGCATTCTCCAAAAATTAAATACTTAGGTACATCGAACAAAATATGTACAAGATCTATATGACGGAAAATACTAAATTCTGATGAGGGAAATAAAAGAAGCTATAAATAAATGAAGAGATATTCCATGCTAATGGATAGGAAGACTCAATGTTATCAAAATGTTAGTTCTTTCCAACTTAATCTATAGACTCAATGCAATCCCAACCAAAATCTTAGCAATTTACTTTGTGGATATTCACAAAATGATTCTAAAATTTATATGGAGAGTCAAAACACACAGACTAGCCAATACAGTATGCAAGGAGAAGTGGAGAACTGACACTATCGGACTTCAAGATTTACATTAAAGCTATAATCATCAAGACCATGTGATATTAGTGAAAGAATAGATAAATAGAAATGAAACAGAATAGAGAGCCCACAAATAGACCAACATAAATATAATCAACTTATCTTTGACAAAGTGGCAAAGGCAATGTAATGAAGAAAAGACAGGCTTTTCAACAAATGGTGCTGAACAAATGAACATTCACATGCAAAAATAATCCAGACACCCTTTGGGAAAACTAACACAATAAATCTTATATTCTTCAAGAAAATTAACACAAACTGGATGACAGAGTTAAATGTAGAATATAAAACTCTAAAACTCTTAGAGATAATATAAGAGAAAAATCTAGATAACCTTGTTTTTGTCAATGACTGTTTAGATACAACATCAAAGGAATTATCCATGAAAGAAATAATTGATAAGCTGGACTTTATTAAACTTAAAAATGTCTGCTCTGTGAAACACACTATCTAGGGCATAAAAAGACAAGTCATATACTGACAGAAAATATTTGCAAAAGACATCTGATAAATCAACTGCTGTCAAAATTTACAAAGAACTCTTAATACTCAACAATAAGGAAATTAGCAACCTGATGAAAAACTAGAACAAAGACCTTAACAGGAACCTCACTGAAGAAGATATACAGATGACAAGCATATGAAATGATATCCCACATCATATGCATTTCCATGGTGAAGAAAATGCAAATTAAAACAAAAATGAGATATCACCACACATCTATTGGAATGGTCAAAATCCAGAACACTGACAATACCAAATGCTGGCAAAGATATGGAGCAATAGGAATGCTCCTTCATTGCCGGTGAGGATGCAAAATAGTGCAGCCACTTTGGAAGACAATTTGGCTGCTTCTTACAAGACTAAACATACTCGTACCATATAATCCAGCACTAACACTTCTTGATATTTACCTAAATGAGTTGAAAACTCTTGTCCACAAAGAAACCTGCACAAGGTTGTTTACAGCAGCGTTATCAATAACTGCCAAAACTTAAAAGCAATGAAGATGTCTTTCAGTAGGTGAATGAATACATAAACTTTCCATCCAGATAATAAACTATTATTCAGCACTAAAAAGAAATGAGCTTTCAAGCCATAAAAAAACTTCAGGGAGCTGGGTGCGGTGGCTCACACCTGTGATCCCAGTGTTTTGGGAGGCTGAAGTGGGTGGATCACGAGGTCAGGAGATTGAGACCATCCTGGCCAACATGGTGAAACCTCGTCTCTACTAAAATTACAAAAATTAGCTGGGCATTGTAGCACATGCCTGTAATCCTGGCTACTCAGGAGGCTGAGGCAGGACAATTGCTTCAACCAGGGAGTCAGAGGTTGCAGTGAGCCGAGATCACGCCACTGCACTCCAGCCTACCAGCAGAGTGAGACATATTACTAAGTGAAAAAGGCCAGTCTGAAAAGGCTACATATTGTATGCTTTTACAACTATATGACATTCTAGAAAATGCAAAACTAAAAAGATCAGTGGTTTCCAGGGGTAGAAGAGTGGAGAAATAAATAGGTGGAGCACAGAAAATTCTCAGGGCAGTGAAAATCCTCTATATGAGAATATAATGGTGGATATATGTCATTATAAATTGGTCCAAACCTATAGAATGTACAACACCAAGAGTGAATTCTAATGTAAACAATAAACTTTAGGTGATAATGATGTGTCAACATATATTCATCAATTATAACAAATGTACTACTCTGGTGGGGGATGTCGATAATGGGAGAAGCTATGTATATATGGGAACAGGGAGATTATGAGATATCTCTTTACTTTCCCCTCAGTTTTGGTATAAACCTAATACTGCTCTTAAAAAATAAAGACTTTTTAAAAAATTAATCAATATAGTCCATCATATTAATAGGCTAAAGAAGAAAAGTCACAAGACCATATCAACTGATGCAGGAAAAGCACTTGACAAAATTCAATACCCATTCATAATCAAAAAAAGCTCTCAGAAAACTTCCGTAACTTGATAGAAAGCATCTACAAAAACAAAACAAAACAGATAATTAATATTATACCCAATGATAAAAGTCTGAATGCCTTCTCCCTAAGACTGGAGAAAAGGCAAGAGATGTTGCTCTCCCCATTCTTATTCAATATAGTGCTCAAAATTCTAGCCAATGTAATAAAGCAAGAAAAGAAAATTGAAAGGCATATGAAGAGAAAGGAAGAAATAAAACTGCCCCATTGGCAAATGACATTATTGTATACATAGAAAATCCCAAAGAATCTTCTAAAAAAACCATCTTAGAGCTAATAAGACAGTTTAGCAAATTCACAGTATATGAAGTAAACATACAAAAAGTAATTATGTGTTTACATACTAGCAATAAGCAAATGAATACTAAAATTAAAAATATAAGGACTTAGAAAATGAGATATTTAGGTGTAAATCTAAAAAAACACATACAGAGCTAGGATGCTGAAAACTACACAACACTGATGGAAAAAATCAAAGATCTAAATAAATCAAGACACAAACCATGTTCATGGATCGCAAGACTTGACATAACAAAGACGTCAATTCTTCCCAAACTAATATATAGATGTAATACAATTCCTACTAAAATCCCACCAAGATTTTGTAGACAAGATTATTATAAACTTTAAGGATAGAGAAACTAAAATTACTAAAACAATTTTGAAAAAGTAGACTAAAATGGGAGGAATCAGTCTACCTGATTTCATGACTAATTATATAGCTACAGTTATGAAGACTGTGTGCTATTGATGGAACAAAATCTAAAACTCAGATATAGACTCACAAAAATACATCAGCTAATTTTTTACAAAAGTGCAAAAGCAACTTAATGAAACAAAAACAGCATTTCAACAAATGGTGCTGGAACAATCAGACATCCATAGCCAAACAACAAAGCAAAAAAGGAAGGAAGAGAGAAAACGAGGGAGGATGGGAGGGAGGAGAACCTCTAAGTCTCATACCTCATACAAAAATTAACTCAAAATGGATTATGGACTTAAATGTAAAATATAAATATGAGGTGGTGGCACCATGAGAGAAATGGGTATAGCTATAAAAGGATAACAGAGGGATTCTTGTGATGGAAAAGTGTGTCATCTTGACAACATCACTGTTAAAATCCTGGCTGTGATACTGTACAGTAATTTTGCGAGATGTTGCCATCAGAGGAAACTGGGTAGAGGGTACATACTAATACCTCTCTGAATTAGTTCTTACAACTGTTATGAATCTACAACTATTTCAAAATAAAAAGTTTAACATAAAAATACTAAGAAATATCTCTCTCAAAAGTTTAACACATATTTGAGTTTAAAACAAGAACGGAAATCTCAATTCACCCAAAGAGAAAGGGAAACTTAAGGCCAGAGAGTGGATGGAAGTTAAAGCTGGATGGCCCTTGAGAGATCCATGACTAGCTATTCAGATTAAGAATTAGAATTTGATTTCCCAGCAGGGGCTGGAATTAGAGTTTTTGATAGAGTCAAGAACTGTATTCACTTTAATAAAGCCTGAGCTAAGAAATGCTATGAACAGGAATTAAATAATGTGCTGTAAACAGAAATTAAAATTATTAGTTTAATGACCCAGGTACACAGTCCAGAGGGTAAGTACTTGGCAGAATTAGAATGCCCCATGAAAAATCAGAACCTCAATCCTGTCTTATGCATGAGGGTAGATATCTTGCACTACCCTTCCAGTGCAGAAATCTAAACTGAAATACTAACAACAAATTCACTTGGAACCAATCCTGTAGTGCTCCTGGCAACAGCAAAACCAAAACCACCCCCACTGCGATACTCATTCCTGAGGATAAACTCAGAGTCTAACTGGTTAAAGAACACAGTTCCTCCATCAAAAAGCTGAGAATGGAAGAGATCAACTAAACTGTTCAAAGAAACAAATTCCACATGCCAAAGCTGTGAAAATGTTGACGGGGGAAGGGTAGTGAAAATGGTGGAGATGACAGAGAAGAGCTGCTGAGCCGAGACACAGGCTGACTCAGTCTGGACAAGGGCTGGAGCCACGCTACAGTATATTAAATGGAGGAAGGAGGTTGTCCCACAGCTTCCCATAGGTAGCTTTTCTAGGGTCCTCAGTTTGAAATCATCTGAGTCTGCTCCAGAGGAGACTAAATGAGTCTCAAATCATAGACAACTCCAAGAGAACACAGCCTCCAACATCTCATTCAGATGACCACATCTAAAACAAAGAAAGCCAGGCTTGCACCCCAGGAATGACAAGCAGATGCCTTGGTCCACATGAAAGTGTATCCTTCCTAAGAAGGACTTCCAAAATGCTACTTCTGCCCCTAGAAGTGGAGAAGGTCTTAGAGCCAGCAGATCCTAGGCCTGCCATCCTGTGAATTTGAATGTAGGGCCATACTTGGGTAAAGAGAGAACAACTACACTGGATGTCATACCCTAGACATGTGATCAGAAGTCAGGCACAAGTCCAACCACTATTCTTTTGACTAACACCACTCTAGGTGGACACTGGCAAATTTGGCACACAAGCAAATGAACTTGAATCCAGTCAAGTAGTGCACACACAGAAAAGAAAGAAACTCATTTGGCCTTGGGTGCCTTTTTTTATAACCATCCATTAAACATCCAATTATGTGTAAAAGGTTCCAAAATAATCCTCCCAGTAGAATGTTTCTTCTGGGAAAATCCTTCACTGATCTGGATGTGAAAATTTCCCATCATCTTAACTAACACTTTGTGCTTCTGAACTTTGTATGAATCTGAAATCTGAATCTGAAAATGCCTACATGGTAGTACTCCTGCTCCTTGGGGACATTTGAAATTGAAAGGGTCCTAGTATTCTATTCCCAAGCCTGAGATAACGCTAAACAATATGCAATTTCCCTTAGAAAGCACAAGATGAAAATAGGGAGCAATTTACAGCAGTGGTTGTACCCCTGCTTGCTCATTAGAATCACCTGGGGAGATCTGGTACTTTAGAGTAATATTGGCCAATACCACCCGTTAACACCCACTCATGCTAATCCAGTGCTTGGCAACACTGACTGCATTTTAGAATCTCCTGGGGAGCTTTGAAAAAATGCTGATGCCTGGACTCTACTCTCAGACCAATTAAATCAAAACATCTAGGCTGTAGGGTTGGGGCATGGGTCCATTTTTAACCTGGCCAGCTAGTCTTAATGCTGAGCCAGGCTTAAGAACGACTACTCTAGTCCAGGGCTTCTCCAACTTCAGTGGGCATCAGAATCTCCTGGAGAGCTAATTAAAACAAAGGTTTCAGACAAGCAAATCTATAGAGACCAAATGTAGATTAGTGGTTCCCTAGGAGTGGAGGAATGGGGGAATGGGTAAGTGACCGCTAAGGGATATAGGTTTCTTTGTGGGCTAATGAAAATATTCTAAAATTTATGGTGATGGTTGCACAACTCTGAACACATTTAAAGCCATTTAGCTGTAAACTTTAAGTGGCTTAACTGTATATATGTGAATTATATCTCAATAAAGCAGCTAAACACACACAGAGACATTTTTGCCCATTTCCCCGAGATCCTAACGCACTAGGTCTGAAGTGGAACCCATGGGTTTGTCTTTGTAATGAGCTCCCATTCAATGTTATGTTGATTCTGCCGGTCCACAGACCATACTGCTCCATCCCACGGAAAGGTGCTCATGTTTAATGAGCAGGATAATGTTTCATCATCAGGGGCTCTTTCTTCAGTTCTGGCCATAGAGGATCAGGTGCCATGATGCTTCCAGGGTTGTCTCACAGGAATGAGAGCCAGGATTGCAAATGGGAGATGTGATGTGAGTCCAGAGCAAGCCTAGAGGATGACAGCCATGGAGCTGGGAAATGTTCTGCAGCTCAGTGAAACCCCCGATGAGGCTCAGAGAGAAGAGGAAAAGAAAAATAGAAAACCATTCACCATTCTTGATTTTCTGCTACGATCTAATTAGGGGGAAATGATAAATACCAATATGAAAATCCAAATTTACAGAAAGAGGCAAAGCAAGACTTTCCATTTATTGTACAAAGCAATTCATCCCCAGAGGTCCTCTGGAAAACTTAAACCACTGGATAATGTTTTACTGAATTTTCTCACAGTATTCTAGCAAAGCCAAACTCCAGAGATACAAGATAAACAGAGCCCTAAATTACAAAGTACAGAAATTCTTAGCAAAATGGCAGTAACAATGGGAGGATTTGAAACAAGTGCCTTTTGTAGGAATTCCAATGCCACTAGAAGTTTTGCTTAGCAAACCAGCCCTGGCATAGGGACCAAGGCCAAAAACATGGACGCCTCCATAACCACCTTCGGGACTCGGATTCATTCCCCTGCAGTCACTCAGTCCCTAAACACACACCTCAAAAAATCTCAACAGAATTCCTGAGCATTGTTTGCCCTGCAGTTACTGGTGGGGCCGTCACTGTGGCTGCATTTTGAGATCTAGCGTATAATGGTAGAAAGACTTGAACCCAAAGTAACTTGCACAGTGAATTTATTCAATATCTCCAAACTGCCTCATCTGCTAAAACGAGGCAAAGTGGACAACGTACATAAACCACATAGTAAACCACATATTCCAGTGCCTGGCATATTTGAATAATAAAATATAATAGCAGCCAATATTCATTGAGTGTTTATTATTTATTAAATGCTTTTCACAATTAAAACTGTCAGCAAACTTTTTCTGAAAGACCAGACAGCAAATATTGTGTCTTCAGCCATACAGTGGCTGAAGTACTACCCCAACTACTCAGCTCTGTTGTTGCAGTTTGAAAACAGCCATAGACAATCTGTAAACACACTGCATATCTGCCTTTCAATAAAACTTTATTTATAAAAACAAGAGGCAGGCCAGATTTGGCCTATGGTTCATAGTTTGCCAAACCTTGCTCCATGAGGCAGGTGACACTATTATCTCCATTTTACAGATGAGAAAACAGAGGCACAAAGGGATCAACTGACTGCCTGAGGTTCCCTCATGAAGTCTGAGTATGAAGCACACAGAGTCAACTATTACATCACAGCAGCTTCTATCACCATCATTATTCACAAATTCTCTCTCAGTCCAAATCTAGGTTCTGCTCATTCAAAATATGCCGTCCAGCCAGTCAGTTGCCTCAGAGCTGCCTCAGAGGCTGAAAACCAAACTCAAATCCTCCCTCGTCTTCCCCCTCCAACCCCACCCTGATGTTGCTGGCTGGAGTTCTGTCTGCCTCCTCTGAACCCTCAGGGAACTTACTCTTTGTATCTCTCAAGTCGATCTCTTTTATTTATTAAATACTTTCTCGCCAACCCCTTTGGAGGCCAGGATCATCACAACACAGGGGCTCAACTCCCATATGTCAGTGCATCTGTGAACCTGTTGGTAGTAGTCTACTAGCTGAGACTCTAGGGGCCGGGGCAAGGGAAGGAGATGCCAGAGCCCGCACTCACCAGTCCATGGCAGGCACTGAGGGCTGCTGTCCCAACTCTGGTGCCCTGCTGTAGAACCGTGCCACTGAGATGGCAGAGGGGGGCAGAGGAAGCCATCATCTTAACGCGGGAGAGGTTCCCATATCTCTTCTCCATGATGTAGCTATTGGAAAGAAATCCTTGATTGACCGTCAAGTTAAAAAACAGGTCCTTCTCCTCGTGAGAAATTCTGTAGTAGACCCAGTCCTCTGAGCCATCCAAATCTCTCTTCCTCCTGCTGCTTGTGATGGGATAGTGCAAGCCATATGACAAAAAATGCCCACTGGCATCTACTCGGACTGGACCCACCACGTGGTATTCTGGCAGGCCCTTGATAAAATGCTCTGAAAGAGAAAGAGAAATGGAAGAATAGTGAGAGAGATCAGTAGGAAGGCAAAGCCACTTTCGTTTGGAACTTGGATGCTAGCTTTTTTTTTTGAAATGGAGTTTTGCTCTTGTTGCCCAGGCCGGAGTGCAATGGCATGATCTGGGCTCACCGCAACCTCCTCCTCATGGGTTCAAGCAATTCTCCTGCCTCAGCCTCCTGAGTAGCTGGGATTATAGGCATGTGCCACAATGCCTGGCTAATTTTGTATTTTTTTTAGTAGAGACAGGGTTTCTCCATGTTGGTCAGGTTGGTCTCGAACTCCCGACCTCAGATGATCCACCTGCCTCGCCCTTCCAAAGTGCTAGGATTACAGGTGTGAGCTACCGTGCCCAGCCGCTAGCTTTTTAATTACAAAATCCCACTGTTGACTTGAAGTTTAGAGATCCTTTCCATCACACAAATACTGTTAACATTAAATTCCCAGAACAACTCAAATTTACCTAGTGCCTCCTCCTCAGTGACATGGTATCAGGTGTTTTACCAGAGATACATTAAGATGGGAATTAATCCGTGAGGGGTACTGTTAGAAAAGGGGCAAGATCTGAATGAGGAACAGGAATCTTTCAAGTCTAGAGTTCAGTAAGACAAATCACAGAGCTTCACTGTGGATTATAAGGTGCTTCAACACATCAAGAACTTCCTGTTAAAGTCAGATTAGAGGGAAAAAAAAAACACAAAATCATGGAGAACTCATCACATGCACGCTGACAAACCTCACACCAATTACAGCATAAGAGTGTTCCATAATGTAGCATACAGTGCATAGAAGAAGATGGGTTTTAAAAAAATGTTTGCCAAATGCATATGGTAAGGAGATATATCAGGATCTGAGGCATTGGCTCAAAACATAAAAATTGCCACTTTAAAAATGCAAGACTGGAACCCTTGATCCTTCCCCACACAAGAACACATACACATTTTGACCTACTCAAATTTGCCTCCCTACCACTACCTCCTTATTTTGATGTTTGAGAATAACAAAGGATCTACCTAGGAGGGAATTTATCATCACTCTGGATTACACTTCTTCTTCTGTTTTGTTTTGTTTTGTATTGTTTTTTGAGACGGAGTTTTGCACTTGTTGCCCAGGCTGGAGTGCAATGGCATGATCTCGACTCACCGCAACCTCCACCTCCCAGGTTCAGGCGATTCTCCCACCTCAGCCTCCTGAGTAGCTGGGATTACAGGCATGCACCACCATGCCCAGCTAATTTTGTATTTTTTGTAGAGATGGGGTTTCTCTATGTTGGTCAGGCTGGTCTTGAACTCCTGACTTCAGGTGATCCACGCACCTTGGCCTCCCAAAACTATTAACCATTTAGTAAGATAAACTAATATTTTGAAACAAAACAAAACAAACAAACAAACAAAACCTACTTGTCACCTCTCAGTTGTAGTTTTACACTTTGGATCTTGCTTTACTTTGCTCGTGTAACTTCCCCAACTAGAATGTCTTTTGCATTCTATCAAAATCCTGTTTAAGCATTCAAGTCTCAACTCAAATCCTTCCTCTTTATTCTCCTAGTGTCCCTGGCTAAATTTCTCTCTCCTTTCCCTGAACCCTCATGCCCTTACTTTCTGTACCTCCCAGAATGGCTTTATTTTATATTGCCTTTTATTATATGATTTATCCCCAAATCTGCCAGAATCTTGTACATCACAGGTGCTCAGTTCTTATATGTTGATGTATCAGTAAACACTATTGTAGCTGGTTAATTAAAATAACTGGACTTGATGGGCTACAATTATAAAAGAGCTTTTTTTTTTTTCCAGGCAACTACCTCCAAACCCTTTGGGGAATCATTCTTCTCTGCCTTGGATGAAATATGGGGCAGAACAGAGTTTTCACTCTCAGTTTTCACTCTCTCTCATACCAACAAATGGTCTCCATTTTTAGGTGTAAAAAGCCTGGACCCATTACTTCCTACTGCAGCAGCTAGGCACAACAGACCACATGGCAACATGGGCAAATCTTCACAGCAATGGTCCATGAAAAACAAGAAATCAAACAAGCTAATGCAGAGCTATTTACATTCATGGAAAATACACACACACTAAAATAATAATACAAAGTTTTCCAGAACACACTGGAACAAGAAATACATACGGAACCCATTAAAATGGTTTTCCACGGGGAAGAATTGGAGCAGGGAGTGGGAACAAAAATGCATAAATATATATAACAAAAAAAGCTTTTTTGTAAATTCATGATACTAGTGTGCCATGAACTGAGGTGTATAACTGACTCAGTCCTCTCTCCTGCCCGCTCACTCCCTAAGAAATGTCTGCTCCAATCTAGTATTGGAGGACCTTCCAAGACCAGACCTACCAAAGAGAGAAACTGTGGTTGGGTGAGGCGGAGGCAGTCAGCTCCCATAGTATTTCCGTCTGGCTGCTCTTCTCCTCTGCTACTCACAGTAATGCCTCTGGCTCCTCCAGGGCTCAAACAGCAAAGGGAGTTAGGGGCAGAAAATATCTTATTCAGCTGGGTATAGCAACGGTGTCATCTAGCAATGGTGCCCTGTATGTAGTCAGTGTCCACATGCTGACTGGCGCCTTCTATTAAGAGAAGCTCTGTGTCCACTGGGAAACCTCTGCTCCTTTCAGGTCCCTCAATGTGGACAATTCCTCCTCCAACTGGCTGCCCACTGCCTTCCCATCTTCTACCCCTTTACTGAAACCACATCACCCCTGCATGGCATCCTCTTTGGCATCTTTTCAAGATGATCCACATCTCGTTGCCTTCCATGAGGTCCAAATCTGGCTCACAAGAAGCAACCATGATCCCTGACATCCCCTTCACCCCCATCCCATGTCATGAAAATCAGGCCACTCCTGGCCGTGCTTTTGGTCAGCTCTGTCACCAAATGTCATTCCAGGCAGTTTTTTGCCTATCAGTATTTTAAGGCTAAAATGCTAGTGGCCATGCTCCCCAAGCCCGTAGCAAACCCTCAAGATCTCTAGCTGTCCCTTCACTTGCCTTGAGTTGGGCACAGTAGGAGGAATGAATGGCCTGGCACTCTCATTTCTCCTAAAGGAATTCTCTCTCTGAAGTCTCTCCACTGGCCTTTAAGCCTCTCCTCACGTGCATACTAGGAGAGTGAAGGAATTAGAATCACACCATCACCCTACAAGTCCCACACATATGGTCTGAAATTTCTCTTTAAGTGTATGTGGAAAATTAATCTTCTTTTTTTTCTTCTCAGACTTAAGGTCTTGGCAGAAACTGAGACAAAAGAAAGAGTCCCATTTGAATACCCTGTTACACATGCAAGTCTCTGCATCTCCATCAAAACAGAAAAATAAGCATCTTTTCTAGCATATTATTTTTTCAAAAAGCCAGACTGACTGATTTAAGGGCAGCACAAACGAAAAGCAATCATATTTTAAAACTTGAATTCTGAATAAAATGTTATACTCTTCCAAGTCAAATGAGCTATAACCTATTGAAAAACTCTGAAAAGAGTTGAAAATATCTTATTTGTTATACTTAGAAAGCAACTGTAATAAAATTTAGGTTGTCATGAAACAGAAACCAACAACTGTGATTCTAAATCAATCTTGTGTTATTAAAAAATTACTCTAAATTTTTGTGTGAGTTGATATATCAAAATAATTGTGGCAATTTTGCAGAAATATGGAAACAATAGGATATAATAAAAGGGCAATAAATGTATAATTGCATCTCTACTATAATTGCAACTGTGAGATATATTAATATATATGCATATGAACAAAGCCTTTGAAATAATGGGTAAGAGTACATATTTTTATGACGATGAGATTTGGGGTGTGGTTTTTCCTTTTAAAATTTGTAGTTCTTCCGGGAGGCGGAGTTTGCAGTGCGCCGAGATGGCGCCACTGCACTCCAGCCTAGGCGACAGAGTAAGACTCCATCTCAAAATAAAAAAAATAAAAATAAATAAAAATAAAAAAAAAATAAACTGTAGTTCCTGTGTTGCTTTTCCCAATTAAAAATAAATAGGTGAGAAGGACTGAATGGGAGAGTGCTGTGCTGGCTTATGACAGAACTATATAGAATATCCAGTAGACAAAATAAGTAAGGCATGCCAGTGCCCCATGACACAAGGCAGTCTGACACTGATCACTCCCGATGCCCTGCTGACTGTGCCCATTACAGCTGGCTGCATCCTGAGGGAAGAATTCACCTTGGAAGAGGCATCCCTTGACTGAGACTGCTGGAGATGGGGAGGGGGCAGCTAGAGTAGAGCTTGAGGTCTTCTCAGGCAATAGGAAAGCAAAATGAGTTTGGAGTGACAGATCCACAGGAGTGTTAGCAGGAGGCAAGGATGTGAGAAAAAGCAGTCCAGGGTAGAGGTAGCCTTAAATGGCAGGCTTGATATTCTGCCATCCAGGCCATCCAGTAGAGAAGCAATAATCCCAGATCTGAGTTAGAAGAACTGAAACGGGAAGAATGTGGAAGAAGCAAACTTAATCTAGGAGTTATCTCAATTTATCCAGAAAACAACATTTTTTCTCATAAATTTTCTGACTTAAAATATCCCTTATAGAAACTGCCTCTGAAGATACATCTCACAGATTTAAATACGATTTTTGAAAGTATAAAGTGAAAGACTAAAGTTTGCCTATGCCCTAGCACCTATTGCCCAATAAATAAAAGAGCAAACAAATTTATAAATTTTGACCCAGTTGCTTTTGATCTAATGAATTTTTAGGAGAGCCAATTTAAGCTGGCTGTAGAATAATATGATAATAATTATAGTAAGTGTTTCATGAGCACTTGCTATGAGCCAGGTACCATAAGTCTTTCCTCCTTTAATACTCACAACAACCCTGTGATAGAGGTTCAGTTGTTATCCCCATTTCATAGAGAAAGAAACTGAATGTAGGAAGTCACTATGCCACGTTATATCACATTACTTGGATTGAAATGCTGTGCCTCCTATCTCAAAACCATGCTCTAGCCACCACACTTCATTAGTAAATAAACAAAAGCAGCTGCTCTTGGCAAAGAATATAGCAGGGTTAGAGGTAATAACACTGCTCCTAGGGACGGTGATCTGACTGGACAAGAAGCACTTCACCTCTTTACACCTCAATTTGCTTAGCAATCAGTGGACTTAGTAATTGCCTCTTTGTTGGGCAAAGTGATGGGGGATAAGATCAGTTTTCCCTCCTGATCTAATTGCATAGCAGGCAGCTAAGCCATGGCAGCCCATAGGTGTGGATGGAAATCAGGGGTCACTTACAAAGTGTGGTTTGTGTTGGTGACCCAAGCTCAGCTACCTCAACTATACAATGGGCATAATAATAATAGCATCTACCTCCTAAGCTGGGAGTGAGGCTCCAATGTATTAATATATTTAATAGATTTAAAATTGTGCTTGACAAATAACTAAACATTTGCTAATGTTTAGTTATTTCATTAGCTATTCGTTAGCTAAACATTAGCACTGTTGGTTTTAAAGGTAGAAACTTGGCTACCAGGGATCACTGTGGACATAAACATGTGTAACCTCCAAGCGGAGACAGGAGAGAAGCCCACACTTACCTTAGCCTCCTCTCCGTAAGCTAAGATTAGTTTGGCAGATTTGTTAGCTATAATCTTGGCCAATGAAAGCAGAACTCAGATGAGATATGACAGGGATGGAGAAATAGGTGTCAAGAAATAATAATAGCTCCTAATTTTTATCATTTCTATGGTCAAGTACTACATTAAGAGTATGCCGGCTTGGTCTTATCTAATCCTCACAGTTCTCTGAGTAAGCATTATTAACTGTATCTCTCATCTGGGGCTCTACTTCCATCTCTGTAAAGTGACAACAATGAGGGATGAGGATTTGTTTCTGGGCAATCTGATCTCAGAGCACACAGTCCTAAGCTCTGCCCTCGCTGCATGCATCTCCAGGGCCTGTTACCCAGCACAGATGTCAAGGCGGGTGGTCAATATGGTGTGGGGTTGGGAGGGCCAGAGGCTGAGATACATGAAAATTACATCAAGTCTATACAAGCGTTTGTAGAAATATTATAAGCTCTGAATACTTTGATTTGCCCTGTTTAAAATTATATTTAAAGACTCAGTCCACAAGTTTCAATGGTACTTCATGAGAAACTCAAGTAAAGGCTGTTGGCAGAAGCGCTTTTGAAAATACAAAACAAGGCATCTTTTACCCTCAGCTTAGAAAGGACAGAGGTAAGAGAATATTTACCTAGTAGTTTTATACAGTTTAGGCTAAATCTATAGTAGTTATTCATTTTTTCTGTTTTTTGAGACAGAGTCCTGCTCTGTTGCCCAGGCTGGCACGATCTTGGCGGCCCACTGCAACCTCCGCCTCCAGGGTTAAAGAGATTTTCCTGCCTCAGCCTCTTGAGTAGTTGGGACTACAGGCGTGCACCAGCACACCTGGCTGATTTTTGTATTTTTAGTAAAGATGGGGTTTCACTGTGTTGGCCAGGCTGGTCTCGAATTCCTGACCTCAGGTTATCCACCCGCCTCGGCCTCCCAAAGTACTGGGATTACAGGCATAAGCCACTGTGCCAGCCCATTCTTTCTTCTTTTTAATGGAACGCTTCACAGATTTGCATGTCATCCTTGAGCAGGGGCCATGCTAATCTTCTCTGTATCGGTCCAGTGTTAGTATATGTGCTTCCAAAGCGAGCATTATCTGTACTTATTCTTCATATTTATTTCTATCTTAGAATTGAATTTCTCAGATCCCTTTCTAAAAAAAAAAAAAGATTATGAAATTCCTGTAATAGAGGTTTATTTTCATAATTATCTTCCATGTACGATAACTGTAACCTCGCAATGCTATTTTTATTATAGAAATTTACACATGTTGGAATGCTGTGAAGAACTGTGTTGGTCGCCTCAAAATTGTAAAGTATGCCACAGAAGGTTGGATTTGCTCATAAACTTTATGAAAACTAATGTGCTAACTATATAGATTATTATAATCAACACAAAATATCAAATCTGTGAACTCTCTTCTTACATTAATAGCTAAAATCCTTTCCTCCTTGCAGAATTTTTTTAATAGAATACATAAATAATTAAAACTTTTATCTGAAAACACTGCAACGTTCCCTCTGTTTCTTGCACAAGCCTGGAGTTCATCTCTAATATGGAATAAAGTGCCTGTCCTGTTGATTTCACAGAGATGTCAGGAGCAAAAGAGGTTATGGAACAGACTGGCGCTTTGTAAATAGCATGGGGTAAACAAACCTAAGGGGATAAGATTGGCTGTAGAAGACAGGCAGTATGTTGTGTGCAAGATTAATATTTCCCGTTGTTCTGATACTTGGTTGTGAACCAAGAAATCCTGTGTAAGTCACAGCACATTCCTATATCACAACTGAGCAATGTGGAAAGAATACTGGGCAGTTAGTCAAATAGCCTGTTTCTATGTTTCTAGTCCCAGAAAGGACTGGATTTATCTCCATACTCCTTCCAACGACTAAAATCCTGACTTAGCCCAACTCTTAGAACTAGAAGGAACCTAAAAGGTTATGTAGTGCCTGAATCTGTCTCCAACCGTGGAACCCTGTGCAATTCCCTTTACCCTCCTGGTGAAGGGGCATTTATTAGGTGCTCGATCATATATGTTGACTAACTGATGCCCTAGACCACCCATTCCTTATCCATAAAAGTAAAAATGGGGGCCAGGCATGGTGGTTCATTCCTGTAATCGCAGTATTTGGGGAGGCTGAAGTGGGAGAATTGCTTAAGGCCAGGAGTTCAAGATCAGTCTGGACAACATAGCTCGACCTCATCTCTATTAAAAAAAAAAATTAAATATTTCAAAAATAAGAATGGGTGAGATGATCTCTGAAGTAATTTGCAAGTTTAAACGTTCAGGATTTGAATGCATTCAAAAATGCTACCAAAGTGGAAATGGAAGTCTAAGGAGATTGGTTATTTGTGAGGCTGTAGGTAGGTCATTTGGAGGGAAAAACCCAGGCCATCCTAATCCCAGATAGCCTTAGAATTTCATTCTGTACTGGTTTGCCCTCATCCATCCCTTCCTCCCTCTTTCTGATTCTCCTTCTTAATTCTAAATGTAAGTCTGCTTAGAAATTTCTCCTTTGCACCAAATGTGGATTATTTGTAAATCCACTAGGGAATTGATTGTGGTTGATGCAATGCTTTTAAAAACTGAAATTATTGGCTGGGTACAGTAGCTCACACCTGTAATCCTAGCACTTTAAGAGGCCAAGGTGGGCAGATCACCTGAGGTCGGGAGTTGGAGACAGCCTGGCCAACATGGTGAAACCTCATCTGTACTAAAAATACAAAAATTAGCCGGGCATGGTGGCACACGTCTGTAATCCCAGCTACTCAGGTGGCTGAGGCAGGAGAATCACTTGAAAACAGGAGGCAGAGGTTGCAGTGAGCTGAGATCGCACCACTGCACTACAGCCTGAGAGACAGAGCAAGACTCAGTCTCAAAAAAAAAAAAAAAAGAAAAAAAACCTTAAATTATTTTTAAACCTAAATAAATATATACATCGCCAATAAGCTTGGAGCACTTTATAGGTTTTTTTGAACAGTGGATACTCTCAGCACATAGCTCTAGATAGAGGTGACTAGGGAAAATAATCATATCTCACTTTCCAGAGAGCAAAAACCATGGCCCAGTGGTGTCTGCTTCACACCAAGCTGAATTCCCTTACAAAGAAGATGTGGAGCAGAGCTGAAAACCAACCCCGGAGAATGTGTGTCTTTGAACGAAATCATCTCCAAATGCCCTGGGAAGTGCTTGCAGGCTTTGTTTGTGCTGCCCCAGAAGGGAGACTTTTCACAAAGGAACTGTTTTTCAAAGAACAACAAGCCCTGCTATTTTAAACTTGGGGGTGGGAGATCATATCTGGACCGTTTACACAAGTGAGTGCTGGCTGACTGACATCTAACCCCAGTGTTTGCTGGCTCCAGCTTTCCAAGTAAAGCAAAGAGAGGGACTTGCTTCTGATACGTCTTGAAGCCACAGCAGATGAGTTGTCCAGCAATATTTGAATTTTACAACATGGGCAGAAAACCCTGCTTAGAAATCCTAAACAAGGACAGGCTGGTGATGTTTATCCATCGAGTGGCCTTGGGAATTAAAGGGATGTTAGAAAGCCATGGAGGACACTTCCTGAGGCTTCAGCACAGTCAGCAAACACAGGACTTAGTGCATGCTAACCCAGTGCTCTATGTGCGTATGCATGCGTGTGTGTGCATATGCGTGTGTGTGTGTGTGTGTCCCTATTATTGCTACAGGACAGTGCTGCATGATTCTAAGAGTCAGACTATCTGGGCTCAAAACCCTGCTCTACATTAGCTGGCCTCATAAGCTCTCCAAGCTGCAGCATCCTCATCTGTACAGCAGGGACAGCAACACTGGTACCTGCACCCTGGAAGGCTATTGCCAGTGATCGGATGGGCTGACACAGAGTGCCAAGCGGGCCATTGCTGCTGCTAGGACTGTTTACCCCCAGAGGTACAATGAACCCCCCACCAAACATGAAAGTGCCTCTGACCCTTCCAAGTCCAATAAACTGCTGACTGTTAGGCTTAAAAGAATAAAAACAACAACAACAAATTGTCCACCAGAACGCTTCCAACGCTTTCTACAATAACATGAGTTCAGAAATTCATAAAGAGAAGCAGCCAGCTGTGGTCAATGAGACAGGACAGGAAAAAGTGAGCCCTTACGGAGGTATAGTTCCCCCAAAAGGACTATTCTTTTAAAAACACAACCCTAAATCTTTCCAGGAAACCAAAACACAGCCAAGCCTGCTCAGTAGGGGGGAAGAATCACATTTCCCCTTTCCCGACCAGAGGTTTAAAACTAACTAGAAACACTGCAATGACTGCCAGTAGCCAGTTAGCACTTAAAAAAAAATAATTTTCCATGTATAGACTCTGAAAACTAGAGGATCAAACCAGTATAGCATTCAAAGAGGAGACAAAAGAGAAAAAGTTACCAGCTACCTCTTGGGTCTTTCAAAGACCGCAGTGTCATCCCTGTAAAAGAGAGTGTGAGGTACTCACCTTTCTATAAGAATGAAGGACTCATCACCTTAAGCACTGAATTCTGAGAAAGCCTAGGCTCCTGAGCCCCCAGCCCAGATTTCCTTACAACGCAGCCAAATGCCTTTGCAGAGTTCAGTTCTGCCGGGTGGGGGAAGCGAAAGGGGAGCAACAAAGTTCCTGCATGTCTTACCACCACTGTTTTAAAAAGAAATAAAGAAGAGTCACTAACCTTGCCTCCAGTCCGGGAAGCGAACCGGGCCTGGCTGAGGCTGTCTCCCATAGCAAAGCGCCCCAAAGTTAAGGAGCTGAGCCACCACGGAAAGGTTTGCAAGCCAGCTCCTCCGGGCACATGGCATGATTCAGATGTTGGGGAGAAGAAAAGTCAAAAAAGTTTTAGCCCTCAGCTCCAGAAATCAAGTGCTCGCCTGTGGCCCAGCAGGAAGATGGAGGGGTGCATGGTCCAGGCGCCAGAAGGCAGCGACTGCAAAGCTGCCTGCGATCTCCCTGTGCTTTTTTAAGCAGAAAGGAGCTAGACACCTTTTTCCCCTCCCTCCTCCTGAAAGGGGAGTGATTCAGCTGACAGTGTCCGCCTTCGGCGGGGTGTGGAATGGGCCAGAACGGGATGGCGCAGCCCACCCCGGTCCCCACCCCTCCGCCTCCCGCTTGCCCCGCGGCCTCGCAGCCGGCTCGGTGCATCTTCCTCAGGGACTCCCACCCCCGCGCTCCTCCGGCCCCGCCCCGAACGCCGGGCCCAGCTGGCCGAGCAGGCCAAATAGGGGAGACCCGGGAGAGCCGCCCTGGGAGGCACTGGAGGAAGCTGTGAATAAGAGGCCCCCAGGCCAGCCCCCCAGCATGCTTAAATACAAGCTCAAAATGATGAGAACAGAGTTGAGGCAGAGCGGGGCCCCACTCCCTCCATCCTTCCGTTCTCAGCGCTGCCCCCTCCCCTGCTGTTCTCCTCCAAGTTTTTGAACTTTTCCCAACATCGCTCTGTCAAGACTCCTCACCCACTCGGGCCGCTCTGGGATTCTCTTCCACTGGAAAAACTAATAGGCGATTTTTCTCTTTGCCAAGTCACACAAAGGGAAATGGGCTGCGCTAATCTGCTAATGTGACCTCAGACAAGCCCCCTCATCTGTGCAATGAGGTGACTGCAGCAAATGCCTGTGGGCCCCTCTGAGTCTGCAGATCTCTGTGCGGCTCTTCTGCTTTTAGAACCCTATCTTTCCTAGCCCACCTCCATTCACTCAAAAGGAAACCAGGAATTAAGTCAGCCCAGGAAGGTGTTAAGGTATCTCCTCAGTTTCCCAGAACTGGCTACCCTGGAGGGGGCGTCCATTCATTCAGAGGCTCAAGCTTTTACATCGGTGAGAGAATGCCACAATCCAGGACGCTTGCCAGGCATCTTGAGAATTTACTGGGCTAATCCAGCCAAGATTTTTCACCTCTGAGCTGAAACAGGCCTCCTTACTCCATTCAGGAAGAATTCGGCCCCCAATATTGACTTTTCCCTGGCTGCCAGCCAACCACATGTGTTAATCAAGAGTTCTGGGATACCAGCTCACTCAACCTTGTATAGGGACGGAGCCTCCAAGGCAAACTCAGTGGCCCGAAAGCAAGGTGGTCCTCTCAGATGTGGAACACATGGGCACCAAGACTTTTAGAGGTATATGCTAGTTTCCTATTTTTGCTGTTACAAGTTACCATAAATTCAGTGGCTTGAAACAACTCAAATTTCTTATGTGACAGTTCTGATCTGAAACTGGTCTCACTGGGCTAAAAAATCAAGGAGTTAGCACAGCTGCATTCATTTCTGAAGACTCTAGGGGAGAATCTGTCGTCTTGCCTTTTCCAGCTTCTAGAGGCTGCCTGAATTCCTCAGCTCGTGGCCCTCTTCCCCCATCAAAGCTAGCAATGGTCCTTTGAGTCTTTCTCACATCACATCACTCTTCTTCCTCCCTTTTCCACTTATAAGGACCCTTGCGATTACATTAGACTCATCCTGGTTATCCAAGATACTCTCCTAATCAGCTGATTAGCAACCTTAATTCCATCTGCAACCTTAAATCCCCTTTGCATGCAACAGAACATGTTTTGTTGTCACAAGCAAGTAAAAGAACTACTCTGAGCCGTTTTTCTGTTACATAAACATTAGGCAGCAGGATCACAACTGGAGTTAAAAGACATTCATATAACACAGGCTTGATGACCTGCATTTGCAAGGGCATTGAAGAACAACTTTGGGCTAGAATTCTTTTTGTTTCTTTTCCTTTCTTCCTCTTCCCCTTCTTTGCTTCCCTTCACCCTTTCCTTGTTTCTCTCTCCTCCTTGTACTCTTCCTGTTACTCTTCTTCTTCCACCTTTTTTTCTCCTGCTGCTCCTTTTAATAGCAAGCAAGATCTTGTCCAAAGGGCAAGATCACTCCTAGCTCACAGGTCCTAGAGAAGAGATTTGTCTCTCAGGCAGAAACCTGAAGAACTCTGGAGAACTGCTGAGTTCCACCAATATCAGGGATGATGCACTAAACACTCTGGCTTCACAGTTTAGCCTCTTCAACTCTAATGGCATTTCCCTTATTCTTTCTCCCATCTACTCTCAAGACCGTAACCAAGAATATCTATTATCCATAAGTCAACCAAGACTGAAATATTAAAATTATAAAATCCCACCAACACTTTGTATTCTGCCAGCCCTTCCAAACCTTTATACCCAGTACCTTGGATCTTCAGCCTAGTAGGAACTTCTAGTCCCTTGATCTCCCCATCTTTGGTTTTCTAATAATCAGCATCTCTCTGGGCTCACCACCTTTTCTGCCCAGTCATACCCTTTGATCCACCTCCTTAAACCAGTACATTCAACATCTCATATCTTCCTCATCAAAATCTAACTCTGTTTTACCCTAGCTGCTGATTTTCTCTGCTCTCTCTTTCCAAGTGCTGTTGAAAAAACTCACATAATTGCATCTAATTGTGCAACTATCAATTCAGGTCTCCAACTTTAGCAAGTTCTCAACATGGCTTAGCACAAATATACATTCTGCTACTATTCTAACGTTCCTCCTACTCTTTCCAGAATTTACAAAATCTCTCCAAAGCTTGGAGTTACCTCAGCATAGAGAGACTTAATCCTCCTCAAATTTGCTTCTGCTTAATGAGAAAAGGTAACAAATCCCCTTGGTGACCAAGGTTGCTAGCAATAAAAAAGCCAACTACCTTTCCTGCCCACTGTAGATAGCAGAACTGTGAATCACTGCATAGTATCCAAACTACCTCTGAGCTTATACAAACATGCTGCCCTTGAGGAAACACTACAAAACCATGTAAGATTCCAGAGTTGAATGATAGCTAAGAATAGCAAGCATTTATTACACGCTGACTATACGCTTGGCTCTGTGCTAAAGACTGTATGGGCATTGCTTGACTTAAACTTCATAAAAAACTTATTATGTGGATACCATTAGTATCTTCATTTTATAGATGAGGAAACAGACACTGAAAGGTTAAGTAACTTGCCTAGGATTAAGTGGCTGTGAAAGTAAAACCAGGATGAAGCAGTAAAGTTCAGAGAAGTTAAGGGATGTAGCAAAACCACTAAGTCAATTCAAATATAGGTCTGTTTTATTTCAGGCCCCTAGTAATGTCCTCATCCACAAAGAGTGAAGAGGATTAGAATACTGACGTATAGACATCATCAGAATGCCTTGGGTGGTAGTTTAGCTCATTATAGTATTTTCCATGTAAAAATGCAATTTGTGACCCAAGATCTAAGATACCTCACAAAGAGCTCCCTCTGTGTCATTAGCAAATAAGGCATTAAAAATGTTCATACTTTCCTAATAAACTCTTAGGATCACAAGGGATGGCTGAAGTTCAAGGAAGATTAGCTTAATGCATCTTTCAGAGCTGTCATTAGCATTGGAAAGACAAAAAATAAATTGACAGTGGCCCAAAAAACCCTGAGTTGGCCCTAAGAATCACAAATGAATATGCCACAAAAAGAGACTTTACATCTGTTAATTCTGCCTAAACACCACAGCCATCATCTCCTAACAATAATCATTGTGTTGAACGTTACAGTTTTTAAGGTGTTTCTCCCAAGCAGGTCAAAGGGTAGAAGGGAGAAAAATCCTCATCTGACGTTTTCAAGTGTAGTTAGACCTTAACTCCACCTGAAACTCAAAAAGTAGTGACTTTGAATATCATATTTAAATATTGTTGCCACATGTATTATTTTCTTTTAAATCCTTCTGCAACCAGATCTCGCAAGAATTCTATAAGTTACTGAGACCACAAAAGTCTCTTTTTTATAACTCCACTTCCAACTTCGCTGTAAGTTTGAGATTGTTTCTAAATTTTATTAAACTATCAAATGTCTTAGTCTGTTCTCATTCTTTATAACAATTGAAAGCTTGGTAGAGATGCTGTAGAATTTTTTGGAAAGTAGGGAAGCCTTTAATGACACATTTATCTATTATATTCTGGAACTTAGCCAACTAAATGCCCATGTATGGTAGTTTTTGGTGCAACTAGGCAAAAGTGTCCAAGCTGACAGCTGTAGCTCTTACCATTATCATACTGGTCTTATGTTGGTCCTGAACCACATGGACACTATCCCTTTTCTTTCATTCAACCTTAAAGATTAAATCTGAGTTGAAGAATAGTGTGCCCATTTTTTCCCATGGAGAGGAAGAAATTAAGGATGAAATGTATCTGGGACAATTTCAGTACTACCCATTTAGCAAAAAGAAAACACTCTATTTATTCAACAAATATTATTGACTGTCTACTATGTCTAGGCACTGGGAATGGAGGAATGAATGAAATAGAGTCTCTTTTCTCATACATGCATGCATACACTCTAGTGTGAGCTTGTGGGAGGTAGATAGAAAATAAAGAAGTAAATATAGAATATGTGCTATAGTGATAAATGCAATGGATAACAATAAGCAGGCTAAGGAGAATGGAGTGATTGAGGGGAGTGGGTTACAATTTTATATGAGGGGGTCAAGAGTGGTCTCTCTAATAAGATGATATTAGCAGCAACCTGAAGCAAGTAAGAACCTGAGCAAAATAGATATCTAGGAGAAGAATATCCCAGGCTGAGAAAACAGTAATAGAAAAGACCTTCCATTGGGAATAAGTAGAAACATGCTTAGAGAGCCCAAGAAAAGCAAGGAGTTTGGCGTGGCTGGAGTGTGTGGGCAAGGGTAGAATGATGGTAGAAGTAGGGAGGTTGTGTATGTTCTTAGAGACCATAGTGAGAACTCTGAATTTTGCCCTGAGGAAGTTAAGAAGCACTGGAGATTCTGAATAGAGGAGTGACAAGAACTGACTTAGGAGTTAAAAGATCTCTTTGGGTGCTGGGTTGAGAATGACTGCAGAAAGGTAAAGGCAGATGCACAGAGAGCAGTTAGGAAGTTGTTGGATTAACCCAAGTAAGAGAAAATGGTGGATTAGATAAGGTGGTAGCAAAAGACAGGGAGAATTAATCAGATTCTGGATTTATTCTAGAGGTAGAACCAACAGGACTTTCTGATTATTTGGATGTGTGGCACAAGAGAAAGCAAGAAATCACACATGACTAAAAGGTTTAGCATTGCCAGTAATTAAGATGGGGAAGATGGGAGGTTTGAGACATGTTTAGATGTCTCTTAGATATCCAAATGGAAATGTCAAGTAGATTGTTGGATATACAAGACTGAGTTTCACATAGAAGTCCAGGTTGGAAGTATCCATTTGGAAGTCATAGTAGTTACACGGATGAGAGTACCTGTGAGTGAATTCAGTAGACAAGAAAGTAGACGTGGGGACTAAACTCTGAGGTACTGCAATATTTAGAATTATAGGAAATAAAGAGAAATCAGTAAAGACCAAGGAGTGAGCAATGAGATAAGAAGAGACCAAAGACAGCATGTTATCTTTGAAATCAAGTGAGAAAGGAGCCATTATTCAATAGCTCAAACTGGAGTAAGAGCTGGAAAGGAGTCCCGGCTCTTCCTACTAAGCTGCATGAAAGACAAAAATGGAAGAGTGACACCAAAGACTGAGTCTTATCAGTCAAGAAAAATAACTCCATATACCAATAAATGCAGTGTGATCAACGTCCTTGAAATCTGTCCAGATTAGAAATTCCCTCACGGAGAGTGTTGTCAGGAAGAGATGAGAGTACCAAGGAACGTCCACAGTCCTAGTTTACCCCATTCTTTATGTTCTCTTAACTCACTGAGTTCAACCAGAAGCCTAAGAGAGCCTGGAGTGTGCCTCTCCTACTCAGAGCGGGAGACCAGATGAGGGTCAGGGAGTCCTACTGTGATCTGAGAGGGCCACTGCCTCTATTTTTCACTGCTCTTTGGTATCCTCCTGGGATCACTGAGAGGAAGACATCAGCTGTGCCCTCAAGAAAGTTTGAAGTTAGTAAATGAGATTAGTTCAGGTAGCAGTAACAATATACAGTCACGCGTCACTTAATGGAGATGCTCTATGTAAAATGTGTCTGTAAGTTATTTTCATCACTGACAATGATGAAGTCACCTAACAACTTATAGAAACCTAGATGGTATAGTCTACTGCACACCTGGGATACATGATATGAACTATGACTCTTAGTCTACAAACCTATATAGCATGTTACTATACTGAATACTGTAAGCAATTGTAACACAATGGGAAGTATTTATGTATCCGAACATACCTAAGTATAGAAAAAGTACAGTTAAAATACAGTATAAAAGATAGAATGTGGCACACCGTTATAGAGTAGCTCCATTATAATCTAAGGAGACCAGTCATATATGCAGTCCATTGTTGACCAAGTTGTTATCAGTGAATAACTGTATCATACTAGTACCCAGTCTTTTTTTTTTTCAGCTTCATTGAAGTATAATTTAACATAGGATAAGCCGAACATATTTAAAGTGCATACTTTTATAAATATTGAGATGAATATAACTGTTAAATAATCATCACAGTAAATTTTGACATATATGTACCAGAAACTTTCTCCTGCCCCTTTGTAATCCCATTCTCCCATGTCTACTTGCAGCACCACCAACCACAGATAGCTACTGTTCTGTTGTCTGTTACTGTAGATGGGTTTGCATTTTCTACAATTTTATGTAGAGCCTACAGTATTGACTCACTTTTGTCTGCCTTCTTTAACTTGGCATACTCACTTGAGATCTGTGGATATTGTGTGCCAATACATTGGTCCTTTTTATTTCTGAGTTGAATTCTATTGTGTAGATATACCACAATGGGTCTATTCATTCACCTCCTCACTAAATATCTATTGACCATTAGAAAAATTATGGAGGGAAAACATGGTCAAGGACACCTAGCCTAGAAGCAAGCAGATGCATGCATACCACTATTCATGTTAAAGATCTTTCCCTGGAGTTGAGGAAGCAAGGACCCCAAGTGCTCCAACAACTGCATGTCGATGGACAGTACATATTTCTCCTCAAGATAAAATGATTTGGGGCCAGATGCAGTGACTCACATCTGTCATTCCAACACTTTGGGAGGCTGAAGCAGAAGGATCACTTAAGCCCAGGAGTTCAAGACAAGGCTAGGCAACACAGGGAGACCCCTTCTCTACCAAAAAAAAAAAAAATAGCTGGGCATGGTTGTGCATGCCCGTAGTCCCAACTACTCAGGAGGCTGAGGTGGGAGAATTTCTTGAGCCTGGGAGTTAGAGGCTGAAGTGAGCCATGATCGCACCACTACACTCTAGCCTGAGAAATAGAGCGAGAACTTTTCTCAGAAAAAAAAAAAAAAAAAAAAAAAAGGTGACTTTAAAAGATACACATTAACAAAAAATCAGCTTTGAAGTTAACCCTAGATTAAGATTAAAGATTTCCTATGGTTTTGTTAAGTCTCAATACAGCTTGACCACACTGCTAGAGAGAAGTGTAGGTTATCTCCACAGCCACAAGATGAGCATTTACAGCACTTTGATTCTTTGGAGCACAGAAATGCAGACTCTGTGCTCTCAGGCATTCCTGCCTCTGCTAATGCCTTTATCCATCTCTGCCATGCTCTAAAAATGATGCCCATCTTGCCAGGGGTGGGGCAGGGAGGGCTTTGTTACTTTATAGTCCCTCTGTGTGTTACAGATAACACTTGACATTCTGTGAGTTACTTGTTTTGCTCTCACCTGAAATCTGCACCAAGTCTCTTTGGAGGCCTCCAAGATCAAAGGGATGTACTGATTTAGCTACTATTTCCTAGAGTAAAGCAGTAGCCAGAATCAGATTAAGGTGTTGTGATTCAGCTTTTGAAGACAAGAGTGGTGATATAGCTCTGAATAGCCTGATGGAGTCTTTGAAAGCCAGTGTGAGAAAATCAGGTACACTGGTTATGTTGATTGAATACACAGGTTACTATGTAAGGCAGAGGGAAGTCTGTGAAGAGCTCACAAAAAGGAGTGATGCCACCAAGTAGCGAATTAGAAAGCAGGCAACTGAGCTGCATTTCATACAGTGAGATTCGAGTTCATTAGATGCTGATGATTGATTTTCTACTTGATTATAAATGGTAGGTACAGAGAATATGGTTTTTTTTTTCAGAGAATATGTTTTATTCATTTATGCATTTCCCTCAAAGATGAGCCTGGTGAATAAATACTTGATTAGAGTATGGGTGTGTGGGAGGATGAACTAGTGGGGAACATTCTGGGGAAGGATCTGGGCTTTGATGCCCACAGAAATGTCTCCCTATTAAAAAGAGTTGGTTTCCTCGCCGAACTCCCACCTGACCTGGGGAAACAGATTCTGGAGTTAGTGTTAGACTATTCTCTCCTCTCTTTGCCTTCAGGAATAAACTACTTTGCAGATTTTCTCAAAGCAAAAGTATCTATTTAAATCATCAGTCACTTAAGCAAGAAGAGGTTTGTGAATATTGACCCAAAGGCCACTTGTTATAACAGACACCTCCACAGAAGGTGAGGCACGGCTGCTGCTCAGGAGCTTTTGCACTGTTCTGGACAAGCCCTCTCTGTCATTTCTACGTGTGGTTCTGGCTCCAGCATCTAAGAGTATAGATGAGAAAAAGGAGCCAATGGCTGGGGCTCTGCTGGTAAGGATGTGGCCACTGAGACCCAATATCACATGCATTAGCAGTTGTTTTGGGGGAAAGGGTACAATATCTATAATTTACTTCAAAATATTTCATTATCGATTATTCTTATGTGTTACTTTTATACCCTAGAAAAAAGAGGCCAGGTAAAATGGGCCACACCTGTAATCCCAGCACTTTGAGAGGCCAAGGTGGGCAGATCACTTAAGCCCAGGAATTTGAAACCAGCCTGGGCAACATAGCAAAACCCCATTTCTACAAAAAAATACAAAATTAGCCAGGCTCACTACAGGCTCACTCCTGTAGTCCCAGCTACTCAGGAGGCTGAGATCAGAGGATGACTTGAGCCTGGGGAAGTTGAAGCTGCAGTGAGCCATGATCACACCACTACACTTCAGCCTGGGCAACAGAGTAAGATCCTGTCTCAAAATATAGATAAATAAATAAATAAATAAACAAACAAACAAATATTTTTTAAAAGAATATGGGCTGGGTGTGGTGGCTCATGCCTGTAATCTCAACACTTTGGAAGGCCAAGGCAGGAGGTTCACCTGCACTCAGGAATTTGAGACCAGCCTGGACAACATAGTAAGACCTTGTCTCTACTAAAAAAAATTTAAAAATTTAAAAAAAGAATATGAACCCAGAGAATGGTGAAGTAATATATAATCAAAAGTTTATGCTACAAATGAGCAACTGAAAAATATTTCAACTATCTTTATCTCTGATAAGTACCAGATGTTTCTTAACTAGAATGTTTAAGACATCTGGCTTGACTGAGATATTGTAGAGACAATCCCCAAACTTGCATAAACAGGATATTAAAAAAAGCGATTTCTGCTTTTAATCTTAATGGAGTAATAGGGATGCAATTTGCCCTCTCAACTCAACCAAGCAAAAAACAATGGGTAAAATACATAAAACAACATGTTTCAGACATTGGGCAACAAGCAGCATGGGGCAATAATTCCTGAGAAAAGGCAAACAAGTGATGTGAGACCAACAATTAAGCAGCTTACTTTCTAGAGAGACTTTCCAGGTTGTAGTGCTGGGAGGGAAAGGTAGAGTCCCAAACAGCTCAATGGTATCTCTGAATTGAGGAATCAGCTAAGAACTGAAGGAGGCCAAAGTGGCTAGGAGTTTGCACAGGAGACTGAAGAAAAGGAAGGACTTGCCCAGAGAGGAGAGAGCTACATACAGAAAGAGTTTCAGAAACATCTAGAGGGTTCCCTTCAAGCCTTTAACTGAGCATTGTTCACCCTCTGCATGTGCAGCAACTACCTGAGACAGGAGGGAAAAAAAAGGAAACACTAGAAAGTTTCAGGTGGAATAATGCCAGTGATTATATAGGGCCAGAAATAATTTGTTGTCCCACCAGCCAAACTGGAAAAAACCTTGTAATACACAGGCATCAGAATATTGCTTCAGTAATGAGGCAAAATTAGACCTGGAATAAAAGTTGCTCTGGTCTCACATTTTACAAAACAAATCTTCAAAGGACTAAACGTTATAAGTAATTGAAATGTGACCCGAAGTGCAAGAACCAAGTGCAAGAATATTTAAATAAATTTTTTAAATATCCAGCATCCAACAAGGTAAAATTTACTGTGTGTCATTCAATAAAAATAATTGCCAGGCATAAAAGGCAGAAAAAATACAGTTCAAAATAAGGAGAAAAGCCAATCAACAGAAACAGGCCCAGAAATGACAATGATAAGCATTAGTAGATAAAGATATTTTTAGAGTTGTAACAATTATATTCTGTAAGTTTAAGAAAGTAGAAGAGCATGTTGAGGAAAAACATGAGAGATATGAAAAAGACCTAATTCCAAACTTCTAGGGATGAAGAAAACAAAATCTGAGATGAAAACTGCACTGCTTAATATTACACTGGTATTAATAGTTGATTAGACACTGCAGAAGAAAATATTAGTGAATTTGAAGACATAGAAACTACCCAAAGTGAAATACACAAGGAAAAAGACTGACAAAAAAACTGCATCAAGGAGCTATGGAACAACTCCAAGAAGCCTAATTTGTATGTAATATGAGGTCCACAAAAGGGTTAAGGGGGAACAAAGACTATTTGGAGAAATAATGGTCAAAATTTTTCAAAAATTGAAGAAGGCTATAAACCCACATATCCAAGAAGTTTAATGAATCTCATGCACAAGAAACAAAGAAAACTACTGCAAAGAGCATCACAATCCAATTGCTCAAAATCAGTGATAAATGGAAAATCTTAAAAGCAGCCAGAAAAATAAGACATATTACATGTAGAACAAAAAAAAAGAATGAAGGAAACTTTTCACTTAAAACGTTGCAAGCCAGAAAACAGTGGAGCAACAGCTCTGAGGTATTAAAAGAAAAAAAAAAAGCTAAAATTCTATAATGAGTAAAAAAAAAACATTCAGACTCTAAGATGAAATACTTTTTCTCAGACACACAAAAGCCAAAGTAATTCAAA
This sequence comes from Symphalangus syndactylus, assembly GCF_028878055.3. Lineage (NCBI taxonomy): Eukaryota > Metazoa > Chordata > Mammalia > Primates > Hylobatidae > Symphalangus > Symphalangus syndactylus. Next base: position 70,474,287 of record NC_072438.2, on the reverse strand, counting down.
CAAAAACAGACTTACACATACATTGTTGTCTGCAGAGTCCTGTGTCATGAACCATTTGTGGGTCTCTCAACCGTGAATACAAGCACCTGTTCCGGTGGAGGTGGCGGGCGAGTGAAATGGACTCCATGAGGGTACTTAGTTTTGGTTGTTTAATCCACTATTTTTGTGCTGGTTGCCTCCTGCCAGGAGGTGGTGCTTTCCAGAAAACATCAGCTGTAGTAGTGTGGAGAGGGAACAGTGGCAGGCGGGGCCCTAGAACTCCCAAGAGTATATACCCTTTGTCTTCAGTTACTAGGGTGGGTAGGGAAGGGCCACTGGGTGGGGCAGGGCTATCCGTGGCTGAGCGCAGACTCTCCTTGGGCAGGTCTTGCTGTGGCTCCTGTGCGGGATGGGGTGAGGTTTCCAGGTCGTTGGAGTTATGTTCCTAGGAGGATTATGGCTGCCTCTACTATGTCATGCAGGTTGCCAGAGAAGTGGGGGAAAGCCGGCAGTCACAGGTCTCACCTAGCTCCCATGCAAACCGAAGGGCCTGTCTCACTCCCACCATGCCCCACCTACCTGCGACAGCACCGAGTCTGTTTCCAGGCAGTGGGTGAGCAAAGCTGAGAACTTGCCCCACGCTACCCACCTCTCAGCTGCAAAAGCAAGTATGGCTCTCCTTCTTCCCCAGCCTGTGGAGTCTGCGCAGTTGATTCATGCCTTCCCCTGAGTTCTGGCCAAGAGGTTTTTCAATCAGTTCAAATTGTTACAAAGTTCAGCTGGAGATTTCCTTTTCCCTGTGGCCTTTTCCCAGTGCCTCGGGCCACACTCCCAAAGGACCCCTGTGAGGCCAGGCAGAAATGGCTTGCTAGGGGACCCACCAAATTCACAGGGCTTTCCCTGCTGCTTCCTCTATCCCTGTGTTTCACTCGGCTTTCTCAATTAACTCAGCTCCAGGTGAGGTCAGAATCTTCTCCGGTAATCTAGACCTTCAGTTTCCCCAGTGCAGGTGTGTGTTCGGGGGCAGATGATCTCCCTTTCCCACTTCTGCAGTTTGGGCACTCACGGTATTTGGGGTGTCTCCCAGGTCCTGCAGAGGCAATATGCTTCCTTCAGAGGGTCTGTGGGTCCTCTCAGGTTTTCTGATTTATTCCTGCAGTCGTTCTGGAGGAAAAAATCACATTGGGAGCCTTCACATGCTACTCCGTCTGAGTCCAGGCTGCAATATAGTCTTGCCTCCCATCTGCCATGATCCAGATTTACACATACATTGTTAATTGACTTTAATAAATAGTACCAAGTCAATTCAATGGATGAAATAATCACTTCAATAAATGGTGCTGGAACAACTGGGTAATTATACACAAAAATTTACCTTGATCTTCAATTCATGCCAAATACAAATATTAATTTAAAAGGGATTATAAGGCTGGCCAGGGTGGCTCACACCTGTAATCCCAGCACTTTGGGAGGCCGAGGCAGGTGGATCACCTGAGGTCAGAGGTTCAAGACCAGCATGGTCAACAAGGCGAAACCTCATCTGTACTAAAAATACAAAAATTATCTGGACATGGTGGAAGATGCCTATAATACCAGCTACTTGGGAGGCTGAGGCGGGAGAATCGCTTAAACCCAGAAAGCAGAGGTTGCAGTGAGCCAAGATTAAGCCATTGCACTCCAGCCTGGGCAACAAGAGTAAAACTCTGTCTCAAAAAAAAAAAACAAAACTGGATGGGAGGGGAGATTATACTTATTTTTCAAGGGAAATTTAAGAGTTAAATATATGCAACATTAGAATAAACTTTAGCTGAAATTCTGAGTGAACTTGGGTTTGGAAAATATTTTTAAAACATAACCCAAAAGCTTTCGTAGTTTCTAAAGGTAAGTAAAATATATGTATATATGCTAAAAGCACAAACTCTAAAAAAAAAAAAAATAAATTACTTGGACTTCATCAAAATTAAAAACTTTTGCTCTTGAAAAGACACTGCTATGAAAATGAAAAGGTGATGGCCGGGCATGGTGGTTCACATCTGCAATTCCAGCACTTTGGGAGGCCGAGGCAGGTGGATCACGAGGTCAGGAGTTTGAGACCAGCCTGACCAACATGGTGAAACCCTGTCTCTACTAAAAATACAAAAATTAGCCAGGTGTGATGGTGTGTGCCTATAATCTCAGCTACTCAGGAGGCTGAGGCAGGAGAATCGCTTGAACCCAGGAGGCAGAGGTTGCAGTGAGCCAAGATTGTGCCACTGCACTCCAGCCTGGGCAATGGAGCAAGACTCCATCTCAAAAAAAAAAAAAAAAAAAAAAAAGAGAAAAGAAAAAGAAAGAAAGAGAAGGGGAGGGGAGGCAAAAGGTGAATCAAGGACTAGAAAAAACTATTGGCAAAATATGTATCTTAAAAATTATATAAATTGTTAATACGTAAAGATTTCTCACTACTAAATGAATAAAACACAACCAATAAAAGTGGACAAAATATTTAAATGGACACTTCACCACAAAAGATTTATAGATGCCAAATAAACACATGAAAAGACTGTTAACATCATTAGTCATTAGGGAAATGCAAATTAAAACCACAATGAGATATCACTATGCAGTGGAAAGGCTAAAATTTAAAAGGCTGACCATATCAAGTATGGATATCTTGATATGTAGGAACTGAACTCTCATACATTGCTTGTAGGAATGTAAATGGTATAATGACTTTTGAAAATAGTTTGGCAGTTTCTTCAAAAGTTAAATATACACCTACCATATGACCTAACCATTCTACTCTTTGGTATTTACCCAAGAGAAATGACCACATATATCCACACAAAGATTTATATACAAATGTTTATAACAGTTTCATTTGTAGTAGCCCAAAACTGGCAACAATTCAAACCTATCAACAGTTGAAAGAATAAACTGTGATATATCCTTATTGTGGAATAACACTCAACAATAAAAAGGAGTAAACTATGTTGCGGGAAGTCAGGGACCCTGAATGGAGGGACCAGCTGGAGCCGAGGCAGAGGAACATAAATTGTGAATATTTCATGGACATTTATCACTTCCCTAATAATACTCTTATAATTTCTTAAACCTGTCTTACTTTAAACTCTTAATCCTGTTATCTTCGTAAGCTGAGGATGTAGGTCACCTCAGGATCCTGTGATGATTGTGATAACTGTACAAATTGATTGTAAAACATGTGTGTTTGAACAATATGAAATCTGATTGTAAAACGTGTGTTTGAACAATATGAAATCAGTGCATCTTGAAAACAAACAGAATAACAGTGATTTTAGGGGAAAAGGGAAGACAACCATAAGGTCTAACTGCCTGTGGGGTCGGGCAAAAAAGAGCCATATTTTTCTTCTTGCAGAGAGCCTATAAATGGACGTGCAAGTAGGAGAGATATCGCTAAATTCTTTTCCTAGCAAGGAATACTGATATTTAATACTCTGGGTAAAGAATTGCATTCCTGGGGGGAGGTCAATAAACAGCTGCTCTGGGAGTGTCTGTCTCGTGCGGTTGAGATAAGGACTGAAATATGCCCTGGTCTCCTGCAGTACCCTCAGGCTTATTAGGGTGGGGGAAAAACCACTCCCTGGTAAATTTGAGATCAGACCAGTTCTCTGCTCTCGAACCCTGTTTTCTGCTGTTTAAGATGTTTATCAAGACAATACGTGTACAGCTGAACATAGACCCTCATCAGTAATTCTAATTTTGCCCTTTGCCTTTTGATCTTTGCTTTTGTCCTTGCCCTATTTCCTCAGAAGCGTGTGATCTTTGTGACCTACTCCCTGTTCGTACACTCTCTCCCCTTTGAAAGCCCTAATAAAAACTTGCTGGTTTTGCAGCTCAGGTGGGCATCATGGACCCACCAATATGTGATGTCACCCCCGGCAGCCCAGCTGTAAAATTCCTCTCTTTGTACTCTTTATTTCTCAGACCAGCTGACACTTAGGGAAAATAGAAAGAACCTACATTGAAATATTGGGGGCAGGTTCCCCCAATAAAACTACACTCAGTAGTATGGATAAATTGCAAAATAATTATGCCCAGTGAAAAAAAACAGCTAGATTTTTTCTAAAGTACAAAACAAGGATAAATACGATTCCATTTATATGAAATTCTAGGTTAAGCAAACTACAGTGACAGAGGCAAATCAGAATGAGTGAGTCTGAAAGACAGACAGATTACAAAGGGGCAAGAAAAAACTTCAGGCATGTTGGAATCAAGTGTTATACTTTAAGCATGTGCACTTTATTATGTGTGAATTATATTGCAGTTTTAAACATGTTTTTAGAGTCTAGAAAGTAGTCCATCTTTGTAAGTGGCACCATTGACCTGATTGATAAATAGATTTATGTCAAGTCTGTGGTTTTAGAATGTTTTTACTGTTTGACTGAAGCTACATCACTAGCCATATCTTGCTGATAAAACATTGTTGCATTTTCCTGAGGTAAATCTTTGATGCTAGATGCTAGCTAGATTCATCAAGCCTGCAGAAGAATGGTTTTGGTTTGCATTTCCCTAATGTTTCATGATACTGAGCATTTTTTCAAGCACCTGTTGGCTATTTGTATGTCTTCTTTTGAGAAATGCCTATTCAGGTCTCAATTACCATATGATCCAGCAATCTTATTACTGGATATATATCCAAAGGAAATGGAATCAGTATGTCAAAGAGATATCTGCACTTCTGTGTTTATTGGAGCACTATTCACAATAGCCAAAATATGGAAATCAACATAAGTGTCTAACGACAGATAAATGGATAAAGAAACTGTGGTAGATATACACAATGGAATACTATTTGGCCATAAAAAAATGAAATTCTGCCATTTGGTACAGCAGGGATGAACCTGGAGGATATTGTGTTAAATGAAATAAGTCAGGCCAAAAAGACAAATATCATATGATCTCATTCATACGTGGAATCTAAAAAAGTTGATCTCATAATAGTGGAGAGTACAATGGTGGTTACCAGAGACTAGGGTGGTTAGGGGGAGGAGGGGATGGGAAATGTTGATCAAAGGATACATAACTACAGTTAGATAGAAGGAATAAATTTCAAGAGGTCTACTGTATGGCAAGGTTTTTATACTTAATGATGATACACTATATTCTTAAAAGAAAGTAGTTGTTACATGCTTTTTCCACAAAAATGATAACTATATGAGGTAATACATTTGTTAATTATCTAGATTTAACCATTCCACAATGTATATATACTTCAAAACATCATATTGTATACAGTAAAAGCATAAAATGCTGTCAATTTTTTAAAAAATACATTTTTATAAATACAAAAATAAATATTTATGTATTTATGTATTTGTGTATTTTTATGCATTATGTGTTTTTTAAAAAATACATAATAAAAAGAACTTAGAAGCTATACATAAAAAGTCAGCCTAAGTTAGTTTCCAATGATGGAGGTGGGAAGAGTGTAGGGGCTGATATTCAAAAGCATTCCTCAATGACTTTGTAGTGGTTAGACCTATGTGCAAATGCTACAGTCGTTCCTCTGATCATTGTAAACAAGCAAGAAAAAGAGTGGGGATGTCAGCTCTCAGACTGAATACGAGGCCACTGGAAGCACCTAGGATTGGATGTTCCCAGTCCATCTCTGATTGTGTCACACATGGGCCTAGGAGGCACCAGGGAGTCAAAATTCCTTGTGTCATTCTTAAAAGACAACAGAGGATCTAAGGCAACACTTTTGAACCTCAGCTGCGTATTAGAATAACCTGCGAAACTTTGCAAAAATAACATCTGGATCTTAATCCAGACCTATAAAATCCGAATTCCTAGGGCAATGAACCTAGAGTCTGGAATGTTTTTAAGCTCCTCAAGAGATTCTAAGACAGCTAAGAAAACAATGCATCAACAGTTTATTCTGTGGCAGAATAATCAATTGGAAAAATTTTACTGTATTTTTTTCTTTCATGGATATTCATAACCTTAGAAGGGAAAAGCAGCCAATGCCCATACCTGCTCCCCTCCCCCTAATCCCTCACATCCTTACATCCATATTGTCTTTTGCCTGAACTTTATTTAAGGGGAAGAGTAATAACCAATTCCTTCCTTCCTATATTCCTTCCTTCTTTCTCAATGTGTTTCAGAGTGGGAGTTGGGGGAAAGGCTACCTCTTTGTTTTAGAACAGTGATTCTCGAACTTCAATATATCAAAATCACCTGGTAGTCTTGTGAAAGCCTAGATCGCTGGGTCCCAGCCCCAGAGTTTCTGATTCAGTAGCTATCAGGTATGGCCAGAGTGTGCATGTCTACAAACCCCCAGGTGATGTTGATGCTGCCTGCTGGGAGCACATTTTGACAACCACTATTTTAGAGGTTCTGCCATGATTAGGTTGAATTATTTCTCAACGGTCAAATGGACGAGTTCAATAATTTTAAAAGGAAGTGCTAAAGTCCAAAAGGTCATGAACTTTAGGGACTGGGATAGGAGAGAGGTTGGAGACTCAGGAGAGTTCAAAGCTTGCCTCTGTGCTTTCCTGAGTGAGGAGGTCTGCACGGGTGTCAATAGCAAGCGGGCATATGGGGTCATCCCGTTGAGACACTCAACAGAGGTGACCAGGGCTGAGCTCAGCATAAAAAGAAGCTGCCAGTGGAGCTGCACAATTTGTTAGGCCACTCAGACATGACATGCAACAACATCAGCAGTGTGCCTGCAGGGCACCAGAACCAGGGACCTCTCTCTCTTTCCGACTGCACAAGTCCTAGGGTACAGCTGAAGAGGAAGAGGCTAACAGAGATGATTGGTCTGATGTCTCTCCAACTTAGAGGAGCCTTAACCCAGCCTGAATTTAATTTAGAAAAATAACGAAATGTGATAAATGTTGCCCTCTGAACGCTATGGAATAGTTAAGACCTGTTTTAATCGCTTCTGCTGAAACAAGGCCCCATTAACTTTTTGACTAGGAAGCATGGTTGTTACCCTGATTACAGAGGCTGCCTCAGCTGGGGCAAAGTTCAGGAGGGATATTGCTTCCCACACATGGAGAATGGCAACTGCCAGGTTGTGAGCATGAGGAATGTGGACAGGACCAGAGAAGCATTTGAAATGGAACTCACAGATTACTGCAGGATATTCTAACTGTAAATGCATTCTCTTTGTTAAATGGGTGTTAGTGGTTAGGAAAGAAATGGAATTAATGTCTCATTCATAGGTTCAAGCTGCATATTATTTTCTAGGCATATGTCAGGAGCTGGGGATACAAAGGTGGATTAGATATGACTACAGTTCTCAAGAGGTATTCAGTTTAGAGAAGGGGTGGTCATTTATTATTGTGTTTGCTAAGGCAGTAAAAGGTACTATAATAAATTCATGCAAAGTTCTATGGCAGCACAGAAAGAGTAATTCATTCTGTCTAGGGAATATTGGGAATAAGAGAATCCTTCAAAGAAAAAACAATGTGTGAGTTGAATCTTGGAGAACAATTAGTAGTTTACCAGACAACACGGACAGAAGAAAAATGTCCATCTGAGCAAAAAGAGTGATGGGGTAGGCAAAGAAGAGAGGGAGATTGCTTCAAAATGTAGGGAATGACTAGTGGGCTAGTGTCAGCACAATTCAGTGTTTGGGTATTGCAGCTGGTGGGGAAAGGTTGATAAGAGGATACAATAGAGGGTGGGACCATATTGAGAAGTCCCCATATTCGTATTCCACTGGTATGAGGGAATTTAACAGTAGAAGTTTTATAAAATGTTTATATGTCTCCATACTTATAGGTTAACCACTGCCCCGAGAGCACTAAGTAACCCCTGCCCCAAGCTGCTCTCATCCTCTCTTGAGGCCCCCTTCACGCATCTCTCTATCATCTGGCAACTGGAAGGTTAATACTTGACATCACAGAAACTCTCCATGTATTACTCTGCTCCTATCTTTACAATTTTCATACTTCTTTTTTTATATGTAAGTAATTTATTTGTCTTCTTCCAGTATTTTTATTTGGAAGCTTAGATGTTTAATCTCTCATCTTTTTAAAAATATGAACATATGACTATAAACTTCCCTCTAAGCACTGCTTTAGTTGCAACCTACCAATATTGATGTGTCCCATTTCTATTATGATTTAGTTTAAAATATTTTTTAATTTCTCTTGTTAATTTTTCTTTCACTCATGGGTTGCTTAAACATGTGGCTTAATTTCAAAACATTTGAGGGACATCTAGTTATCATTCTTTCATTGATTTCTAGTTTAATTCTACTGTGCACAAAATACATGTTCTGTCTGATTTCAATCCTTTGAAATTTTTTGAAACTTGATTTTGGCCCAGCATGTGGTTTCTTTTGATGAATATGCTATGTATACTTAGAAAAAAAATGTATATTTTCTGTTTGTTGAGAATAGGGTGTAGAACTTACCCTTAGGATGTGTTCCCTCTGGAGTTTCAACCAAAAGCTTAGACAAATTACTTGCGCCTTTCCACTTTACCAGGGTGGAACTTCAATCTCCGTTGCCCTAGCACTGTGTAGTTGCTGAAATATCTGCTTAGATGACTTTCCCTCCAACTCCTGTTTTCCACAAGGTATCATGACATCCTGCTACGCTGTGCTATGCAGCGTTTAAGATGTCCCCTGTGACCCACACACTATTGTGTGGCCCCCTCCTCTTTGAGTGTGGACTGGACTTATTTGAGTGCGTCCCCCTCCTCTTTGAGTGTGGACTCTCCTTTAAAGAAGAAGACACGGCAGAAGTGTTGGGAGTGTCACTGCTGATAGGAGGTTATAAGAAGACTACAGCTTCTATGCTGAGCACTCTCTATCACATCACTCACTCTGGTGGAAACCAGTTGCCATGCTGTGAGGCAGCCTGAGGAGAATCCCACAGGGTGAAAGATGGAGACCTGCCATGTGAGTGAGCTTAGAATTAGTTTCCTCTGCCTATCAGTCAAGCCTTCACATAAAACCATAACCCTAACTGATAGTTCGACTGCAGCCTCATGAGAGAGAGACATTGAGCTAATGGCATTATGCTGCACCTGGATTCTTGACTCAGAAACTGTGCAATAAAAAATGTTCGTTGTTTTAAGCCATAAAGTTTTAATGTAATTTGTTATTGGGCAAACAGTAACTAATACAAAATATTACCAGTGGAAATGGAGAGAAGTAAATAGATTCAAGAAAAAAGAATTTTTTGAGACCATGCTAGCGGAACCTACTAGGTAGGGTTAGATTTGGTATAAAGGAAAATGAGAAATAAAGAATTATTCTTGGGTTTTTAACTTGCACAGATAAGGGAATAGCAATGCCACTAAGCAGATTGAGAAATCTGAAGGAAAATCAGCAACCATGTGGGAATATCAAGTAGCAATTGAACAGACAACTCTGGAATTCTGGAGGTAAAGGACTACAAGTATAGATTTAGGATAATAATGGTATCAGCCTCACCGGTTGTGATCATTAGGTGAGCTGATGCAGATGAAACCCTTTGCACAGTGTACACAGTCGTTACCTGTGGTAGGTAGAATTGTGCTCCCCAAAAAGATATGTTCAAGTCCTAACCCCTGGTATCTATAAATGTGACCTTTTTTGAAAATAAGGTCTTTGTAGATATAATTCGTTGAAATAAAGTCATACTGGATTATTGTGAGCCCTAATTCAGCTGATAGCCTCATATAAAGAGAAAACAGAGACAGAGATACACACACAAATGACTGTCATCTGAAGGCAGAGACAGAGATTGGAGTGATGGGATAGTATAATAGTCTGTTTTGCATTTCCATAAAGGAATACCTGAGGCTGGGTAATTTATAAAGAAAAGAGATTTATTTGGCTTACAGTTCTGCAGGTTGTACAAGCATGGCACGAGGATCTGCTTGGCTTCCGGTGAAGCCTCAGGAAGCTTTTACCCATGGCAAAAGAAGGGGGAACAGGCATGTCACATGGCAAGAGAGGGAGCAAGAGAGATAGGAGGAGGTGCCAGCCTCCTTTAAACAACCAGCTCCCTCATGCACTAACTGATCAAGAGCTCACTTATTACCATGGCAAGGGCACCAAGCCATTCATGAAGGATCCATCCCCATGACCCAAGCACCTCTCACCAGGCCCCACCTTAACATCGGAAGTCACATTTCAACATGAGATTTGGAGGGGACAAACATCCAAACCATATCAGATGGGTTCTCCCTGAAGGCCTCCAGAAGAAATCAACCCTGCCAATGCCTTACTTTCTGACAGTAGTTTCCAGTATTGTGAGAATAAATTTCCGTTGTTTTAAGCCACCCAGTGTGTAGTAACTTGTTACAACAAGGCTATAAAACTAATAAAGTGTCCAAATAAATGTGAATGGTCATCATGGCTTCTATTATTATCCATATTGTATCATTGTTGTCATTGTTATATATCTAAACACCTAACACATTACTGTGTGTATACAAGAACTCAATTCATAATTATAGTAGGATAAAATATTTGTCATCTGTGCAGATTAAAAAGAAGTAATGCAGTGTGAGGGGCAGCCACACATACTCCAAAGGGGTCTTGAAAGAATAGATTCTTTCCGCCTCCTATCTGAAAACCCACTTTGCCTGTAGAATTTCAAGATCTAGAAGTTCTGATTATATATCTCCTCTCTAACTTGACTCCAGGAGTGATTTTCTATCCTCTGATCCAGATCCACACAAATGATTCCTCCGTACGACAGTCTTCCAAAGCAAACTATCCACGTGACTACAGGCTCCTTCAAACCTACATCCTAGCCTTTACTTACACATTACTTACATATTACATTATTTGGATTGTTACCTTATATATTTATTCAACTTTTCAAGTCACTTTATTTTCTCTCTAATTATAAGTACCTAAAGGTCAGAAGAACCGTCTTTATCTTTAAAAATGCCACAGAGTGCTTTCTTAGACATAATGGATATTCCTACATTTTAAACAGACATAACTCCTGATCACAACATCGTGAAACTATAAGATGAGGACTTTTTGGTATTTTTTTTTTTATTTCAATTGGTTTTGGGGGAACAAGCAGTATTTGGTTACATGTATAAGTTCTTTAGTGGTGATTTCTCAGATTTCAGTGCACACATCACCTGAGCAGTGTGCATTGCACCCAGTGTGTAGTCTTTTATCCCTCACTCACCTCCCAGCCTTTCTCCTGAGTCCTCAAAGTCCACTGCATCATTCTTATGCCTTTATGTCCTTATAGCTTAGCTTCCTCTTATGAATGAAAACATACAATGTTTGGTTTTCCATTCCTGAGTTACTTCACTTAGAATAGTGGTCTCCAACTTCATCCAGGTTGCTACGAATGCTATTATTTCATTCCTTTGTATGGCTGTATAGTATTCCATAATATATATGTACCACATTTTCTTTATTCACTGGTTAGTTGATAGGCATTTGGACTGGTTCCATATTTTTTTTTTTTTTTTTTTTTTTGAGACGGAGTCTCGCTCTGTCACCCAGGCTGGAGTGCAGTGGCGCGATCTCGGCTCACTGCAAGCTCCGCCTCCCGGGTTCACGCCATTCTCCTGCCTCAGCCTCTCCGAGTAGCTGGGACTACAGGCACCCGCCACCACGCCCGGCTAATTTTTTTGTATTTTTAGTAGAGACGGAGTTTCACCGTGGTCTTGATCTCCTGACCTCGTGATCCGCCCGCCTCGACCTCCCAAAGTGCTGGGATTACAAGCGTGAGCCACCGCGCCCGGCCTCATATTTTTGCAATTATGAATTGTGCTGCTACAAACATGCATGTGCAAGTATCTTTTTTGATAGTGAATTCTTTTCCTCTGGGTAGAATCCCAGTAATGGGATTGCTTGATCAAATGGTAGATCTACTTTTAGTTCTTTAAGGAATCTCCACACTGTCTTCCATAGCAGTTGTACTAGTTTATATTCTCACCAGCAAATATTACCAACAAAAAAAAAGTCCATGACCAGATAGATTCACAGCTGAACTCTATCTGGTCAGGGACTTTTTTTTTGTTGACAATTAATTTTACTACCATTTCCATCTCACTGCTTGTTATTGGTCTGTTCAGTTTCTATTTCTTTCTGGTTTAATCTAGGAACGTTGTATATTTCCAGGAATTTATCAATCTCCTCTAGGTTTTCTTTTTTTTAAAGTTTTTTGAGATTAGTGTTGTTGTTGTTGTTGTTGTTGTTTTTATTACACTTTAAGTTCTAGGGTACATGTGCACAACGTGTAGGTTTGTTACATAGGTATACATGTGCCACGTTGGTTTGCTGCACCCATCAACTCGTCATTTACATTAGGTGTTTCTCCTAACGCTGTCCCTCCCCCAGCCCCCCACCCCACAACAGGCCCCGGTGTGTGATGTTCCCCTCCCTATGTCCAGGTATTCTCATTGTTCAACTCCCACTTATGAGTGAGAATATGTAGTGTTTGCTTTTCTGTCCTTGTGATAGTTTGCTGAGAATGATGGTTTCTAACTTCATCCATGTCCCTGCAAAGGACATGAACTCATCCTTTTTATGGCTGCATAGTATTCCATGGTGTATATGTGCCACATTGTCTTTACCCAGCCTATTATTGATGGACATTTGGGTTGGTTCCAAGTCTTTGCTATTGTGAATAGTGCCACAATAAACATACATGTGCATATGTCTTTATAGTAGCATGATTTATAATCCTTTGGATATATACCCTGTAATGGGATTGCTGGGTCAAATGGTATTTCTAGTTCTAGATCCTTGAGGAATCATCACACTGTCTTCCACAATCGTTGAACTAATTTACACTCCTTCCAACAGTGTAAAAGTGTTCGTATTTCTCCACATCCTCTCCAGCATCTGTTGTTTCCTGACTTTTTAATGATCGCCATTCTAACTGGTGTGCATCTCCTCTAGGTTTTCTAGTTTGTGCAATAAATCTGTTCATAGTAGCCTTGAATGATCTTTCACATTTCTGTGGTATTGGTCGTAATATCTGTGATTTCATTTCTAATTTAGCTTATTTGGATCTTTTCTTTTTGTGTTTAACCTTGCTAATGGTCTATTGATTTTGTTTATCTTTTCAAAGAACAAGCTTTTTACTTTATCTTTTGTATTTTATTTTAATTTTATTTAGTTCTGCTCTGATCTTTGTTATTTTTTTTCTTCTGCTAGGTTTGGGTTTGGTTTATTCTTGTTTCTCTAGTTCTTTGAGGTGTGACCTTAGATTGTCTACTTGTGCTCTTTCAGACTTTTCGATGTAGACATTTAAGGCTATGAACTTTTCTCTTAGCACTGCCTGATGTGGTTTGGCTGTGTCCCCACCCAAATCTCATCTTGAATTATGGCTCCCATAATCCCCACATATCATAGGAGAGACCCAGTGGGAAGTAATTGAATCATCAAGGCGGGTTTTCCCATGCTGTTCTTGTGATAGTGAATAAGTCTCACAAGATCTGATGGTTTTATAAAGGGCAGTTTCCATGCACAAACTCTCTTGCCTGCCACCATGTAAGATGTGACTGCTTCTCCTTCACCTTCTGCCATGATTGTGAGGCCTCATCAGTCATGTGGAGCTGTGAGTCCATTAAATCTCTTTCTTTTCATAAATTACCCAATCTTGGATTATTGGTTCTGAAATGTGAGGACATGAGATTTGGGAGATGCCAGGGGTGGAATGATATGGTTTGGCTGTGTCCCCACCCAAATCTCATCTTGAATTGTAGTTCCCATAATTCCCATGTGTTGTGGGAGGGACCCAGTGGGAGGTAATTGAATTATGGTGGCAGATTTTTCCCGTGCTGTTTCCATGATAGTGAATAAGTCTCATAAGATCTGATGGTTTTATAAAGAGCAGTTCCACTGCATATGTTCTCTTGCCTGCCTCCGTGTAAGATGTGCCATTGCTCCTCCTTTGCTTCCACCATGATTGTGAGGCCTCCTCAGCTATGTAGAACTATGAGTCCATTAAATCTCTTTTGCTTTATAAATTACCAGTGTTGGGTATTTCTTCATATTAGTATAAAAATGGACTAATACACTGCCTTTGCTGTATCCCAGAGGTTTTGATAGGGTACGTCACTATTATTGTTCAGTTCAAAGAACCTTTTAATATTCATCTTGATTTCATTGTTCACCCAATGATCATTCAAGAGCAAGTTATTTAATTTCCATCTATTTGCATTGTCATGAGGGTTCTGTTTGGAGTCAATTTTCAATTTTATTCCACTGTCATCTGAGAGAGTATTTGATATAATTTCAATTTCTTAAATTTATTGAGACTTGTTTTGTGACCTTTTATATGGTCTATCTTGGAGAATGTTCTATGTGCTGATGAATAGACTGTCTATTCTGCAGTTATTGGGTGGAATGTTCTGTAAATATCTGTTAAGTCCATTTGTTTTAGGGTATAGTTTAAGTCCATTGTTTCTTTATTGACTTTATGACCTGTTTAGTGCTGTCAGTGGAGTATTGAGGTCCCCCACTATTATTGTGTTGCAGTCTATCTCATTTCTTAGGTCTGGTAATAATGTTTTATAAGTTTGGGAGCTCCAGTGTTAGGTGTGTATGTATTTAAGATTGTGATATTTTCCTGTTGGACAAGTTCTTTTATCATTATATAATGTCCCTCTTTGTCTTTTTTAACTGCTGTTGCTTTAAAGTTTGTTTTGTCTGATATAAGAATAGCTACTCCTGCTCACTTTTCATGTCCATTTGCATGAAATATCTTTTTGCACACCTTTAAGTTTATGTGAGTCCTTATGTATTCAGTGAGTCTCTTGAAGACAGCTGATACTTGGTTGATTAATTCTTATCCATTCTGCCATTCTGCATCTTTTAAGTGGAGAATTTAGGCCATTTGCATTCAATGTTAGTATTGAGATGGGAGGTACTATTTGATTCACTGTGCTAGCTGTTGACTGAATACTTCATTTTGTTGTTTTGTTGCGTTATTGTTTCATGGGTCTTGTGAGATTTATGCTTTAAGGGGGTTCTAATTTGGAGTACTTCAAGGGTTTAAGATTTAAATCTCCTTTTAGCAGTTCTGGTAGTACTGGCTTGGTAGTGGCACATTCTCTCAGCATTTATTTATCTGAAAAACACTGTATATTTCCTTCATTCATGAAGCTTAGTTTTCCTGGATACAAAATTCTTACATGATAATCGTTTTGTTTAAGGAGGCTAAAGATAGAACCCTAATTCCTTCTAGCTTGTAGGGCTTCTGCTAATAAATCTGCTGTTAATCTGATAGGTTTTCCTTTATAGGCTACCTAATGCTTTTTCTCACAATGCCTAAGATTTTTTTTCCTTCGTCTTGACTGTGGATAATCATGACTACATGCCTAGGTGGTGATATTTTTATGATGAATTTCCTGGGTGTTCTTTGAGTTTCTTGTATTTGAATGTCTAGATTTCTAGCAAAGTCAGGGAAGTTTTCCTTGATTATTCCCTCAGATATGTTTTCCAAACTTTTAGAATTCTTTTCTTCCTCAGGAACACCAATTATTCTTAGGTTTGTTCGTTTAACATAATTTCAAACTTCTTGGAGGCTTCGTTCATTTTCTATATTCTTTTTTCTTTGTCTCTGTCAAATTGGGTTAATTCAGAAGCCTTGTCTTTGAGTTCTTTCTTCTGCTTGTTTGATTCTATTGTTGAGACTTTCCAGTGTATTTTGCATTTCTCTCAGTGTGTCCCTCATTTCCACAGTTGTGATTTTTTTTTTTTAACTTATGCTATCTATTTCTCTGGAGACTTTTCCATCCGTATCTTTTAACTTATTTTTTTATTATTTCTTTAAGTTGGTATTCACCTTTCTCTAGTGCCTCCTTGAGTAGTTTAATTCTGAATTCTTTTTCTGGCAATTCAGAATTTCTTCTGGGTTTGGATCCATTGCTGGTGCACTAATGTGATGTTCTGGGGATGTTAAAGAACTCTGTTTTGTCATGTTACCAGAATTGTTTTTCTGGTTCCTTCTCATTTGTGTAGATTATGTCAGAGGGAAGATCTGGGGCTTAAGGGCTGTCATTCAGATTCTTTCATCCCATGGGGTGCTCCCTTGATGTGGTGCTCTCTCCATTTTCCCTAGGGATGGGGCTTTCCATGAGCCACACTGCAATGATTGTTATTTCTCTTCTGGTTCTAGCCACCCAATGGAGCTACCAAACTCCAGGCTGGTACTGGGGAGTGTCTGCAAAGAGTCCTGTGATATGATCCATCTTCAGGTCTCTCTCTCTGCTAATAAATCTGCTGTTAATCTGATAGGTTTTCCTTTACAGGTTACCTAATGCTTTTGCCTCACAACTCCTAAGATTTTTTCCTTCATCTTGACTGTAGATAATCTGATGACTGTGTGCCTAGGTGGTGATCTTTTTATGATGAATTTCCTGGGTGTTCTTTGAATTTCTTGTACTTGGATGTCTAGATCTCTAGCATCAGCACCTACTCTGGTGGAGGTAGCAGGAGAGTGAAGTGGACACTGTGAGGGTCCTTGGTTATAGTTTTATTTAGTGTGTGGTTTAGCATTGGTTAGCCTCCAGCCAGGAGGTGGCCCTTTCAAGAAAACACCAGCTGCATGGTATAGGTAGGATATGAGCTTGCCCTGGGGTCATCTGGATAAGTATTTGGCTTTCTCAGGCAGTGGGTGGGGCCATAGAACTCCCAAGAGATTATGTCCTTTGTCTTTGGCTACCAGGATGAGTAGAGAAGGACCATCAGTTGGGGCCAAGTTTAGGTGTGTCTGAGCTTAGGCTCTCCTTGGGCAGGATTTGCTGCAGCTGCTGTGGAGGATAGAGGTTCTGAGGCCAATGGAGTTATGTTCCCAGGGGGACTATGGCTGCTTCTACTGTGTCATGCTGGTCACCAGGGAAGTGGGGAAAAGCCGGCAGTGACAGGCCTCATCCAGTTACCAAGCAACTTGAAAGGCTGGTCTCACTCCCACCATGCCCCCCAACAGCAATGAGTTAATTTCCAGGCAGCCAGTGAGCAAGGCTGAGATCTTGCCTCAGGCTACAGGCCTCCCTGCCAAAAAAGCAAGCAGGGCTTTCAGGTTTCATACGTCTCAGCCTGCCATGGCTTCTGTGCTTTGTCTGCACTCATCGTTCACCCCCTCCCCAAGACTCTGTCCAGGAAACTTCATGTTCAGTTGAATTTGTTACAAAGTTCTGCTGAAAGTTTTCTTCTCCCTGTGGTCTATCTCCAGTTCCACTGGCAGCCCTCCCCAAGGATTCCTGCAAGAGAAAGTCAGAAATGGCTTCCCTGGGGACTGAGAGTGCCCACAGAGCTCTTCCTGCTGCTTCTCCTACCCCTATATTTTGCTCAGTTCTCTAAATTCATCTCAGCTTCAGGTGAGTCAAATCCTTATTCTGTAATCTGGACCTTCAAGTTTCCCAGTGAGGATGTGTGTTCAGGGGTGGACACGCCCCCTCTCACACTTTGGGTACTAACAGTTTTTCAGTTGCTTCACAGGGCCTGTGGCAGCAAGCTGCCTCTTTCAGTGGGTCTGTGGATTCTCTCAGCTTTCCTGGTACGTTCCTGTGGTAGTTCTTGGAGCAAAAGTTCATGTTGTGATTCTCCACACACTGCTCTGTTTATCTGAGTGGCAGCTGCAAGTTAGTCCTGTCTCCTATCTGCCATTTTCCTATATCAGGACTTTCTTTTTTATATCCCCAGTGATCATTTTCTGAGCTTCATCCATAGGACCGTGAAAAGTCCATCTCTACCTTGTCTTCCACTTGCCAAGAACCAAGGCAAAGAACCCAGGAAGAATGCTTATGTGTTCTGCAAGTCTGCCTAGGTGGTTGCTTGCCCTTATGCCAACCACATAAGCTTTGAATGGATCACCTTAGACTGCCTAAAAACTTGAGGTTACAATGCACAGTCGTATAACTCTCTTTTTCCTACTTTTCTCTCCCACAACAGTCCACCCTAGGCATGGATTCAAATCACTTCCTTCATTCCCCAAAACACAGCTAAATTCAGGCAGTAGTGTTTAACAAAAAACACCCAGAGGAGTGACACAGAGGGCTGCTTCTCTTGCTACTAGTCTTGGCTATCCTTCAGGCTCACAACTAGAGGATCTTTGCCCAACTTGTTCCATAGGGATGGCCCAGCCCCACCCAGACATCTGCATAGTCCACAGTCCAGCCCTCCAATTGCCTTAGCCGAAGAGTAGATGAGGCCTTCCACTCTACAGCCTAAGGTCCAAAGCTTGTTCACTGACACAGGGGGCATTTGTTTCCTTTAGAGAAGAAAAGACATCATTTCTAGTCACAAGGTGAGGTCTGATCTTCTTGGGACCAGTCCAAGTTATCACAATAGTTGGCATGAAAGCCCACAGGGGATTGGAGTCAGGAAGTGGGACAAGAAGCCTACAGCTTGCATTCACAAAGGACATCAAACTTAGGCTTTTACAATATCTCAGGTTACACATAGTCTTTTCTTGGGTTAAAATATTAAGCTTCTAATTATCTATGTATATTATAACAATATCATCTTGTAATTCAATTTTGGCATATTTTCATTATATGTATACATCATTATATTATCTATTTCTATATCTTTATCTTTCTGTCTATATCAGGATCACTTCTCAGCCTTTTGGCTAAGATCAAGTGCCTATCTATATCAGAAGCATTAGGAAAAAATTGAAGGAAGCCCAGGCCTTTGTTGATCTATGAAAAGCCCCAGTTGACAGTGAATTTTCCATATTTAGTAAAAAACAATTATGCATTCTTCAAGGTCTTAGTCTTATTAAAGATATGCTTCTCACCTTTTTAATATTTTCTATTTCAGTCTCTGTTATCTGCATTCAGTTTGGTGGAAACAGTTCCAGTTTTCTCCGGAAATTTGTTTTTAAAATAGGTATTTAAATTAAAATGCTCATCCTGATAGCTTCCTCTAGAAATTTTATGGAAGCTTTGTCTTTGGAAACTGACATTTTCTGTTCTACCTTGGATGGGTGCATGCCTTCTCCCTCTATACTCTCTCTCCTTGGGTGATTTCACATGTTCTTATTCATTTAATAACCAATCCGGTCCCAGCTTGTAAGGCCCACATACCTGCTTCCCCCTGCCTGTTTGACATCTACACCTGGATATCAGAAAGGCAACATGTCCATGAGAATTCTCTTAGTCTTGCACCATAATCTTTCTTTTCCCAGTCTTTCCATCATAGTAAATTCCTATTAGCTTCCTAGGATGAAGTTATTTTTGAAACTACTTTTTCCCTTCCCTCTAACTCCATCCAGTCCATCACCACATCCTGATTATAATTCTACTCTTTAAATAAAACTCAGATCAGGACTTCTCTCCATCCCCACAATTACCACTGCTAAGCTGCCACCCCTCCAACCTAGACTACTTCAATAGTATTTTTCTAGGTTCCCAGCCCACACCATGGTTGCCTTACAATCTTTCACCATACAGCAATTAGTATGATCTTTATACAGTTTAAACTGGATTCCACAACATTCCCGCTATCTCAATTTAGACTCTCCCCAAATCAGATCCAGAACCAAAAATTCAAGTAAAAGTAGTTTATTTGGAAGATGACCTCAGATAACACAAGTGGAGTGGAGAAGTGAGATAGAGAAGGGAAGAAATCTAATAAAGGGTGTGTTGTCAAGCAAGTTTCCACTCTGCCAGCTAAAAGTTTATCTCTAAACTCCGGGAAATAGAGTAAGCACACATCAGAGTTGCTCTGCCAAAGAAGCAAGGTAGCCAGGATATTTATATGTCAACTCCCATCAGTGATTGCTTGTAAGATCCCGAGACCTTATAAGGTTGAGAGTGGAGGGTTAAATTTCCACCACATCTAGGCTGCCCCACAGCATGCAAGGAAGGTTCTGACTGCCACAGAAAGGCCTTGGGGAAAACAGTCTCCAGAGCTGATACTTGAAAGTCAAGCTAGCATACAGGGAAATGACATATGCTAAGGTGAGATGTGCAGGGTACCAACAGCATCTACTACACCTGCATAAATCCCTCTGGTGGCTTCCTGTTGTGTTGTAAGTGCAATCCAAATTCTCAAGCATGGCCTCCTAGGCTCTTTCCACAGTCTTTTCATGTGTCTCTCCCTCAGGCATAGTCTCCCATGCACAGCTGACTTTGTTTCTTTGCTCTTTGCCTGCTAGAAGGATCTGCCTAAATCTATCAGCCAAATGTTCTTTGGAGTTGGAGTAAGAGAACCTTGAATCATTTCCAGGCATATTGACTTGCCCTGTCTTCTTCTTCTTTAAAAACCTGTTCTTCTGCTGGAACCCATGAAGACAAACTTGAATTTAGTAAAATCTCTCTCTCACTACCTCCAGAACTGACAATGCAGATGACCTGCAGAAGAAGCTGATACCTTTTGCTATAGAGCTGCACATATGCCTGGCCCAGGACTCAGAAAAAGCTGAAGAAAAAGATACAGTAGAAAGTGGAAGAGCTGAAATCCCAGCTGCTGCTCAATGCCAATAAAGTAGCATGGAGGTCACTTCAAATGTGAGCAAGATACAACAGTGCCTCTTGCCATACACAGAAATGGTTGCTGTTTCATTTCCACATCTGCACCCCTTAAGTCCTTGACAATGACACTAACTTCTGCAGGATTCCTCCAAGTATGTGGTATGACTTTTGGTTTACTATTTTGGTGGGGAGAAGCCACTCTACTAGCTTCTACTTGGGCTTTTACAGTAGCCCTCACTCCATGGACCAGGGAACCAATAGAGGAATTCTGCCCATTGTTGAGTAATTCAATTCTGCATTCTGTAACTGAGCAAATAACCACAATGTGGTTTAGGAGACACACTAAGCCCACCATGTGACAGAGCTTAGCCAAAACTTCATCGATCACCTGATGTCCATAAGCTTCTATTCTGATTAGTGGCCCACAATGCAGTGTTGGGCCTTTAGGAATTAGTGTCAATTCAAAGCCAAAGTCTAGCTATTTCTTCTCCTCTATTCTCAGTCACACTGGCAAATGAATGCAAGTTCTTTTGGTGAAAGCTAAAGAGAATGATTACAATACAAATTTTTGGCTGTTTTTCACAGTTCTTCCTTGAAGGTACCTGGCCTCCCTTTCATCCAAGGGACTCCACATCTATAAACTGGTTCAAATCTGGTAATTATCTGAGGGACCACATCTCTGTTACTGTGATTCAAGTTGGACCTCTGTTCACAAAGTTTGGTGATTTTTTTGCTTGTATATATCAAGTAAGACCTTACAAGGTTGTCCACCTATTTCAGTCCTAGAAACAATGGTCAATTAGCACTGAAGTCATAGGTCAAAACATTCTGATCATTGCTCCCACTTTGCTGCATACTGTCATGGCTTTCCTACTTCACCTCTACTAATTGAGGGCCTCCACTGGGCCCCTGCCACCCTGAAATCCTATTGTCTCCATTGAATTCGAGGAGTCTAGTTCAATGACAGCAGTTCCCACTTGCATTCCTGGCTTACTGATAACAACTCCACAGAGGTCTTCAAAGATGCCCAGGGTCCCATCATGAATGTATTTCTCGCTGCCTTGTTGAAAGAGTACACACAATTAGGGATGAGTAAGCAGATCTTACATGGTAAATCTACTTCCATGCCTATCTTCCTAAGCGTCTGGGTAGTGTCCCTTGTAGTGTACTGAGACATTTCTTAAATTTCTGGCATTTCAGTTTAAATTTTGTCTAGGATACTTCTAGATCCGTGTTTCAGCCAACCAGCAAGTATACTGTTAGAGCCACTTCCTATAGCTTGAACTAATATACTAAATCTAGAATCTCTGCATGCTGTACTCATATAAACAAATGTGACCTTACCAACGTTACGTTTCTTCCACCATAATCCAGCACTCTTAGGATCCATTTCCATAAATGTTCTCAGTTTCCGTCAATAACATTGATAAACGTGCAATTATTTTGGTGTATACTGTACTTTCTTCATGTGTCACACTAAAGTATTCCCAAACTCCCTGGGGCTTGCCAGGACTTGCTCTGATTATAGAGCCCCCTCTATAACCAGTGGAGGTAGTCCTTAGGATGATCAAAAGCCCTTTGCAAGGCCCTAACTTCAGGGCAGAATGTCATGGTTCCTTTAGGCAAGAAGAGGCTAACATCCTCAGATAAAGAAGAATCTAATGTTTTTTAAGATATGGAGAAAAGATTTTTCACAGTTCAAAGACAGTTTGAGGATACTTTAGTGATCATTACATTGAACAAACCAGGATAATTGCTAATTTCAATGGAGACAAAACATTGTGCAAGAAAAAAAAAAAAATTGCTATATACTGTATGGCTCGATTGTTAGTAAAGTCATTACAGTATAAATGCTAGAAATTGATCTTTCAAAAGTACAACAGAACCAAATGGGGAGGTGTTAGAATGTTACTACAAGTGAAAGAGCAATGTGTGAGAAAAAGGGCTACTCACCTTCCACAGTAGACTGAAAAATAATCCCTAAAATGAAAACATAGAGTAGCAATATAAGCATATCAACTAGAGTTATTGAGCTGTATAGTAAAAGAATTGTTTAAAATACTTGAATGTGCCTATGGGCAGAAGAAATATAGAGGACCCAGCCATTGGGGAACTGCAAATTTTCATGTTTTACTCTTCCACAAGTGCTTCTGATTTAATTGTTTTAAGATTGGCACTGGGCATCAGTATTTTTGAAAGGCTTCACCCTTGCTTTAATGTGTAGGTGGCGTTAAGCTAGATGCAGGTATAGGTTAGGCAAAAATAAAATATTTTAAAATGTCAATTCCTCTAGAGTTACACTTGGATATTCTACATGAGTGGATAGTTAGGGGAAACTTTTAAGTTACCTTTTAAGGATTTTTGGATTGCCTTCCTAAAAGGAAACCACCTGAATGTAGACTCCAATCAACAAGCCTGTTCTGTGCTCACACATGTGAAAGATTTGGGCTCAGCACTAAGAGCAAACAACCACGATGATGATACATGGCCTGTCCACAGCACTCCTTACATAGGTACATATGCCTTAAGAGATATGCTAATAGAAGGTTCTAAGATTGAGAGGAGAAAAAAATCACGCCTGTTTCTTTTTGTTTTTTCTTTCTTTTTTTTTTTTTTTTTTTTTGAGATGGAGTCTCTCTCTGTTGGCCAGGCTGGAATGCAATGGTGCAATCTCGGCTCACTGCAACCTCCGCTTCCCGGGTTCAAGCAATTCTCCCTGCCTCAGCCTCCTGAGTAGCTGGGATTACAGGTGCCCACCACCACACCCAGCTAATGTTTGTATTTTTAGTAGAGATGGGGTTTCACCATTTGGCCAGGCTGGTCTTCAACTCCTGACTTCAGGTGATCCACTTGCCTTGGCCTCCTAAAATGCTGGGATTACGGGCGTGAGCCACTGCCCCCAGCCTACCTGTTTCTTAAGAAATTAGAGAATGCTTCCCAAAGAAGGTAGCATTTTGCCTTAAAGTACAGGTTAGATTGAAACACATTGAAATGAGGGAAAACAGAAAACATTCACAAGAACATTTTTAGCAAAGGCACCAAGCTGGGAAAACAGAGATTGATATGTGTGCATCCACAGTGATAAGACTTGACAATCAGATTAATGAGTGAGGATGGGGAAGCAAGCGGAGGCTGATTCAAAACCAGACTATTGTGGGCTGGGCGCGGTGGCTCATGCCTGTAATCCCAGCAGTTTGGGAGGCTGAGGTGGGTGGATCCCTAGGTCACGAGTTCAAGATCAGCCTGGCCAACATGGTGAAACCCCGTCTCTACTAAAACTACAAAAATTAGCCAGGCATGGTGGCAGGCACCTGTAATCCCAGCTACTCAGGAGGTTCAGGCAGAAGAATCACTTGAACCCGGGTGGCAGAGGTTGCAGTGAGCTGAGATCATGCCACTGCATTCCAGCCTGGGTGACAGAGTGAGACTCTGTCTCAAATAATAAAATAAAATAAAATAAAATAAAATAAAATAAAATAAAATAGTAAAACCAGACTATAGAGAAAGAAATCTTCTCTTTTTATTTTTTCCACAAAGTATATCCTCCTGAACAATATCATCAAATTATCCACCAGACCAATTTTCCAGTAGAAATTTATATGGTAAGATTTTGGCAATATTTTAACAGTACACTGACATGGTATTTGACCATGACTGTGATGCCCCTCTCCTTGAAATTTTTAGATACTGTTTGAGTAAACCATGGCCCATACTTTTAAGATAAGTGATCTAAAATATCTTTAAGTGTTTTTGGAAAAGAAGTCATTTGAAAAGGGATTTTTTAGGCCAGGAACAATGGCTCACACCTGTAATCCCAGCACTTTGGGAAGCTGAGGCAGGCGGACCATGAGGTCAGGAGATTAAGACCATCCTAGCTAACATAGTGAAGCCCTGTCTCTACTAAAAACACAAAAAATTAGCCAGGTGTGGTGTCACGCACCTGTAGTCCCAGCTACTCGGGAGGCTGAGGCAGGAGAATCGCTTGAACCCGGAAGGCTGAGGTTGCAGTGAGCTGAGATTGCACCTCTGCACTTCAGTCTGAGTGACAGAGTGGGACTCCATCTTAAAAAAAAGAAAAAGGATTTTTTGGTTCCATAACACAGGCTTAGTTAAGCAATAGCATAAATTCTTGCACATGATCTGTGGTTTGTTTTCAAGAACACATTCAAAAAATCGAGTACATTCGATGTGTTTTAGCATTCCAGCAGCAGTCTCCAAGGGTCACACTTGGGAACAAGTTCTCCTGGGGTCCTGTAACCACCCAACGAGTTCACCTTGCCCGCTGCCTAGACAGAGCCAATTTATCAAGAAAGGGAAATTGCGATGCAGAAAGAGTCATTCACTCAGAGCCAGCTGTGCAGTAGACCCGCAGTTTTGTTATTATTCAAATCAGTCTCCCTGAGCATTCAGGGATCAGAGTTTTTAAAGACAATTTGGTGGGTAGGGCCTCAGGAAGTGGGCAGTGTTGATTGGTTAGGTTGGAGATAGAATCATAGTGGGGGGTCAAAATGATGTTTGCTTGCTGTCTTCTGTTCCTGGATGGGATTGCAGAATTGATTGAGCCAGATTAATAGTCTGGGTGGTGTCAGCTGATCCATCAAGTACAGGGTCTGCAAAATATTTCAAGCACTGATCTTAAGTTTTACAATAGTGATGTTATCCCCATCAGCAATTTGGAGAGATTCAGACTCTTGCAGTCAGAGGCTGCATGACCCTTAAATCATAATTTCTATTCTTGTAGCTAATTTGTTAGTCCTACGAAGGCAGACTGGTCCCAAGGCAAGAAGGGTTTTGTTTGTTTGTTTGTTTGTTTGTTTTTTGGGAAAGGGCTGTTATCAATTTTGTTTCAGAGTCAAATCATAAACTGGATGCCTTCCCAAGGTTAGTTCAGCCTATGCCCAGGAATGAGGAAGGACAGCTTAAAAGATAGAAGCAAGATGGGGTCGGTTAGGTCTGATCTCTTTCACTGTCATAATTTCCTCATTTATAGTTTTTCAAAGGCAGTTTCAGTTTCAGCTTGGGCCTCATGTTGGTTGGTACTCATGGCCTGATGTGCCTCCAGAGCACGTGACCCTCATAGTCCAACAATGAAGAGATATCACCTGTCGGGCTTCAATATCCCCTTCTCTGTATCTCTTTTACTTCCAGTTGCAGCATCTGATAAACCATCATTGCAGATTAATTCTTTGAGATTTAAAATTTGTTTACATAGACTGTTAGAACTAGAATAAAAGTTAGTCCAGAAGTTCTTAAACTTGAAAAAAAAATAGTATCACCTGGAAGAATGTTTGAAATGTAGATTCCTGGGCTCCTTTCCAATCCACTGAGAATCAGAATCTGGGGTCTGAAGAACGACACAACCCGTATTTTTTTAGCAAGCTCTAGTTGATTCTGATGTCACCAACTCAGTGTCTATCTTAGAATATTCAAGAACCTCAATTCCTTCGTTATATAGATGAGGAACCTGAGACCTAGAAGCATTATTCTGGGACCAAACTGAGGGTCGGGCTTCTATTTCTCATGGCCCAATAATGAGATGCAGATGAACTGGGGAAGAAGAGAGTTTTTATTTCTTTAACTGGTTACAGGGAGTAGGCCTGGAAATTATCACCAGAGCTATTCAAAATTACAAAGTTTTCCAGAGCTTATATACCTTCTAAGCTATATGTCTACTTGTAAGTGTGCATTCATCTAAAGACATAAGTGATTAACTTCTTTTAATCTATAACTAAGGTCTGAGTCTTGAAGACCTTTCTCTGGAGCCTCAGTAAATTTACTTACTCTAAATGGGTCCAGGTGCTGGGGTGATTACCCTTATCTTGTCTCCTGCTAAATTACGGAGGCTTGAGGAGTTTCTTCAGACCCCCCAACAAAATTGTTTGAGGGCTGAGGAGTTTCTTCAGCCCCACGATAAAACTTGTTTCATCCTAAATGGGTCCTGTTAAGAATTCCTTCTTTATTTTGTCATGCTTTAAGGCCCAGGAAAGGCCTAGGCAAAACTCTTCATGGGCTTTTGTTACATACCAGCCTTTGTATAAAGGCACTGGCTTTTCATAATTTAACTTAACCACTCGGTCAGTACTGAAAGAGTTGTTATGGAGGTCTGTATTTGGTGAGACTTGGCTTCTACACTGTTATTGGACTGGGGTATCGTCACCTGGTTACTTAGTGTCAGATCCCAGATTTCTCACTTCCAAATAAGAATGTCCTATCCCTGGGCCTCTCTTTTCAATATTTAAAGTCCCTATTAAATTAGAATGCCTGCTGGAGAAGTCTAACCTGAATCTTAGTTGGGAGACATCTGAAAACAAAGTTCCAAAGGTACAACCCGTGTCTGTTTGTAGTTTCCTTCACTTGCAGAATGGGCCCAGGAGGACCAGCAGCACAATGTCCTCAGGCTGTGGAGCAGCCCCCTGAGTGAGCCAGAGCCTTCCTTAGCACAGTGGTAATGGAGGCGGCATCCAGTAGCCACAGGACTAAACCGTTCCACTGTGGGTGGACATCAGAACTGCCAATGTGCCGAGGTCCGGGTTTCCTGAACTTCTCTTCCATCTAGGCAATGTCAGGGAAGTCTTAACCATAATGTATAAGCGAGAGCCTCTGAAGTTTCCCAAGGCAGGTCTGCTCATCTATTTAAAAGAAATTAGCAAGCTCTGCTTTAGCTTAACTGAAGAGCATCTAGAGAAAGGATGGGGATTTCTAGTTAAAAGGATGCATTGCACCAATGCTCGGAGGGGTGTGTATGTAGCATACAAAACTGTAACATGCTGTTCTCTGTACATCCTTCCAACTCCCCCCTACAGGGGAGGTCCCTTGAATTGTTTTCCTAGAAGTGAGAATGGGTTAACAAAAGATTCTTTCACAGTCTCCTGCCATTTCCCTTTTTAACAAATGGTTCATGTTTAGCCCAGTGGTTTGCAACCTTGGGGAAGGAAGAGATATTTGCCTCCAGGGTATGTCTGGCAACGTTTGGAGACAGTTTTGGTTGTCTGACAAGACAACATCTGGGATTGCTACTGGTATCTAACAAGTAGAGGCCAGAAATGCTGGTAAATAATAACCATACAATGCAGACCCTCCCACATAACAATGAATTATATGGCCTAAAATGTCAATAGTTTCAAGGTTGAGAAATTTTAATTCAGACTAAAGTGACTGCTTAGGTTAGCAGTGGTGCCTGACGACCCCAAAGGCTCAAACTCTGATTTGTTAGGCAGTTAATCCACTCAATTAAAGAGTCAATTGACTCAATTAAAGCGTCAATTAACAAACCAAAGGGTGAAATGTTAGTATCTCTGAATCCCGTTCTAATTCTGTCACTGACTTGCCAGTTGAACTGAGACAAACTTTTGTCTCTCCTGTTCACTCAGTTTCTTGGGTTGCTAGAAGTCAATGAGAATAGCTTTTTAGTTTCATTGGTATCTCCTCTCCCAGTGACTGCCTCCCGAAATAGTGCCCCAAGGTTTTCAATGATCTCCATGTCCATAAATCCAGTGAACATTTCTCCTTTCTTGCCTTCCTTGGCCTCACATTAGACACAGCATTAAATACTGCCCCTGCTTTTTTTCCCCTACATTTCTTTTATTTCTTGGCTTCCATGTGTGAAAGGAAAGTATCTTGGGCACCCAAAATCACTAAGGAAAACTCAAGCTGGAAACTGCTTGGAGCAAATCTGCCTCCCATTCTATTCAAAGCCACCCCTCTGCTCACTGAGATAGATGCATACCTGATTTGCCTCCTTTGCAAAGGCTAATCAGAAACTCAAAAGAATGCAACCCTTTGCGTATCACCTTCTGTGACCTGGAAGCTCCCTCTGCTGCTTCGACTCTTCCTGCCTTTGCTTCAAGTTGTCCCGCCTTTCCAAACTGAACCAACGTACTTCTTACATATATTGATTGATGTCTCATGTCTCCCTAAAATGTATATAACCAAGCTGTGCCCCAACCACCTTGGGCACATGTCATCAGGACCTTCTGAGGCTGTGTCATGGGCTCGTGTCCTCAACCCTGGCAAAATAAACTTTCTAAATTAACTGAGACCTGTCTCGGATTTTCAGGGTTCACATGTCACAGGCTCCTAGTTTTCCTCTTTTCTAGCTCTAATTCTCATTGTCATAAACAGTGAGAATAGTCATTAAATATACATGTAGTAATTATCATCAACAGGCTTTCCACGCTCTACCAGACAGTCCAATCTCAGAGTTCCCCCAGGTTTAACAAGAGATTTCTTCTCACTCTACACTTTTTCTCTAGACAGTCTCGTCAATGTCAAAGCTTCAATTATAATCTATACACTGCGAACCCACATATTTTTATCTTTGCTGAGTCACTGATTCATGTATTCAACTGTCTTCTTGACATCTAAATCTGACTGGGGCGTTCACATTCTCATATGTCCAGCCTGAATGTGTCATCTTCCCCCACCTGACTTGCTCGGCATGCCTACCTACCCACATGCTCAGGGTAAAAACTTGAAAGCTTTTAATTTCTCCTTACCTTCACCCTTTCTTTGTATGCAGTCCACCCCCAAGTACTGTCAAGTCAGTCTCTTAAATGCCTATTTAAATCTTATTCTGCCCCGCATCCCTCTAGATTGAAGTACAATCATCGCTCTCCTGAAATATTGATGTAGCTTCCTAATTGTCTTGATTTATATGAGCTCTGCCCCTTCCAGTCTACTCATCACACTATATCTAGAGTGATGGTTTGAATATGCAAAACTGATTGCATTGCTCCCCTGCTTAAAATTTTCCAATGTCCTCCATTACTCCAAAGTCACAGATCAAAATTCTGCAGTCAGAAATTGTTTGACACCTGCCCATGTCACCAGACTATCTAGCACTATTTACTTCATCTCCCTGTGTTATAGGCACTTCATCTTCTTTCTCTCCTACAAAAGCGTCATGCTCTTTCCTGCCCAGTGCCTTCATTCAGGCTGTTCCTTCTGCCCAGAGTCCTCTTTCTTCCCCTTTCCTTACCCCCACCCCACCCCCATTTACCTGATTATAGAATTTCCTTTCTTCCAAGATACTATAGTTTATAAGACACGCCTTTTGTTTACAGGTTTCTAGAGAAAAAAATATTATTCGTTAAATAGACATATAGCAATTGGAAATCCATATTGATCTTAAAAATCTTTAATTTGAAAAGATGTGAATCTTAGAATTAGATAAATATGCTTGTAAATAGTTAAAGATTAGTTGCTTGCACATGGTTTTATAACTCTATTTTACTGTTTTCTTTCTTATTGTAATTATAACAATACAATTTGTTGGAATTTCTTTTTTTTTTTTTGAAATGGAATCTTGCTCTGTTGCCCAGGCTGGAGTCCAGTGGTGTGATCTCAGTTCATTGCAACCCCCACCTCCTGGGCTCAAGCAAGTCTCCTGGCTCAGCCTCCAGAGTAGCTGGGACTACAGGCATGTGCCACTACGCACAGCTAACTTTTGCATTTTCAGTAGAGACGGGGTTTCACCATGTTGGCTAGGCTGGTCTTGAACTTCTGACCTTAAGTGATCTGCCTGCCTCAGCACCCCAAAGTGCTGGAATTACAGACATGAGACAGTGTGCCCAACCCAGAATTCAAATTTTTAAAATGTCTCTCTCATCTACTAGAATGTGAGTTCTGGTAGATAGTATTTACCCCTAAATCTCTAGTACATGACACAGTATCTAGCATAAAGTTGGTGTTAAGATTAACAAACATGTTCAAATCAGAATTGCTCCATTTCCCATTAGGTTATGTTCAAGCCAGCCTCGTGTGCCCACCCTATGCTAGTTTCTATTGCTATTATAACACATGGGCAGAAATGTTGTGGCTTAAAAGAAGGTACATTCATTCTCTCACAGTTCTGGAGATCAGAGGTTCAAAATCAGTTTCACTAGAGCAAAGCCAAGGTGTCAGAGGAGCTGGTTCCTTCTTGATGCTTTAGGAGAGAATCCATCTTTTTGCTTAGTTTAGCTTCTAGTGGCTGCAAAGTTCAGCTTGTAGTGGCTGCAAAGTTCCTTTGGCTGTATAAAGTAACATTCAAGGGCTTGGGAAATGGGATGTGGACATATTTGTGTGGGTGGGGGAGGCATTATTCAGCCTACCACCCACCCGTTTGTCAAAAAACCAAAATATGGAAGACTTAGATCCAAACTGGGAAATGGAGCATAGATCAAGAGACATCACATAAGAGTCGATACCATGTTTTAGACTGGGTGTGTCTCCTTCCTAGTGGTGAGATCCTTGGTAAACGCCTTCATTTCTTCAAGCCTCCTCTACAAAATGCTGGACCAAAGCAGGTGATTTCTTCCCTTCTATGATCATGGGCTCTCAGTAGTTACATGCTAGAGTATGATTTTATGCTGTCCTCATGCCTTCGCATGGCCCACATGGCTTCAGGAACACAAAAGAAGCCCAGAAAAAGGTTTCAAGCTCCCATACCCTGCCACTGTGAATGAGAGACAGTTTCTTGCTGCTGATTTTCCTCCAGGTGCCCATCATAGCCTGGTTTCAATTTTGGTAAGAAGAGGCACAGAAAAACAGACCACATATGTAACATAACAAGCTCTGCACCCTTCCTCCTTTATGGTTTCTTTAAACACCAACAGAGAGTACCCCCTCCCAAAAAACCTAAAACTGGAATATCCCATCAAAGTATAACTATTTATTATCTACCCACCCCTTAAAAAAAAAAGGGAAACAATAAAAGAGGTAAAATTATTGTCCACTTATCTGGCATGAATTATTACATTCTAGATAACTTAGTCATGCACAAAACTAAACAAAAAATATAGTTTTAGACACTAGTAGATTGCACACTCATCTAGATTAAGAATTCCAGAGAGGATCAAAACAGAGGACTTATGTCTTTCAGCCTATCTCAGTGCCTGGCAAGAGTAAGTGGCCAATGAATGTGAGATGAATTGAATCAGGCCCGTATAATTTTTTCGTAAAGTATGAATATGTACATGTGATTTGGAGCAGATCAAGTAGATATATTCCTGGGTGTGCCTAGAAGCACTGAGAAGCTGTGTATGTGTGGGATGGAGGTCATCGGTGTGAACATACCAAAAATTTAACAGCAGAGAGCTTTCAGGGTATGCCCCAGCTTTGCTTGTGTTTCAACAGCCCCTTGAAATATTAGAAAAGAGAAATAGAGACAGAGACGAAGAGAGAGAGAAAATTGATGGAGAAATAACCAGTTAAAAATAAAGTCAAAACTGAGTGTGAAAGTGAGGCTACTAAAACCAGGATAATAGTCATCCATACAAATAACCTGTGCTTTGGGAGGAATCCTCAGGGCAGGGGTGATTTCCAGGTAAGAACTGATCAAAGGAGATGTTTGTGTTTGGCTAGGTTTTTAACTAAAGCCCTTACTCCCTCTAGTGGGCAGACGGAGCAGTGCGGCATCCGTAGCGAGGTGTGTGCTCTTCAGGCTAAAAGTCCTTTGGAATCAAGATTGTTTCTTGTTTCTTTTTTTTCTTTTTTTCTTTTTCTCTTTCTTTCTTTTCTTTTTCTCTTTCTTTCTTTATTTTTTCGTTTTTCTTTTTCTTTCTTTCTTTTTTTCTTTTCCTTCTTTTTCTGTTTCTTATCTCCTCAGCTTGAAGTTTGCCTCCTCTTTATCTCCTTAAGTAAAGCTGGGAGTTCTATAGTACTCCAGGAGTGAGGACAATTATGCTCAAGGAACTTTGGTTTCAGTTTAGTCTCAGACAAAGAGGAAAACATTTCAAAATTTTAAAGTAAATCCTAAAAGTGTAATTTACACCAGAGCGATTGACCTGGCATTTATGTAGACTGCAGCTTGAGAAGTAATTCAAGTGGTTTCCACTCATTCCCTTGGAAGTGTCCTTAGAATGTACTTCCATTGGTCTGAAAAACGCCTGAAAAAGAGTCCTGATGCTAACAGTAGTGGAAATAGGAGGGCTGGTGGTTCACCATCAGCCCAGTGGTATCCTCTGTTCTATTTGCACCTAGGTAAAGAGACTGTGGGCTGTATGTGATCAAAAAATTTGTTGAAGCGCTTTGGGCCTAGGGCATTTAATTTCTGTGAAGTAGGTCCATCACTTATTTGCTTTGTTTTTGTGTCACCTCTCAGAATACATTAACGTAGGGGCAACCCTTGAGCCCAGACTTCTGCCATGTGAAGACCCTTTGAAAATCCTGACAAACACAGGCACTGCATAAGTGATCAGCTAATTAAAGAGGGGAGGTGGAGCTGTCCTTTGTGTATCCAATAAGTACCCATTATCTCATTTGAGCATGAAAAGAGGCCACTGTTACTACTTTCAAGAAGGAAAGTAAGCAGGATAGCTCATATTTTGAGAACCATTCCTCACCAAATGGAATAATTCCAGTGAAAAGTGGGAGTGAGGAAGAAAGAAAAAAAAATTCTAATCATAATGTTTGGGAATAAGAAAGGAAGAGGAAACTCACGTCAAAGCCGACTTTCTCCTGCAGGTGTAAAATAAAGGCTTAAGACCGTTCCTGCTGAAACTCTGGGGAGGAAAATGGGAGCTGGAGGGTGGGCTTTGCCTGAAGCTCAGCTCTCCCTCGCGGCGCGGGCGCGGCTGAGTTCAGCACCTCGGAAAGCGCCCCTCGCGGCGCCCCGGGATTACGCATGCTCCTTGGGGCCCGCCGCCTTCGCAGTGTAAGTGCCACTGTAACTGGTGAGAGCCACTGGCAACCCACCCGGAGTTGACAACCACGGAGAGACGCAGACACCCACTGACCTCCAGGAAGCAGAGCGTGGTGAATGGAACTCTACCATCTCTTTCTTTCCAAGGACGGAAACCTCATCCAAGCAGTCCCAGAGGAAACGGATAAAGGTATTTGAAAGGGAGCGAGCGGCCCCAAATCGTACAATTGAGCGGCTGTGGGAATTATGCGCCAGTGCCCCGGTGACAGCGGGACATGGAGAGGGGAAGTCTGCGTTGTACGTAAGGACCTAGGGACTCCGAGCTTGGCCTGAGAACCCTTGGACGCCGAGTGCTTGCCTTACGGGCTACGCTCCTCAACTCTGCTCCAAAGCAGCAGCTGA
Source organism: Symphalangus syndactylus (assembly GCF_028878055.3). Lineage (NCBI taxonomy): Eukaryota > Metazoa > Chordata > Mammalia > Primates > Hylobatidae > Symphalangus > Symphalangus syndactylus. The sequence continues at coordinate 70,440,908 of NC_072438.2, read as the reverse complement.
GCTCAACTCCTGCGTCCGGGGCGGTTCGCTGCGCGCCAGGACGCGGTTAGTACCCAGTTCCTGGGCTCTCCCTTCGGCAGCTGCTTTGAAAGCTCCCACGCACTTCCCGCAGGCTAGCCTGGGAACAAAACCGGGGTAAATCGTGTTCTCTTAGGTCTTGTCCCCCAGAACATGACCTAGAGGTACCTGCGCATGCAGATGGCCGATGCAGCCACGATAGCCACCATGAATAAGGCAGCAGGCGGGGACAAGCTAGCAGAACTCTTCAGTCTGGTCCCGGACCTTCTGGAGGCGGCCAACACGAGTGGTAACGCGTCGCTGCAGCTTCCGGACTTGTGGTGGGAGCTGGGGCTGGAGTTGCCGGACGGCGCGCCACCAGGACACGCCCCGGGCAGCGGCCGGGCAGAGAGCGCGGACACCGAGGCCCGGGTGCGGATTCTTATCAGCGTGGTGTACTGGATGGTGTGCGCCCTGGGGCTGGCGGGCAACCTGCTGGTTCTCTACCTGATGAAGAGCATGCAGGGCTGGCGCAAGTCCGCTATCAATCTCTTCGTCACCAACCTAGCGCTGACGGACATTCAGTTTGTGCTCACCCTGCCCTTCTGGGCGATGGAGAACGCTCTTGACTTCAAATGGCCCTTCGGCAAGGCCATGTGTAAGATCGTGTCCATGGTGACGTCCATGAACATGTACGCCAGCGTCTTTTTCCTCACTGCCATGAGTGTGACGCGCTACCATTCGGTGGCCTCGGCTCTGAAGAGCCACCGGACCGGAGGACACGGCCGGGGCGACTGCTGCGGCCGGAGCCTGGGGGACAGCTGCTGCTTCTCGGCCAAGGCGCTATGTGTGTGGATCTGGGCTTTGGCCGCGCTGGCCTCGCTTCCCAGTGCCATTTTCTCCACCACGGTCAAGGTGATGGGCGAGGAGCTGTGCCTGGTGCGCTTCCCGGACAGGTTGCTGGGCCACGACAGGCAGTTCTGGCTGGGCCTCTACCACTCGCAGAAGGTGCTGCTGGGCTTCGTGCTGCCGCTGGGCATCATTATCTTGTGCTACCTGCTGCTGGTGCGCTTCATCGCAGACCGCCGCGTGGCGGGGACCAAAGGAGGGGCCGCGGTAGCCGGAGGAGGCCCGGCCGCAGCCAGCGCCCGGAGACTGTCGAAGGTCACCAAATCAGTGACCATCGTTGTCCTGTCCTTCTTCCTGTGTTGGCTGCCCAACCAGGCGCTCACCACCTGGAGCATCCTCATCAAGTTCAACGCGGTGCCCTTCAGCCAGGAGTATTTCCTGTGCCAGGTATACGCGTTCCCTGTGAGCGTGTGCCTGGCGCACTCCAACAGCTGCCTCAACCCCATCCTCTACTGCCTAGTGCGCCGCGAGTTCCGCAAGGCGCTCAAGAGCCTGCTGTGGCGCATCGCGTCTCCTTCGCTCACGAGCTTGCGCCCCTTCACCGCCACTACCAAGCCGGAGCACGAGGATCAGGGGCTGCAGGCCCTGGCGCCGCTCCACGCGGCCGCGGAGCCGGACCTGCTCTACTACCCACCTGGCGTCGTGGTCTACAGCGGGGGGCGCTACGACCTGCTGCCCAGCAGCTCTGCCTACTGACGCGGGCCTCAGGCCCAGGGCGCGCCGTCGGGGCAAGGTGGCCTTCCCCGGGCGGTAAAGAAGTGAACGGATTAAGGAGGGCTGGGGGGGCCCCATTTAAGAAGTAGGTGGGAGGAGGATGGGCAGAGCATGGAGGAGGAGCCTGTGGATAGGCCGGAGGACCTTCTCTGGAGAGCAGATGCTTCGAAACCAGGTGGAGAGAGGAAGCTGGCAAAGGGGCAGAGACCAGCCCCACGGGCCAGACAGGCAACCTCCGCTCCGCACCCCACAGCCTCTCCTTACTCTTCCCAAGCTGGGTAGTGTGGGGGAGCCCAGACGCGAAGAGAAGCAGCAAAAATGTAGAGAAATTGGCACGGGGAGCGGGGCTTAGCCAAATGACGCGCAGACAATTGTGCCCGTTTATTCCAGCGACTTCTGCGGAGAGGGCAGCCGTCGGCACAAACTCTCCTTTGCGTCTTGGCAAACGAGACTGCGGCAGCGCCAAGATCCTACTTGCTGCGGGGCTGCCCCAGGAATCTAGAGCTGGTAGGCAAGAAACGCTTTTGGAGTTAAGAAAAAGAACTGACCATCCTGGTCCGCCCCCAGGAGAAACGGCAAAGGAAAGCCACCTCCAATGGAGTCATTATGACAATTATCATTCCGGACTGGGCCAGCGGGAACACCCGGAGCCCGATCTAGCTGCACAGCCCCGGAGCTCAGACGTTGGCAGGGGGATAACACCTGTCACCAGCCTCGGAGAGCGATTCTCTGGGGAGTGTCGTCACTGCGGGAGGGAACAGACACAGTGTGATTAGAAGGGCTGGACAGGGAAATTTCTTCAGGCTGCTGCCCCAAAAGGTAAAAGGGGGCTCATATGCTCATTTGGTAGCAGAGTTGGAAGTGGAGCGTTGGCGCGTTGCGCGCAGGAAGCTCGGGCGCTCCAGTTCCTCTGAGAGCAGTCTGGGTGCCTGTAGGCATTCTGGTCTGCGTGCTGCCGGTGAGCTGGGCCCAGAGGCATCTTGAATAGCTCTACTGGGAGGAGTAGGGGCACTTCTTCAGTTCCTCCCTTCCCACGCTTTGGGAATCAAGCTCTTCCTTTGATTGAGGCCCTGTACCAGCGAGTAGAGGGATGGTTCAGTATTTATTTTATTATTATTTTTTGCTGGTAGGCTTAGATAGAAGAGCAAGAAATACCGCAGAAATGTGCAAGGGGAATTGGGGCGGGTGGGGGGGAAGGGGAATCTTGGAAACCAAATTCCTAGAAGCTGGGTCGGATCTCTCAAACAGAGGTGTGGAGTAGGAAAGAAAATAGAAGGTTCAGGTACAATGTTCTAAAGCGCGCAGAGTACTGGGGAAACTGTTCTGAGGGTATCATCAGAATTTCAGGTGTGGGCTTTCTTATTGCTTATATTATTGACAAGACAAGGTAGGAAATAGGAATTCCCATTGGACATTATCATCACCAATTTCCATTTATTCTAAAGAGTGCTTTACATATTAAGCATGCATGACAAATTATTTCCCAGCCTCCAGACAGTTGATGGAGCGGTCCTGAAGATTGCCTCACATTTCTCATGTTGACTCTCTTTTGATCACAGGAGCTTAAGGTGTTAAACCCTCACAAAGTCCTTTCTTGGGGCTCTTCTGAGAACTAGGATCAAACATCAGTCTACCTACCCATCTGCTGGCTTTGATAGAGGTACTGCTACTCTCTTCGGCAACCTGGTTTGGGGCCAAGAAACCAATGATGCAGGCACCCACTGGGGTGGTTGGTTTAATATAATAAATAGCCATCGTAAAAACAGGTCTGTTTAAAGAGCCTCTTGAACAGTAGAATTGTTTAGTGATGTCGTTGAAAGTTTTCTGCAGTATCTGAGATTCAGGGCTCAAAATGTGAGATCTCCAACTCCCACCTTCCCCGATCTGCTTTCTGTGATTGCAAAACACAATGAAATGACTAAACACTCATGGCTTCCCACAAAGGCAGAAGCTGCCAGTCTCGATCCAGAGCAGTCTTGTGAGGTCAGCTCTTTTAGAAAACTGAACGGTGTGTTTATTTTGAAGTAGTCCATTTTTTCTTCACCCTTTGGGAAGAACAATTATTGATATAGATATTGAATAGCAAGTGGGCTAACAAAGACTGAAATGTGAGCTCCACAAAGGTCCCCAAAATACAAAATACATGAAAAAGTAAACACAGGAAAAAACTAACATTTGCATGGTAGGAGATCCATCTATAACACGGATAATAGACTCTTACTGAGAGATTCTTATCAAAGCAAATTGCCATTTCAATTTAACAATAAAATAATGTGTGGGTAGCTCAGAATTTTTACGAAAGGGTGTTGAAGTATGTGCCTCTGCCACTAGGGGCACTAGAAAAACAGAAAAGAAGGAGCTGGAGGAATGGAAAAAAAATAACCTCTATAGAAAGGGTCACTTTGTCCAAATCCCAAGCACAGGGCTTCTGAGAACATGGCAGGAGGGATCAAAGATCATGACTTTGGTCTACCACAAAGACAAAAGGGTCACCAAAAGAAATGGTCAGATCAATTGTAATCAACAATTACTTTTCGAGTGGCTGTTGTATGCCATCCCCTGTGCAGGGTGCTGAGGTGATGTACATGAACCAGACATGTTTCTGACCTTCACATGTAAAAGGACAGACAGCGCTGAGCACAAGCAAGATAAGACAGGGAATTATGAGCTGAATGTCAAAGTAAGGCTGAAAGAAAGAAAGACAAAGGAAGGAAAGGTTGATCCTGCTGGGAGATCAGACTTTCTGGTCAAAATAATATTTGAGGTAGGTCTAAATATATGGGCACAGTTTAGGCAGAATGGCAGGGGTGGGTTCGGAGGTAGAGAAGATATTCAATGCTAATAAAATGTGGTGACTAAAAGCTTTGATGTTGGAATGTCAGATGTTTGGTTGGGGAAGCAGGAAACAAAGTAGTAGGGATTGTCTCTATTGCAGGATTTCCCAGGATTTCTGTTGAGAGTATGCATCCTTGTAATCATTTTATTTGTCTGGGGAAAGGAAATTTCTTTTGCCAGAAAGAATATGTCATTGGCATACTGAGAACAAATACTTAGATTTCAAAATGTGGTTAAAGACTTTGAAAATTGGATTATATTTATTCATTCAAACCTCAGGGAGTTGAGTTCAATGAGTATTTGCATATTTGTGTGTGTGCGCGCATAAGTGCCCTGTGGTTGGTTAGGGATGACTACATTTGACTTCTTGGGGGTTCAATAAGATGGCCCTCAGCTATGGGTCACCTTTCCAGCTGGCCCATCTATTCATTTCCAAATCTTCATACTTCAGAACAGTTTTTGGAGAAATGAACAGGAAATAAACACTGAACCCTGGAGAGGATTCCATTTCTAAACCTTGCAGAGGCCAAGTACAGGTGAGGGAAATAAGAGAGGTAGCTTGTCGCTGTTTCCTTCCTAATGCCGAGAGCTGTGTGCCATGAAGCCCTCCGAGCATTTACCCATCCTCATCCCACACAATGGCGTTGGGAGCAGGTGTTTTCCCTGATGGCCTCTCTAAATGAGTCATTAACTTATTTCTCCAGGACGGATAATGGCAGGGGGATGGGAGGGTGGAGTAGAGAAGAAGGGGTAGTTTTGTATATATTGTGTAAAAAGAATGAGATTGTTTCATTTGGGAGTGAATGTACTAATAGAACACAGGGGGACCTGATTGGGAAGCAGAAAATGAAAAGGGAGCAAGGCTTGGAGGGTGATAAGTAAAAGAGCATGCTCAAGCCAGAGAAGACAGCCTAGCTGGGTCTGGAAAGCACCAGTGATCTGGAAAGAATGGGACAGACACACTGCAGGAGCCTGGATAAGGAAGCTGCATGCCCTGCAGGTGACGAGGTTGAGCAGGGAGCAGGAAGAAGTGGCCACTTTAGCATAAACACCTGCCCTCTATTGTTCCCCCCAACATATACACCAGAAGTGGCCAGATTCACAGGGGCATTTCAGATGCCTTGCTCCACACCCCTAGCACTGCCTCAGTCACGGGTATAAGAACCAGGTAGCTGCAGAGAGTGGGTTCTTTAAACACAAAGGAGGCAATGGTAGAGTGGAAGCAACAAAGTGGAAGCCCAAGCAGCAGCAGGAGGAAGAGAGAGCGTGTGAGATATCAGGGATGCCACTTCCTTATGAGACACTTGGGGAGGCTGGGAAGGAGAAGGAGGCTGCAGCACAGAATGACAACAAATGGCTCTTTGCTCTTAGGCTGGCCGACTTCAGTAGATACAGTCCTCAGACCTGGGCAGCCAGGGCCCCTGGTCTGGGTGTCATCATTAGAGGAGAACTT